>NC_134700.1:253658923-254258923 GCF_043290135.1 Rhipicephalus microplus | reverse complement strand
CTTGAATCGCTCACGACAGTGCGGAAGGCATGCCCTCTACATACACACTCAACTTCCTGCCGCATTTTAGCGATGAAAGCAGAAAACCTTTGGTCAGCAAGTACTGACTCATACAGCCATCTGTTTTTATCCTTATCATCAGAATCGCTCGGCCCCTACAGCTTTAGACAACCTAAATCAACGGGCTTATCTATTATTACGGAAATTTGCTCACACGCAGCTCGTGTGTAGGCTTTCCACGCACCTTTGCTGCTCAATAAGCACGCAAGTGAAGGATGAAAGACCAGCATTTTTTGTCCTTCCTGAGAAAGGTTAAGATCAACACAGAACAGTTGCTGTAGGGGTTTGCCCTACATAGATTTAATGAGGACCTAATAAACGCTTTCGCAATATCCCGTTTCAACGATTATCTCCGCTACTATAATCTATCCATCGCCTTTCTATTCTAGGTCGTGGCCTCATATGATAATACCATTGTTGTTGAGAAAAGGTTCTCTGTGGTTCTGATCACTGCACGAAACGAACAGCATGGGGGTGGTGGTTGAAGCATATTTTGAACAACCCATGCGTTGCTCTCTGGTATATATTTACCCTTCTAGATGAAGATATAGTGCAACGACGCATTGTAACCGCTTGTCCTTTCTTCAAAGTGGATTGCACGTGTAGAGAAACTACAATAAAATTTTCAAAGCAACATCAACGATACAGCTGGCGACTAAGTCAAGCATGTATGAAGTGCATGGATAACGTACTCCATAGTTTGTTTACTTCATAAACAAACTAAACTTCATTGTAATTCAAGGTTTTGTTCTTTTTTGTACTCCTAATTTTCGAACTGGATGTTTGATGGCTTACTGAGCAGAGGGCTTGCCATGGCATACTGGCTTCAAAAAATGATCATGTTTATTTGTACACGAGCTTATGTACCCACGCATTTATGTATACATGTATACAAGAACTCGGACACTTTCTAAAAGTGGAAGCAGAAGGCGACCAATGCAAGTAAATATACATGAAGCTAGCTGAAAAAATAACAGGATATCCACAGAGTGAATGACAATGAGTGGGGTGTTGCGTCCACCAGTCCGTCCGTGCTTCCATCTGTGCGTTCATTGTTGCTTCCATCCGCCCATGCGTCCGTCCGTCTGTGCATGCGTCCGTGTGTCCGTTCGTTCGTCTGTCTGTCTGTCTGTCTGTCTGTCGGTCCGTCTGTCCGTCTGTCCGTCCGTCCGTCTGTCCGTCCGTCCGTCCGTCTGTCTGTTGAACACTTCAAGTATCACCATCTCATATCTTTTCATCATATATTCATACACAAGAACTGCCAACTAGCGAACATTCCAAGGACTAAACGAGAGGTGGCTACTTACCACTAATACTACTACTACTATTGCATACATCGGGGACGCACGACTTACAGCTATAGGGGCTTCGCTCCTAACACAAGACACCAATGTGTTCTGGGCGCGAAGCAGAAATGGACGAAGATGTAGAAGAGAATCTGGAGAGGGCGTGAAGGTTCAAGATAATCATCATTTATGTTTCCAACAGACAAATCACAGTAAACGTGAGCATTTTCGCTCTTAATATGACAAAAAGGTGAAGGAGAAAGAAAGCAGGAAATGAGCGATAAATGCACTGACACGTGTGTATCAGCTGCACTACACAATTGTCGAAGGCGTTCGTACAGGCCAGTTTGGAGTGGGTGCAAAACTATGAGAAAAAGGTGAAGGAGAAAGAAAGCAGGAAATGAGCGATAAATGCACTGACACGTGTGTATCAGCTGCACTACACAATTGTCGAAGGCGTTCGTACAGGCCAGTTTGGAGTGGGTGCAAAACTTTATTGGTGTATGGCAATACGCATGTTAGCGCGCAGTGGGCGACTCCCACGTCGGGACCGCCAGGCCAAGCCTGTCAGTCATTCCGCGGACCTGCATGCTGGACGGCCCAGAGTTCGTCGTACAGGAGGGAGCTGCGGAGGGCCGCCTCCCACCTGGCCGTAGTAGTTTGGTGTGCATTGCCTTACACTCTCAGAGCATGTGTACAAGCGCGGATTCGTTTTAGCATGCATGGAAAGCGTCACTGAGGAACACCCCGGGATAAATGGCGTGAACAGAGCTCAGATTTAGGGTCCGTTTCCGTCTGTAATAGTCAGAGAGTGAGGGTCTGAGGCCAATAGTCCTAAGGAAATTGGCGAAGCTGGCAGAAGGCTGCGCAAGGCTCGACACAACGAGAGTGAACAATCATTAAGACTACTCTGGTTGCTCTCACGTTACTTTTAGGCCTGAGCTGAGTTATTCAGGCTCTAGGCTGCTTTTATGGGTTGTTGCTAGGTAGGCGGTGCTAGCTTCTTTCTACGTTGGTTCTCAGCGCAGAGAAGTCCGCGAGTTAAACTACAGTCGCTTACAGACACGACAAGGCTGCCCAAACTCCAGAGACAAAAACTCGCACTGAAACCAAGCGTTCGCGCCTCTCATAAATCTACGGGCACGTCGTCGACGACGTAGTTCCTCCATCGCTTCGGGGTCTTCCCGCAACCGCTGGGTGGCGCAGGTCGTTACTAGGTTGCTTCTATAGGTCATTTCTAGGGTTTAATTAGGGGTTGCTAGATTTTTTTCTACGTTGATTCTCAGTGCAGAGCTTACAGTTAAACACCAGACAGTCACAGACACTTCATGAATGTCCAAACTGCAGAGACAGAACCTTGCGCTAAAACCAAGCACTCGCAACTCTCTAGTTGGCATAAGCCTCCCATCGCTTCGGCGTCTCCTTGCAGCCGCTGCTGCCTCTCCTGTTCCCCAGTATTATATCGTTTTGGGGGTCTTAGACTCGCATCTGCCGCTTAGCAGCCATTTGGTCGGTTGGTTGGTCCATAAAGTGCTGGCGCAACTCACCCCGGGGGATCGGCCATCAAATGTACGGTATCTTATTCTCGAAATAAAATTGTTTTAACAGCCGAATGCACCAAGATATGATTGTATAAAAAACCGAATGCATTAAGATATGAATGTATAAAAAAACCAAGAACACATTGGTAAAACATGGATGAAAAATAGAATAAATAAAGGAAATGGAAAAACAGACCCTCTTATGCCAATACGGTTGAGCAAAAATTGAATTTATGCCTATAAGCTCGACATTTTATTAATTTTCTTTTTTTTACAAAGCCCTTTTTTAGTAGCACCAAAGGAAAGTAGGTGATTCTTCAATGAAAAAAAGATAAAAGTGAGCCCTGTAACTGTCTCTCAAGGGGAGAGCACCTCAAAACTAGCTCACGAGGGGTGGTGGGAAGGAGGGATTAAAAGGATAGGATTAAAAGGTATAGAGATAGAGGGAGCGGAAGGAGAGAGCGAGGCGCAGGGACAGCCACATACGGAAGTAAGGAGAAGATAAGAAAGATGGACACGGTCGCAGGAGTCTGAGGACGGGGCACCACTCGGCGAGAGCTCTTGTCGGCGCCAGAAGATGGAGTAGGGCGAGCCAGTCGGCCAGAGCTGCGCTGTCGTCGAAGATCACGGGGGCACAACCGGTCGGCACGAAATCCAGCGAGCGAGTCGCCCCAAAGAAAATGACCACCATTTGTTGGCCTAACCGTTGCCTTCAGCGGCGAGAGTTCACACAAGTTCTGTGGGATATACCACTTCATGATGATGATAGTTTTCGAGTTCGCCGAACGAGCAACGATTTCCTAAAGAACTTAATTTTAAACAGGACAAAAGGGCTTTAACTTCAAGTCTTTCATGGGCCGACGAGCGATGAGGACGGTGCTCTGGCATCTGCGTGGACAGCCACCGATTATCAAATCATCGTGACGTATCAGAAAGTGTTCGTATTTAAGAGGCCAATCGCGGGGAGGGAGGCGACGTAGAATATGGTCTATGACCTCACATGCAGCATTGTCGGTCACTCCAATTACAGTTGTGTACGTCAAGCGTTCGAGGGCGCTTAATAAGGAAGAAAACAATAGCTTATTGACAAGTACAAACTTAATTAAACGCTCTTATGATGAAATAGCTGGTGCTCGCGGTGAGTACAAACAAAAGAAAGTAGTAGGAACATGTGGTGGAGCTACTAATCTCGTAAAATCATATGCCTCTTCCAGGATAACTCACACCCCTCGTCAGTCTTGCTGGAGACAATTTATCAACAAACTGTGAGGTTGACCTCGCCTTTCCAAGGACTGCAACGCAAGACGGCGTCCTTAACGCCTAAAAATAATGCCCGAAAAGCTTGAGGCAAGTTAGATTACGCTTATGTGCTAGGAAAATAAAACCACCACGCTATTTCAGTGTTAGCAGTGTGCCTTTTCCTCAGACGCAAGTTTCGCTGCACGGGCACATTTCATTCGTAATCTTACATCAACAAGTATATGCAAATAGAACTCATGATCTTGCGTCAACGTGAAACCACCAAGCGAAAGAAAGAAAGAAAGAGAGAGAGAGAGAGAGAGAGAGAGAGAGAGAGAGAGAGAGAAAATATATGTGCCTGTGCGATGCCGACACGTGATAAAGAGATAAAATCCATGGCATCGAGTCGGAGGTAAAGACGGAGCCTTATCCGTGTATCTCCCTACCGAACCGCTGCCCTTCGTCCCTTGTTGCGGACGCCCAGCGATTTATATTTCACCCACCCCATGAAACATACACCGACAGAAAAAAAGTTTGCGAAACAGTCACGCACCATCGAGCGCAAAAGCCCCCTCTGGACGTTTGGAAAACACAACTTCTCGAGTTGCGTGGCCTGGCTTTTAGGCGTCAGTGTAGATCGGAAAAGTCCCTGAGGGGGCCTTTTTCGTCTCGCTCCTTGTCTTTTGTTTAAACTCACTCTCCGTCACTACTCATCAAGTCGGCGAGACCGTGAGGGTCAAAGCGAACGCCCCCCTTCGAACCGGTTAACCTTCGTTCCACGCCGGGGTCGCTCGTCCTCTGATTCCTACAAACGACTCGCTCGCGACGGCTGCAGCAGGCCCCCGGACCGCTCTTTACAAGCGCTTTCTCACAATATGCCTTCTGGCTATTTCTGCACCGTGTACGACTCCCGATTCCGATCGCTTCGCTGACACACGTTGCGATCGCTCGCCACGCAACGGACATGACGTCGGTGCGCCGATGCTTCGCTCCTCCGACACTTGAGAGGCAGAGGAGCTCCTGTGTATCGGTTTGGTGGCGCTATACGCGTGACGGTAGCCAGCCTTACGCACAGCTATCATAAAGAGGGGAAGGGTAGACGGCAAGACGGGAAAGGAGGGCGAGGCCTTCCGTAGCGGAAGTCTGGTGGTCGACGGTGACGCTACAGAGCCCTCGCTCGCGGCGTTATTATTACGGCGCGTAGAGAAAGGAGGTCCAAGGTTGCCACTGCGCGTACAAAGGCAGCCACGGGCGAGAAGTAATAAAGATGAAAGACACAAATCAAAGGCGGTGAGAGTCCCGACGCAAAAAGAAAAAAAAAAGAAAACGAGGAGGATTACTCGAGCGGCAGCGCGTCGCATGTACGAAAGGGAAAGCCCGCCCAACCACCGTTGCAGTTCGCCAAGTGTCAGAGTGCGCGGAACGCAGGTTGTGCTGAGAGACCAGGTATCGGAGTAGTGGTCATTCGGAGATCCAACCGGCACGCGGACTTGGACACATCGTCTTCACCCGGCTCACACACTTGCCGTGGACCGTTTCTCGCTTCCGTGGGTGATCTTGTGAATCGAACAGCCATGCCGTACATGCTGGAGAACGACGTGTTCGGAGAAGAGAAGAACTGGGCCCAGGTGACGCCGGAACAGATTCGCGAGCTGCGTCAACACTTTTTGGACACCTGGAACGAGGAAGACGGTGAGCGCAAGCGTTGATCTAAGCGCTGGTATTTGTTGTACAGGTGCGTGTTCTGCACCATCCTTTTGAAACATGTTTCTTTTCGGAGGTCGTCGCAAGGTGCTGCACTCCTAAAAGCTAAATGACTTATAACTGATATGCAGCTACATGCAGTTGGAGAGAAAGAAATGAACCGACAAGAACTAATCTCTCGCAGAAACTAAAAGAATGTCTTGATAAATTCTGCGAGCTGCAAATATTTCAATACTGATCATTTAAAATTAAAGTTATATTCTTTAATTCGTAGCAGTCTATTGGTGTTAACCGAGAAAACGTAATGTAACAGTCCACCCATCACCGATGCTTGGTATTGGGTATGAGCCATTAATTTGACGTCAAGAGCAACAACAAATGGAGAATTGCATGCTATTTCATGTGTCGATGTTTCATGTGACAGGCTGTGCCTTGTCATTTATCAGTGCCCATTAGGAAGTCAAGCCGATACGCATAAATAACCCTTGCGGAATTCGGATTCGCTGAGGTATATTTGAAGAGGAATGATATATCAATGTATTCAACAAGTGGATGATAAGAAAAAATAAACTAACAGCCATAAATAAAGATAAACGAGATAAAGAACAGAAATTATGTGACGCGTAACTACAGCCAGATACAATGCAGCACGTTCGTTCACAAAAACAGTCATGCTAGAATGTGTTACGTACTGTAGTCTTCAATTTTTAAACGTGAGCGTTTGAAGACGCAGGCACATCAAGAAGAAATGCAATTTTGGGGGTGAAGATATAGAAAAGAGACTGTGTAGAGGCATGGGATTAAAACTTTGGATGCGTAGAAGGAATTTTTATAATCTTGCGAATGACTTTTGAGGAACAGCGTGGCTTGGCGATGGCAGCTTTAGAACAGCCAAAACAAGTCGGAGTTGGTAACTATGAAACTCAGATATTGCCCTGACTGTTGCATGTTGTAATGACCACGACGATGGCATCCTACTGAGAACGTTCTACCAAAACCTCTTTGATGTATTTTGCCGGAAAGTCCTAAGATAAAATACGTGTCAGATATTGAAGACATGAGCAAACCGACGGAGATTCGGTTTTCCTTAAGAGGAATTATCCTGCATTACCTCATGGTGCAGTGCACACTGAATAATGAATTATATCGTGTTCGTGGCATATCGTCGTTGAGATACTCGTTTTTACGTCGTTCCGAACAAGCATATGGCAGCGGTATACGCGGAGTGGTTGCTTAAACTGCACCGTAAACAGAAAGTAAAAGCAGCGAAATAAGTCATCATGAACGTACGTCAACCTGAAGTCGGGAAGAGGCGTTTGACAGCTGGCTTACCGCCATGTATACGTACCTATTCATGTGGCACTTTTCCCGCAGCTACAAGCATAATCCAACTTGTCTCTTCTTGTCCGGAGTTATTCGTGTTAACTTCCTTTCGCTTTCTTTTTCCCTAACACTTGCGTGTTCAATGCTGTCAGGATGAATGTGTTTGTACAACTGTTGAATCTTTTTTTCTTCCTACAAGGAAATGATATAACTATCCCGACGATAAAATTGGAGTGAGTCACATTTAGCGCCGCAGGTGATAGGAGTAAGTACATTCTATAGTGGTATATCTTACCTTGTAGATATGAAGGTTCGATTCGCAACAGCGGTGTACAAGCGAAACAACGTTCACCGTCATTTTGATGGGATTAATTGTTTTACAGGGGACGCAATACTGCGTAACCCTGAACCCGTATTGGGCTCGCTATACCAATAACCATGCACACTTTTCGAACACATACAAGATGATCATTCTCTTTCAGCATCCTCCTGTCAGAAGTGCGATGAGTCAGTATTTGGAAGTGTGCCGTACGTTGTGCATTGTGCCTAACGTGCCGGTGCAAATCATTGTCTTGACCTCATGTTCACCAGCCTCCTCACTACTTCAATACGTGAGCCTCACTACGTTTGAGGACAGAAACCTCCTGAACGGGAAACGTTGTGACAGCGTGTCATTTAACTACGACTGGGGCGCAAAAGCATCCATCGCATTTAGGTTTTCGCAACCCAGCCTCTACTTAACGATGTAGCGGAATAATAAATTTCGACCAAGTCTCGTAATCTGCATGTGTATGTTTCGGCATTATAAGGAGCAGGAGGCACCCTATAGCCTAACTTCATCCTTTTCCCTATTCTTCGTCTGCTGCCCTTCATGCATTAAAAAAGGCAATAAGAAAGAGCTTACTCCGACAAACTGTATGATGTACTTCCCGTGTAACGTGAATTGTTACCAACTACGCTTGCGACATTTGCAGCGCTAAGCAAATGAACTATAGCCATTTGACGCAGCTGTACCCACAGCCAGCTTTGTCAAAGCTCTTTCACCCGTCATTTCAGCTGAGGTGTGTGAACCTCAATGTGCTGCTTACAAAAATAAATGTTGTAGGGCCAAATTTCTTTTTTTAGATGTGAAGATGCAGTGGCAAACGACATTAGTGAAAAGTTAAAGAGATCACGAGACCGGGGAATCAATGCGGAGTTTTCGTGCACATCGAAACACACTGGCACGTACGAGAGGTACGAAGCCACTCGTATATGGCCACCACGCAAGCAGATGAACTTGAGTATTCGTGGAGTGCCTCCGCACTTCAGTTGGTAGCCAAATCTTGTGAACCTCAGTCTCTACGTTAAAGAAAAAAATTGGGTGAAGGCTCTACTAGCAGAGCACTGATGCATTGATTACATTCTTGTAAAAATAAAAAAAGAGACGGTAAATAAACAGACACTATTACAAGCTACTCCGCCAGTTCTGTTAAGCGACAAGTGACTCGCCAGCAAGAGACATTTGTGAACAAAGTCATGGCCAGTACAGCATACTCATCGCATGTACTTAACAAATGAATCGGAGCCCAAGAAGCAGCTGCAAACATTGCTCTTCGATGCTCACACTGTCAGGAATTATGCAGAGCATGTCCACATAAACTCATTAAGAGTTCCTAATTATTCTCACAAGGAAGAACGAACATACCAGCACCTGATAAATGTGCTACAATGTAGCGCATTTTCGCGAATTATGCTTGTATAAGTGGCCTGTTTTGAGTGGTGCAGACACAGTCGGAAATTTTGTGCGAGAGCGACTCTCTGAACATTTGCTGAAGACGAATGCCACCTAACGCATACGATCAATTAACAAGAGCAGACACTAGTTTAATATAAGGACGCTCCTTACTCAACAACTCATTCTCCATCTAATTCCAAACAGCGGCCTACAGCCATGCTCTTCCACGAGATAAATGTTCAGTTGCATTGTCGTCCCTTCCCACCCAGTAGAGGGACAATATGCACGCACCAGCACCAACGACGTACTGACGCACCACCCCCTGTTTTAGGAGGCGAAAGCCTTCAAAATGTCTCGCAAATGCGATACTCCGTCCTTCGGTAGAATCAACGCATCACTGAAATGTTGTGAACAGCCACATTCTCGTCAGTGACCGGCTAAGCGCACTGGTTTGCGTTCAGCTAGCAATCTTTTGCGGTAGCTTAGCCTCATATTTAGGAGCCCTCCAGATTGCCCTACATGTATTCGTCCTCAGAAAATTGAAATCTGTATGCAAATGCAAATATATATATATATATATATATATATATATATATATATATATATATATATATATATATATATATATATATATATATATATATATATATATATATATATATATATATATACATATATTCCAACTGAAGCCACCGCAGCACTTCTAAAAGACACAGTTTGTCTCGCAAGAAAAAGAAAGCAAATGAAAAAAAAAAATCAAGTCATTCAACCAATCCCGGCATCTCAGGTAGCCCTTCGCAATGCACATCCACGCGTGTTATCAAGATAAACGGACGTGCAGGTCCTGGAAAGAGCCAAGGCCGGCAAAGTGTTCCGAGAAAGCGTTCCTCGTCCAAGCAGTACGTGCGCATAACGCGTGTTTATACGCCGCAAGATGTCATTTAAAGGGCGCTCTCTCAGTCCGGCGTGAGGCGTCTCCCTCTGCTGTAATTTGGCGTGCGTTAGTTGTCTCCCCAGTGTGTGCGAATGCGAGTTGGGAGACGTTTCGGGTCAGGGAGAGCGGAGCGACAGCCGCTCTCAAATAGGGACAAGGTTGACGAAACGTCACCGCGATGGCTCCGCTATTCTTTTTTCCTTTTTGTGTGCTTCTGTATGAGCGGGCTTCTATGGTACGTAAAGACATACGGACACACCTATTCAAGCTGGTACGACTGTTTGCGAGTCGTCGAATTTGCCCGCGTTGTTGAAAATGACGCTTGACTGACTTCCCCCAGCCTGCTACGACAGCTCTTGAGATACAAACGAAACAAAGAAATTACTGGGTGTCCATCACGTACGTAGCTGCAGCCAGTGATTCCCTTATACTCGTTGAAGTGGTGAGTCCTTGGCCAAAAAGCTGGGGCGTGAAGTTTGGCTGCGGCTTTCTGTTACTAAACAATACTCCAAGGTGCGCGACGGACCGTGCTTGCGTGCCGTACATTGTGGAAGCTAGCGGAAAATATGTCACGACCCTGTTCACGCACGGGCAACTGTTTAAACACTGCGATGATTGCCAGGCCGACCTTAAGTTAAACGCAGCTCCGCAGCAGTTTTAGAATTTCAAGGCCTATAGTTCTGCTCTACTGACGCATTTGACTGAGGAAATACTTAATTAGATTGCTTTGCAGGTAACAAAGAACTATCTTTTTTTTTACTTTGATGTCTATTTTCGCGTAGTATGCATACGTATGATACTGCACTCCAAAAATTTTAGAGCTGCAGCCCAGTGCAAGCAACTCTTGAATTCACTCGTGGCATCCTGGTTGCTCATTTAATGAGCAGTAATAATAATTGTTTACTGCATCTCTGTGAAAATTCTGTATCAGATAATGAGACCTTAATTTCCACCTATTTCTATTGTTCATTCCTTCAAATGCTGCACATTGCTGTCTTTGAACCGAGTGCGACCACTCACTTATAAAACGCCTCATTACATATTATCACGCAGGTCGCGGGTTCGATTCCCGGCTGCGGCGGCTGCATTTCCGATGGAGGCGGAAATGTTGTAGGCCCGTGTACTCAGATTTGGGTGCACGTTAAAGAGCCCCAGGTGGTCGAAATTTCCGGAGCCCTCCACTACGGCGTCTCTCATAATCAAATGGTGGTTTTGGGACGTTAAACCCCACAAATCAATCAATACATATTATCACATGGGTATTAAAAATAAACTTTAACGAGGTCTCAGTAATTTTTGTTGCCCTAAACACTCAGAAATAAAACAGATGTAATAACAGTTACTAAAACTGGTAAAATGAGAACCTGCCGTATTTCACGGCACCTAGAAGATGGGCTAAGCCTCCCTGACGCTGTCGATGTTCAAGTTACCACCTCACCTGACCCTTGAAAAGCTTGAAATAATATTTTTTCGTATTGAAAAGTGAGAAAGGCCTTCAAATGGTGTCATTTGCAAACGCTCTTGTGCGGCAACAGAGCGTTGTGCAAACGCTCTGTTGCCATTCAGCGTGGCCACTTTCACATATGCCATTGCTAATTATCGCCCTTGTCTGACATTTAATTGCAAATTAATTAAGTTCGCACGCTTTTGTGGGAATGCAGACCTTGCTGTGACGCAAGTTGCAAGTGAGGGAAAGTTTTGTTTTCGAAGACTAAGGGGATAGATTGCCGTTGTAAGAAAAAGCAGCAACTGCTCCCGGCCTCTAAACAAAGAGTATAGGGATCATAGGCGTCCGCTGGTATCTTCATCAAAAGAGCTAAGTTTCATCACCCCCCCCCCCCCCTTCCTGCTGCTCTTTATGTCTAATCCGAAATAAAACACTCCGCAATGGAAGCGAAAACGAGAATGGAGTGGTGACGTACTTGCCACAACGACCATGTCGTTGGTATACGGTAAACCGTTCTTTGAATGCAACATTTGAACTGCTCGATCACCATTTTCGACAAAAAAAAAAAACAGGGGTAGCCATATATGCGCTCATTAGAAAAATACATCAATAGTCCAGCTGGATAAAAATACGTGGCCGCATTTTTAGCGTCCCCCTTTATGAATTATTAGAGAGCATCTACCCCTCGGATTCCTTGCTATAGGCTTTGATTGATTTGATTGATTTGTGGGGTTTAACGTCCCAAAACCACCATATGATTATGAGAGACGCCGTAGTGGAGGGCTCCGGAAATTTTGACCACCTGGGGTTCTTTAACGTGCACCCAAATCTGAGCACACGGGCCTCAACATTTCCGCCTCCATCGGAAATGCAGCCGCCGCAGCCGGGATTTGAACCCGCGACCTGCGGGTCAGCAGCCGAGTACCTTAGCTACTAGCCCACCGCGGCGGGGCTTTCTTGCTATAGGCAACGAGAGGTCAAGATCAGAAGGACTCCCGAGTGAGCGGGAAAATAACTACTCTGTCTCCCCTGCAGGCGCTACTAAGAATTAACTTTACTACACTTCATTATGAATGAAGACGCTACTGCTCGAAGCGAGGTTGCGCGGCAACGCAGTCCAGGGTTTCGGGCTCGCAGAGCGGCTGCAGCATGGCGACACAAACAAATGGATCCAGATTCGCGGGCACGCAACTAATTGTAGAATAAAGCAAAGCACAGCTATTGAGTCTCTCCTGTGCCCTTTAATCCCTGTGCGCGACACCAGGCAATGCTAATCGTCATAAGAACGAGTGAGAACGAGTCCAAATCGTCATAAATGAAGTTATCACCACGTTTTTGCATGTTTATTTTTTGAAAGCTTCTTATTTTTTGCAGAAGGGTAGTTTTCATTCATTTGCATTACCAGTGATATCGCCATTATAAAACTTATAAAGCAAGGAGTCCGAGGTGTAGTCCACTGTACGATCGCGGGGTAATTATCTCATGAAGATTTACGCAATATCAGTTGTCAAATTAACTCGCCAGTAATGAATACTGCCGTTTACAGGTTGTCTCGTTTTTTTTTTCTTGTGTTTGTTGCCCTTGCGCTGTACGTGACGACTAGCACGATTCACCTAGCAGCATTTCTCTCGTCCATAGTGTGAACGGCATTTTGGCACGCGCTGGTGTTAAGGGTGGCCTAGTGAAATCTGGCTGCATGCACCACTTCAATACACGTATTGGTATCACGTCGCGTACAAGCGTACGCTACAACCGCCCAGCAGGATGGAACTACTTCAAACTGTGCATGAACTCCGTCTTCTGGACACTGTCCAATCGTGCTTTTCCGACCTCGCACACGAGGAAAAAAAAAATCTCTCGGGGATCTCGAACAAGGACAAACGTTCAAGTGTGCAGCATTACAACTTCCTTTCCCACGTATAAACAGGTCGTCCGAGCATCCGTGGTATTATTGCATCAATTTCACGACTCGCCGATTCTCAGGAACGCGTATTTTCATCGCACATTACACCCCCCCCCCCCTCACTGGTGGTCCAGCCAGGCGTTTGCATAAACGGTAGTTCTCCACAGCGTTAACTGCTTCGCTAATCATCATGCCACCGGCCAGGCCCATAGCCAGGCATAATTTTCAGGAGGAGGAGAGGCAGAAGGGGCCCACTTGCGGAAGGCTTAAGAAAAACGCCTACTTTTATCATTTCCGGTAAACGACCTGCTCCACCAAAATTTCCGGAGAGAAGGCTAAAGCACGCCCCCACCCCCTACCATGGCTACGCACCTTCCAGTGGCTGATAATGCCCACACAATCAAATAGAAAAGACCATATACCGAGCTTCATTATTATCTAGCTAAATATATGTAATGCACTTTGAAGTTCTTACATTTAGACAATACGGTAAAGAAAGAACGCTAGAGATAACTTCTCAGTGAGCGTCTGGCAACTGACATAGCCTTTGAATAGTTAGATATATTTCGATTATTGTTCACCGCAACGTTATCACTTTCATTGTCTTTCGATTAGAAGCCTGTGACAACGCCCTATCTAGATGTTAACCGTTATGTATACATGCGAGGTGTAGCATCCCACACGCTCCTCGCTGCAGTTTTTTTTTTATTCGTAAACATCATCTTGTGTGAAAATACAATTGAATATTCAGTGTATTTATTACTGGTACGAACATACTTTTCATGGATATGCTGCATGAGGGTGGTCAGAGCGTTGTGAAAACTCAACCTTTCCGTCTCTCTTTTTCTGCTGCCCCCTGCCATTTTATTAGAGTTTTGGTAGGGCCTTGGAGAACTGCTATTACTATAACGAAGGACTCCAAGAGCAGGAGGTGTTTCGCCAGTTTTCCGCTAGGGGAAGGGCGCAGGCAACCAGAGTAACTGTATATTTTCTCTACGGGACCATGTGTACAGTTACTCTACAGGCACCGTGGTCACAGTGGCGCCGCAGTGGCGTCGTGAAAAATGTGAATTGCTTCATACATGCGTATCATTGGTCTGACTGATGTGCACCCGTGAGCAAAGCATACGGACCACCATAGTGCGCACCGAAATAGAGAATTACCTTCATGTGCGCTCCGCGAATCGAGGGGGCCGAAATAGCCATCTACGCCGTCCAGCGGCCTGCTGACGGCTGTCGAGATCATAGCTCGGACGGAACCGCTTTCGAATGCATTGCTCTGGAAGAATTCGTCCGAGAAATCCACTCGACAGCAAATGGCTCGCCTCTATATAGAGAGCGTGGGCGGGAAACAGTTTACGGACAGCAAGGGCCCGTATACTATTGCTCAGTGGTGTACGTACTAGTATAATATTTCGATTGCCGTCTACAAAATCCAATGCATATGACTGACTTATACCGACGTTCGCCTGCGCCTGCATTGTCAGTGCTCATCTAGGCAGCTTTAATCGGTGAAAGAAAGGTACACTAACAAAAAAAACACGATTGCGAATGATGTGCGACTGAGTGAGTGGGTAAGGTTCGTTTCTAAGGTGGCGCAAAGGGCAGAAGCACAAGACACCGAGGACTACAGTACGTTGCACTTGCATTACACCTGTCTGTAAGAGTCGAGTCTTGTGGTCACTACACTGTGATGGTGTAGGGGGAGAGGGAAGGGAATAGTTGTTACAAGAAAAAGATGCCAGGAGACTTGTATGCAGCTTACCACCTGACGGCCGGAACAGGGCCTGACCGTGAGGCTCAGTGAAGAGGACGAATTGTCGGGCTCCTGCGTGGAGGACACGCATAGCGTACATTTTCTTTAAATTTAGTAAAACCTACACCCATTTCAAATTAATGGTTGTGGAACTTGTTCCGGACATCTGATAACATGTGAAGCTAATATTAGCCTATTAGACTTGCACATGTACACATTCAGTGTCAAGAAATGCACAAGTTACATGTTCAGGTGATGATGACAATCTAAATTAATTCATGTACAGTCAGCCTTATTTAAATTAAACCTGTTTTCTCACATTTTTTTTTGGTGGGGGGGGCGAGCTTTTATGCCTTTTTTTCTTGTTTTCGGTTTTCCGGGACCATTCATCAATATCTTGTTGAGACGCTGCGCAGTCTGAATGCGCTATGAACATTCCACTAAAGCTGTTTGTTTGTGGCCAGTATAAACAGTTGTGTTCTTGCAACCACAATGTTGCTTCAGTTCGTGTGGCTAAATATCCCTTTTCGATCACTTCAACGGGCATTTCACTTTGTTCGCAGATGTGTACTACGACGAAGACGTGAAGAAGATAAAGGAGAGCGATGATTTCTGTCGGAAGATAATCGCTCACGTGCGGCTCGACATGGACTTGGCGCACAAAGTCGCCGCTTACCATCTCCGCTGGAGGCGATATGTCAAGATTCAAGGTAAAACTATCGTCTCTTTTCTTACTTATATTGTTCTAATCTGTCCCAATAACAAGCCAAAAAACTTATGTGTAAGCGGGCATGGTGGAAGAAGGTTTGAGAGGGGGCGTTCTTGTAAATATTCAGGAGATTTCGGCTTTTCGGGAAAAGGGGTGCAAAAAAATTTGGTGTGTGCGTGTCGTTCATGCGGCTTTCTTTCTTTCTTTCTTTTTTTCTTTCTTTCTTTCTTTTTTTCTTTCTTTCTTTCTTTCTTTCTCTATCTCTCTCTCTCTTTCTTTCTTTATCGTTGCGCAACGCTCCCTTCTAACTGCTTCCTTTCTCCATGCCGGAAACAACACTCTTTTCCACGTGCTTAGCAGCCCTGCACACTTTAGTTGTTACAGACAATAATCAACGACGGCAATGCGATCAAGACAAGCATAAAATGTGGCTTCGTGAAGTGGCAAGTCACCTCGATGAAAGACCCGATTGTCATATCGGAAACGGCTGATCGCTGACAAGCCCACGGCCGATACAGCAATTATTATTGGCAAACGGCACGTACAGATACGCGTGTCACAGGCGCACATATGAGGGTCGAATTTCTGTGAGCTCGCAGTGAGTATTGCGCGAATAGCATAGGGACGGCTTTAAGCTCTCCCATAGTAGAGTACCGAGTACTCTAAATCGTTCACCACTTATTCTAAATTGACATCTAGGGAATTTTGGTTTTTAGCGAGACGGCTCAGTGCTTTCCCATAGTTGAGTACAAAGTACTCGAAATCGTTAAACATTTTTTTTGCTAAGGACATACTTGAGAGCCTGTGCTGCGTCAGTTCTCACGTGATCATAAAGAGTCGTGGTGAGCTTTGGGCTGAGCGGAGCTTGTCTACGGCGCCGGCCGCTGTTTGCAAACATAAAATAGGTGTATCAACGTATCGCTTCTAAGCGAATTGCACACATTCTCTTTTTTTTTTTTTTGTTTCTTTCGGTGCGGAGTACCATGGGTGCAAGGCATGTTGGCGTTTCCTGTCGTCACGGTGTGTCGAGTAATCACAGTTCGTTATTAAGTTAAAGTCACGTTGTGACGTCATCATAGCGTCATTACGACACACAAAATTTGTGACGCAATTTTGGTGCGGTCATGACGTGGTGAAGCACCTCACATAGGGTATCGTCTTGTTGGCGTCTAATGTCGTCACAGTGTGTCGTATAGTCCAGGGCCATCATAAAAAATAAAACAGGTATGTGTCACAACATTTGCGTAAAACTCACTACTCGTATACCGCTGCCCTAAAAGGGAAGAAGGCAAACAGTCAGCCCAACAAATAGCTGAAACAGCCTTCCCTACAGGCCGTAGGGAACTGAAACCGAGCATGTGGGAAAGAAGAAGAGCACTGCATACGCTTCGGCTCTCCCAGGTTGCAGCTGAAGCCCTTTCCCTGCAAGCTTTGCCCCATCCCTGTTTTTTTTCTGTTTTTTTTTTTCATCCGCGGTTAGGTATTCTTTTACGGGTAGCGCTTTCCTTGTGGTCTTATCTTTTATGGTGCTCATTTAGATTCCTGCCAATGGCCGAGGAACCACCGCATGCGCGTAAAAACGTGACGCGCTTCGCAATAGTTGGGCGCACACACCTTACAACGAACAGCGCACGGAGCTATACTGCGTCAGAGCTCGTCGAGAAACGTACGTAGAACGGCCTTGCCATGGCCCGCCGACTCGTCCGCTCCTTTTACCGGAGCACGTGCCTCTAGATTGCACTTAGTAGAACTGACCTTGAACGAGGAAAGTATACGGCCTCCAACGGTTAATACCTGACGCGATCAAGCGCAGCATGACCAAGCATAGTCATTTTTATTCCGCACTGCACAAGTACATTGAAGGCGAGCCCCTCTTATTCTTTTTTTTTTCATTTTGTGGTGATTAATATCGGGAAACGTTACTTCGCCATATTTTTTTCCGCTTCGAATGATGGAAGAGAATTATCCTGCATCGGAGATCGCCGGTGTTGTTAAAGCACGGGATGAAGCGAAACGGACGCACGCTTTCAAGGCTGCGTCCCCCACTGGGTTCACTGTGCTCGGCCAAGAGTGCTGAAGGACAACTTGTCGAGCCGACCGATAACATCGGCCAGATCGCCTATGCTGCGATTAAAAGTGAGGAAAAAAAGTGATATACTTCGTAAGTAATTCACGTTTAGCGCCGACCCTCGATGCGAAGACCAACAGGCGGTGCTTGATCTTTCTGCAAGATTATTCGGAGCTGTTACTGATTTCTGTTACACCTGCCACGACGGCGGCAAGCAGAAAGCAGAAGTGCACGACTACCCAAGGTTTCACTGGATTCGATGAAAAATGGCTACCGTAAACAGGGGCTAGCGCAATCTGCAAAGATTACAGGGTATGGTGGAGTGAGTGTAACTGGCGCAGCCTTCTGATCAAATTATTTCTAGCCAGTTTTGTTGCTCAACGCGCGCAACGATGCACGAAAAAAAAAAAAACGCCCCTAACAGTAATAGGCTTTGCAGTGGGCAACAAATCGACACCGCAAGTGGTTCGGGGTTGGCGCCGGTAGTACCAGAGATGAGATCCCATATTGATGCCATGTGTAACACTCATGTGTGACGTGCTCTTCGATGAAGTGGTTGAGGTTAACTCAAACATTCAGCTCGAAATAAATAACAATGTTGCTTTGGTTTATTCCACTACTCTTTGTTATTGGTTGTGCTCTTCTGTCAGCGCTCGACTCGAAGGTCTATGTCTACTCATAGCTTCAAGCAAAACACACATACCGCAAGCAATGGCAAGTATCGATAACTGGTAATTAATAACAAATGCAATCAAACCAGCGCAAGAACACGCACATAAAGACGAAAAATGGAGCATGTTTGATTACGCTCATGTTTAACAGCACCGAAAGACGCAAACAAAGAGAACAGACGAAACAGATGAATGAATGTCATGACGCATTCACGTCGATCGTACCGTCATGCAA
Source organism: Rhipicephalus microplus (assembly GCF_043290135.1). Classification (NCBI taxonomy): domain Eukaryota; kingdom Metazoa; phylum Arthropoda; class Arachnida; order Ixodida; family Ixodidae; genus Rhipicephalus; species Rhipicephalus microplus. Next base: position 254,240,330 of record NC_134700.1, on the reverse strand, counting down.
CAAACACGTGCAGGGTCATTCAAATATAAGGTGAGCACTCCGATATTATTCGAGGCTTCATAAAAGCTTGCTTTCATACATAATTCGAAAAATTATAAGGGTGCTTGACGTAATATAACAAACGTTTTCTTCGTGAAGTGTAGTAAACGTTCTAGCTTTACCGGATTAAGTACCAACGAGGTGTTCACCTAAGATGTGGTCAACCCTGTACGAACATCTATAAATGCAAACATGATTTTGAAAGACGAAACATGAATCCACAATTATGTCTGAAAAAAATGTAGAAACATTTTTTTTTATTTCTTATCGTATTGTTTTTGGAGTGGGCAATGGGGAAATGGGGCTATTAATGATTCGTTTGAGAATTAATCCCATGTGTCGCACAAATGAGCATGAATGATCATAAAAATGATTCCCTTTTGCAGATATCAAGGAGGAGTCGATACCTAAGGAGTATTTTGAGCAGAATGCAATCTACCCTTACGGCAAGGACAAGCTCGGATGTCACGTGTGTGAGTATTCATCCACAAAACTGAGCTCAAACTCATTCTTACCACTTAGTTACAATATGTAGGTGTCATATGCAAGTATACTAACAAAGATGTTGATAATTCTAAACTTCACATTCGACGACAGAGTGTGCTTTACAGTTAAAACTCAAATTTGGGTTAGTTGGTTTAGACTTAAATGCATGATGTATTGTCACAAAACAAGGACACAGAAAAATGCAAACGGGACTACCAAACGACTTCAACTGATAATTTTACTCTGGACACGTGACGTATAAAGTGAAGAAACAATTGAACAAGATCGAAGCTTACAGTGACGTCACCATTCGACCGTTAATGCGAGCTACACATGCTAATCTATGCGCCTTCCCAGTGCGCCCTTCGATCGGTGAGATCCGTGAGGCCTGGTATATACAAACGGAGGTATAGATACGTGTGTGTGCCGTCAATTGTCGTAACAAAATAGATTCGCTTCTTTAAAGGCCACGTACGCGAGGCGTATAGCTTGGCACGTGTAGCTTGCATTGATGGCAGAATGGTGATGTTATTGATTGATTGATTGATTGATTGATTGATTGATTGATTGGTGAGTTCAGATTTTTTTGTTGTTTTCTACTTTAATGTCACGTTTCCAGAGTAAAATTTTCAGATGAACCGGTCGTCCTGCGTGAATCTTTTTCTGTCCTAGTTTTGATCCACTTTGTATTTAAGTGTTTTACAGGTTTGCTTCACAAGTGTGTTACGGACCAAAGCACCTCAGTGCTTGGAACAGAACAGCTAAAACAATTTAAAGGTATCTTGTCAATATGGCGAAATGATTCCTAAAAGTGTTAATAAGTTATAACACATGAGCGCGAAAATAACGTATTTAGAGTAGGCGCGCAGTATATACAGCTTGGCGCGGATAATTCATCCCGCGGTTCGTCTCTAAAATAACCAGTATGCTCTCCCTTCATGCTTATGGTACGTTGGAGTATATATGGTACCTGTTTGACTGAGCGACGTCTTGATACACCTTGCATTTTCTTATCCCACCAGTGGTGCTGCGATGCAAGAACTACACGAAGGGTCAGGCCGACGTGCTTGAGGTGAAGCGGGTGTTCCTGTTCTTTCTGGAAAAGCTGTACAACGAACACGGCGCCAAAAAGATCACCATGGTGTTCGACTGCAGTGGAGCGGGCCTTAGCAACATGGTATGCAGGTTTCACTCGAAAACTACTGACCCATGCTTAACCAATCTTTGCTGTGCCAATGTAAGACAACAAATGTTGCAGCTCGCACACTAGGATGCCACTTTCTTTTTGAACTGACTGCCCAGTTTTAAGACCAACGCCTAGTTTGGCAAAGGCGGGGTCGCGGCTAGACCATTCTGGGCTGCTACGATGACCACCGCACACCACGTGACGCAACTCGAACTTTCCTGTTGTCTCACACGCACAGCACAAGTACCGTCACGATCGTGTGTAGCGCTTAACATATCATGTCATGCTTAGCAGCTTCCACTTCAATAACATAGCAACATGTGCTCTGATTCAGCGAAAACCACTCTAAATCGTCCAGGTATATCGTAGGAGTTTAACTTACCGATAACACCTTGATGCATCTTAAGAAATGAACGCAGCCAGTAGAAGGCTCGCTCGGTAGAAGCATAAGTGAGCACTGTGGCAGACAGAGACAAGGTGATTTAAGTCGTGCGCAGTGAAACGCAAAAAGCACACTTGATCACACTTTCTTCACTCTTATTGTTTAAAGTGCACATTGCTTGACATTCGCGTAGAAAGAGTTCCGATAACAGCGTAATTTCTTGCAGAAATTGCAAGAATTTCTCCTGTCACTTATCACGCAAAAGAAAAAAAACAGAAAAAAAGCAGCAGTAGCTAGACGCAACTATAATACTAGTGACATCCACTGTACCATTGTTTAAATAAATAAAGAGACCTCCCATTATTCTGTGCACCTACACCAGGAGTCCCGTCCATGCAGTAATTACTAGGTATCGATTTTTTCCATGAGGGGCCCACTATGAATACGGCTGCAGTGACTCATTAGAAATAGTAGCGTGAAGTAACTGGCGTCGTAATCCTTTCTCACATCATTGGTGGATACGTAGTGGTGATATGTCAGCAGTGTTCTTATCCAGTGCAATACGCTCGGGAAAGAAGTCACCCTCCGATGACATTGAAGCACATGTGCATATCATGCAGATCCTAATCCGTTTCAAAGACAAGTACAAAGCCGGCCCTGGAGGCCTTTTAGATGGAGGAGACAACATCCCTCCTTGAGGTGTACGTGTGATCTTACGCTGCAAGGACATCTCAATATGCAAAAAACGAAAACGCGAGATAGCAAGGCTCGTTATAAAGCACAAGAGAAACAACCAAATCAAATGTTATAGCAGTACTTCGCCAAATGTTGTCAGACGAGTGCTGCTTAAAGTTAGTTCTGCTTGGACTTAAAGTTCAGCTGAACAACGCTGACGCTCGCGCAAGGGGCGGCTGCCTCTGTGTGTGACTGTCACAACTTTAATTTCCTCGTCAAGTAGGGAGGCTATAGGTTGTAACGCTCGCGTATCACAATGGTGTGCCCTTGCACGTCGAAGGCGGTAGTCGACTGTCCTTCGGAGCAGACATTGATTTCCAAGGCTTTGGAACGCTCGCTCTCTTCTGCATCAATAACTCCCGTGTCACAGGCGCTCATAGACCTATAAGAAACCTCAGCGCCTTTGCGTTTCCGCTTTTCGTGAGACTGTAGAGGGAGCGAGATTTCGTGCATACGGAACGCTTATGTTGTGGCTTCGAACTTCTAAATGGTTGCGATAAGAACGCGTAGACTAAGCTGTGAGTCATGAGTAAACTAATCTTGGATCACATAAAGCCAGCAATTATGGCGTTCAATTCACGCCCCTGAATTTTGTTTTTTTTTTCTTTTTGCACCTCTTTTCTTTCCGTTAAATAATCTTTTATCAAAAGAAGAATGAGCTTCATGCGCTGTGTGGTACGTACATGTAAATTACATCACAGTGCGCTTTACTTTATGGCTAATGTTTTGATCTAACAGCTTGCGCATACGTGTGTGTCAAGTGAAATCATAAGGTGAATATTAAGCTAATGTCCACTTAAAAAAGTGAATCAATTAACGCGGCGCGCTTCCTCTCAATCAACTGCTATTTGTGAAACGATCACGCTAACACCATCTCCGGCTGCGGTAGTTATTAAGGCACGCCGTAAGTGCCTCACAAATGGACCATAGTGATTTACAAGTAATATAATTTACGAACCACGAAAGTAACAAGACACGAGCGTTCCCCACAAGCGTACGACATAGCGATAAGTTGTATTGCGCATTCACTGTGTTCAAAATATTTAAAGGCTTGCGGACATTGTATTTTGTGCGTCAAAGAGAATTGTTTAGGCCTAGTAATTGGGCTGTGAACTGGCACCGGGGGCCAGGATCACTAAGGAAGAGTGGAACCGAGCTCTACGCAGCTCGGACCTTGAAGCACAGCTCTGGGCTGCCCATCGGGCCCGGCAAGGTCTCTTTGTTCCGACGTGGGAGCGGCCCGCTAAACGCACACAACGAGGAACCATAATAGTTTTTCATCTATCCATCCATCATGAGGATTATGCCGTTAATACGTAAAGAACAGAACGATATATTTTAGTGAACATTGTACCAACGGAGAGGACCTGATCGCGCAATCATCTTTTTTTTTTTTAATTCAGACATTGGTTTCCTTTTTTGGCTGCAGCCGTATTTCAATGGATTGTAAGCTTCATCTATTTGACAGTCGGTACAGGTAGAGAGTGTGCTACATTTGAAATATTACTTTCAATTACCTTTTTCTGGTGAAAAAAAGAAAGTTATTCTTGATTATGCTAGGCTGGAGCCTTCTTGCAGCTGATGTCCCGCTTGCCTTGTTTTTCGTTTCAGGACATCGACTTCACCAAATTTATCTTCAATGTGTTTCTCAAGAGGTACCCGCTCGGCCTTGGTGAGTCATTCTTTGAATGCACGAGTGAATATGGAACTCTGGAAAGCTTTTGCGAGAACGGCTACATCACCAGTAGCCTTCACAATACAGAGCTGATCTTAATGGTCAAAGGTCAGAATTTACAATAAAGTACGCGGGAACACCCGTTCTCAAAAAAAAAAAAAACTAAAAGAGAGCGGATAGGACAGTGTTCGTTTGGGCTGAGTTTGCAACCTTTCACGGAAGTTGCGATAAAGCGGAATGCAGAGAAAGGGCCGAAAAAAAAAATGGCCTTCTTTTCCTTTGACGTGTTTACTGTGTTTTGTCTGTTTGTTTTGTTTTTTTCACCTAATTTGCATGCACCTGTTGGAGATTCAGAGGGGGCTTTGTGCACACCCTTGCGCAAACTGCATGATCCTAGTAAATTCATTCTGTGCTGCGGAAACATTGAAAAAAAATTTTTTTCTTACCGCGTTCTTTTGCTCGCCGTTTAATACGGTGCTCAGTGAGCTTCTTATGTGCCAAGTGAGAATACGTAGAGCCTGCGTGTTCTAGGATCAGCACGGGAGATTTTTTTTTTCTTTTAGTGACAGTTTAACAGCACATCCTGTACTGATTACCGTGATAAAAAAAAGCAGCTGATATGACCCTCGTAGAGATAAAGACTCCTTCATAGTTAACTGCCCAAGCGCCGCTGTCCAAGCTGATAGCTGGACGTTTCGCACTGCACTAATGCGAATGATTGCCGCTGTTCGGCCGATGATTTCCGATGTTGACGCCAATGGTACGTTTGGATTTGCTGGTGGCTTAGTGCTACAAATGGGTGGTTGCTCATTTCTTTTTCTTCTTTACTGATTCCACTACCCTGTAGGATTTACCAGAACTGATTCACTGCAGACAATTATACAAAAGCAAACAAGCAATGAACTATCAGCCACGAATTTTAAAAAAATTACGAAAAAAAAACGAGAGCTAATAAACAGTGTCTGAAAAATGAGCACGTGAGAAAAATAATATAGTCATATTTTACAACAAACTAAAGCATTCAAAAACTCTTCTCTTTCTTCAGGCTACGTTCTCGTCTACGACATGCCCTGGTTGTTTAATGGTGAGTGTTCACTCTTGCTATCTTATGCGCTGTTAACCATCCCCGCTTGTTCAACGACAGCAGTGAAATGGCCCAAAATTTAAGCTAGCGTGCGCAGTAGTCACTTCTCTGCATGTATCAGCGCCTTACAATGATGGAACGAAATGGCAAAAAAAAGTGGTTGGTGGGCATGTGCTTTCTGGGCGCGCACTTGTCATAATTCGGTCATACGGTGAAGATCCCCCGTAAAGAAATTGCCGCTCGTGCGCGCTAGTAAAGATTTGGGGTAAGTATTGGGGACCTTATATAAGAGCTCATGAGCTGTTGTTCCACTCAGTCGGAGCGTACGCTGTAGACCCAACGAGCCAACATACTCGATGCAATATAATTGGCTTACAATGTTTGTACTTTATTATCAGCCGCCTGGAAGATCATCAAGGGCTGGATGATGCCTGAGGCCGCAGCCAGAGTCAAGATGGTCGGCAAGGAGGAGATCAAGGAGTACATTGACCCCAAGGAGCTCCCAGTACACATGGGTGGAACGGTCAGTATAACAACTGGCACATGGGCTTCGGTTGGTGTATACAAAACAATACGAAAACTCTTCCCTTTTTTCGTGTCGTTTAGAGTTATCTTTGGCGCTCTCATCGTTCCACAGGCTATCTTGGCTAAGTGCCAATATCTTTCATTTGTGCCCAACGTAACTTTTGTACTGCTAAGCAGCAACAGCCTGACGTTGAAAAGCATGGCATGGTTGAATAATAGCGGCTGATGATAGGCACTGCAAAAAGCGATGCTATAGAAAGCATAGTGTGTGGAAGGCAGCTATGCTGCGCTCGTTGACTATGAATCAAGCGCTCCTACGGGGTGAACTCCGTTTCTCGTAAATTGGGTAGGTGTGTGCATGATGCGAGCGTATCGGGAGCGGCATACAAACCTAAACTGTGGAACATGATGGATTAAAAGAAAATACATTCACGAAGTACAAGCGTTGTTACTGTCTGTCCGCAGTTGTGTCACTGGAGTTAGGAAATTTTCAAATTGACTTTTGCAACTAGTGCTAACGTGTTTCATCATCAATCCATCATCGAACATCAATTCAGTATTTTTTCTTCTAAGTAGGTTCTTTTTTTTTTCAGATAAGAATCGTTCCTTCATTTTGGGTCTTGTTCCCTTACGCTAGTTCGCACGTTGGCATGAATCGCTGCCAACTGACCCAAGTTTCATTTTTTTTATGTTGCTAATTCCACTCCGCTCAATTAATGAACAAAGCCTGGTCAAACGGTGCGCAATATGACCGAGACCAAAAGAAAGGGTTTCGGTCTGGTCATAGGCACGATACACGAAACGTGCATTCCGAAAGTTTTAAGCTAGGGAACGCAGTTATTGCCGCCCACTTCCAATAGAAGGCTCTCGTTCAGACGTTTCTAGCGATTCATGAATAAGGGAATAAGAATTGTCCGCGCCGAATAAGAAGCGGGGATGTCCATGTGTTCCTGCAGGATTCCTACGAGTACAGCTACGTCCCCGGCAAGCCGCTCGGTGAGAGAGTCTCTTCTTGAAGGATGGCCCGACGACATTTCACCTGTCCCACCTGAGACTTCCGATGGCGGGCGTATGCTGGACGCCGTACTCGAGATGAAGACATCGGCCACTGAGAGCTTGTTTTTGAAATGCTACTCTCACGAGATTCGGTTTCAAAGGCGCTTTTCGCTTGCGCACTGCTGAACACACACAAAAAAAGGGAGGGGGGGGGGGGGTCATTTATACGATGTATTATTGAAACTGCTCAAACGAAAACAGTGTACAGAAAGGTCACCTCTGACGAAAAGTAGGTTGCTGCTGAACAATATAGAAATATACTTCCTGTTGTTCATTCTTAAAACTATAAATTTATCAATCCCACATTTACTGCCGTTTCGATTCTGGGAGTGGTTCCAGCGCCAAGAATATATATATATATATATATATATATATATATATATATATATATATATATATATATATATATAAATCTCCACCTTAAATGGCAACGCAATGCTGCTTTGAAAAAAAAAAGAAAGAAAGAAAAAAAAGCTACTATTGGACTGCGTGTACCTTTTACCGAAATGAAGCAGCCGTCTTGGACTCATCTTCTCTTGCTACTGCTACGTCATGCTTACTCTCTTTGATATGATCAACGGCTGGAAATTTCGCTGTTTTCTGTCAAGCGTTGAATATTAGATGGTTTTTTTCTTTCTTTTTTACTGTGCATATGTTTACGTCGACTTTCTAAAGCGTGGGCTTTATGGGGAAAAAAGCAGGATGACCTCGTTTTGTTATAGACGTTTCTAAGATTTCGTGAAATCTCAAAATATGTTAACACGGAGCACTACACGTGCAACGCTCAGCGCTGTGATAAAGACTATAGACTGCCATCCGAAGGAAAAAAAACATGAATCGAGAAACAATAGCTAGCCGTAGCTGCTTCTTCTATATTATTTTTTTTTGCTTGCGCGCATGTATTAAACGCGACTTATACGTACTTCTAATTTTTCTGTCGGGAATGGCTACTTCAACTTGATAGCGACTGAGTTTCGACAAATTGAAAAGCATTGAAGTTGATGAAAACTTATTGGCATGAAATAAATACCAATCGAGTGCAAACGCTGTATAGTAATATATTGCAAGCACTGTATTGTTGCTTCAACATTTAAAATGAATGTTTTTTTTATTAAAATGTAAAAATAAGTTTGCTACCTAAAATATTTAACAGAAACAGCTGGCATAATCTACCCCTTTATTTTAGATTACAGCAGCATCAAACGACAGTGAGTCGAGTATGCTTAAGTGTATGATTCTATGTAAATATATTATATATTTTCTGAATTTCCTGAACTCATTATTCCCGAAATTGACTTTTGCACTGCAGCGTTCTTCTGTAAAAAAAAAAAGCCTTTCGTACAAGCATTCCGTCTTATGTGAACCACATTGTTGTTTTGCTGTTGGAAATTTTAATCGATATGCAGACATTCATTATGTCAAAATAGGTGGCAGTGGGCTCCTGAAGTTGTGATTGTGTATAAAAGATATACTTTCATATCAGAAAATAAAAAAAAAACTTTTTACTCGTGCATTGTACCTGTCTTAATTGTGTCGATGTCTTAAATCTTCGGCGACTTGCAAATGTTCATTATTTGTTGAGTGTGGCAGCTCACAACCATGTAGCATAAAGCTGAGTCTTGGAGAGCAACCTCCCACAATTAAAGAAAAAAAAAAGTCGTGACTTCGAGATAACGCCATCGCTGAAAGCAGCGCACGAAATGAAAACATCGATAATGCAGAGACGCATAGTTATGCAATAATGAACGAAGCGGCGATGCACGAAATATAAATCAACTGAAGGCTTCACGTATAGGGTTGTTCCAGATGTCCAGATTTTAAATAACGCGTCTTTTTAGTTTATTCCGTTTATTTGTTTTGTTCTTTGCGCGAAACAGCCGTGCAAACAGATGTGACTACGTTAGCGTACACTTTATATGCGGCACAAGTATATGATCCATTCCGGCGTGGAAATCGCCCTTTCCCCGGTAATGTCTGTCAACTGTCATGCCAGACGACGCTTCACGAAAAAAAAAAATGCTTGAAAAAAAGCGTGAAGAGAAGAAAAACGAGGAAGCAGATATACAGTCCGTCGCTTGTCATATAATGTCCGGACATTTTCACGTGAACGAACGTAAAGATGTCACACGAGGCAACACGTCATGTTATACGCCCGGTAAAACGACTACTGTATTTGTGGGTGTCTCGTGTGAGCCACCAGTTGCGTCATCAGGAGAGGCATCACCCACGTCTTCCCCTTGCTCCGAACAGGAAGAGCATTTCTGTCATTTTTAGCTGGCAGCAGCAGCTGCTGCTTACGTCATTGCATGCAGCCCAATGGCTGGCCTGGCCTCAAGTGACAGGCATTATCCCTTACCGTCTTGCGTGACGAACTCACCCGAATATGCAATACTGCGGTAAAAAAAAAAAAGCTTACGCAAATACAAGAGAACGCTGCGCCTACAAAAAGAACAGCAGATTCCCACGGTTTTAATATGGCGTCCTTGGATAACAAGCGCGCGCGACACATTATCTCTGAAGCCTTCTAGCTCCCAGACATCCAATGTAAACGTGGGAGCTGCTGAATGGAAACACAATCTGAATATAGTTCAAATGAACAGAGATAAAGTGCCTCGAACACGGCCGGCCAATACGAGGACCTGCCTTTATCAAAAGCACATTGCCATTTTTGGCGGGTTAGTTTAAAGCGGGTTCATTGATGACGTCTGTCACTCGGTCTTCCAACTGACGCGCTTAAATCTAACATGTCAGCGTGTTCTACATCGGGCCACTTTTTATTGCGCCTTTCCTGGGGTCAGCCAATTGATTGATAGGTGGGGTTTAACGTCCTGAAATCACCATATGATTATGAGAGACGCCGTAGCGGAGGACTCCGGAAATTTCGACCACCTGGGGTTCTTTAACGTGTACCGAAATCTGAGCACACGGTCCTACAGCAATGGAGTAAGCCAAGTAAACACTGCTGCACTATACTGACAAGATAGTCCGCAACCGACCTTACTGAACGAGAGGCTGGCCGAGTCGACGAGAGAAACATTCGGACAATTGGCCTAAAATCCTTAATTTTGATAAAGTAATCACGCGCTCGGCGCACATTTATCGCAGTGAGCTTATTACAGTACCGGTTGCAGCGGTGGTGGTGATGATACAAGTATGGCTAGCCAGGCGGAATTCTGCCCTTTCTGGTTACGCTGAGTAATTTCTCAGGGAGCTCAACCGGAAAAGAGCGCATCAAGGGGGTGGGGGGGGGGGAGACATACGTTATACGTGGCTGCGTATATAAGCCGTTTTCCGGTGTGCTACGCTTCCCTGTGTGGGATCTACTCAACAAGGCAATAGTACAAGAATTGACAATGACTCATTGACATGTTGGCTTCTAATAAAGAGCATAGACGAAATAAATGGGGGGGGGGAGGGAGGAAAAGGGCGAACGACAGTGTTGGTGTTCTTGTTTGTCTATTTTTTATTTGTCTAGATACTTCATTAGTGGCCGACTTGTTATGCAAGACAGAAAAATCACCCCAGATTCACAAATCGGTCAGCACGGGGATCATAATCAATGGAGGGTGGGAAGGAACAGGGGTTAATCCCCTCCTTCCCCACCTCGCCCGGTGGAAACTGCCGGACTTTAAATAAAGTTCATTCATTCATTCATTATTATTATTAATCTATTTGATACCTTAATAGATTAAGAAGTTTGCGGGTATAAATTGGCAGCAGCAAGCACAGGACCGGGATACCTGGCGGAACATGGTAGATGCCTTTGTCCTGCAGTGGACGTAGTCAGGCTGATTATTATTATTATTATTATTATTATTATTATTATTATTATTATTATTATTATTATTATTATTATTATTATTACATATTTATTACCTACTGCCCTTATACAAGCTATAATGCAGAAGGGGGTGTACGAAAAACTAAGGAACATGAAGATGCAACTTTACTTAACTTATGCAAAAATGAATGAAAATGTTGATAACTTTACGCCGACACAAAACATACACAGCTACATCGAACACAGCTACATAACGAATGACGTATGTATTGTGAAAACGAGAAAATGAGAGAGCACAATGATAAAGGTTAATGCCAATGCCAACAATAACTACAACAAAGCGAGACAGCACTAAATTGTACCGCAAAAGATGCAACGGATTCACATGGTTTACAATTGAGATACGGCACTTCCCTCACCTTGAAACTTCTCGTGAGTGTATCGAATCCCTCACCTTAGGGGGAATGCCTTCCTTCGCTTATAGCTCATTATCTTGCTCTCAAAGGCCATCTATATGCGTTACCTGAATAACTTCCTCTTAGTACTGGCGAGTGCCACTTACCTTCGTTTCTCCCTCTCTGACCCATACTGTTTTCCGCCCATGTCTTAGTGTGAAATGCCGTTATTAAAGTGAAAACCTTAGGCGCCTCATCAAAGGCGGAAATTGGCGGCCGACATCCCAAGTCAGGGGCGCTCGCACAAACGTTGCGAAGAATCAGCATTAACGTGATGACGTCTCAATATGTTGTCGTGACGTAACGTGAGGTCACGTGATGGCGCCATCACACGACATCGTCGCTTGGCTAGAGGTGAGCCGCCCATCTCGGGGGCAATGCAGAACCAGGTGAAGTGCAGACAGATTGCAATGCCTTCAATAACGGAGGCAGTGCTGAACCACTTTAGGCGCAGAAACCTTTCGGAGGTGGGAAGGGAGATTCAATACATAGACTCAGATCAAATGGAGACTTACCATCACGGTTGTGGGTGCCTACCTCTCTCCGTCAAGTCGTTTTGACCATACAAGACTACAAGGTATCCTGTCAGCAACTTCTCACCCATGCATTAAAAGTGGCGATTTCAACGCCCGTCACACAATCTGGGGAAGTTCGAAGACCAATGTGAAAGGGAGAAAGCTGGTGTCCTTCGTCTCCGACAACCAACTTTTCTTGCTAAATGAAGGCAGTCCAACTTTCCTACGTGGTTCAAGGTATAGCAGCTGCCTTGACCTGGCCTTTGTCTCACGAGGCCTCGTCAGGCATGCTGAGTGGTTTCCAGACATAGAAACGCATGGAAGTGACCACATTTCCACTTACGTCAAAATCGAAGGATTGTCCCATGCTAAGATATGCGACAGTGTTCAGAGAGTGGACTGGTTGAAATTCCAGTCTCGCATGGAAGAGCAATTTGAAGCAAACATAACCCTCGACATAGAGGAGATAATTAAAAGCACAATACACGATACTACGTGTACCCTCACCTGCTCTCCCAAAGTAACGGAATTTGACATCGAGCTAGAACGACTTCGAGCAATCCGACGGCGTGCTGGACGAAGATACCGACGCACGGAGGCAATAGAAGACTTACGTATTGCTCGACGTATACAAAAGAAGATTCAGCACCAGATAAATAAACTCGAGTCACAACGTTGGACTGCTTTTTGTGAGTCACTTGACCTACGAAAACCTTTATCCCAATTGTGGAAGACGGTACGAGGTCTCCGCACAAGACCCACTCAGTGGTCACCATTCAGGGCTCTCGCACTTTCTGAACGGAGACGCAGCATTGACGTGGCAGAAGACTTCTGTGCCAGAGTATCTGAGCCACTCGCAGTGCCCAATAGCCTATTGCCCTCGATTAACTGTCCACAAACACTGGATTTCCGCATGGATATGCCTTTTTCCATCGTGGAGCTCAGAGCAGCACTAGCTTTGTGTGGACGCACGTCGGCACCAGGGCCCGATAGAATTTCTTATAGGGCCTTGTGTCATCTGGGTGAACGCGTGAGAATCCTCCTTTTGGAGTTGTACAACAAATCCTGGCAAGATGGAACGCTCCCGCCAAGCTGGAAGACAAGCCGCCTAGTTCCACTTCTGAAGCCAGGCAAGTCACCGTTGGACCTCTCATCTTATCATCCGATCGCATTGGCCAGTTGTGTAGGCAAAGTTATGGAGAGGATGATCCTGGGACGCCTGGAGTGGTTCTTGGAGTGTAACAACATCTACCCAGATGCCATGGCAGGATTTCGGCGTGGTCGAGCATCGATTGACAACGTAGTCGACCGGGTCACTTATGTCTAACACGAGAAAGGCCGTAAGCGTCTCTGCGCATCTTTGTTCCTAGACGTCAAAGGGGCGTATGACAACGTTACGCATGAAGCTGTTCTCACCGCTCTCGAAGATATAGGAGTAGGTGGTCGGATGTATCGCAGGATACGTAGTTATTTGTCAATGCGATCCTTCTTTGTGAGCACTGAAGACGGTCCAACCTCTCCACATTACAGCCACCGTGGCGTCCCCCAGGGTGGCGTACTCAGCCCTGTGCTGTTCAATCTTACGTTAATTGCTCTCACTGAGCATCTGCCAAGCACGGTCAGGCTATCAATGTACGCAGATGACATCTGCATTTGGGCATCGGCTGTAACACGCCTGCAGTTACGAGGAAGAATTCAAAAAGCTGCCACTGAAACATTACACTACCTCCGACATCGAGGCTTGGAAATTTCTTCCGAAAAATGCGCCCTCGTAGCTTTTACACGAAAGCCTATGGGTAAGTAAGCTATAAGCATCAATGGTCAAACTGTACCATACGTTCGATCGCACAAGTTTTTGGGCGTCATAATTGACAGGAATCTATCATGGAGCGATCACGTTTCGTACATGAAGAAACGGTTAATGAACATCTGTAATATACTGAAGTTCTTCGCAGGGAAGACTTGGGGAATGTCTCCCAGTGCAATGCTACAGCTGTGCAGAGTACTTTTTCTCGGTTTCATGCGGTATAGTTTACCGGCATTGACCAATGCAAGCAAAACAAGCCTTCGAACGCTACAGAGTGTTCAATCCCAGGCACTCCGGATGTGCCTCGGCTTGCCTCATAGTGCGTCAACAATGGCTACTATAGCTATCGCCGGTGACCACCTCATCACGACACATATCGACGTTGAGGCACTCCGGACACATATAAGGCATATTGCTCGGACACCCTGCCACCACCTAGCCTCTTTACCAGCAGACAGACCACGTTCGTCATTTTGCCAAACGGTCACCACATACCGCGATTCTTTGCCAACATGCTTCACACCCGCCGCCAGGCGTTTGACTCCTCCGTGGTGCCTGACTCAGGCTAATATCAGGCTAACTATACCTGGCATCAAGAAAAAAGCAGATATGTCGTCACCTGCTCTTAGACAGCTTGCTCTGCTCTTGTTATACGAGACGTATCAAGGCTGTATACACGTATACACCGACGGCTCAGTTTTACAGAAGAGTTCAACGGCATCATTTGTTATACCGATAATAGACACGGCAAGAAAATTCAAGACCTCCCACCTTACGACATCAACGGAAGCAGAGCTCACAGCTCTTGGTGCCGCATTGCAATTTATCAGCGATCAACAGCCACAAAAATGGACAATTTTCAGTGACTCAAAGGCGGCACTGCAATCCCTTCTATTTCCTTTAAGCCCCGGCCCGTACGAACAGCTGGTATTTGAGATTGCAGAAAAGACTCACCAATTCATTGAGGAAGGACATGAAATAGCCTTTCAATGGCTGCCAAGTCATTGTGGAATAATTGGCAATGAACGGGCCGATCAAGCTGCCCGTTTTGCCCATACTGAAAGCGATGAAATATCAATTCCGCTTTCCAGAACTGACGCTGCACGGAAACTGCGCATGCTTGCTCGCAAGCACACCACGTCACAATGGAACGAGTCACATTTCTTCCATGCACGGTTAGGTACTTTAGACCCAACTATCAGTCTTCGAATTCCTCCGGAATTACGCCGACGAGACGCTACTATGCTGTGCAGATTATGGTTGGGCGTCGCATTTACCAATGCGTACGCGTTCCGCATAGGAATGGCTGACACTGCTGCCTGCGACCATTGTGGCAGTGATGAAACAACTTGGCACATTCTGTGTGATTGCCCACAATACTGCTCGCAGAGACAGTCACTCTGCAATGCATTAGATGAACTGGACAACCAGCCTCTTTCGGAAGAAAGACTCCTGCGCTGCCGACAGGACTTTATGTCGCAGAAGAAGGCTGTGAAGGCGCTCATGCGCTTCTTGCGTTCAACCGGCCTGTCCAAACGACTGTGATTGCAACTCCCAGAATGTGTGTGCATGTGTTTTTTTTTCTAATTTATTTTATATCTTTCTATAGCTATCCTATTTCCATCCCTTTTCCCCACCCTCATACAGGGTAGCAAACCAGTTCGTCTAGGCTAACCTCCCTGTCTCTTCCTTTAAATTATTTCTCTCTCTCCCTTGACTCAGATGGAAAAAGAGATAGATTTCGCTTTCGAATGGTCTTATGAGTATGCTGAAAAAACCCTGGGAGATTTTTTTTTCCATTCCACAGCTCGCTACCTGCGCTGTTATTTTACAATCGTAAGCTACCGACAGTACCTAGTACACCTACTTCACTGACTGCTGTATTTGATCGCTAACATTAACGAACGTCACTACCATCTCGCTAATGCGAAGCCATTTTTCTTTTTTTCTTTTTCTACAGCGTACGCGCATAATTTTACGTGACACACCCGCAAGCAAATTGTCCGGAAACGCCCGCATTAGCGAGGGGGTCGCCACGTCAAAGCTTCATCAACTCGACAGCCAAGCCAGACGAGCACCGAAGCTGCGGCAGACAAGGAAAATTCGCACGCATCACCTAGAGTAAACAAACGGGGAACGAAGCGTGAAAGAAAGCTGACTGCGCTGTACCGGGGGACCCTCGTTGCGTGTTGGCCGGTCGCGGTATAATGAGTTCGCAGGTGACGTGCACATGTGCAAATGCCACCATGCATGCGCGCGGTCGCGAATCTACTGTGCTTTGATTGCTCCCGAATGCGGTGGACCGGAAATAAGTGACTGGTATAGGCAAGGAGCATGCCCTACTGAGCGACAAGGAAGACTCTTCGTTTGAACAGCGGTCACCGAAGTCAATTGGCTGGGACCGACAGAGGGCAGTGAGGTATTACGTATACAAGGCGGCCGTCAGTGGCTGCTCGCTTTTGTGCGCAGTTGCAGCACAGGTTCTGCGCCAAGACCGGGTTGCGCAACAAGCACCATGTTCTGCCTAACGACATTGGAGTGACAAGGCAAAAAAACAAAAAACAAATTGAACCCTGCAAGCGAAAAAAAAAGCAACAAGCGAAAAGTTCAATGCGATCTTTCCCGTACTAAGCGTCGTGTTTTGGCACAGCGTTTTACAGGGTTGCTTACAAAGTAAATATTTATTTATTTATTTATTTATTTATTTATTTATTTATTTATTTATTTATTTATTTGTACCCTCATGGCCTACAGGCATTTCAGAGGGGAGTGGGTTACAAGGTTATACAAAAAACTAAAAAGCAGCAACAAAAGTAGTAAGCAGATAAGTACAAACATACATGGGCCCTAATCATACAATGTTAGCTAGTGCTGCACGAAACTGATGGTTGTCTTCGATTGCGGCGGTCAGTCCGGGAAGGCGGTTCCAATCTTGTGACGTCCGAGGAATAAATGACTGAAAGAAGGCATTGGTGTTGCATGGTATTGTTCCTACTTTGTGTCGGTGATCCATACGAGAAGAAATATATGAAGGAGGAGTAATTAACTCATTGAATAGGGGCGAATTATGGTAGTAAATTTTGTGAAAGAGACAGAGGCGAGAGTGTTTGCGGCGCGAAGTTAGAGTGGGTAATTGAAGCAAGTTTTTCATGGACGTGACACTTGCCGCACGGGTGAAATTACCGAGAATGAAACGTGCTGCGTTGTTCTGCACGAGCTCAAGTGATGTCACCAGATAGTCATGGCTCGGGTCCCAAATGGATGATGCATATTCGAGTTTAGAACGAACCAATGATTTATACAAAAGTGTTTTTAAAGAGGTAGGTGCTGAAAAGAAGTTGCGGCGAAGGTAGCCAAGCAGGCGATTAGCATTATTAATAACGGTATTAATATGAAGCGATCAGGTAAGATCAGTTGTTATGTGAATTCCCAGGTATCGGTACGACGTCACAGGTTCAAGAAGTGTGTTGTTAAGGTAATAGGAACCCGTCGAAAGGGCTGTTCTTGAAATGCGTAAGACTTTGCATTTAGTTGTATTAAGTTCCATTAACCATTGCTCACACCAGTTAGAAATTGCATTAATGTCCGATTGCAGTGCCGTAACGTCGTTATCGTTGTTAATTTCTCGAAAAATAACACAGTCATCTGCAAACAAGTGAATATTAGAGAGAACACAGCTAGGTAGGTCATTAACGTATATCAAAAACAAAAGTGGTCCCAAGACAGAGCCCTGGGGAACGCCGGAATGAACAGAACTGGGTGAAGAGTCATAGTTATTGGCTGTGACGAACTGGAAACGATTAGAAATGAAATACTCAATCCATGCAAACAACTTAGGATCTAGATTTAACTTGCTTAGTTTGTAAAGGAGTAGTTTGTGAGACACTTTGTCAAAAGCTTTGGAGAAGTCGAGGAAAATACAATCAGCGGATGAACGGCGATCTAAAATTAAGTGTAGCTTGTGGGTTAATGAAAGCAATTGGGTCTCGCACGAGAACTTCTTTCGAAAACCATGTTGCGTGGGTGAGAAGAAAGAGTTAAATTCAAGAAATTTGACCAGATGGGAAAAAATTACATGTTCGAGAATTTTGCATGGAATGCTTGTTAGTGATATGGGTCAGAAATTGTTAGGCGTGTGTTTGTCACCAGACTTATGGAGTGGCACCACCTTCCCGACTTCCCAATCTGCCGGCAGGATGCTCGTGTCGAGGGTCTGCTGGAATATTTTGCACAAAATAATAGAGGAATACACAACAGTACTTTTTAAGAACTTCGTATTAATAAGGTCAACACCGGGGCTTGATGAGGGTTTCAGTGACTGGATTATTTTACTTACACCACCTGGGTCAGTAACAATGGGGTCCATGGAGAGATAATTACAGTTCTGAAGTTCAGGTATTGAGGGGTTAGAAGAAACAACAAAGTTCTGGCAAAAAACTGCATTGAGTAGGGAAGAACATTCGCTACTGGGTATAATGGAACCATCTGGCCCAGTCAATGTAATACTATTCGTTTTAGAAGGAGTGATCACACGCCAAAATTTTTTAGGGTCGTTAATAAGCATAGAAGGAAGGGTGCGCTGAAGAAAGTGTGATTTGGCAAGTTTTACTGCTGCAATGTATGCTTTGTTGGCGGTTGTGTATGCGTTCCATCGGTAATCACTCGGGGATTTTTTAGCCAGACGATAGCAGCGCTTTTTTCGATTAGACAGCCTGTTTAAGTGCTTGTTGTACCAAGGCGCCTCCGGGTTAGAATTTATTGTGCGCAGAGGGATGTATTTATCAGTTAGTTCTTGAACTTTATTTTTAAATAGGTTCCAGTTTTCTTGAACGGTACGCGTATCAAAATGCAACAAGAAAATGTCCAGAAAGCAAGCTAGTTCGTTGTTAATAGTTTCATAGTCTGCTCTTGAGTAGTCGCGAATTTGCTTAGTTGAGGTCGTAGCCTTGCTTAGTGGAACGTTTATATTAAATGAAAGGAGCGAGTGGTCGCTCAGACCGGGTAAGTATGAAATCGGGGAAGCAAAATTAGCGTGCGTAGTTAATATCAAATCTAGTATGTTCGCGGTCTCTTGCGTGGTTCTAGTCGGTTCAGAAACGAGCTGGGAAAAAGAAAATAATGAACAAAGATTGAGAAATTCTGTTGTTTGAGATGAAGGTGGTTTGGATGCGGGGGTTTCCGAGGACCAAGAAATATGTGGGAAGTTAAAATCACCCATAAGGAATATAGGAGCAGTGGGGTGTCGTGTAGAAACAATATTCAGCGCATCGTGTAGTTCAGACACAAACGTTGGGGGATATGAAGGTGGACGGTAACAAACGCCCATAACAAATTTCCGGTGCCCAATGTCAACGCAAGACCATACAGATTCTAAATCAGTGTGAACGTGAATTAAGTGAGATGGATAAGACTTTTTGACAGCAAGTAATACGCCACCGCCTTGACGCAAGGTGCGATCGCAGTGATAAATGTTAAAACAGGACACGTCGAAGATTTCACTATCACGAATGTGTGTGTGCAACCATGTTTCAGTGAGTGCTACGATGTCTGCGCTAACGGTGTTAATGACAGAGTTAAGGGATTCCCGTTTGCTTGTTACACTGCGAGTATTTGCTAGAATTACGGAGACACATGGCATCGGTGCTCTAGCTCCCCTCGCGTGTTCCTAGCTGGTAGGCCTGCCGGACAACGCAGACGCACTCGCCAAAAGTGGTGCGGCGGACGTGGCATTGGGAAGTGGCGCAGTAGGTGGCGCCCGTTTTATTTCTTTTATGCTGTCAGACACGGTATCGTACATGAAGCACCGGTCATCTATTATTAGTTTGTTATAGCGCAATTGGAATTGGGGAGAGTGGGGGTTGGCCTTTGCCGAATTCTACAAGTTTCTTTCAAGCCTGCCTAGTTGCGACTGAGTAATCTTCCGATACCGCAATGTCTTTAGTTTTTAAAACAGCGCGGTCGGAAAGAATCGCTTCCTTCATCTTGAAGCTGCGAAATTTAATGATGACCGGACGAGTTTTGGAGCTGGAAAAGGTGCCTATGCGGTGAACGCGATCGACATCGTTTCCAGTAATGGCTTTTCCTGTCGCACTTGATAGTGCAGCTAGCGTCTTCTCCTCTGTGTCTTGCCACGATTCCCGCGAGTCCGGGATGCCATGAACGAGCAGGTTACTTCTCCGTGACCTGTCCTCTAGGTCGTCCAGGCGAGATTGCAAGACGTCCTGCTGCGACATCAAGCGTTCTGCAGCGTCGCTGACAGCCGCCAGGTCACCACTCATCTGCTCTATCACTTCCGACTTTGATTCTAAGCATTCAAGACGGCCGAAAATGTCAACCAGCTTTGTTTCTATTGCCTGCTGGCCGGACTTGATTTCTCTGATATCTGTTTGAAGATCCGCTTGCCCCTTAGTTAATGCGATTGTCCGTTCGTTGATGTCTTTGAGTATCTGAAGCATTGTGTTCATTTGCTCCGAGTTCGCATCCTGAGGTTCGTCGGGAGCTGTGGATTGGTTTCGGGGTTTAGAAGGACCAGGGTTAGTCTATGTC
Organism: Rhipicephalus microplus; assembly: GCF_043290135.1. Taxonomy (NCBI): domain Eukaryota; kingdom Metazoa; phylum Arthropoda; class Arachnida; order Ixodida; family Ixodidae; genus Rhipicephalus; species Rhipicephalus microplus. The sequence continues at coordinate 254,220,058 of NC_134700.1, read as the reverse complement.
GCCTGACAGAAGCAGCAACAGCGCGACATCAACGCAATCGAGCAATGTTTCACAAAGCACTTGTGGGCATGGGAGCAGTATCAAAAAACGATTGTTAGATCGCTGTGCGAAAAGTGAGAATTGATTACGCACCTGCGGGGCGTAGAGAAGAATTTTCGGCATGGTTTCACGAACGCTGCTCCCATGCCCACTAAAGGCAAGTGTGCTGCGTGGCTTGTTTATATCCGTGCGCCACAGTGCTGCCGCCGTCACTTTGGCCGTGTTCCGGGTGAACGTCGAGTTGCTTAGTCGAAGGTTGATACCGTCGCAGCCACGATTGTAGATATCCAGCACGTCATCGCCAGTTGAGGCTTGAAAGGCCTGCCCAGGATCGATGCGCGTAGGACGAAATGGCCAGACGAAAAAGACGGTCAGCAAAACCTGCGCGGCGTAGAGAAGAATTTTCGGCATGGTTTCACGAACGCTGCTCCCATGCCCACCTTCAATATTGAAGTGCTGTGTCGTGAAATCGAATAAAAATAAAAGGCACACTCATTTATTCACTTGCATATATTCTAGGTCGATGCTATGAGAACCGATCAAGTGAAAGTGTATACATGAAGTGCCGAAGAAAAAAAAAAGCTGTTGCATTTAGTTGGTCCTAGCTTTACAAGTAATAATAATTATTGACGTTCAACGTCCCAAAACCACATTGAGAGAAGCCATATGTGACAGCAGCTATCTCTGCCCACGGGACTAATTTAAGCTCTCCCATAGTAGAGTACCAAGTGCTCTAAATCGTTAAACACTTTTCCTAACACACAAAAGCAAGCTATAGATGAACTGCTCTGGTGTAGCATAACGCTTGAAGCGCCGCCTCATGGAAGTAATCAATTAAATGGGTGGCAACTAAAACATTCAATGACTACACTTAACTGTACTTTCATCTTGTTCAAAATGTATTTGTTTTGCAAGGCAGCAATGTTCACAAGAAATGCCATAAGCCAGGCCGTTAATGCACAATACGACGCGTAAACACAGGTACTAAACTCGCGAGGACGCGGCGATGTATGGAAGTCTTTCAAGGAATAATGGCGATGTGAACTGCATACACAAAGAAGTGCGACGCAACTGTAAACTTATACGGGGTCTGTTGCAGCAGCGCGTAGAGACTGGAGGATCAGTGAAGAAAACACTATAGGTACATGTGTAGTCTCACATACTCTATGGCAAAATGCAATGGCTCTAAAGATGTCCGACAACGTAAATATATTTGAGAAGTTCAAAAAAAAACAGCCAATAAATATCATGCGCTATCTCTTCAAGGCAGAGTTTGCCTGAAGTACAAGTCGACGTTATATCTGCAGGTTTTACGCCGTGGTCTACATAAACAGACTCGGGTACATAAACAGACATAAATAGACTTGTACATAAACAGACTTGTACACAAACAAACTTATGTATGATTTATTTCTTCTGGCATAACTGCCTTGGGGATAAGCCGAAGTGCACTCAATATGTATTTTTAAACAGTTTCGTAAATAGTGTTTGGTATCACATACAGCTGTTGGTTTGAACTGAGCTATCTGCAGATGACGCCTACCTATACTTGGATCCACCTACACGCCTTCAAGCGGCACCTAGCGGTTCTTCCGGCGTGATATTTTCAGACGGATATACTTCGCGCCTTCGACCCGGCCTACGCACTTTTACGTGACCCACGCACATTTAAGGGGCTTTCTCCGACCCGGAGAAGCTCTATACCGCATGTTGCTTAGTCGCGATCGATACTATACCAAGGGCGTTATTTACCCACGCACATTTAAGGGGCTTTCTCCGACCCGGAGAAGCTCTATACCGCATGTTGCTTAGTCGCGATCGATACTATACCAAGGGCGTTATTTACATATGTTTTGCTTAATGCCTGAACAGACAATTTAAACGGGAACATTACGGAACTAGAACCTTCTTTCTCGTGTATTTCTAATCTGTGCGAGTCACTGGCTTATTCAGTGGCACCAGTCACTCATGTTCGCGCATGTCTGGTTGATAATATTCAACTTAACCTCATAGGACGTTTCCAGCGCAATAAAACCTTTCCGATTGTGACCTAGTCAAAATAGGAAACTCCAAAATAATGAAACTTTCACTTCAATCAGTGATAAGTTTAAGATAGAGTGGAGTTTCTCTGAGTGAAAACTTTTTTCCACCCAAAGAATTGGCAGAAGCAAGTCAGCTTAATTCGTATAAATACAACACAACCATCATAAAACTGTGGCGCATATCTCGTGTAGGGGATTGTGGGGACTACAAGAGCTTCCAGCATAATTCTTCATCGTCATCAGCCACAGAGCGAAAAAATTTTACTGAGCTCCTTGCAAGTGTGCAGCGTTACCACGCTTCTCCAAAGAATGACGAAGAATGGCATAGTGAATGCGTGCCTACTATACAAAATGATTTATGGCGTAGCGGGTACCCTGCAAGTGTGCTTGCAGCAGCTACCCAAAGAGTGTTTAAGAAAGGCTCTGAGAGGCCGCTCTTCCAGCTTTGCTGTGCGTCCCACGCAGACCCGGTGGTTCTTTTCTTCGCTCGGATACTCTAGGCCAAAAGCAGTGTCTCTTGTTTAAATATGATTAGCATTTCTCCAGTCTGCGTGACGGGTTTCAGGAAGACCAAGCTTCTGTCACGTAACATCCAGCCGTTGCTATTTGCATTGACAATGTAGATGGACCAGAGCCACACCTACCATAACACTGTCAGATCTATAGAGCTCTGCTCTTCAGGACCGCCCCGCCACGGTGGTCTAGTGGCTAAGGTACTCGGCTGCTGACCCGCAGGTCGCGGGATCAAATCCCGGCTGTGGCGGCTGCATTTCCGATGGAGGCGGAAATGTTGTAGGCCCGTGCACTCAGATTTAGGTGCACGTTAAAGAACCCCAGGTGGTCAAAATTTCCGGAGCCCTCCACTACGGCGTCTCTCATAATAATATGGTGGTTTTGGGACGTTAAACTCCACAAATCAATCAATGCTCTTCAGGACTCGTTTTGGGGTTGAGCGTCGTCCGTCGGGCCTTTACGTAACCGAGCTAAAAGATCGCAGCCAAACGTCATCTGGGTCGCGCGTTTCAAGCCATGCGACCCTCTTTTATGGCTCTAGAACCAATAAATTGAGTTCTTCGCGGAGCACCTCAGCTGATTCACAACTGAGTCTGTTATTCCTTAAAGTCCAAGAAAAAATGAATAAGCAAACACAACTATAACAAAATGAAAAGGAGGCGCTGAGGGATGCATGATACGCATAATACAAGAGCGTCAGCTAATCAACCAATCGGACAATTAAGTCAAGTTAATTGAATGGTAATAGGTGCGCGTAGAATCAATAGAAGCGAATAAATTGGTTCGCCCTAATTGAAGGCCTAAAAAACGACGTTTAGTAGGTACGTTGTACCTAAGCGTAGGGTTACTCAACTAATACTTGATTTATACTAACTGAGGGCCTAATCGGACCCCTGGTAGTGTATAGCTAGGTTCTCAATAGAGCTAGAAGGACGGTGCTTGGATTCGTTGGCGCATTTCGAACAGTTGACCTATCATTTGACTCATTGTGTACACCTTGATGAACGGTGAGGGAAGGGCTGACGTCACTCCCGCAGAGTCAACGCTACCTTGGCGCTAGCAGTGTGTGCTTCGTCTCCCCGTCGCTCTATGGCGCCTGGTGTTCGCGCTAGTTCTTTGGTGACGTCAGCGCTATGTTGTACGTGCATGGCTACGAGATCAATCTCGGAGGCCATGGCACGTGTCGTGGCACTCGCTCGGTGGTGCTACACCTCCTCAACATAAGTAAATCTAGTTTTTGGTTCACTAAGTATTACGGCTTGGTGGCCTTAGCCGCCGCCAGATATTTAGAAGTAAAGGGTACAGCCATATCAATCCATCCATCCATTCATAAGAAGCCAAAGCAACGCATGGTGGCGCTGCGACTCCGGACAGGCAGCGCCATCTTCGGAGAAAAAGTAGAAATTGGGGATGTAGATGGCGCGTTTTCCCTTCGCTTCAATTCGCTGCCGCTCGCTTACGTGCTCATTCACAGGGCGCGCGCTGCGTTTGAGTCACCTCACAATGTACCGCTTGCAGTGCGGCTTCACAAAGATCTCTGAGCTGTACAAGCACTTCAGAGAAGCGAATAGAACCAAATTAGTAAAGCTCGTTAGTCAAGTTTATGATGTGGAGCAGACGATGGCAGACGAAGATGCCCGAGTCACCGCGAAATGCATTCCTCGGGCCCTTCATGATAATAGCGTGTACGACGTATGCCTTGAGGTAAGTCTCATTCTGCCAACATGAAACCGCGTACTCTATCAATGTGCTGTGTTGACGTTTATGGAAAGCATATAATTGTTGTTTTAAGGTGGTATCTATCAGTAGCGGCCGTGTACTGTCATGTGCAAACGCTTGCGGCGTGCTGAAAAAATAAATAAAAACTAAAGTTAAAGGGTCATGGTAATAAAATGTCCGAAAAGTTGTAGGGTCCTGTCCTTCGTGCCGCGCATGAACCGCTGACGTCCCCGCGAAGGAGCAAGCTAAGTTTATGATCATGATATGTGGGGTTTAACGTCCCAAAACCACTATATGATTATGAGAGACGCCGTAGTGAAGGGCTCCGGAAATTTAGACCACCTGGGGTTCTTTAACGTGCACCCAAATCTGAGCACACGGGCCTACAACATTTCCGCCTCCATCGGAAATGCAGCCACCGCAGCCGGGATTCGAACCCGCGCCCTGCGGGTCAGCAGCCGAGTACCTTAGCCACTAGACCACCGCGGCGGGGCGCAAGCTAAGTTTAACCACAGCAAGTAGAGTTGAAGTGCTCGCTTTTTTTTTTTTTCGGCTCTCGTGTCAGGCTTGCTCTATCATTCGCGAATGCGGCTGTGTTCGCCGGCTGTGACTAGATGGGAAACTGATACAGCTTTACACGTGGAGAGCATCCCTCGGTGTTTTCTGCATCGTTGTCGCAGCCCAGAACACAATACTTCGGACTTCGGCGACGCTTCCGCGGGGCCGCTTCTTTTATCACGGAAAGGCAACTTCGCACAGCGAGCGTCTCGTTTTAGCGCGCCAAGCTGCCGGCACGGCGCCTAAGTTCGCCGCACCGACTGCAGAACGCGTTGCATGCCTGTCGCACGCGCTCCTGTTTCGGCGAAACGCATTCGCCTGCGACCTCTCCCGCGTCTCTCCTCAAGTGTTCCGGAGCTCGCCGCTAGGGCCAGGCACGGCGTTGTCATTGCTCCGCAAACTTGAGCTTCAGTTCCCTATAGCAACGCTCGCTTCGCGCGCGCCCTCCTCTGAGCATCGATCTCTAAGGACTAGCTATAGCATCACGCCATACAATCAAGGGAATACGAGACTCACTACAATTTATTTCTGGGCCAAGTAGTAAAAATAAGGAAAATGGGTATTAACAAAAGAACTGTTGACAAAATAAAGAAAAAACAAGTATTTTAAACAACTAAAAGTAATGAATAAAACGTACACATGAACAGTTGTCTGCAACTGTGGTTCGCTTCACCAAAGCAAGAAAAAAATTAAGACATTAATAATATATATGAAATAACAACAAGTACAAAAGAAAATAAATACTAACGTTAAAGAAAGGAAATGAAAAGTAGTAATAACTGTATGAACATATCCGCCATGGAGGTCAAGTAGTTATGTTGCTCGATTGCTGACCCACAAGTCGCAGGATCGAGTCCCGGCCGCATTTTCGATGAAGGCGATAATGCTTAAAGTACGTACGTAGAGCGCGTTAAAGAAACTTAGGTGGTTCAGATTTTCGAAGTCTTCCACTACGGCATCTCTCATATTCATTTCGTGGTTTTGGGACGGTAAAACCACACAATAATTAAATTGAATTGATTATGCGCGCATACATGCACTCGAAATTATTTTACTCAATATATCTCCAAATAAAAACACACGTACAGTTCTATTCGTGCGTCGCATTAGGGGGCATTTTAATCGCCGGTAATTTTTCTTTTATCTGGGCCTTGAAGAGTAGCTGACATAGTCGCAAAAGCTCGGAGGTGGGGTAGAAACGTGTATAAGTCCCGACACACTGGGGCGAAGGTGAACGAATGCTACTGAAGAAAGTGCACAATAATTGAGCTTGACATCAATTACTTTGATCCCAAGCTCACCAAATCAGCTGACGCCTCTGACCGATAAAACCACTGCTCACAGATTGTTTCCGAATCCTAAAGAAGGCACTATCAGAATTTCCGGTCATCATTGCGTGACCCGAGCGATGTCGCGTCTGACGTCATACCACCGCCATGAAATTTGAATGAAATGGAGCGTTCGGCCTGGCGTTGATTAAGTATTGCTTTTTCTGTCAGCGTCATTTGTTGCTCTCTGTAACTCACGGGCCGTATTCTAAAACGATCGCGAAAGGTGACTGTCGAATTGCGCGATGTATAGTCTGAATATTTCATTAAGTGAATCAACCGCTTCTCATGTCATTGGCCGTTGGTGATATCTGAAGCATCTAAAGTCTCCCAACACAAGAATGAGCGCTCTGTATCAACGCCGAAACACCCGAATGTCGCGTTGTTGAGTGTACCGGCTTCTACGTAGTGTGCATAGGTTTGGCTACAGCTACTTAAGAAGTGTTTAAAGCGATTTTATCGTTTCTTGTGCGATAACTTGAAACACAACAAAGTAAAGAATCCAACCTTGCGTTAAATGTATTTTTCTTGAGAGTTAAACAGAACGTATACTCAGAGAATCTAGCTGTGGGGTGCCACCACTGTGCAATCGTCCCAACATGTCTTCGCGAGCAACTCATGGTTTATCGTTAACCATGCGATTCGATTTGTGGGGTTTAACGTCCCAAAACCAACATATGATTATGAGAGACGCCGTAGTGGAGGGCTCCGGAAATTTAGTCCACCTGGGGTTCTTTAACGTGCACCCAAATCTGAGCACACGGGCCTTAGTTAACCATGCGAGAAACACGGCTCACGCTGCTGGTTCCTTGAAACTAAAAAAGAAAAAAAGGAAACCATGCGCACTCAATACAATTATTACTTAAAACACACCAAGATAATACTCACCACAAGCTTCAACGTAAAGAAAAAAAAGTGTTGCATGCATCCACCAAAGGTTCAGAACCAGAAGATTCCATCTGTACTAGACCTCACCTCCAACTGTTCGTTTATTACAGGCATGTCAGGGGCGCCGTAGAGCAATGTGACGTTGACAAAAGCGCCGTAGATGGCGCCATCACTTTTCCAAAGTTTCTCAATAGCTAATCAGCGCACACCAAATGCGACGGTTTGGCGGTTGTCACCCTTTGCGATCGTTTCAGAATACGGCTACAGTGAACCACCACGTGTCGCTTCATGGTTATCACTATTTTGCTGTCACCACTGTACTGCCATGCCCGGAGCCTCTTATAGTGACGTCTTTCGTGACGTTTCAAATAAGGTCACATGACTGTCCCGCATATACGACGGCGACCAGACCTCCCGCTGCATAAGTCCATTTGGGACGCAGGAGCAGGCTCACACCTAAGGCAGATTCTGAGTGCCTGTGCAGAAAGCGGTTGCTTTTTCAGAAAAAAACATTTGCCACAGTGCACTGCAAGGAACCGATCAACGCTCACAAGTTATTTGGCAAGAAAAAAAAAAGGTAAGCAGTATTTTGCGCTTTGTGCTGAACTCAATAGATGTGGCACCTTCATTATTTCGTAAAGGGCAACCCCTTATAAGGCTCATTTACCACTCTCGGTTCCATGGTGAAAAAAAACGTGTGGGGCAGGGGACACGGTCACCCCCTGACTACGCCCCTGTGTCATGCCGGTGGTACATGTGCCGGTAAAGTAGGGGCTGCACGTGTGTTGCCGGCAGCTGGCATAATACACCAGAAACCAGCGACTTATTAGCGCCCTGCTGTATTTTTAGCGTTTAAGCTGCCCGTTAGCTATTTTAGCTCTCCGAAATTTAGCCGCACTGATCACCATTGTCAAGGACAGTCAAGGACCTCAAAGGCAAGTCGATAGTCGACCCGGCCTTTAAGCATTTGCCGACGTAGCCGCTGGCAGTGGCGCGAAAAACATCGACTACGTTTTCTTTGCGACGTGAACCTGACCTAACCTCGTTACTTGCAACCCTCCTATAGAAACGAATTGCCGGCATCCGGTCGACTCGTATAACCTTCCGGTGGTTGTAAATATGGACTACCTTATTTTTAAAATTTGAGAGCACTTATCAATGTGAAGTATGATGAACTGAAACTTCGGGGTCTGCCACTGCAATTTTGCCGGCCCCAACGACACCTGTCACCAAGCGTGATATGTTTGGTTTGACTCGGCGCCTGTGCAACCACGGCGACTGCGAATTGCTCCTTTGCCTAAAGGGGCCCCTAACCCACTCTGGGGCTTGGTCGAAAACCTCCTTTTACGAACAGCTACGTTTCGCAGTGGTGCGCAGTAAGCTGAGTTGACGGGCGCAATGTGAAGTTGTCACTTTCGCAAGCACCCTCTCTTGACACTGAGGCCCCGTCCTCGCGGCGCAACTGCTTAGAAGTCGATGTTTGCCTCGTAGCTTTAATAAATCAAAGGCAGAGTCGGTCTCAGATGCGTTTCTTGCTGCTGCAGTTGCAACACGCGGTAACAAAATCACGTGACATCTTTCCCGGCCCGGTGAACGCCCTTCTAGCATTCAATGCGTCTCGTATATTTCTCAGCTTGATATTGCTAAAATGCCATCCTGGAAAATTGAAAGGGCGTTGTCTGACGTACTTCATGGTCTCTCAAGATCTGCGTACTCCAGAACGCGCTCAAATGCCCTTGCTGAATACTTAAATTGCGTCAAGTAAAACAACATTACGCTTGCATGGTTGATAACATCTTCGAAGATGGTTTCTAGTTGAAACTAGACATGGCTGCTCGATCTTTGCTGCTGCTGTGCGGACGCGGTCTTTCACTCGCACGTGAATTTTTTTTTTTTTTTTGCCGTTTGAACAATGGGTCCGGGTCCCATTTTTGCCTGGGTCTGCGGCAGCCGTGCTGTAAGGTGGTCAATCTGACCAAGGAGGGGGGGGGGGGCTGTCATGGCTACATCGGCGCGCGTGAATTGTACGTTTTGGAAATTATGAGCGCGTTTGCCGGAACGCACGACGATTATATCGCATACTGCAACCTGCTGCGTTGAGAATACATACATGGGCGTTTTCTAGATTGACTATGGAAGAGGCAAGCTAACCGAATTGCACGTCATTAAACTTTATAGTTTGCTTGGCCGTAGCCCTATTTGCATATTTGATGTTTATGATAACAAATATCTCGAAGTAGCAGTTCTGCACCGTTTAACGACAGCCGGACGTGCAGAATCGAGAGAACATGCAAGGCTCTAGTTTCTTCCAGATTTATTCACCCATATGCACGCCTGACACAGATAACACCTTGATATCGCACCACCTGCTATAGTGCTCATGCGCAGCAAAGAGCAGTTTTTTTTTTTTCCTTGTTTTGCTCCATCGGGATTTCGAGTGACACTCATACCAACAACGCAAGCAAGTGAATTTAAACGTGATGCTTAGCGCGAAGTTACAGCAGCCTACTGCCGCACCCTGCCTGGAGTATCAGCGTTATCATCACAAGCAGTTAACGATTATTATGCATCCACACCAGCAACGTGGTGTTAATTGTCAACGGTTAGAGCGACCACAACACCCTAATTGCCACTTGATTCTCGACAGTGCCTATCGCTGTTGGTTTGACGCTATTTTTCACTTGTTACCTAATACTAACGATGTACCACTCCCCTGTCCCAACCCATTGCTTTGTTCTTCAGCACATACTTTAACCTTACTCCCTGGTACCTTTTCTTTCTTCGTCTTCCTTTTCTCTCAAAGCTTCGGTGTTTCTTTTGTTCGAACACGTTCGGATGAGTTGCAATGAAAAACCAATTGGAAACCTTAGCGCTACGCAACCACAAGTACGAAAACGCTACTATAGGTTCCTCATCGTTTTACCGCAGGCCCGGCGAATGCGTTTCTTTCTCGTTACGCTCAAAGTGGCCCACATTTACCCTAAGTTGACTGACCGTGAACCAACGTAATCTTGTACACCAACCTGCTCTCCATCGGTACCATCCGCGTTAGTAACAGTATGTTGCACCCCCCTTAACAATCGCGGTTTGGCATAGCTATAGCCGTGACATACGGGCCGCATTCGCTGCCTTTCCGGGTGTAGCAGGAAAGTGGAAGCTCTCGGAACGCACGAGGAGTTTACCTATGCCAATCAGACAGACCTTCGAGGTCGTCGCTTAAGGGTGCGAGAGTCGATGGCGTAGGCATTGAACGACGCTGAGAGGGCCGTATGTATGGGCGAGACGAGCTGGCGCACGCAGTCACCTTCGGGAAGGAACACGTGCGACTCGGCTTTTCTCCGCGTCAGAATGTGGCCGTGTTGTCGTATTTAGAGGCTCGTTGTAAACATACCGACACACTAGGACAGAAAGGAAAGCACCGCGTGGTTGAATACTCATTACAAGTGTGCTTTTCCAACAGTGCCAACGCAACCATGCCTTACATGATGGACCACGACGACTTCGGCGACCGACTTTACTGGGACAAGGTTACCCCGGAGAACATACAGGAGCTGCGCGAGCGTTTGCTGCAGTGGCCGGAAAGACACGGTAAGAGCGGCCGCTGGCATTGGTTAACTATAGGGAGAAAATGCCTTTGACATCTGAAGTCTAGAAACTGGTTTATGTTATTGTTTATGCTGCCGTTTAACAATTGACTGTAGGCCACATCACGGCCATATTGCATCATATCGCTGTGACGAGTTAACATCACATGATCAGTCGGTGCTCTTTGACCAGACCTGGCTTTCTAGCCATTAAAAATCAAATACCATCATAAGTTCACTGAACTTATGACGGTGAAAAGAACTGCTTTCTGAGAAAGCATTTTTTTTTTAATTCAGGATACGTCCTTATAACATGTCGGTAGTCGTTGTTTTCCATTTCCAGAGAAGAGGTGACGCTAGATATTTCATATTAGTTCAAAATATTTGGCAACTTAATTTGACTACTTGAGACCACAGTTGACTGCTTATGAAAAAAACTACTAGATCGCATTGATGCAATGAGAATATCCATGGTCGTGCTATGGGGAGAAAACAAGGGACATCTCAATCCCTCAATTTCGGAAATATTCACTTAGTAAGGACCGTAAGGACTGCCCGTGCACCTTCCAGAAACGCTGGTATTTAAAGTGTGTGCAAGCGGTCATTAGTCCGCAGTCGATAAGACATGTTTCTGCTATTCTTCTAAAGGAAAAAAGTCTTATATCCTGAGCTGTTACGATAGTGGTAATTGTATCATGTGAAATATTTAACGAAACAAAATATCAGAGAGAAGCAAAATAAAGAGCTCTATATGTAAAAAAAATAAGGTAAAGGCATGCAGGCTACCTTAACTACACCCCGTAGAAACCAGGATGCCAATGAAGTAGTCAGATTACAATCGCTATGCCTGAAGCTTCGTCAGATGATATATATATCATTAGTCGCTGCGATGACCTCTTGTTTCAGTTCCACCCAACGTTTATTCATGAATACAGCTCACAATATACTTGCTTTAAATACAAAAAGAATGATAATACCATATTCGTGGCATTCTACCACATGGTTACTCGTAACAAGCAATGTCTTACGTTCTTAATATAGCTACTGGAACTGCGCACTTTTGACAATACGAGCTAGATCACAACAATGTGTTCAGTGGATAAGCAAATATCCAAATGCTTCGTTCTGATATTATCTCTAATTGTCTCTGTTCTCATGGATGGTATAGGGAAGCACGAGTGGGAGTTCAGAAAACAATAATAATGAACTGAAAAAATTAACGGCACTTTTGCAAATCAACTATGCCCTGTATACCCTTCACAGCCACTTCGACGTAGAACTAAGACATTAAATAAACGGCGCATATAGCAACGTTCCTGTAAAGTAAAATAGCCCCATACCAAAATTCGTTCATAAGAATGTCGCGTGCTCATTTTCACCTCTCAGCATGATATAGGGCAAGCATGCGGATATTGTTCAATATGCACATATCGCTTGCATGCAACAGCATTACTACATGCGTTAGCACAACTCAGTTGACGACTAAGCCACAGCTAAAAAACGGCCACTGTTGAGATGCACGTTCTTGTTTCTGGCTGATTATTTTCGCCCTTGATTTTCTTCGTAGGGTATTCGATGCAGTCTGATGAACAATAAAGTGAAATTGTCGCACGATGGTATGCAGGCCGTGCGAAAGCTCAGGGGCAGCGCAGACGTTTGGAACATTGCATATTTTAATACCGGCCGCCCTGGTCGCATTTTGATGGAGTCATGATAAAGCCCATGTACGGTGTGTCGTCACTGCACGTTAACAAACACCAGATGGTCAAAATTTCCGGAGCCTTTCACTACGGCCTAACTCAGAATCGCATCGCGGTTTTGGCACGTGAGACCCGTAATATTATTATTATTCAAAGCAATAAGAATTATTCGAAGTCAGTTTCGACAAAAGGGACGAACCAATGAATGCGATAGCAAGATATTTGAATGTCTTGCGAAGCAATGGCCAGCATTTTTAGGAGCAATATTAATTGTGTCAACATGTGCTTGCTAAGTAAGTATCCTGCTGCGTGGCCACAGATCACCGCAACAAGGCTCGTACGTAGTGACGGCGTTATTGTAAGAAATAAGGCTTGCAGTATATATATACGCAAACAATGGCGGCGGCAACAGCCGAAACCAGCAGAGACTGTCCATATAGCTGCTGTCGCAATCAAAACAATTCTCCCATCTCCTTATCCAAAGACATTGCGAGCTCCGAGTTCGTGACGTTCGGTTCGGTCGGATAGAGCTACAAATCCATCGAGGCAGGACCATTTTCTGCAAGCGCAGCGTACCACTGCACAACTTCCTTCCTCTCTCCACGAACCGCTGGGAGCAGGAGCTTGTCCAATCACCGAAGTGTGGACCCTGACGAGCCAGTGATTGCATGCCGCGTCTTATAACGCCGCTCATTACTTGCATGTGTAATCTCTGCCTGCATAACGTCGCTCGCGTACCGTTACGAAAGAGAAAAAATATATAGGACAGGTAGGGAGGCTCACTTGACTACGTCCAGTTGGCTACCCTGCACAGCATGTAGGAAGAAAGGAATAAGGGGGTAAGATAAAGAGGGAGGAGGAGATGGACATTGCACGTCACACACACAGTTCACGCAGTGCTTCACAGGTGGTCCCTCAGTGATGTTGCCTTCGAGATTTGTGGGCCTCGTGTGGCTTTCTGGGCAAATTTACTGGCTTCCCATTAGATCATGCGACGCAGCTCTTTTATTCGTGTGTAACGCCGTACGTGTGCGTGCATGCGCACCGCTGCTGCTTCGCACCCAATCGGGGATTTTTTTTCGAGGAGGTGGTACAATTTTTGCTCAAATAAAGGGCCGATCAAAATCCACTCGCGGATTAATTAGCTAAGGTAATTAGCTAATACAAAAGTTAAACGCAGTGTTCAATGAAGCCCAAGAGTATTTTATTTGGTGTCGGAATAATTTGCTTCCGCAATACCAGCTGCCGTGGTTATATTCCCAGGAGCTTCAGGGGCATCGTGGTGGTTACTATGCTTGATTTCTTCATCCCTGAACCGAAAGACAAGGGCTCGATCTCCGTCGGTGGCATTTTCGACGGAGCCGAGAACATATTCAGACACCCCCCACAAATGTTACAGGAGGCTTGAACTTCGTCCTAAAGGGCAAAACACGTGTCCTAACCACGCCCCGGGGTCATCGCCTTCGGAGTCGGCAGCCTCGCTTCGCTTTTCGGGGGTCGCTTTAATCTTACAAGTACAGAAAGTTCTTTGCGAGTAACATTGGTTGTTTAAAGCTGTTGCATAGAACCTGTACTGCAAGTACTTTTGCGAAAGACGCTACGATTCTTTCTATTGAGAATTGACGAAGTACCAACTACGTCCGTAGGGCAACACGCGAGCCTGCGCAGCAGCTCACTTTTATTATTTCTTTAACCGGTGATGATGTATAAATGTGAGCGCTTCGTATTGGGTAGGAATTTGAAATCCTCACACATTTTGCAATCCGTATGTCTTGGTGCCGACAGGATTCTACGCTTCTGCCACACATTACATGCGATGGAGGTACTGAGTCGAAATTTAGCGCCTGAGATAGCCCACGGGATCGATTCTCCTAAACATACGTGTATCATTTGCCAAATCTGAACGACGAATACAGCTTGGAATAAAGCAGTTTGTATGAATTATACAGTTCGAGCACCGGGTCCAGCTCTATATATGCGCAGCCCCTCGTGCCATTGAGATCGTACAAGGTGACCTGAAGGTGGCCCCAAATTCCACGGCGCCACCAATGTGTTCGAGTTCCGAGATGCCCAGCTAAACCTGGACGTCATAGCCACCATTGCGTTGTCGCTGCGCTTGCACCAGTAGTCTTTCGGCGGCTGCTCACGAGTTCATGCCTGTTGCGAACAGGTTGAAGCCTCCAGTTTTTGCTACCATGCAGGTGACGACGATGACGGCAAGGCAGTGGCGCGGCAAATGCCGCACGCTGAAGAATACGTGCAGATGGTGCAGGCACTGCGCAAGTGCGTCACAGTTGTGCGCCGAGGGTGTCACACACGGGATATAGCGTTGCTTGCACGCGATGGCTTGTCGTTCTTGGTGCTCACCCGAACCGAAACATACTCATCGGTATTAAACAGACTGAAGTCAAATATCTGTGATTCGCTGCAGCAAGTGATGCACCTCCAGCGACGCATTGACCTCCAGAAACATATTGCAGCGAATGAACGCCGCACAAAACATGTTTTTGTGTTGGTGCCCTTTAAGAAGACTCCTCGCATTACCTGGCTTGCGTATATTTTGTTTTCCAAAGCATTTACAAACAATGGAGCGGCTCTGTGGTAAAACACCTGCTTACCACGAAGGCCTGGATTTTCACTCTGACCAAATTTTATTGTTCATTTGTTCGCTCATACTTATTCATATTTCTTCATTTCAAATTTCTGCTCACTGACAACACTGCTTTGTTGCTCACAACCAATGACACTGAGGCCAAAAAATGAAATTTTGGTGGAACGAGATCTTAAATTAGCCTCTAGCATTATAACGTGATTGATATGTGGGGTTTAACGTACTAAAATTACCATATGATTATGAGAGACGCTGTATAGTGGAGGCCTCCGGAAATTTCGACCACCTGGAGTTCTTCAACGTGCACCCAAATATGAGCCCCACGGGCCTACAGCATTTTCGCCTCCATCGAAAATGCAGCAGCCGAAATTCCATACCACGACCTGCAACCGCGTGCCTTAGCCACAGACCATCGTAGCTTGTTCGAAGCAACTCGTTGATGCGCCCTGGCACCTTGCCACAGAGTACTTTTCGCATCCAGCGCGCATTGTTAGAAGCTCGCAAAAAATAAAACCACCGCAGCTTTTGTTGTCGTGAAAAAGTAATCCTTTCTACACTAATTAATAGGGTCTCTACTTTTCCCATTGAAGATATTTTTTTTTCAGAAATTGACCTAAAATATCGCTGTTAATTATTTGCACGATCTCTTTTAAAGCACTTTCATTTTGTAGCGAGTACTATAATTACCAAGTTGCTTGCCTTTCAGTGTCTGATCCGACCTGCGTTAAATACACAGTACTAACCATCTTGCATAGATTCTTAGATCGCAAAATTATAACACTCGCAGTCTTTGTAAGGAATAAAACAGGCATTTGGATACTCATTTATAGGGTCTCCACCCATGGGCGTCAGCCCAATTTTGTCTTAAAGGAAGCCACCCCGTGTTGCTTCATGGAGGTTAAAGGGGGTGCACTAGTTTGGCTTTGGGGGAGGGGGGCATGCTCACATAGCTTGAGGGGGAGCAAGCGCCCCTTTTGCTGCCACTCCCCTGGCGACACATGTTTTCACCTTCTATATTGAATATATCACTTTCAGAGAATCTGCCTAACAGTTCGCTAATCAACCCCTTAGCTGTTTTTATTTGTTTTTTATTTGTACGAGTACAATTAAAGTACTTCGATTTGTCCAAGAGGACACCAAACAACACTAATTGGCTTACACGTTAATACTTGTTTCGATGTAGCTGGCATACCGTGTATATTTATTCAGTGCGCTTTCATTGATTCTCTTCGCCAACAGGCGCCTAATCACTAGACAATAAATGCTTGCAGTGATCAGAAATAAATGAACGATTTGGTTTTCAGGCCTATTTCTTACTGGAAAGAAGCAGTTGAAATAAAAAAATTATCCTCCACATATGAAAGTAAAATCGAGCTTTTGAAATGTTGTGCTGTGGAGCATGGTCTCCTTTCTCGTTTAGAACTGCTTTATATGTTGAAAATACACAGCTTGTGTATGTAAATAAAGTTATTAGAACAGTCTTCTTTAGCTACAGCTGCCTAGTGTGCGAGATTAACCAAACGTAAATCCTCGAAAGAAAAGCAGGCCGCTCAAATTAGATACCAAGAGAGCAAACACTCTTCTGTTGGATATCTGAAGATATCCAACAGAAAAACTCTGTTGGATATCTTCAGCGTGGAATGAGTTGGCACTGAAAAAGAGCGCACATATTGCATGAGGACTTCATTACTTTCAATGCATTTATTTCATGACAGAAGGTGGCCAATGTATACTAAATATGGGAGTCGCGACTTTGTGCGTGCCTCCGACAAAGTAAAAAAAATACATGTCCAAGACTCATCGCTAGCCACGAGCATATATACTTCTTACAACAGCCCGAAAGTGTCATGGTCTATATAAACAAAATGCGTAGCAAATAAAGCACGAAAGAAAAATTTTTGGGTGTGATACTTCTGTTGTGCACAAGCAATGTTTCAATTTTAACCCCACTCTTTTCTAAGTTATTTTTATTTGTTGTTTTTTTTTTGTAGACAAACTCATGAATTCATACAAGGTTATAGTACAAACAAAGCTAGCACGAAATGATCGTCAATAAACTGCAGTAAATACCCACAGCTGGCAGTTTCTACTAGGCCCACAAAAGTTCACGCTCTCCCGATATTCCAGTAATAGCTACACTTCAAATGCATTCTGAATGGTAGTTTTGAATAGTTTTATCCTCCCTCTCCCAAAATTTTATAACCGAAATAAGGTACTCAAGTTGTCACATTTCAACACACACGAGGAACAATGTCGCAAAGTTTATTTTGTGATTTCAAACCTTGTACTAACCAAAAATGACTGCCTAAATGATTTAATAGAATATGAAAACTGTTATGTACGTTCTAAAACATCCTGCAATTACTAAGCATCCTACTCCTTCTAAAGACCCCTGCTAAAAGCAGTGGCCGTTAAATGGCACGCACAATATATGGGTGACCTCGTGACATTAGTCTTGCAGTACGCCTTGTAGTACCCGCACGTTGATACGCTGGGGAATGCGGGTTCGATTTCCAGCCGTGGTCGTCACTTTTCAATAGAGGCGAAGTGCACGCAAGACCAACAGTTTCCGATTTAGGTTTGTTTGTTTGGAAACTCTGGTTGTAAAAATTGACCCAGGCTCTCTGACTACCACATGCCTCGTAACAATATTGCGTATTTGGCTTTAAAATCTTATGACCAAGTTTGACAACTACTAGCATTTAACGAAAGCGAAGTTTGAAGAACCGGAAATTGCACAGAAAGAATATCTAGCGTGACATCTGATCAGTAACCGATAAATTATTTGAAGGGAAGGAAACAGAAGCCAGAATACAGGTACATCAATCAGAAAATATATGCACGTGGGCTGGTGAAAGCGTGAAAACTAGAAAAAGGGAATATCAAAGCAAGAAACAGGGGAAGGAAGGAAAGATGAATCGTATGGGATTGTACATGAAGGCATTCGAGCAAGCCCTTCATCTTCAAGAAGCACTTCACGGCCTTCACTGCGCTGTGGGCCGATGAGCGATGGGTTCGGCGTTTTAGCAGTATCTGCGTAGAGTGGTCAATCGTCCGGTCGTCGCACCAAGTTTTTTTTTTTTTCTTTCCGAGGAAAGCTTTAGCACGCGTACTGCAGTATCACCATCCGACCGAAATTCTTACAACAGCTACCAGTTCGACAAGTCAAGTAAAACAAGCGGAAAGATGATCAGAACGAATGAAAAAGCCTAATTAAATATTTCTGTATTAAAGGGCATCGCGTGTAATGATCACTCTTCTTTTTCTTGCAGCCATACATTGCACAGTAAATGTATGCTATGGTTTAAAATAAAATACACAAGCGAGCAAACAAATCGAAGCAGTACAAACCAAATATTCACCGGATCTAGAACACAAACAAGGAACCCACTAAACATGAGTTGGGTTGCCAAATGCAATGAAATTGCATCAGCTTCGCATAAAAGTACTTCCAATACTAGTTACTTGCATGTGACATTGATCTCGGGGAATTGCATGATGAAGTTAAATTCACCGGTGTCACGCAGCAAAACATCGAAGATGCCCTTTGTAGCACGTGTGACATTTACTTTTTGATCTGCGGTTCGTTATAGTGAGCCATATCTCGTTATTTCATACGGCCTCCGCAGTCATGATCCAACACCCGAATGAAAACTCGGCTGGAGAACTGCAATCGTCACACTACTACCGCGAGAGGCAAAGTCATGCTGTGCATTATAAAATATTGGATGGTATCCGTCCGGTTTCTGTATGATCCCCACGAAAGACACGCTCCTACGCGAGATTTCAGCTCATCAGCGAGCTTGTGCCGACCTTGCTCTCAAGGAAAAAATGCATCCGGCAAAGTTCTTACCGTTTCCTCGTCTCTACGTGGTGCGGGATCCCAAGCGACGTGGCTCGTTGACGTCATTTAAGTGAATTAAATCCTTGGAACTCGCCAAGTGGCTCCGGCAGTGTGGCGGTGAACCTTTTTTCCCATGGCCGCGTGCGCTGCTAATTTTGTCCAACCACTTCTCTCTTTATTCGTACTTTGTCTCTCGGATTGCAGTGGTGTGCACGCATTTTAGGCTTTACTTATGAAGGCCCGCGTAGCGCGCAACAAGGACTTTCGCAATCTCTCATTTCCCTCCGCTGTTATGACGTGGCTACGTTCGTGCAGCGTTGTGTAAGATATGGCTTGTTTGTTTTCACTTTTCTACATGAGTGCTGAAAAATAGGTAGCTGCTCTCCTTCTGCTGTCCTGGCTGTTTTATCGCGTATAGGGTTACAATAACAAAAGTTCATAATATCTTGCATCCCCCTTAATTCAGATATTAGGCCGCTTGACGAAACATGTCTTCGCGTTTCCGATTCGGCATTTTTAAGGATATGAATCGGCGCTCACACTATCCGCACAGTAAGCTCATCTGCACCGTATACATTTCACGCATTAAACGACACAAATTAAATGCATCTACAGCGCATATAATTGTAGTCTTCAAAAGGAACCATAAACGTACAATTCTTTTTGAATTGGTCAATGTCAAATCGTACAACCACGCTTTTGCCTTGCCACGTAACATTTTGTGAACCGTTACTTTTTGTTTTACATCTTTCTCTTCAACCATTGCAGAGCTATGCTACCCGGATGAGCTGCAGCGCGTGATGGAGGACGATGACTACTGTCGCAACATCGTGTGTCAAATGCGCCTAAACATGCCCAGTGCGCACAAGTTTGTCGCTGAAATGCTGACCTGGAGACGTGCTATGGGGCTTAAAGGTGAGCCTGCGTGCGCAAACCAGAGCACATTTAGCGGTACACAATAGAACCTCACTTCAAATTTCTAAACTTGCAGTTTCATTCCTTGCAAACTGGGCAGTTGGATAACTGTCTTGATGGCCAACCAACAACTCGGCACACGTGGTTGCAGAACAAAAGAAAAACATACCAGGAACTATTTTCGTTTTTGCTTTTTGAATACGACCTATCGATAGAGCGGATGACACCGCAAATACATCTTAAAGCACGCCGTAGGACACCACAGCCAACAAGGAGGAGGAGGAGGAAAGTTTAAGCGGAAGGACAATGAGGTTAGCCAGTTAGACTGGCTGGCTACCCTGTGCTGGGGAAAGGGGTGAGGGAAATGAAAGATGATAGAATAAATGTTGCTAAGAGCGAGAGAGAGAAACTAAAAAAAATAGCGACAGAGGAAAGGCAACATCAAAGAGTATAGTGAGAAACGAGAAAAAAAAAGTAAGGCAGGTAGGTTAACCATCAAAGAGTATAACACTAAAGTCTCTCTCGGAGGCCAGTTGCCCGGAAAAAGCGCAGCAGAGCTTTCAAAGCCTTCTGGGCTGGATAGACTGGATGGTCGGCCTTTGTCGGAACAAAGGATTCTGGGTCATTGGCCGAGCCAATCTTCAGCCAACAAGAATATGCAGGGGTCCTATAATCCTGAACGCGCACAAAGCCATAGGACATACAGAGAATTAGGAGGATCAAGTCTTGATGACGGCAGTCAATATTTTACTTTTTCAATTATGAAACTGATTTTGAGTACAAAGTTTATTTTTTTTTTTTCATACTTGAAGCCTCTGGCTCGGTTCTTATCACGTGCAGTGTTCTTGGTAGGTGAAATCTGAGCGCATAGGTGCACGCCCAGAATACTGTTTTTATAAACATGCTAACCTGCAGACGTACCCTTTAAGAAATTCCGAACCTTAAGGAATGCTATAGTGACTTTTGATGATAGATTTTGAAATCAAACACGAATCGTATACCATGGACTCTTCGATTTGTATTTCAAGACACGTGCGCCTTCAGTTTTTAATCACTTTTACCTAAGAGCGAGCCTTTCTCCCACCTAAATTCAAGCATGCAAAGCTAAAACGACCTGTGAAGCCATTTTTGTTAACCATCAATTACAAAAAGAATAAAATAACGCAATGCTTACGGTCTGATTCAAGTGTATTTTACTTATAGGCTTTCAGGTCTCAAAAAAACAAAACAAAACGTGATCTTGGAAAGGAAATGCCACGAATAATTTCATTTTGAAAGTTCAAGAAAGTGGTGTAAGTTCATAGTCTTATACGAAAAGAACGGTAAAGACGACCTAATTTGATATTAGAAGCAAACGAAATTGACGTTTTATACGCAGTCTCCAGTACATCACTTATTTCAGTACATTTGCAATACTAAGGACATAGACCTCTACATAACTTGCACACTCGCACATGTAGCCTTCTTAGCTTTTTTGGAAGCGCTTATAAGGGTTTTGACATGAATAATTGACTTAGCTATTGAAATGAACATGCCGCTACAATATTTCGTTCATCAAGACTATAAGTAATAGAACTTAGCTGTTAATATAAATGACCTCTGCTCCAGGCACTGTAGAGTACGGTTTTCTACGCAAGCAATTTGTTCACGTCAGTTCAGCGATTGCCCAAGCACACTTGTGTTGCATATGGATCTGTTCAGGCAAATCAAAGTTAGTTCAAATACCGAACTCCCGTTCACCTGTACTGATCTCCGCCGCCTTATGGACTTCCTTTTCACGTCAGCCTGGCGCCAAAATGTCATTCAATGTGTATCTTGCTGATGGTTGAGTAAAGAAAGGTCTGTCAAGCAGTTAGTGTAGTTAGCAATGTAAGTGTTGAAGTGTTCGAGGAATTGTCCGCGCGAAATGTGCCACCTTGCTTCAGAACAAATCTATAGTATCGCAGCGTGCAGAGGAGTTCGGGGGGTGGCACACCCCGCAGTCGACTCGCATGTTTCGGTCCACCGTATACAACACACAGGCGTGAAACGGCGTGTGACAACACCCGTTTATCAAGTTAGTGGACTAAAGAATCGAATCTCTACCTCTATCTATCCTGGCTTCGGGACGTTAAGCCCCACATATCAACCAACCTCTATCTATCCAATGATTTTTATCTTTATTAATGCGCCCACAAACATGCGAGTCAGTGAGAGCACCTGCATTACTTTGCCACGCCATGAAGTAAACGCGTTATGTGCATGCTTTAACTGCAGAGCTTCGAGAGGAACACCTACCGAAAGCAGTGCTCGAACGATGCATCGTATACCCTTATGGAAAAGACAAATCGGGCTGCCAAGTCTGTGAGTGTTCCTTTTGGCCGTACTTACGGTTTTGTTCACAAGAGTGGTGAAAGTATATGACGTGTTGCATTTTCAGCAGATCACACTGCTATTTACGCACATGCGACCGCACCGTGAATGTTCATTTTAAAAACAAACCGTACAACTCATAGCCTGTACCTCATTTCGTACAGAACTCTTCTGTGCAATTTGTTTATTTTTCGCTTTTTTTTCCTGTGGAAAGCTTTGTTTTGTTCTGCGTTATCTCTGCACTCGTGCTTCAAATGCAAAACTTTACGTACTGACTGTTTTGCACCTATACAGTGGCTGCTCAAACATCTTCTCGTTTTATCGAATACAAAATTTTGTGTTCAGTGCAACCAGAAGTCCGCAAGGTTGTAGATAATTATTGCCGCTTAACTTTTTTTCTTCTTTTTGGCTTCTAAACCAATGCAATAGAAATACACTATATATGCATTCGCAACAGGCAAGCAATATACCAACGGGCTGTTCGCACATTTTCCTTTGTTAACGCTCGTGTTTCGGGAGATACCTTCTGCATGCCACAGTTCCGTGTTGCAAAGGCAGGGCTTCGCTTCTGTATGCTTGCGTAGTCTCCCAAAATTTTTCCTTTTACACGGCACGCGCGTTGAGTAGGCGCACGTAACGACTGAGAACGCAGTTTTCTTTTCAGAAGCCCACCTATAGCTCGCCATGTCGTTTTCAGTGGCTCGTCTTCACTTACGTACGACGGCAGCTCAATGCCAGCTCCATTATTTGCAAACGGCCGCTATATGGCCACCGGCATGGAAGGAGCCACGTGTAAAGGAAAACGGTGTAGCTCTTCTTGGCCACCTGGGTGTAGAAATGAAGGAAGCGACAAAGTATAGGACTACGTAACCATCGCTGAGACACATACAATACTGTCAGCACATACTCCCGCCTATAATGGCCACGCAGTATATTGATGAACATCTCGGAAACAATTTCAATTGCGATGTACCAAAATATTATTATTACTACCATCATTATTATATTATTAGCAATAATAAGTATTGGGCATTAGGTAGTGAATTGTTGGGCGAATCGGTTCATTCTTACGGTAACTTTTGGCTCAAAATAATGACGAGAGACGGAAAAGAGGGTTTAACGTCCCCAAACCACCATATGATTGAGACGCTGTAATGGAGGGCTCCGGAAATTTTCACTACCCGGGGTTCCTCAACATGCACCTAAACAGAAGTGCATGGACCTCAAGCATTTCCGCCTCCACCGGAAATGCGGCCGCCGCGGCCGGGATTCGATCCCGCGACCTTTCTGATGTAGGATGGATGTAGAATATTCGGTGTGTATGCAAGGTGTTTTCGATAACTTGTGCCTAGAGAGATAAAGATGCAAGGAAAAGCACGGAGGTTAACCAGGCGCACATCCAGTCTAACCTGCACTGGGAAAGGAATGAACGGGAGAAAAGAGGTTGCAGACAGATAAATGCTATGCACAAGTTCAGCTCCGCAGGAGTCGCATGTAGAGCTGAACTTGTGCCTAGCATTTAAAAATATATACGCGCAAAGTGGGTTCCCCTGCAGGTATCTGAATTGTTCTGAGCCATACGTAAAAAAAAAAAGTTAAGATTTCAACGCGACAGCGTTAAACAGCTACTTTTACAGAAATTTCGGCGTGGGCGTCATTAGTTGCGAGCGAAAACTCCAAGAGTGCGTGACGGAGACATCTTGAAAGATTCAAGTAGCATATTTAATAAACCTTTCCGCACTTGAGTGAGGAAGGAACCCAAGCTCTATGCGCGGCTAGCATGTGTTCTACCACAGAACCACGTGTCTGCATAGACATAAAGGTAAAATAACTTCCTCTGATGCAGCCCCGCCGTGGTTGTCTGGTAGCCAAGGTACTCGGCTACTGACGCACAGGTCGCGGGATCGAATCCCGGCTGCGGCTGCTGCATTTCCGATGGAGGCGGAAATGCTGTAGACCCGTGTACTCGGATTTGGGTGCACGTTAAAGAACCCCAGGTGGTCGAAATTTCTGGAGCCCTCCACTACGGCGTCTCTCATAATCATATGGTGGCTTTGGGACGTTACATCCTAAAAATCAATCTGCTTGTAAACGCAGTCGAAATAATGTTCATACTTTACAAACATTCGCGTCTTGTATACAAGCTTCACGATACAAAGTACAATATCGCAGTAATATTACGTGGCACAAACGTACATGATCGGGCGTCAGAACATGCGATTATCATAGCGACTTCGTGGTTTAAATCCGGTCTTCCATTACTAAAGACGCGCACATTACTGCACGTATTTCCTTAAGACCGTCAGAGTGGGGACATAGCAAGTTCTCAAAGTTACGACGTACCTAATTTTCCGTGGTTTAAAGCGTACTACCCCCGTTAGACAGAATGCAGCCATGTGATATCTCGACTGACACAAGCCACTTTCAGATTTGTTTCATTTCCTTGCAATAATATACAATGTCAACTTCTCTAGTAATGCACCATGTGGTTGTAGTGAGCACTAGATGCAAGATATTGCTATTGTATTTGCCTCTTAAAGGCGAGGCTTCAGGATTCCCCGATTCTTTAGTCTACCACTTCTTTTATTACTTCGTTTTTGTTTTAGATAAGCCGTTTGTCTTCTGTCTGTGCTGTAAAACTCAAACAAGTCACCTATGGCAGAGATGCTATAAGAATCATAATAAAGAGAACAGATGGGATTGCAGACTGTTAGTATTTCTCACAAAATCCATATGATTTCCTTTTTTGTTGATGAAAAAGACTGAGGAGCAAACATCGATGTGTCGAGTCCCGATGTAAATACCTCAATGGAGAAGACAGGTTTTTCCAACAAGTGGAAGCGTTGCTAAATCACACTCTTCACACCTTTTTCAGTGGTTCTTCGTAACAAGAACTACAGCAAGGGTTTGGCAGATCCCGACAGCGTAAAAAGAGTCTTCCTTTACTTCATTGAGAAGCTGTTCAATGAGCGCAAGGTACCAAAGATCACTTTACTTATGGACTGTACCGACACCGGAGTATCTAACATTGTAAGTATAACCTCACACTTGTAGCTATGCTTTAAGACGCACTGGCAGTACTCAGCATGATGGTTCCTTCGAGAGTCCTTAATTTGTCACTGAAGTTCCCCCTCTTCTGTGACCTTACAAGGAGCCCAGATAAGATATTGTTGATGGAAGACGAAGTCGTGCAAGAGAAACTCAATACGACCATATTTAGTTTAGGGAAAAGGGCGTTCTATATTGGCAGAACGGGTAGATAATGTCTCGTATACTTACGCATTTGTTTACAAATACTGTGTAACTTGATTCATGTAACAAGACTATAAAACGTTCATATCCATATATAAGCAACTTGGCCTACTTGAAGAGCTTGTTAGGCTCACACATGTTGCCTCCAAAACGATAAGAACACGGAGCACTTGAGCCCGAGATCTTTCGAGAACTTGCCTAAATCGCATGACTTCGGTGAATTCATGGCAGAAGCTTAAAATTCGATGTCAGATCCCATTTCTCTTCAGAGGGTCTCGCTTGTTCCAAGTAAAATAGATATCCCCTTCTGGACGTTCGTACTTGATTATTTTAAGATGTATGGCCACCGTACAGACGTAACACGGGTTTCGAACGGAAAAACCGCTGCAAGGACACAACCGGCTTCTCGCACCAACTTCCTTCCTTCACTTACGCTCTGTCTAAACTTATCATACTGGAAATTTCACGTGTTACAAGTTGCACATTTTGTATGTGATGGCAGAGTAATAAATATGAAAACGCAAAGGGGACAAGATACGTGAAGTTTCTGCCTAATGACATTGAGCAAGTAACATCCGTGTGCGAACCCTTTCCTTTAGAATTTCGACTGCATCCCAATATGCAAAATTAATATGTTGGGAATAAATACCCAAAACAATCATGATTATGAGAAACACCGTAGTGGAAGGCTCCAGAAATTTCGACCACCACGGGTTTTTTTCAACGTGAACCCCAATCTGAGCGCATGGGTTTACGGCATTTTCACCTCCATCGAAAATGCATTGTCCGCTGCGGGAAATCAATCCCGTGACCTGCGGGTCAGCAGCCGAGTCTCTTAGCCACTAGACCACCGCAACGGGGCCACAATACACAAGACGTATCAAGAGAAATAAAATCTAACTTAACTTGTGCAGTCCTTGGAAATGCCCTTCTCTTGCTCAAGATTGATACATTGGAATTCCCAAAACACATTTCGCTCAGTGTCTTCAAGTATAGGTCTTCGAATATCGCGTTACCACTTCGACGAGTTTTATGCTTACCGTTGTACCTTCACACACCTATCCTGGACATTTATACATGCTAAACCTCATGCTACGTTAAATGTATACACAACGGGTGAAAACAAAGGACTAAGCAGCACACAAGGTCTCCGACCATTTCATGTTTTTGTCAGTTATTCCTGTTTGTCTGTCATCATTCCAGAGCGACTGTAGTAGTTATGCCCCCTTGTAGCCCTTCTGGTCGGTACATTATTTCGTTCGTATAGAATCCAAGAAAACGACTACAAAAATCTGTAATATTGCATTATTTGTCCTTTCCTTACAAGAAAAACGCCCTTCACCTCGTAATAAACATTAGGCAATTTTCTTCGAAGAGAGCATACAGTCGCGACAAATGCGCTGCTTAAGAAGATTACCATCACCAAAAATTGTACGCCATCACGAGATGATAGACCTCAATTTTTTCGCATTAGGAATTTTCATTCCTTTCACTATAAATTGTACAATCGGTCTGTCAATGACAACCTCATGAATTGTCTTT
The DNA here is from genome assembly GCF_043290135.1 of Rhipicephalus microplus. Classification (NCBI taxonomy): domain Eukaryota; kingdom Metazoa; phylum Arthropoda; class Arachnida; order Ixodida; family Ixodidae; genus Rhipicephalus; species Rhipicephalus microplus. Next base: position 254,193,171 of record NC_134700.1, on the reverse strand, counting down.
ACAAGCTGCTATTAAAATAGGTTCGAAAATATTTTATTAAGACTATGAGACCTAGTTCGGAGTGACCACATATGACAACTAAATGAAACCATGACTCGGCTCTGCGATGCTCCAGCATATAGTTAACTAGACTATACTCGAGCCCTACACTCAATACCATTACAAAACTGTTTCTGAGAACACTGTTTACACATCTTTCACCGAATGCCTGTTGATATCAAGCTTTCTGTACCCTGCGTTCTTACTTAATTCACCTTGATTTGTTTTCTTTCCTGCAGGATATTGATCTTCTCCAGTTTGTCGTGGATGTTTTCATCTCAAAGTATCCAATAGCACTCGGTAAACAGCCTTCCTTTTCATCAAACTATCCACTAAGCTCGTTTACAGAGCTCGAATGAATAAATAGCGACCTACTAGTTTCATGGTAGTGGTCTGCTTATGGCAAGGACAGAACATGCGTAACAAGCTTGTAGATGCCACAGCATACTGTCAGTTATAGGCCTGTTTCATTGTGTGAACGTAATATAGTACTTATAATTTCAAGGCATACTTCTATTTTCCAGGTATGTCTTCCTTAATTGTTTCTATTGTTAAACCTTTATTGATTCTACTTTAGGCAGGGTTCGTTTCTAAGCTTTCTGCATTCCAACGTACCGAGAATACCAAAGGTGTTCTTGTTTGTAGAATCCACTTCTTTCTTCCTTGAACCTAAATTTATTCTGCTAGGTTACGAAGTAATACGAACATATCTAAAATATTTAAATATGCATTTAAACGGACGAATGGCTTTTATACTACATCATCGAACTTCACACCAACAAGCCTTTTCTTAAGACATGTTACACAGGCGCGTCGAAAAAGAAGGTACGACGCTGTGCATAACAAACGTGCAAGAAACGAACTTGAGAAAAAGGGTGCCAAAAGTTGTGCAGTTGTGTACGTAACAAAAGCGTTGTGAATGACTAAGCAGCTGATAATTTGCAAATGAACTTAAGTACGTTACACATTATCAAGTACAATATAAAAGACATAAATATCAAGTAAAACCCGAGCCTGTGTTCACATATAAAAAACGAGAAAACGTCAGTGCGCTAGAACACTCCGTACGAACGATTCCGAAGTGCCTGAGAAATACTTCGGTGTTCGGCAAATTTTTATTTCGAAGAAAAAAAACACAAAGGCTTAAAAGAATAGAACAAAGTTGTCATAAAAAAAACTTGAACCAACGTTTTTTTTTTCATGGTCTCTCTAAATGTGCACTGGAAATCGCCTCACGTTTCGTCTTTTTTTTTTTCCCTAGGAAATGCGCTCATATACAACATGCCTTGGTTGCTTAATGGTAAGTCCTTTAATGATTTACTACTTCGAAGTCTCCAGTCTTCTTTTTTTTTAAGATTTGGGTGCACGTTAAAGAACCCCAGGTGGTCAAAATTTCCGGAGCCCTCCACTACGGCGTCTCTCATAATCAAATGGTGGTTTTGGGACGTTAAACCCCACAAATCAATCATCTTCTTTTTTTACTTTTGCGTCGGACAAATTTACTGAAAAGATCGCTCGTGAAGTATTTCAGTGAGTGTAGTTCCGCTATAGAAGGCATCTAATTACGTGCGCCCACTCAGCAGCCACAAAACTCTCGAATGAAAAATAGCTGCAAGAGTATTTTTCTGCTTTCGCTTGCAGCTTCGTTTTTTTTTTTCATATATCTGGCGGCGTACGTTTTTGGAACAAAAAAAATACCTACAATAAAGCTTTACTCGTGCGCTCCAGCTATCTCTTAAGGCTTGTTCACTGCTGGACAAGAGTAAAAGAAAAAAAATGGGTGCTTCCTTTGTATTAAGAATTGGTGCAACCCGAAACGTATCTTCATGAAGCTAATTTAGTGTTATGTGCATTGTTTCGCCAATAGAACCAGGGAATGCATGCTATAGCAACAAATTGCGATGTCGCGCGCAAAACGACGAGCTGTTCGAAACTTGCAGCACGTAACAACGGCCACACCTCTGCACTTGAATCACTCTGCTTAAGTACGAAAAATTCTCAGCATATCCACGGAGTGACTGATATCATTTTCATGGACTTATAAATTGCTCAATAGATGGCGCTGTGTGTATAAGCTAGAAATGACTACTAGTACTACTAGTACCAGTACTACTAGTACCAGTACTACTAGTACCAGTACTACTACGCCCCTAGAAAAGGAGGCACAGAACGAACACACCAGACCAGCGCGAACTATAAACTATCAGACTGTGTGCGGGCGGCGCGTTCTTTCGCAAGCGCGGCCGCTGCACGCAGCGAGCCAAGTGACGTTCGTGCTCTCCGACTTCAACGCAACCGTTCGGCGAAAGATCACGGCGTAGAAACCGCCTCTATTTGGGGATGAGCGCAGGCGCACGAGTGACCAGGTCCTGCTCAGGCGCGCGCTTCAGTGTCCGGAGCGACATTTACAGCGCGCCCTCCGGACCCTTGGCGCAGTCTCGCCAGTTGAAATTAGAACACGCTCAAATACTCAAAATCTTGAGTACCACCTGCGGTAAATGGTGTAAATAAAGAACTCGCCGTTAGCAAGCTCAAGAACGTACGCTGCATAAACAAGTACATTCAAGTTGCCACGCCAGGGGTCGTATGTTCGACTTGCCGTGATGGAACTTTTCTTCGACTTTTTCTTTGGCGCCTTTTAACACGCATATATACAGATATAGATATATACACAGGGTAGTGAAGCAGCAAGTTAACTCGTTGTTTCCCATAACACACGATTGTTACAAGCAATATTTTATTCATCGCCGTTTCCGTTACCGTTCGGTTGCTGTGGAGAAATCGATGTATATAAAAGTTCGGCTACTTCATTTTTTCGATGTTTTAGTTCAAAGTTTCGTGTTTTGATTTGATCAAGAAAGGCTCTTCAGCCCTGTGTTACCTCAGGTATAAGAGCCTTTTTACCTTTCAGTAAGCATTCTCGTAATACGACCACAAATCTGGTCTAAAAAGTTCATTGACTGTTGGAAACAGCACGTGGTTTATTGGGATCTTGGTTCTCGTGTTGTAAACTGCAGTGTCCAATCATAGCGTGGCAGCCTCCCAGTGGCAGCCTCCCAGTGGCAGCCTCCCAGAATTTTTTTTTCATCTGCGCAGTTACCTCCAAATACCTCAGGCAATCTTAGATTGCCTTAGTAGCTTATTCTGTTCAAGATTAATGTGACGCAAACTATTATAGCTGGTATGCGGTCAGCTACTATTCCCACACGATTTTTTTACCAAGGGGTAAAGATGAATGCCGACTGATCAAATTACACCCTCTGCAGGGCAAATGTCTCTCCTGATTTTTCAATGATCTCGGTCCTGTGAAAGCTGTGGTCTCGCTATCCCCGGAGACAATCTCATCTACCCACCTATTTTCCTTCAACCTCCTGCCACGCATGCCAAAATACTTTCCTTATAAGATTACGGGACACAGATTAAGGCTGTGACACAGAAGTTCGCGGATAGCTGAACCTTTACACTAAAGCAGTGCCAACTTCACCTTTTTTGGGTGGACCAGCCAACCAACCAAAAAAAAAAAAAGCTGGTTACTGTGACGGCTAGTACAGCGCCAAGAGACTTTGTTCTGAAGGTGAACCTATACAAAGCGTCAAGTCAAGTGGAGTGAACAAGTTATTGCTTCTGATAAGTCCTTGATAACCTAAATATACTGCATTTTAAGCGAGCTTTAGTTCTTTTTATGAGCATGCGAACAGAACATATTGTGTTCATTGTTCGCTTACGATCAATTTTGTCTGCATTTCCACAGCGCTCCTGAAAATGATTAAGGGTTGGCTCCCCTTTGGCGTCGAAAGACTCAAGACGGTCAACAAAAAGGATATACAGCAGTACATCGACGCCAAGTACCTTCCCGTGCGAATGGGTGGAGTGGTGAGAGCGACGTTCTTCCCTAAAATGGAAATGAGCAACTACTCATTTGCTCGCGCTACGTTTAGAAATTTATGTGAAGCGAAGATATTTTTAAACAAGCCTGTCAGTATCGAACAGCAGAGGTTTGTTCGTTGACGGAGGGACGCACATCTGATGTTCGAAAAAAAATGTAATCGTCTCGGTGTAGAAAAAGGTGAAACAAATGTGTGTTTAGAAAAGTGGTTAACGATTTCGACTATGGGAGAGCCTAGAGCCGTCCCGTGGGCCTCACATCCAATACTGTGATTGTCACTCTCGTGATTTGCCTTCCTGATACAGACAACTCACACAATTAGTTGAGCAACGGGGGCTAGAAAGCACTTGCTGCTGTCGATGCAGCCCTACCTGTATTATATGAACACCGGGTACGCTTCGGCAGAGTAGGCTTTTATTTTTGCTGTCATTCAAATTTTAAATATGTGCTTTCAAAGAGAAGCATGACTGTTAGTCTTAGTTGTATTTTTACGTTTTTCACGTTCTCTGTTCTGTTTAGGACACCTACGAGTACACCTACACGCCAGGAAGCCCTCTTGGAGATGGTATTCACTAGTCACAACCTCCCACCAAAGTGTGCGGTTACTGGGTCCATGATAGCTGCGCTACGTCAGCGTGGTAAAGCTCCACCCATACTTCCTTGATGTTCCTCACGACCGTTTTTAGGACAATTTCATCAGTTCATCTACCGACGTAATGGCTTTATTTTATCGTGTTTTCATTCAAGCCATTGTGTTTCCATTTCTGCAAGAAGAAAATCTTGTCGACAAGCGGAAGAACGTGGTTACTTTCCAGCGATTTTCTTAGAACCATAGAAGCAATAAAGAGTCGTAGAAATGTGTGCTTGTTTCTAGTGCTGTGTTGCGAACAGCAAGTTTATTTACGCAATTTTCATATGTGAGTAAACCACTGTGAGCTAATGGCTTTCTTTTGCTACTTTAGCACTTCAGTCATAGTAGACCTTTGTAAGGGTATTTCACATTGAAAAGGGGCACCCGCCCAGCGACCCAAGCTCCCAACTAGCTTTGGCCATAAAATGTGCACTAAATATATCAAACAAGGCACAAGTTGCAGAGTAGCCGACCTGCTGCTGGTGACTGTCGCGCCTATTGCATAAAAGTTTTGTCGGCAAAGGAGGAACGGATGGAGGAGAAAGGAAAGGCGGGCCCGTTAAGCAGTCTAGAAGGGCTGGTATGTGTTCCTGCACAGAGGACAGAGATGGAGTTCTAACACTAAACAAAGCACGTACGCGCACTCCCATACCTCACAGCTATGCTACCGCCATTAGTCCAATCTTGATACTGTAAAAGTCCGATGTCTTCAAAGAATTGAGCATTGCCTTCGTCACATTCACCCCCATTCACCTGTGGAGCGAGGAGGCATTACGGCACATTTTCTGCGACTGTCCTCGCTACAATGAGAAGAGACAATCACTCGCGTGGATCACGGACCCATGACCACAGAAACCATTAAGGAATGGCTGTAACAAAGTATTTGTCGCTGGTTATGGTGCAAAAGAGAAGTTTTCGCACTGCATGCGTGCCGTGTATTGGCCCATCTAAAAGGGCAGTAGATGCACCGAGGTCAACAAATTCAATTATATTGAATACGTGCAGCTCTTTCTAGAACAGGTACCTCTTATACGTCAAGCACTCACTTGAGTGAAAGTTGTTAGAACGTACTTCAATGAAGATGCTGATATAAAGGCATCTTAACGATTGTGGGGTACATCGAGATATTGGCGAGGAAGTGATTACGCCATGTCGTGTACAGTACCACCATTCAATATTGCAGTTAGCAGGGAAATAAGCCTCGTATGCTTGCAGTGTAACGATAACGACTCGCAATGCCACTGGATCTTTCAGCAGCTTCCACTGGAAACTTTAACAATCATTTAATTAGTTGGTGGCTTGTAAAAAGTGAATGAAAACGTAAAAAATGTACCACACTATTTATCTTTCGAAGAGTATTCTCGTAAAGAACATGCAAGAAATGCTACAAGAACGTCCATGTACCTAAGTGCATGGTAAACGATCTCACGGTATCGAAAGCAATGCGACGCAGAAACTGATTGTTAATGATGATGCTACAGGTCTGAAACCCCGCTTTTATTGACATGGTATAAGATGTTACCTCTCAAATAAGGTGCCTGCTACGTCTTCGCTCTTAGAGGTGTCGAACATAAAGCATGTAAAGCACATTCGGGACACTCTGCACCAGAGAACTGAATGAGGTTATGCTACGGTAAACAACAGTCCTCGTCCTCTTCTCCCACACCTCCCTTCTCTCGCTCAGAGGCGCTGTTACGCTTCTTTTTGTGTACACGAAGCCAGCTGGGTAAGTTAGGTGTCCTCTCGTTGTGTGCATGGGTTTAGCCGGGCGACATACGTAACTTGAGTTCCTGCAGAACGTCGGCCACTGGTTGTGGGGCGTGCTATTGCATAGTTTACCTCACACCAACGGCTCTTCTGGAAAGATGCCTGCGACGTCACATGTTTTCTTTCGTATTGGGACGGGAGGTTTCTCGTGGTTAAGTACTTTCCTCGCGAGAAGCACTCGCAGCCGACACTAGTATACTTCCGCTGAATTCAGAAGTGATGCTATTGTCGAGGCTCAGCCAAGGATTGAAATATTTGCTGGAGGGGAAGCTCCCATAATGCCTTGCCAGCAGAATTGAAGTCAGTTTTTGCCACTGCAAAGATGGCGGAAACGTGCTCTTTTCTGATAGTGCCCACTTAGAGATCAAGTGGCTTTGATATGTTAGTGTAAATGCTACGTTAGTTCTATACTAAACGATAGCTGTTCCCGACGAAATAACACAGACACGAGTATGGGTGACTGAACTTCCCAAGAACTTTTCCTTAGTGAGCCTCTTATTGAAGGCAAACTAGTAACACTAAGACGCACTTGGAGCACTGTGTGACCCGAAAAAGTGTACACATTACACTCGTTGGGCGTGCGAGGGATACGCTGTGTTCTTAATCGCTTAATGGTGATGCTTTACCATGCCCCTAGTAAGATGGCTACCACAGCCGCCATCTTGCCAGAGGCACGGCTTCACTCCTAAGCAATGATTTCCACTCCAGCAATTTTTTTAAAATCCTCCTTGGGCTGAGCCGCGTGGCCTCCGGTCCGCCGCAGTAGACATTGCTTTAATATCAAAGGCTGCGGTGTTTCAAGCGGCCTTCACAGCGAGCGCTTGTAGCCTACGCTGCTTGGTGGTGTGGAGGAGCAGAGAATAGAAGGCCGAGAACCAGCTCGTCGGTTCGCGTCGCAGGCATGTAGTCTAGGAGGCATTGCTCACACAAATGGTTAATGGTGACAAACAAGCCACACATAGTGTGCCGCAAACGTTCTGCACAGACGCCGCACCCAAGCTGGAGTCGTCCACAACGACACATAGTCGCCAGACACACAGCAAACAGAATGGCGCTGTCGCATCTGGTTTTTATGTGGTCTGCGAAGCTAGAGCTTTATTATACCCATGAGCTTTTTGAAGTGGAATTAAAGTGGAAGCTTTCCTTGTGAATTCTTCGGGTTTTCGCACCGCGCTGCGAATGTCAGCCGGCCTCTGCCGTCTAACACGCGAGACTTCCGGTCTTTTCGTTTCTACTTTACTTCCAGATATAGTTTAGCTGAGGAAGGTTATCTGAGACCACTTTTGTCTAAAATAAGTGTCGGCGTAGTGCACCTCACGCCTCATTACAGAAAGTTGATGGAAAAATACAGGACGATGCATCGCGTCGTGCGCATGTGAGCATTGAGGGAAAGAAGATAACAAGAAGGTTTGCAGTGGGTAAGTTTCAGCAAGGTGAGCTGAATATGCTGCGACATTTTTTTTTTTGAAGTTTCACGCTGATACATCAGAATGCGGCCACCACGGCTGGCACGTACTCTCTACTTTGTGCTCACCAGCTGCAACGACCTAACCACCATTCTCACGGCAGGTAATATGTGTGGCTATTCGCACATCAAGAGAAATGATGATCCCATTTTCTATGAATGCATGGTGCACCAGAGATAGGCACACTTTGATGCTTTTTGAAACACCAGTGTTGACTTGTCATTTATCTTATAACAAACTTTTCTTCAAAGTTTCAATTCGGACAAACAACTATAATTCGTGTGTAGAACTTTTTATAAAGTTACATATGTACCAAAGCAAACCAAGTCATTCAGCGCAGAGTAAACTTGGCAATAACGCACCATTACTTCGCAGATATGTTTCAAGAAACGGTGTTTCAAACAGATGTCTTCGCCATATCTATACACGTTTCTGTAGGGTAGAGTGGAGTAAAATACGACAAAAATTTTTAAATAGTGAATATTCATTTTGATCTCACTCCTTACATATAAACATCAAAGCAGAAGGTTTCGTTTGAGTACAGTGTATGCACTACATAAATACTGCCATGTCGCAACCGTTCAAAACATTTCTTTAAAATTAAATTTTTAAAATGTTCCAGATGTCTCATTTTGCTCTAAGCGCTGTGGTACAAAACGAGACGCTGCGTGGGGCAAAACGAGACAGAGTGAAAAAAAAAATCATTTGTTTAATTTTTGCAGTAAAAAGAGTTGAAGTTCACTCTGTGGGCCCTTACGCAGTCTTAAGAAGGCCAGTTGTAGGACCTATTGCATTGAATCTAGAAAAAAAAAAACGTGGTGTTCTGTTGCTCCGAATTTCATTGCAGATCAAACACCGTCAGTCTTTCTTTTTGCTAATGTTTCATTTTACTAAACGTTTGTACCTCATTGAATTATTCAACAATTGAAGGCTGGATTTATTTTGACGTATTTTCTTCGCCACTTTTTGCAGCTTTGATGCAGAGCTGCGCAAACGTTACGTGACGCTTAACTTCGTTTACCAGGCTTTGTGAGACAGTGAACTGTGCCAGATTCATATATTCTAGAACTTTTTTTAATTAAGGCATTGAAGGAACGTCATTAAAACTAAATACCAAGACGTGTTTGTGAACGACTTGGAGATTTTGTCATTTTTATGCGTCTCTTGAAAGCATCCTAGAGACACGGAAAAAACCTCGATGCAGCGCGAGGGGAGGGAGCCATGTCCTGAACGGCAATCGGTGCTTGTTCATGTCGTTTTCCTCCTAGGAAGCTCTACCTGATATTTTCTCCTTGTGGCCGAGCCCTCATAAACAAATAAATATAGTATATAGTGAGTGGAAGGTTATGGAACAATTAATAAGACACTCTCTAAAGCAAATGGGTTGCTTTTTGCTGTGTTTAATTTTAAAAATATATATTTGCTTTTTCACGGATACCAAACGAACTAAACTTTCAGTGTTATGTAGCTCGTAAAGTGTAAAGTAACAAAATAAATATTTTCATTGCTGCAGTGACGCAGGAGTACCTTCATGCGTGGATAAAAAAAAATTGCCCGCAGCTTCCCTCGGGGGAACACTGAGGAGGATGCGGAAGCATGTAATTGGTTAACGGGTGTTAAATTGCGACTTACTTGGGTCGATGGCTAAATTGGTTAACGTGGTTGTGAAATGGGGTGTTAAATGAGTGAACACGTACGGCACGTATGCGAAAGGGCGGTGTTTTATTTATTGCGACGAACCAACGGACGAGCGCCGACCTTGAATATATATACAGCGCGACGGTGCATGCGCTGTCAGCTGTCGAATGTTCTCGAAGGAGAAGCGCGCGCGCGGCACAGATGGCGACGGCGCGACGGCGCATGCGCTGTCAGCTGTCGAATGTTCTCGAAGGAGAAGCGCGCGCGGCACAGATGGTGGGCGACGGCGCGACGGCGCATGCGCGCGCGTCAGCTGTCGAATGTTCGAGAAGCGGTGCGGACGGCGCACTACAAGGCGCGAGTATAAGATGCTTCCGCATCTAATATGTTGAACAATTTTGAGTACTTCGTACTCAACTATGGGAGAGCACTGAGCCGTCCCGCTAAAACAGTTTAGTGGCTGGTAACAGAGTTAGACACATGCCTGAATACACAGGCATGGTTCAGTGTGCACCGACGCTCGCGTAGGTTTTAAATAGCTAACTTTACCGTACAAGCTCATGTTTGTGTTACTGGTTTCCGTACCAATACTTTACCTTCCTGGTGCATTTAATGTGAAACTTTGACTGTTTTAACTCGGACACATGTATGCTTTTGAAGTGCAACAAATAACCTTATACTTGATGAACGCGTGAATATTGCAGTAGCAGAGAACGAGTGATTATTGTATCAGACGTAATGAATTAGCTCAACTAAGGCGGTGCGGACGGCGCGGACGGCGCGGACGGCGCGGACGGCGCACTACAAGGCGCGAGTATAAGATGCTTCCGCATCTAAAAAATTGGCCGAGGAGAATTTCGCTCCTTTTTGACGGGTCACGAACACACTGACACCAGCCACGTAATTTTTCCCATGCGAACGCTGTGAGCAATCATCAACTTTTACACAATTAAAGGCAGACAAGAACCAGCACTTATCGCTGGAAAAGAGCAACAAAGAAAAGTAGTTTTTTTATTAGCTACAGAGGCGGGCAAAATCAAAATGTCGCATTTTGCCCCATGTCTCATTTAAAAACTTGAGCGCCTTGTTGAACTTCATGGGGCATTCTGACATCATCACTATGCAAACACAACATTTGAGATAGTAACGGCGAACCTTTACTTAAAGATATACACTGCAGGTGTTTAGTGGTGCATACCCGTGCATACCATTGACCGTGACGACCAAATTACACGCCAACATTTCAAAACCGTAAGGTGCTTCGGCTTAAAAAAAAAAACATACCGAAGGCAAGCAGCCTGTAGTGCTAAGAAATGTTACACCGTAAATGTTGCCGTACAAGCAGTAATTGAGTTAGCATCAGTTAATATATAAAGTATTGTGGCGTAGATGCAACATTAATTACAATAAGGCTTGTACATGTGTGCAACGAGGACGTACACTTATCCATCTCTCCGGGCAAGAAGGATGTTATTGAGCGATTTTCCGAAGGAAGAGTTCTCACTCAACAACGTTATTGTTTCAGTAAGCCATTTTTATTTGATACCAACTGACATTGAAAAATATGAACTGGCAACACTAGACCACAAATGTAAGTTATTTATTATTTCTGACTTACGTAGAAATGTTGGGAAACATGAGCTGCGCTACCATCCAGGAGCGTGATACGCACACCAGCGCAGAACTGTGTCTCTCAAAATACATCCACCACGTTCCTCCACTCGGAGCATTCACCTCGAATACTAAAATCTTCTGAGTTCTTGCGAGGCGAAAACAATCGTCCTTTCACAAAGCGTTGCAATTGATGACTTAATTTTCTATCGCACGACAATAAAATTAGCTTTGATACTGACGCGACGAAGGAAACTTACGCAAATGCACATAAACCAGAAGCACTACTTCATTTCGTGAGCTTTACGGGTCCCCTGACAACCGGCGACAGAAGCATGGCGACGTCAATGAGCGAAGGCCAGCCGTCAAAATGGGGCACCGTGCTCTTTTGTAAGACCTGTTCAGAAGTGAAGGCGTCACTGACGATGCCCTGTCCGCACTGCGTTCCTGGAAGTCAAGCCTCGAACTTCAGAGATGCAGCACTCCAAGAAGGCAGTGCCCCGTCGAGAAAACGACGTGTGCGCAGCCGCCGGCCGCCTTGACAAGCCGCCGCCGATTTCCGCTCGCGTGCGCTTCGACATTCGCTCTGTTCGTATTTTTTCTTCCGCGAAAACAGGGCGAACAGTATAAGGCGCGAACAATGCGGCCATCTATCAGGCGACGCGAGCCCGTAGCTCGGCGGCGGCGCCTGAGACTCCCCGACACGCAGCTGCCGCCCCATCGCGGCCAATGTTGAGGGCGCGAGGACCCGCTCCTCCCTTGCGCAGCTGTAACATGAGCAGGCCTTTTCTCGAGCCTGACGTCAGGCGAGAGTTCAACGCCAAAGGCCGCCGCGGTCGCCTCGACTTGACGAGCAACGCGCCGTGGCTCCCTTAGCGGCGACGTCGTCTGCCATCATGGCGGCCGCTCTCCGCCGGACACCTCGGACCAGCGCCGGCAGGCTATGACAGCGGGCGCCCGGCCCATCCGGCACAAGCTGCCGCTCCTGCACCGACTGGCATGGATTCTGATTCTGATCCTCGTCGAGAATACCAACGCGGCCTCTGTGAGTGATGCTTCTTCGAGATTCCGTACGGTGCCGCGAGTGCTCTATCAGCGCCTCCTGTGTGGAAGCTAGTTCCATGCGGTATTGCTCTGGACTCTCAGGTCGGCCTTTTAGCGTAACACGCGGAAAGAACGAACATTTTCTATATTTACCGAGCCCATCTGGTCTGTAGATGAACGTGTCTGCTGGCGCGTACTTTCGAGTCGTGTAATGACTCTGTCTGTCAAGTCATATGTCATTCGTACTACGATGAACATGTGTATAGACACGTGTGCCAAGGAGCTATCCCAGCTGCTGACAAACAGTTTTTCTCATCAGGATATCTAAGATCAGGTTCAGGATCTGCTTTAAGGCCATGCTATGGCCGAAATTAGATATGGAAGTCCGCCAAAAAGCATCGTCCAGCCAAATGTCACTGAGCGTCTTCTGTTACAAGGACGGGATTGCTTGGTCTTTCGCGTGCACTTGATTAAAATGTCTGAAGCTATTACTTACATGAGAGTTGGAAACCTTTTGAATTGCCTCCGCAAAACGTGCTCCTTCTGAACAAACACTGTTCTTTGCGTATGAGTTGGTGCACTGTGCAAAAATTACCCATGTTGTGCCTTTTTCTCGTTTGAGAGAGCGCGAATGCTTCTGTTTTTTAAACATCGCGGCCTTAAATGGTGGCCAGACAGCTGGCATGATATTCGCTATCGAAACGATTACTGCTTAAAAATAGAGATATTCAACTATAATCAGCAACTCCTCTTTTTTTCTCGATATGCTACAACGAAATTTAGAATCAACTAGTAATCAGTTGGGAATGAACTTCCCTCAATCTACTAGTATACGAAGACGAAAACTTGTAATTGACGAGCCATTCATGTAACCTGCGATGTATGTTTTTTGTGGATGACAAAACTAGGAAAACGTACACTTAGCGAAGCGTATTGAAAGCACAATAAGATTCAGGGATATGTTACCGTCTCAACTTTCCATAGTGTGTCCGACAATTGCTCCACTAAGAACCAGGCACATTTTTTTACATATGCGCAATGTCTTGCAACTTGATGGGTGCATGAAAGTACCAGATAGAGCCTCAGATATTCAGACGTACACCATGTTCCCATTTGAGTATTGAATTTTCATTTCTAGTGTAAACAGCATATTTCGATGTCATTTCTTGAAAAATCCTTTCTGTTACCGAACCTGTATAGTTAAGCTCATTCGTCTTCAAGCAACCGAACGTAGCCTATTTAGAATGCAGCCAAACCATCTCATGGTGAGTGAAGCTAACATGTGAAACTTTAACCACTGTTCATGTTACAACTGAAGCATGTGCACGCTTATGCCCGAACGCCCGTACAGTTATTAACAATTCTCTCAACCGTGTTATAAATAGGCTTCTTTCTTTAGCGCGAATAAAGAGCAGGACAAGAAGATACACACATGTGGACCTTTTTTTGCTGTCCTCTCTTTGCCTAAAAAAAACGCCTACTCAGGGTGTGGCCCATATTGTGTTCCTAGTGATAACGCTTCATTAATTAAAATTTGGCGATCATTTCACTTGTTGTGACTCCGTAAACTCCACTGTCCCTTGACACGTAGGTTTCCCTAACCTAGTTTAGTGCCAACACTTACTAATAATTATTATTCATTCATAGTTAGAAGTTACACATATTTTAGTCGCGATACCAATAGAAAAGTGAGATATGACTCAGCATACAAAGCAAAGAAACGGCTCTGCTGGGCGCCTGACCATTGCGTTAACTTGCAGCCACCGTATAATGGGCTTCAGATATCAGACACACAAACACGAGACAGCACATGCATGTCTGCTTTATTTAAATGTTAAGTAAACATAGCGTCATTTGCTCAGTAATAAAAAGCAAACAAGCAGGACAATCCAAAGAAAAGGCACATAGCATCTTATGTGACTTTCTTGTGCGCAGTATCTGACTAATCCTGTTGGCAGTTGCAAATAATGCTATTGGATAATATTTTAATATGAAACAAACAGTCGTCTCACATTATTCTGCTCACGCATTTTCCTCACGCACATCATTCATGATAGTTTCTATTTCCTTCTTATCTGTACCAAGTGTGCTTCATCTGACTTGTATCCAGTCGACGATGCTCAAAGACAAACCAAGTCATTCGGCCTAAGTTTATCATCATATTGCGGTTTTATGCGTCTGCAAGCGAACACCGGGGGCAATGCCTGACCAACCGCTATCCGACCACAACGAGTCGTAGCTTCAGCACTCTAGCGACTGGACTGACACATGTGCGTTTTCGCATCCAAGTGCATTGCCCTAAAGCTTGCTATATCCCTGCTACATTTACGTACACGTCTTCGATTCAGTTGCACTATGCACCGTGCAGTATTTAAGAGTGTTTAGTAGCCTTGGCAATCTTTTTTTTTCTTTTTGCCATATCATAAAGGCATGTTCCATGTGAAATTGAGGTATTGTAAATTGAGCGATAAATTCTTTTTCATAAACAAAAGTATGAGAGGGAGGAGGAGATAAACACAGAGAGCAATTCTTAATGATATTGCCGGAGAAGTTAGCCTGTTTCATCACCTGGCTTGCAACTGCAGGTGTCGCGTTAAATTAAAACTTCAACCTAGAGCATAGTCTGTGGTGCGACAACTCTGGTCTCTTAAAATGATCTCGCTGAATTTCGTTGCTAGCGGACGAATTTTGTGAAGCCTTCACGTCCCAGATGTCACCACACCGCTTCGGTTGTCCTTTCGCCCAACGTGGGTGATTTGCGACGTATAATATGCCGCAGCGAGGAGTTGGCACTTTAATTCTCACACCATCTCACTCTGCTGCTCGTAGCCGGTCTGTAACGTCGACGTATCAAAGTATGTTTTGCAACTTGTTGGTGTTTCACTGAAGCCACCTTTCGTCCTTCGTTTGCAGATCGTATATCCTGCGTTGCAAGCTGGTAAGCATATCTTCTTTTACCCAGACTCAGCGAAATAACTGGCATTTTTCGCGCGCAAAACACTTCCTCTCTGAGCACGTTTCGTTAAGTACACGTAGCATTTTCTTTTCTTTTTGCTCTGCTTCCACTCTCACCTTGACGTCGTATGAAACGCTATGGTATACAGCCAGGACATACTAACGTCGTGCATCTGCGTAATAAAAAACGATGACCTTAACCTGCTTGCGTGGAGGTTGTCTAACGCTAGCTGTTTTCTTTTCTACCTTACTCGTAAAAAGGTATGAAACATCCGTCTGCCCACAATAAAATTATACAAAAAACTTACGTATTCGAGAAACATCGAAGTAATTGCAACGTCAGGCTCGAAGAGACATGTCTACGAACAATGACCACCTTTCTGTAGATAAGATCATATTGTTCCGTAAATGTAACTTCTTTTCTGACATTTCAAACTCCATGGAGATTCAAGGCATAAAATGTTATGCACCTGACAGAAAAAAAAGAGATATTATGTTTCAGATTATAAGAGGACGAAAAAAAGTTGGCGAGTCGCTATTTAGCCTGACTAGTACTTTCGCACGCATTCGTGCTTAGAAATCGTCTACGCATGAAAAGAACGGTCTTCCTGGTAATATGTAATTTGATCTCATTAGTGAAGTAATTTTTCTCTGAAACGCCTTTTCAATTCGTATATTAGTAACACGCAGCGACTATCACACGAGAAATGCAACACCTGTGTTATCAAGTCACTGCTTAACACGTAATTTTGTATCTTTTAATTATACCAACACCTTCAAGGTTGCTCGCGATATCCGTGTAAACCGAAAATCACCTTCTGATCGATAGATAATTTAGCCGGTCTAATTTGGTGGAGAATGTTCCTTTTTCTGTGACTAAAACGAGTGACGACAGGATTCTAAACCTGATAGCAGCTTTTCAGGAAAGAAAATACGAAATAATTGCATGAGCATAATTTTTCAGGGGTATAACTTAAACGTGCGCGCAGCACGCAAAGTAATGCACATAAAACGCACATGCAGAGATGTACTAAATTTCAGGCAGGTAGCTGTTTACCATGCTTGTTGTGTTTAGAAAAAAAATGTTTAACGATTTCGAGTACTCAACTATGGGAGAGCACTGAGCCATCCCGCTGAAGGAATACTACTTTATGAGACAGTGAGTGACGTCATGACCGTTCGCAACAAGGAGGAGGAGGAGGAAGGGAAGAAATGAAAGGCAGGGAGGTCAACCAGACGCACGTCCGGTTTGCTACCCTGCACTGGGGGAAGGGGTGAGGGGATTAAAGGAGAAGAGAGAGAGAAGTGAAGGGCAACGTGTATGTTGGTGGGACCTTGTCCATTGCACGCTTATAAGCGGTCGCGTAGTCCGGTCGTCTTCAGAAAACTTAGCAGTGCCCGCGTCGCTTTGCTGGCCAGCGACGCGTAGAGCCATGAGCCAAGTATCTTCTCTTCGGAAAAAGGTCTACTGTCTAGTGTCTCCAACGTTTCGCGTAGCAAATGGCGTTCGCTCGCAAAACGTTCACATGAACACAGTAGATGTTCTATTGTCTCGTCAGTGTCGCACGATTCACATCGGCAGCTATCCGCCATTCCTATGCGAAAGGAGTACGCCTTTGTAAAAGCTACTCCTAACCACAGGCGGCACAGTAAAGTTGCATCCTGGCGGGAGAGGTCCGATGGAACTTGAAGCTTTCTCGATGGGTCCAATTTGTGTAGGCGGCGGTTCCTGACACTGGGGTCACTCAGCCAAGTTTCCGACATGGTGTTAGCGAACGAGTGAAGGCCCCTTGCAGCGTCGGTTCTCGACAATGGAATTGGGGTTGTCTGGGCGTCCGCGTGGGCGGATCGGGCAGCATTATCAGCAAGGTCATTACCGACAATACCACAATGTCCCGGTAACCACTGGAACACCAAGTCATGTCCTTTCGATAAAACTTCGTGAATCACTTCTCTTATTTCATTCACTAGTTGTTGGTGCTCCCGCTGTCGTAAAGCTGATTGCAAGCTCTGAAGGGATGCCTTGGAGTCACAGAACACAGCCCATTTTTGAGGTCGGGCCTCCGCAATATAAAGTATAGCAGCACGTAAGGCGGCAAGCTCCGCTGCTGTGGATGTTGTCCTATGCGACAGTTTGAGCTTTATAGTGACCTGGTACGCCGGGATGACAACAGCACCTGTGGAGCTGTCAGCCGAGACCGATCCATCGGTGTAAATGTGGGTCCTCTGGCCGTATTTTTCGTTGAGTAGCGACAATGTCACCTGTCGTAGAACCACTGTTGAATGATGGCTCTTGTTCGTTATTCCCGGAATAGTGAGGCACACCTGTGGTTGTTGTAGGCACCACGGGGGTGACGCTGGTCTTGTTGCGGGAGTGAAGCCAAAAGGGAGGCATTCTCTATGGGCAGAAATAATCTTTGAAAAGATCGCGTGTGGTCTTTGAAGTGGCAACACTGCAACATGGTGACCAGGAACTCGGCAGAGGTGTCTTATGTGGGCTCTCAAATTGTCAGTGGTTATGTATGTTCGAATTGGATGCTCTCTTGCGATCATAATTGCCCCGTAGGTTGAGGTGCATCGCGGCAATCCTAAGCACACGCGTAGTGCTTGTCCTTGTAGACTTTCGAGAGTGCGGATGTTCGTCTTGCACGTACTTGCCAGTAACGGCAAGCTGTAGCGCAAAAATCCCAGAAACAGTGCTCTGTATAGCTGCATCATTGACCTTATAGATGCGCCCCAAGATTTTCCGCAGAGGAACCGCATTATATGGACAATGGAAGTTAGCCTTCTCTTCAGGTAATTGCAGTGGGCACTCCACGAAAGGTCCCGGTCAATGATCACACCCAGGAAGCGATGGTTCTTCTGGTATGGAATATTTTGTCCATTGATGGTAACGGGGTATTGTGTCATAGCTCTGCGGGTAAACGCAACCAATGCACATTTCTCCGTAGAGACGGAAAGACCTTGCTTGCGGAGATATGAGCATGTCAAGGTGGCAGCCTGCTGGACTCTTGCACGTACTTGTAGACGAGTTACAGCCGAAGTCCATAGACAAATATCGTCAGCATATATGGATATGAAGATAGTACTTGGCAAAATTTCACGAAGTCCTACCATCACGAGGTTAAATAAAGTGGGACTTAATACGGCGCCCTGAGGGACGCCACGGGAGATATAGTAATTGGTGGTAGGTCCATCTGAGGTTTGTACAAAAAAGGACCTTCTTGTCAAATAATCCTGGATCCATTGGAACATCCGACCACCGATTCCAACAGCTTCCAACGAGTCTAGGATGGCTTTATGTGTTACGTTATCATAAGCCCCTTTGACGTCGAGGAAGAGTGCCAGTGGTATGCGCTTGAGGCTCTTCTGTTGCTGGATAAATGTTGTGAGATCAATCACGTTGTCAAGAGATGATCTACCTCGCCGAAAACCCGTCATGCAGTTTGGGTATACGTTGTACCGCTCAAGGTACCATTCTAGGCGTGTAAGTATCATCCTTTCCATGACTTTTCCTACGCAACTTGCGAGGGCAACAGGGCGAAATGATGTCAAATCAAATGGTGACTTTCCTGCTTTGAGTAGTGGCACAAGTCTACTTATCTTCCAATCCTGGGGAACATTGCCCGCCAGCCATGAGTGGTTGTAATAGCTTAACAACTGTCCCCTTGCCTCCTGTTGAAGGTTGGCTAGAGCGGCGTAGGTGATGCCATCGGGTCCTGGTGAAGATGATCGTCGGGAAGCCGCCAAAGATGCGTCAAGTTCTTCTATAGTGAAAAGATTGTCCATTTCGTAGATGCGGGGTTCAGGGATAACACTCCTAATGGTGCCAGCAGACAAGGCGGACACACCGGCGATTCGCGTACAAAACTCATTTGCCACTTCAAGTTGGGTGTGGCCTGAATGTAGGGCTAAAGCCATGAAAGGATGTCTTTGTTGGGGAGCCGAGCGCAGGCCACGAATAGTGCTCCAGATGCGGGACAACGGCTTTCGGGGATCCAATGATTCGCAGAATGATTTCCAGCGTTCCTGTGCAAGTTTGTCTAAACGTCGTTGGACTTTTTTCTGTATGCGTCGTGCCAGCCTCAAGTCGCATATTGCTTTCGTCCGCCTGTATCTTCTTTCCGCCCTTCGGCGAAGCGCGCAAAGTTTTTCCAGTTCAACGTCGAAATCTGAACGCTTGCCGGTGAACGGGAGGAGACAGGAAGCTTCCCTCATTGCCTCTTTGATGACATCCTCCAAGTTCTGGTCAGGGTCTTCACGGCATGTATTTTCCATGAGTCGCTGAAACTTGAACCAATCAATTCTTCGTATTGTGGTCTTAGGAAAGGAGTTAGTAAGACCCCTTGTTCGCAACAAAAGTTCAGCAAACGCTGCGGTGACGAGGGAAACGAAAAACCACAATGGTAAAGTCACATTTTACGGTGGCTATTCATACCTTAACTTTACAGAAATAGTAAGACAGCGTCAGCACATGGTATCAATGCACTTCTCTTTGTGGACATAAATAGGAGTATACAACAAACGCCTACCATGACTTTGAACTCAAAGTAAACGTCGAAACATCGCCCTTTTAACAGCGAAGCTATATAAGTTATCTATATAAACAGGTTATCTATTGTGACCCAAGAAAGTTATTTCGCTCACTCTCTTTTCCATTATACGAAATTCAGTAGAAAGTTGGGGTAGTTATCTACATACTGCGGCTATGTACGAAAGTAACAAAGTTTTTCTTCTTATGAGTGATCATTGTGGCAAGTAAACATTGCCATGTAATGATGGAGACGCGAGACTGAACCAAATTAACCCGTTTTCTAAAACCACGCACCACAGCCACAGAAATAAAACAGGAACGCATCAACGTGAAACCACAATGCGGATTTCATTACTACGCGGCCGTATGATGAGGCATCTTCGTGTAATCATTTCGTCGGGTTGTACAAGCATGGCCCTCCGTAACGCAACCCGAACACGGCAATCACTGTATTGTCGATCCAGAAGACAATGCGACTCTACGACTGGAGCAGCAATCTGGTTTCATATTTGGCAGACTACAAATTGTAATTTCTTACACAGGCGGCAATGACGCATGAATCATCCCATTCTCTCCGCGATGTATAACACCCACAGTAAAAAAACAAACAAATTCATTACGAGTTTTCACTGCGGAAAGCTACCCAAACCAGCCACCACACCTTCGTCATTGGATACAATAAGCATTGTACGGGAAAATTCTGCGAAGAATGCATGTAGGTAGAGACATACGAACGAAGAAAATGCTCACTTGGCACTTGCGCTAAGCAGGCGGCCACACGGTATAATCTGAAAAAAATGCACATAGATAGCTGCACTAAATGATGCAGGCTTAAACTTATAATGCTGGAGCCTATTTAAAAATGTAGAAAGTACTTCTTAAAAGTTTTAAAAAGTGGCTAGAAGACTGCCTTTAAAGTGTTTTAGGACGGTATACAAGATCTTGAGGGCGTTTCTAAAACGAATTTAAAAAATACGCTTTAAAATCAGTTTGACACAGTTTACTAGACACGGCAACAAATAGATGTTCTCTCTGAGATATGTATCTAAAACCGTCTTTTGAGATACATCCAAAAAAAACATCCACGGAACGTCTTGTAAGATACGTCCGGCGGACATTCTTACTAGAAGGTGGCCTTTAGATGTTCTATGAAGAGTTCTTCCAGATGATTCAATTTCTTATACGTGATTTAAGATGATTCAATTTCTTAGACGTTGCTTTGAAGTAGTCTGTTAGACGTCTTCGAGGCGACGTTTTTGTGAGGACGTCTGCGAGACGTCATCATAAATCTTCTACTCAACGCTTTCGGGGCCGAATCGCGCAAACGATTTCTCAAAGACATCCTGGAATCGATTTCTAGGTGACGTCGTGTAGACGTCCACCAGGGATGTTTTCTAGTGAGCGTTCTCTAAAGGAGATTTACGGGAGAGAAGTGACCTAGTTTTTAGGGCTGCGGCCTGACGCTGTCAATACACCTTTTCACAGTACCACGGCGCCTGTACTAATCCTCTAGTGCAAGAGCCACGAAACATCTCTTCATCGCGGAAACTTTCGTTCTAGCAATACCAGTTGTTCTGGCTCATACCAAAAACCTATCAAAACAGTAGAGGGAAGCGCAGCAAAATTCAAAAGCCAGATTTCCCCACAAATGTGCGTGTCCTGCTTAATAAAGAGATGTCTCACGAGAAATTAAAGGGAAATTGTTATTTTTAATTGTATCGTAGCATGTAATTTGATTAGTATTCGTGTAAATTTACGAATTACGTATCTCTGGCCATAGCATTTTGCTGCAGCGTGAGTTCGTCATAAATTGAAAATTATAACGCATGTCTTCGTCTATGTCTTCCTTCTGCGTTCAAACGTTGTCTATGAATAATTTCCAAGATTTTCGCACAGTAAGTTCACGATATGATTGTAACGCATGGCGTAGCAGGGTTCCCCGAATAAATCTGACCACCAGGGGTTTTTAACGTGCACTGATCATCGCACAATACACGGTCCTGTGGCACTTGTTCTCCGTCGAAATGCAATCACTGAGATCGAAATTGAATCAGCAATCTTTCGGGTGAGCAGCTGGGCATCGTAACAACCACGTCACCGCAGCAGCTATAGACATTCTCTCTTGTACTCCCACGGCACAGGTACAAGTGTGATAAAACTCTGGTTAAAAACAAGTGACCGTACCTTTCCAAATTGACTACAAGTAATGACGTCGTTTCTAACAGGGCACAAGATGCCCAATACTGTGCCTCATTCAGGTCGCCGATAAAGTATATGTACTTTGTAAACACAGCACTGCTAATTAAGCTCGAATTTTGAACATGAATGTCGCTTTGTTTCGGAAGAATAATACGAAAATATTTAAAATAGACACTGGACGCAACATTCGTTAACGAACGCTGCATCTTAAGGTGCAGTAAACTTGTTTTAACAGCCACGAGTGAAAATTTTCAATTCCCTTCACTGGTATTCATCAAGCTGTCAAATTATGCGCTTAAGGTCTGATCGCATCTTATTTTCACCAGTCAAATAGCTCCCATGGCGCGAGGTTACACTTGCTCGCGCACGTCTGATTTTATCGATGTAAAGATATTCCAGCAATTGCCAGCACGTATACTACATAACTTCTGAACAAGAAATACCATAATATTGTGAGTAAATAACCAAAGGTTTATTTATCATATGCGGGCGCGTATTGTCACCGCGTAAACGGAAGGCATGTGAATAAACCCCGTTTTCGATTGTTTTCATTGGCACAATTACATTTCCAAGTGGGCCGTTAAGCCACATTCCGAACACGCTATATACCACGCGCAATTTTAAGTCGTAGCAAAGAGTTTCTATATCGACGTCTCTTGCGATGGATTAGGGAGCGCGACATGGTTGCATAATACATGGCACGCATTCTTTCATTTACATGACCCTTCATGGCTAAGATGTTGCGCTGAGCTTAGCTAAAAATCGTGGGTTCGAATCCCAGCTATGGCAGCCGCATTTCGATGGTGGCAAAATGCGACATCTGTGCGCTTAGGTTCATGTGCAGGCAAGTGAAGCCCAGGAGCCTAAAGTTATCCGGTGCCCTCCACCATGTATATGACATGTGGTGAAAAGCACAATATTTTAGCAGATGCGAAGCAGCTTATTGTCAAGCTCAATTCGGTGCGCGTGACCACCCTTACTGACCAAGCGCCACAGCTAGCTCACGCACTGCCAGAATGCGCTCACGTGCTATAGCGCGTTCAGGCCTGTGTAAGCGACTGAGTGAGACGCTGTGACGTCTCCCCCTTACACTTTTTGAACAATCATGTGATGTCGTCGAGAAGTGAGATTCTGTAGACGCCCAATGAGCCAACCCGTTGTATGCTAGTCAGAACGCGTTAGCACACGCTATCGCGTTCTGCCCTGCGTAAGTGGCCTCTTCTTTACCCTCTCTCAGCAATCACGTGATGGCGTCAGATGCACGATTACCGCACGTGCTCCTGTGTGGCGTGGCAACGAACCTGCGTGGCATGCTCCAACAAGAATTCGGGACGAGTAACAGCAACAGAAACTACGGTGGTGCGCTCCACTTGCAAGGACGCGTTAACATCGGCCAAGGTACCTGCAACGAACGGGTACCTTGACCCTTTCACTGCTTCGCATGCTGATTCATTGTTTCCTTTAGTGGGATATGGTGTAATTGTTTTCAGGCTATTATACACTTGCCTTTTTGGTGAAATATGTACCCGCAATTATTAGATTTGGATAAAGCTTTTCAAAACTTAAAAAAAAACTGAGATACCCATAAGTTTCCCTTTAGATCCTCGTGGGTATGAGGGTATCCTAAAGTAAAGTCAACAAAACGGGGAAACTTAAGGAAAAATCAAGATGTAGAATAGCCAAGACCGCAATTTAAACAGATCGCTTTTCTTAGTTTTCCCGTTTTTTTTGTCCCATTTCAGTAGCTGTCTTACGCTACAACAATACAAAACCCATATCCTGTCAAGTTATTTTGAATTAGGTTTTGATTAAACTTTCCCTAGTTTGTTTTAGAATGTAGGATTTAAACATAGGCATGTGCGCAGGCAAGGCTAGGCAGATGGTGCCCCCCCTCCCGCCTTAATTATGCAAGGGAGGAGCCAAACGTACTCCATACCCTTATTCAATCAGATCTGTCTCTTCGTTGCTTGAAGTACTAGGTTATCAGTGACGATGCAGGCTTTTGACGACAATGGCGACCGAGGGCCAAGGAACTGTGTACGTCGCACCTTCACACTTGGAAAGCTGTGGATTAGGGCAGGCCGTCGTGAGAAGCGCGTAATTACTTCGTCTTCATTTTCGCAACCTTTGCGAAGCTTTGCCTCTTTTTTTTCAAACTCGACCAATGTCAGTAGGGACGAGAGAAGGAGTCCGTGGTGAGAGTGAGAGAATAAAGAAAGAGCAGGGAGTTAACCTGGTTCCTGTGTCTAGTTTGCTACCCTGCACAGGGTGATGTGTTAGCGGACGTTTGGCTTTCTTTGCACAGAACCCTGCACACGTCCATGGCTACCATCCACACGTCTCTTTAGTGGGGTGCAGAGCGTTCGACGGCGTGTAGATTTGTCGCTTACAACTTCTTTCTTTCTCCTGACAGATACTACAGCCGTTATGGTTAACAAGAATACAACCACCAAAACGATCAGCGACGATATGACCCCTACAACAAGTCCCGCAACTACCATGCTAAGCACAACTAAAAGCCCAAGTGACCCAGTTACCAAGGCAGCTGGTGGTGCTGAAGCCACTACGAAGAACGTGGCGGCACGCCCAGTCGTTGAGAATACAACAGAGTACACAACCAAAAGGACATCAGTTCTAACGACCACCACTGCACGTCCAGTGAAACAAGTGGCCACCGTGCAGACCACCACTAAGCTTCCGAGTACCCAGATTACAACCACGAGTAGCACAACCGCAGGTCCCACAGTCCAGGTTACACTGTCTATCAGTGTTGAGGCGACAATGAAGACCAACACTGAAAGGCCAAGCACTTCGGTGACCAAGGCGGCAAATGAGACTGCAAAGTCTACGAATAGCACAACTGAAGCCCCGTTCACTAAGATGACCACGAATATCACCAAGCGCCCAGCCATTCTGGCGACTACCCCAAAGAGCACAACTGAACGCCCAGTAACGCAAGTGACCACTTTAAAGAGCACTACTCCGCACCCAGACACTCAGGTTACCCCCGTGCAGACCACCACTAAGCTTCCGAGCACACAACTGACAACCATAAGGAGCACAACTGGTCTCCCAAGTGTCCAAGGGAATAAGACTGCCGTCAGCGAGGCAGGCACCATGATTACCCACACCTCGAGTCCAAGTGTAACGGTGACCAGTGCGGCAACTAACCAGGCGACCACCACGCACACTAGCACTGCACGCCCGAGTGTACAGCTGACAACTATGAAAAGTACTAGTCATGTCGCCAGCACCCAGGCTACTAAGAAAGAAGGCATCACTGATCACCTAAGTGTGCCAGTGACCAAGACAACCAGTGGTAGCTTGTCCTCTACAAAGGAGACCACTGAACGACCAAGTACCCAAGGGACCACAATGAATAGCGCCACTGAGCGCCCAAGTGTTCAGGTGGCCACCACAACGAGCACCACAATGAGCCCAAGCATTTCCGTGACAAAAGCGGTTGGCGGAAACGTGGCCCCTGCAAAGAGCACAACTGAACGCCCAAGCATGCCCGTGACCAAACCAGTAAGCAGTGAAGCGCCCACCATGAAAAGCACCACCGAACGCCCGAACGTTCAGGTTGCCGCAGTGGTCGGCGGCAGCCACATCACTACGACGAGTACCACTCAACGACCAAGCACGCATGTTACCAAAGTGGTTACTGATGATACGACCACTTCGACGACTACCACCGAAAGCAGCGTGATCGTCGACGTCATCTTGGTGACGAGTCCGAAGCCAACAGCATCTACCAAGCCACCTTCGCATAACCTTGGCGATATTGTGCAAGAAGCCGTCGTGGTTCCACAAGGCAGCCCAGTCGCGGAAGGTGGAGTCGACGTGGTAATTGAAGTTGTACCCATCTTGAATGGAAATGAAACTTCTGGACAAGACAGCGTGGGTTTGGACACGCACTCTACTTTTAAGCCGAGCTCAGAAACAACAATGAAGCCGAAGAAAATGCATAGTGGCCTCAAGAAGCAGTTTACAAACTCTTACATGCAAACTTACGTTACGAAGCGCTGTGGTGTGCCCAATGAACGAATGCGGCGAATTGTAGGAGGCAAAGTCACAACGCTTGAGCGTTATCCTTGGACGGTAAGTGACTTTATTGCGGTTCATGCCTTGCATTTTGATGCTTTACTAACCAAAGAAAGTAGAGTGAGCCGATCGCTTTTTTCGTAAAGCTAAATTGGACTATGATGTGATGAGTCACTTGTCAGTTGTAGGTGCAAACGCTAGCAGTTTCTTCTCGTTGACAGTTGAGTTGCGACGCCTGCAACGCTAGTGGTGGCGCTAATAATCACGCCATCTCTATATCATTTCATTGAGTTTTGTAGATGGTTTTTTTAACATATTACCGCGACTGCTTCCTGGCAGCCTTCCTGCATTGTTGTTGTCGCCTATCACTTGTTTTGTGATTCTGAAACGTCTGCAGAACCCTACGTCTGACAAAGTTAAAAAAGTGCAGTAGCAAACACCCCATGATAGAATTCATAAACTTGTCCGAGTTCCCGATGAAATTGGTTTCAATCTGATCTACTTACTGTTCGCGATCGGAGATCAAACGAATGCGTTTTTCGGAGGCAAAGTCACAACGTTAGAGCGTTATCCTTGGACGCAACTGTCTTTTGCCTTTGCTCTCGGCAACCGAATTCCGCCATCGACCACAAAACAGGTTGGGAACGAGAAAGAGTTGCTGGTTTTTACACACCTGATATACGCGTGTCACCTTTACACTTCAAAAACACAGAAGTTTTAGGAACGCTTCTTACGACTAGCCCTTGTCCACAAATATATAGACAAGAATGCTCCCGTAATTATAAGCATCTGTCGTTGAGAATATGTGGAAAAGATGCACGTTTACTTGTGCAGTTTATTTTCATCTCACTGTTACAGCCTAGCTGTGGTTAAAATTTCAAAGAAATTGGAACAAATAACCTATGCACGGAGTTTCACCATACGAGGCCACTCAGGGCCTTTTGGTGTGTTATTCTAATACAATTGGGCACGTGTGTATCAAAACAGAAGGCGATTCGAAATAGGCAGTAAAGTCAGCCAAAACAACAAATTCGGTTTGATACCCTACACAAAGCCATGGAATCTTTACAGAAAATGCTGACTGTTACTAAGCTTGCTAAAACATACTAGATGGCTTTGCATGCATGGGAGGCTAGGTACCACGCAACAAAGCTCGGTTAATCTTCATTTACACTCATACCAGCAAAAAGCTAGCGATGCCATTTTCTTGTACAACCCTTTTACTCGTGAAATTGCTGTCTTCCTCAGCTTCACAATTACGTCTTGTTCTGCTATTCAAATCACCAGGTTGGTATTTGGATGAGATATGGACAGCGGCCGTACTGCGGTGGCGTCATCATATCCTGGCTCTTCGTCTTGACAGCTGGTCACTGTACACGCAAGTAAGGCGCCCGCTCAATGGCGAAATAACATTTTCGATGTGCCACCGCTTCTTTGCTGAATGAAAACCAACACATCCGTTCATAGATGGTCCACTATATAGCATGCTCCTGCTTGTGAAGACAATCAGTGAGCTGACACTGAAGACAATGGCAAATTGACATTTTTTACTACCGCGTGCACTGTTCTCTGACACCCGTACTTGATTTGGCCAACAATTTTCAACATTTTCCCTCTGTAATGGCTGCGAACATTAGCAGCCTTGGATTGCAATGCTATGACGTGTCCAGAGGGGACACGTTTTTGCAAAATAGCTTAATGAGTGTGAAATGCAAATACGAACCCTTTTTCCAATATCACTTCAAGAATCCAGGGAAAAAAAAAACTACGCTTACACTAGAGAGAAAAGCAACGGACGAGGACAAACACCACTGGGTCTCTTGTGTATGTGTTATTTCTTGCTTTTGATCCTTGGGGCATTAATGTCTAACCAACTAAATCAACAAGAAGTACTTCGGGCAAGCAGTTTCAGATAGGAGAATGCACTGCAATATCAGTAATATAGGTATGTTTAAATACGTCGATAAATATACATTGTCACTTATAAGGAGCGTAGTTTGCGATTCCAGCGCAAAAATACCAAGGAACAAAAATGCCTATAATATATTGCTTAGTGAAACATGGGGGCTGGTCCAGGCCTCTCCACGAAATGCGATAGTGATGGCGAGCCAACCAACAACGGACTCATAAGTGTGCCCATACAGCGTTGGAAAAATTTTGTTTCATTTGTGGAAGTTGGGGAATGACCACCGTTTGAATCCTATGGGTGTCTGTCGCCCCCCCCCCCCTTGTAATGATTCGTGGGGAAGAGGAAGGAGGTGCTTCATTTTGTTGCGTTTCTCACCGGTGAGCAAGAACTTCGCGACGAGTCATATTGTATGGGTCATTAAATTTAGATACCTTTTATTTTTGGTCAGCTTAATCTCTCTAACATTCTCGAGCGACGGGAGGCACAGGCACGGCTCCCCGGCTCCTGAACCGGATGTGTACAGCTTGCGCTTCTGCGTCATGTCAGGCACGCGGCAGCAGCCAGTGGAGCCTTGAACTTGGGGCTACACCCATCGCCCTTATGAGCTCTTATTCCAAACCCTAATCAATAAAGTTCTAACAGTGCTTACTTGAAAGTGCCGAAAAATGCAAAAAAATAATGTATGCATTCGTCTAAAGCATAAATGCGTGCAAAACGTGCCGTACCAAGCTTTCCAAATGGACAATGTAATGGAATTAGCGAGAACCTCGGTATTACTGAAATCATAATTCATATGTAGGTGTTGCCGACAAAGTTATCTTCCCACATAATCATAGGGAAACTGGGCAAACGTGATTTTTCACAGTACCAGTATAACAAAGTAAAACAAACAGGTTAGTACAGGATGCTCGCCGCACCAACAAGGCCACTGTCTTAATATAAGAGCTAAACAGCAGAAAACCGAAAATCTGGAGAAAAGGTACTTTGGTAGTCTTCATTTTAGTACACTCTCTTTCTGATTGTTATTCACGTTCGTATAATAAACGTCACTTTACTACATGAAAGCTAAGCGTGCGACGACGCGTAAACAACGGACAAACAAAAACAAAACAAAAACAAAGAAGAACCAGAGCTGTACATTCTAAAGGCACCCATCACTTCGCGTATATTGCGTACTTTATGACTGTTTAACGCGACTCCATAATTATTCATTAAGTGCGCAGAAACATGGTGTGTTTCTTATTTTTTTTTCATTCGCTTGCTTTCGGTGTAGCAGCGCACGACTTTACCAAGGTGTTTTTTTCTCTTCTCACCACCTCATGCCCTCTTCCTACTCCATAACCAACGTGTGATCACCTTTAGAGCCTGTACGTGCTACGACGGTCAGCGTTTCTTGCCTTTCTCCCTCGCGTGCCGCATCTCCCTGTCCATTCCTTTTCCAGCAAGGTGGCCCACGACCTGCGCGTCAGTTTCGGGCTGAGCGAGATCGACCCCGACCGCGTGAAGAGCGAGCAGCAAGAGCACCTGATCGCGGTGGCGGCCATCCACCAGAACCCGCTGTTCAAGGACATCGTGCACGGGGACGACATTTCCATACTGAAAATGAGCAAGCCGCTGCAGAGCGGTGGCTACCCGGTCACGCCCATCTGCATACCGGAGGCCACCGAGACAAAGATTACGACAGAGGACATTGTCGGCACCGAGGGAGTCGTCGCCGGTTGGGGTCGAACCAAGTACGGTGAGGGGACCTTTCGCTGTTGCCCTCAGTTTTAACATCCGGCACTGCTTCAGCAGCGAGGAAACGAAAATGACGCGCGATTTGATTGAACAAATAAGCTTCTAATTGAGCGCTGTATTATCATCCATGGGTGAGGCACTTTTTGCGCCAATACACCTCATAATACAGCGAGTAGGGCACCTGCATGTAGTTAATACAGTTCGTGTTATATGTGTATAGCGTAAATAAAAATGGTGTTGCGTCTGATTATTTTTATATCCAGTAACTTACTATGGGATCTGTGTTAAAGTTCTCCAGAAGTGGTATAGCCCTAAACTTACTGTTTACTACTATGTTTTGTTCATTAATTTTATCATGGTGAAAGTGCCAAAACAGTAACGGAATAACAAAACGTGGCTCGACCACTTTTTCTTGATTTCGCTATACACGCTAGTGCGTGCCGTACGCTAAGTTATATCAGTGCTCGCCACACCAGAACAGCACGATAACAACTCTACTGTGAAGCTCTACTCGATAGAACAAGTAGAGCGTACCAAGAACCTATAGACTTTCCGCGAAAGTTGCATTGTTGGCAAGGAAGACTTTCTTTTTTTTTCATTTTTCCTTAATGCGTAAACATGTCTCTGTTATACAAACCCCGAAGTGACACACACGTTCGGCAGCAACATTAGAACCGAACCGAAAGAAAGAGTTCCTGAAATTGGTTGGCCCGGCTTACAATGACTCTGATTGGCTGATTTATTCGCAACAGTGTCGACCTTTATCATCGAAATATTTTAATGTATTTGCTGTCACCAAGAAAAATATTTAAAATAAAAATAGTCACCTAATTATAATCTCATGGCAAAGATCCTTATTTAAAGAAAATCTATCCTGTGCGAATAATATTAGGGCTATATACAGTTAAAAAGAGTAAGTTTAGAATTATCTTCCAACAAGCCTCGTCCATAACTTCAATGAACGAACATTGTGGATGTCCAGCAATATGTAGATTTATTTATTTATTTATTTATTTATTTATTTATTTATTTATTTATTTATTTATTTATTTATTACAGTCAACTGAATTGCTCTGGTTGGTTGCAGGAAGCGCAATGTTTAAAAACATTATTACAAACACACTAATGCGTTGATAAGGAAAGACAATCAATAAAAGGAAGAGCAAAAAAAAAACTATGCACAATGAATTATCAACACGGCTAATCACTCATTGGGAAAATCATAATGGATATTTTCGAAAGTGCGAGTTCAGTATACAATAGAAGCAGCTTGCTCGTTGGCTACAACTGGCTCAGGCAAACTGTAGCACACCTATATCGTATCGGGGCAAAAATAGACACGAGAAGCGCTAGCACATGTTATAAAAAAAAACAATCAAAAGTACGTATAGACTTGGTGTTGTTTATATGTGCACCCATTTTTTCCCCTTGAGGTCGTCAATACAATCCCTTTTTTAATCTTGCGTGCTATGTTTTAGACACAAACAGCCAATACTTCTGCGCTATTGTAGTCCCTGTAGCTGGCACTGCTAAAACTGGGTCGTACGTACTCTCTGAGCCTGTATTTTCTGTATAATAATGAGCTTCCAGTCGTCGTGCTTTCTCTGTTTTAGCTTTCTAAACTTTCTCATGCGGGTTCTACACAACAAAAACAGGGTTATCATTGGGCAGATTTGAAAAGGCGTCAAAAGTCAAGCATGGGGCAGCTAAAAGTGGTCATGCCATGTATTGTATCGCCAAACTTGCAGACAAATAGAACACGGATAATATTGCGAGCAGCAGCACTTGTTATATATATATATATATATATATATATATATATATATATATATATATATATATATATATATATATATATATATATATATATATATATATATATATATATATATATATATATATATATATATATATATATATATATGGAGAGAGACTAGAAGCAGAGACTAAAACCATTGACCACAGTTGCTTAGCAGAGTTACCGTACTATCACACCACGCCTTCCACCCGATAGAAAAAATCTATTGAAGAGTACTTCGGCCAAACTACTATAACTGTTTTTCTACCTCACCTGCTTTCCAAAATCTTTTTCGTGTCCTTGCATTTAGTGCATCTGGCACCTCTAGAATATGAAATGAACATATGTGTGATACATGAGCAGGGTATTAATAACAGGCAACAATGCCAGGGACACTTTCCCTGGCATTATTGTCGGTTTTTTTTGTCATTAATATTGTGCCTATATCAAAGGAACCAAGCACCTAAGTTTACACTTTCCTTCATTACATGAGCAGTATCTGTTTTTCTTTCACGTTTTCTTAGGCGGCGAAAGCAGTAAGCAACTTCGAGAGGTGTGGTTGCCCATTGTGTCCAACAACGCATGCTCGGCAATATTTAAGGACATACTTAAGATCCGGGACGAAATGATCTGCGCCGGAGACATCAACGGCACAAAGGACGCCTGTCAGGTAATATATACGCACAGTATAAGTGCATAAAAATGTGCGATATGTGGACGTATTTTAATCGTATATGCATAGATCTGTCGATGTTTCATTCACCAACACGCAACACGCGCTGTGCACTGATACACAGGCAGCCACACCAAGAGATTTTCTGTCTCGTTCTTTTCACGGGCGTCATGATTGGAACGACCTTTCCTCTAGCACTGTTACCATTGCTGGCCCGAAGTTGTTTTCGCGATGCGAAACACAATACCTGTCTCGCAGTTAACCTACGTGTTTACCATTTTGTATAATATATTGATACGTGCATGGAACTGTCGCTTTGGCACAGTTTAATGGTACCCGAAAGGAGGAAGACGACAACGTGGTTGTTGTGGGTCGGTCTCTCGAGCTTCCCCCGTTGGCCTGCATGACTGTGCGCTCTTTAAGCCGTTAGCAAGACCTGCTGTCGGTGAATAAATCTTTCCCGTAACAATATCTACATCCACCCCTTTTTGGGACGTTAAACCCCACGTATATCAATGAACATCCACCCCTTATGTAACACCCCCTAGAGTGGTTTTTAAGGTTATATAATGAAATAATATGAAATCAAATACCAACAGAAGTAGTAATGACGGATTACGAGTATCTTGAAAAAGCTTTTACGTTCAAGTAAGTTTCTTTCGCTCATTGACACATATCAATGAGCTCTGATATTTTACTTGCCGCTTTAAACCAGCAATACTCAAACACAGTACACCTTTAGAAAAAAATGATGCAACTGACCACGATTGTTTCAAAGCGAGGAAGGCTAGTAATAAAGGGACACTGAAGCAGTTTTTAATTCGCGAAATTATTGCCAATTCGCTATCAGCGACCTCTTTCAACATGTGCACAAAGTTTTTTTTTGTTTTTTGTTTTTTCGCGGTGTTCGAATAAACAACGGCGCTATAAGCGAGCAAACTTTGACAGAGACCCGGCGCGCGTGGAGCGCAGGGGAGGAGCGCAGAAGAGAGAGAGACGTGGGAAGGTGACGTCAGCTTCGGGATCGAGTCGGCCGCCGGGGCCGCTAAGCCTGTTTGCTTCGGGATTGTGCATTGTTTCTGTTGCGAAATGCTGCCTAGAGCGAATAGTCAGTCCTGCAGTTCGTAGGGAACGCTTGCCATCACACCGTTCTCTTATTCTGATTAGAGACTTTTGCCCTCCGACATTCATTATAGTTGTGTTTTCGCGTGAAGTGGACTCGCGAGGCCGAATCTCTGCGCGGCATATAGCTTCCGAAGCACTTTCGATCGCTATGAGGTCACCACATTTAAAACACCCTTGTTCAGGCAGACACTTTTGAATTTCTGTGTCGTTGAGACGCTTCTCGGATGTTTTTTTTTTTTCTGCCGTTCGGAAATTTGCCGAATTTTCAGGGAGCAGCAGCAGTCCTCTTTCGCCATTTAGACACAGTGCGTGCATGAGTTGCTGTAGTGTGAAGAACACGTGTGCACAGATAACAGTACGAAGCATCGAAGATGGGTTTACTTTACACGACACTCACACGGTTGTAACGCAGCCAATATAATGCTAGGATTTTAACGCACCATGCAGTACTGGCCAGAATTTAAAAAAAACAATGTATTTTAAACATAATTTCAATATGCGAGCCAAACAATGCGCGCAAAATATTGCAACTCAGTCCAAAGCGCATGTCATCACTGCGGCAAAGAACGGCACTCGCGTGGCTTTCTTTTTTTTTCTTCTTTCGCGATACCACACTGACTGATCGCATGCTTCTTGCCCGGTGCGAAGTGTGACATTGACTGAATCAACAAAGTTGAACTCTGAGCAGTGACATGGCCGCTGTTTATCTTTTTTTTATCCATCGGCCGTGACAGTGAAATCTATGAACAGCTTATGTTTCCGCATTATGCGCGCGCATAGCGCGGGCCGTGCCAATAAGCGGCTACAAAGGAGTGATGCTGCTGCTGTTGCTTATCAAATTTAATATTTACGGTTGGGCGTATTATTTGTGTCATTTTACTAGTGAGATTAAGCACTGACATGCATCTTATACGTACCAGTCTATGTTTCCGACGCGGGTGAAGGCGGTTGGTTGCGAATCCCTTTCCTGCGCCGCATCTTCAGCGCTGACTTCGTCTTCAGTCGTTGGCACACTCACACTTGATAAGCGAAACGAAAACGCCAAAGCGGCCGGAAAACCACGTCCGCGCGCGTCGAAAATGTTCGCATTCGTGCTGCCCCTCGCGCACACCACCTCCGCTTTCGCTACTATTCATTCGATATCACCTCTTTTCTGAGCATCGAATTTCGTACCTAATTCCAGTTATTCACGCAAAGTACTGAAAAGAAACAGCTCGCACCTTTTAAAATGTTGCTTCGGGAGATACTCGAGCAGAAACGGCGCAAGCGAACGCAGCGCCGGCGGCGGCGGCGGATTCAGCCGGCTGTGCAAAAGCGAAACACGTTGGGGAATGCCGACTCGCTGGTGCTGCACCGCGAACTTCCAGTGTTTTCGGCGATTGTAATCCAAACCAGGCTCTCGATGAACGCGTCCTCTTTGAGGCCGTGAAGCTTCGTCATGCTGCACGGGTCCTTTCAGCCGGTGCGAGCCACCACCGACGCCTTTGCCACCATGTTGAATCTGTGGCCGGCTGAGATGAGATCATGTGGTTTGAGCTAGCTCAGCCAAAGTCGTGAAGCTAAAAGACGATCTGCTTTCGCGTGGTGAAAAAAAAAAAGGTCTCGGACCGACTTTTTCGTGTCAGCCTTGCGGCGTGGTTTTCCGGCCGCTTAGGCGGCGAAGCCAGTGAACTTCCGGTGAGTTTTGTACGAGACCCAAGTGTGAACGAGCCTTAAATTTCAAGGGCGACCGGCTCGAACGTGCACGCAAGTGCGTACAGTGAACTCGTTGCGACTTCCACAGTTCGTCACATATATACTAACATTAAATATCTGATTTCAAGAGATAAAAACGCTTACACGTCATCGCCTGCCGGCGAGTGCAGTCAGCTGTCCTCACCGTCCCGAAAGTGACGTCATGGTGCTTCGACCAATCGCCGGCGACGGTGAGACTCACAATGTCGGCCGAGGCGCCTGTTTCTATTTCTCGTCAAAATAAAAGTTGATTGTGTTGATTTATTCGAATTCCCGACTTGATTTTCGAGTTCAGCGCACGAAATAACGTATCAGGACACCATAACCTCGTTCTTTTTTTAAGTGCTTCAGTGTCCCACTAAGGCGAAGGCCTTTAATGCCTGATGCTCGCGTCCGTCTATTCCTCCGCCCGTGTCCTGGCATGATACCAGGTGCCCACCGGGGTGCGTAAACAGACACTGATCGCATCGGACTGCGTTCGCGCTTTGCTTGCGTATACTACAGCGTCGTTGTGCCCAGCGGGTCCAGTCATGCAGAAGGGAGACACACGCATTGCGCTCCATTCTGAGCAACCCCGTCTTAATGGACACAGGCATTCGCCAAACGCACTTTGTAATTTACTAAGTGCCCTTCAATTTTGTGGGGAAAAATATCGCATGAAATGCCATTTAGACTGAAGTAATTGTTATACAATGATATGTCACAAGTATTCAGTTTTCTTGAACCTTCCAAAAACAAAACTTCACAACAAACTAGGGTTCATTTTTCTTGTTTTTTAACGCTTACGCTACTCTCCGTTTGTCTTGCCATGTTTCGCTCCCCTTGTTGACCCCCTCGTGAAGGGTAGCAAACTGCTTCGTACAAGGCTGAAATCAATACGTAAGCGTAGCACGAGTAAAAACGGGATGCAGTTAAGAGCACACAGACAGGTCCCGTTTTTCTTCGCGCTACACTCGGACATGACTATATAAGCACACACCTATTACTCTGCGTACTTCAGGTAGGCATAAATCCTTGAATTACCCTCTCTCTCTCTCCACCCTGCTGTAATAAAATCACAACTCCGGATTTTTTTCATAAGGCCTTCCGGGCTTTAATCCACACCTTGCGCGGTAAAGCTCGTAGTAACGTGTATGGTACGTTGAGCATTACAAGGCTAAATAAATTAAGAAAAGCAAATGGCGTTTATGGCGGTGTAAATACGAGGCACGGTTATGGTAGCGATAGCACGGTTGACCAGAACCTATCAAACGGCAGATTTCTATTATTCCGCTGTAGGCAAGGTGCGTGAGCACAAGGCTTGCGACTGATTTCTGTACCTTGTGCAGGGGGACTCCGGAGGCTCGCTCATGTGGCGGTCCAAAAGTGACGACCGCTGGTACACGCTGGGCGTCGTGTCGTTCGGCGTGAAGTGCGCCGAGCCCGGATACTATGGTACTTACACTCGTGTGCAAAGCTACTTGGACTGGATCTGCCAAGTCACCGACGGCCTCCTGTGCTTCGGCTCGTCATCCTACAAGGGCGTCACTCTGCCCACGAAGGATATGAGAGAGAAACAGCTTCGTGAACGTCGATCACGAAACTTATCGAAAATGTAAAAAAAAGGGGGGTAGAAAGGAAAGCGACCGCAGCAGACGTCAGCGGCCGGGGCTGCAGGTAGTCGCGGCTTCTTCGATGCACGCCCAAAGAGACTGCAACACGTGTGCAAACAAGCAGGCCGTTGCGCCTACGTGAGTGGGACCACGCGCCTCTATAGCAAGCGCTACAACTGTAAATATGCCTGTGCTTGTGTAGGAACAGAGTTCGGGGTCCCAGGCACACCAACCGTGGCGTGGCTTACAAAAGCAGCGCTATTCACCAGACGCAGAAGAACAGAGCGGTGGGCGATGCTTCGCTCCATTGTGACGATCAACTGCACAAGCACGAGGAAGAAACACGAGACGGGTGCAGACTATAGCAATTGAAAATTTGTTTCCTAGCACACATACGCCAGGGATGGAGAAGCAACCTGTGTCGTGTAACACGTCTCCTGTTCTTTCCTCGTCCTTGGCGTTTTCTCACGGTTGATCGTCATAATCAGAGAGCCTGTGCAAGCTGTAAGGCTTTTTTCTCGACTCTATAAGGTTGTGCTTACGAAATACATTGCTTAGTAGAGAACGAATGACTAATGTTATAGACGCTAGCTCTTGAACAAAGTCCATGCCATGTCTCGTGGGATGAGGAGCAAAAGTAGTTGCACTCTGTGCTCAACCTTGCTTGCTACAAAGCAGCACGGTGACGATGCGCGAGACCTCAGAATAAGAGCCATCATTTACAAATGTCGAGTCTACGTATGGAAAGCAATCGAATATTAAGCTTGCTTATGGAAATTAAGTAATCGAAGTGTTATATATGTTTGAAAATGCTACAGAAAATAGCCTGATCTAATACGGTCGTTTTGGTTATGTTATCAACTATGTTAACTATGCCGTTTTAATTATGTTATTATAGCATGTGATATAAAAAAATAAATAATATATTGTTTTGAAACATTTCTGTGTCGTCGACGCTCGTGTTTGCCATATATATATATATATATATATATATATATATATATATATATATATATATATAGACTTAGTTACGCTATGATGAATGGGAAACGTGGCCTGGCTCATACGCCATGTTTATTCCGTTCTTCACTTCTTCCTTCTCTGCCTCTACCAACTCCTAACCATCACTACCTTCTTACGTTACAGTATTCCCCCTCCCCCCGAAAGAATGCGCGCGTTGCATATTACAATGCCTGATGAACAAGCAGTGTTAGAACACACACAAAAAAATGTTCAAATGGGCTGTAGTTCCACGTCAGATTGAAGTTCCGTAATGTCGCACAAAGATTTCACATGAGAGGGCAGCAATCCGGGGTTAGTACAGCTCTGGTGGGCGAGGCTGACTGTTGCGTTCTGGAAAACACAAGTACACCTTGGGTGTAGAAACTGATGAAATAGTTGTCATTGCTGCGAGGAGTGGACGCTGTTTGAAAGCGTTGCAGTAGATCGTTCTTCGGCGTCGTTGTCCTTGCTGCGTGCGTGCTCGTTGTCGCAAACTAATGGGATGGTGTCTGAATCCTTGCGTGGTGGAACTGGTGACTTCTTGTCTTGTTCGAAGTTTCCTGAGGTTTCGGAGCTGTAATCTTAGGCGCAGTATTGATCTTTTGTGCCAAATTCGTTTCTGGCACCGATCCCTTATGCGAAGATGCCTCGCTTCATTAAGAGGTTTGCTTTGCGTCGTCGTCCTTGTTGCTGTGTCCGTTTTAGTTCCTGGAGTTTGTGGAGTCGCCTTTGTTGAAATTGCTCGTCTTGTTGCGAAAGTTGGTCAGGTGGGCATCTTTCAGGAACATTTGTCTGCTTTTCTTTGCATGGTGATGTAATCAGTAGATAGCTGGTAGTCGATACTGTACTGCTGGGCTTGTCTTGCGATGAAAGCATCGTGACAGACTGATGACAAATCTCCCAAGATGGTTGTGAGTCATCATTGATTGTAAATGCTTCTGTCACTTGACAATGCACCGGCGTTGGTGGATTCGAAATTCCTGCAGTGCTTTGACTCACATGTGTGTTATCACTTGACGATGAGAGCACAACAGACATGGCTTCGGGTGGCATGTTTTTCTTTTTGCAGCGTGATTAGGCTGAGAATGTCTGTCGAACGACCCTGGTCCGGAACGTCAGGGTATGGGCTGGTATTGTGAGGATTCACCAGCTCGTCACGCATACATTCCGTCGCATTTTCGAAGCCGTCTGGGCCTTGTGTGTGACACGAAGCATCAAGGGATTCAAGTGGTTCAGTAAAATGTGAAGTGTTGTGGTGCAGTGAACACGTTGAAAATGCCGATTTCATTGCTCTTGGGAAAGCCGGCTTTAGGTTTAGTCTTTTGGTGAAATGGTCTAGATTCCTTTCGGTATACGGAGGCTTTACCTTGTCTGTTGCAACGTGCAAGTTAACAGTCTGTGTCCGAATGCGTGACATTTTTTCGGAAGAGTCATGATGGTGCAATGGTGGTATATTTTCTTTGAGGTCTCGTTTGGAAAATAGGCTTACTGCGGGAAGACTTTGCGTAACTGTGATGGGTGAGTTGAAAAGCCTTCCGCTGATGAGGTATGGACAGATCTTCATCGTATTTGAACCAAACGATCATTTCTTGTTTGATTTTTTCCCATGACTCGTCGTTTTGAAATGTGGGTGAGATAAAATTTGAAGGCCTCACCGGAGACGTAGTCGGTAAAGTTGGCGACCATCTCCCATTCCGACCATGATGCAGCGGTAGCGTCGAGCTCGAACAGGTCGAAACAGTCCTGTACAGGTCCATCGTCCGCTGCTCCGGTGTACTTGGGGATGGTAAGGTCTTTCGATGGTTCTGTCATGATGCCGGTAACTGCATGCGCCTGAGGTCACCTCTTCTGTCGTTGATATTCAGTTGAGGCGTACTGACGGTGACTCCGTCAATGTTGTGAGGTTGATGAGCGGTGGCCAGGTCTTCATCCTGTCGACTCGTGTGACGCTATGATGAATGGGAGACGTGGCCTGGCTCATACTGATGCTGATGCTGATGACCTTTGATGGTGGCGCTTACCCACAAAGGGGGATTGGCCAAGAACCGGGCGGCAGGATACTTAAATGAAACTAAACTGAAAATGAAGCCAATCTGAAAAAGTAGCTTAAAATAATACTACCAAAAAACAAAAATGTACGCCATGTTTATTCCTTTCTTCACTGCTTCCTTCTCTGCCTCTACCAACTCCTAACCATCACTACCTTCTAACGTTACATATATATATATATATATATATATATATATATATATATATATATATATATATATATATATATATATATATATATATATATATATATATAGACTTAGTTATCAATTGTTTACTCCTAGAAAAATTACGCATATTACAAGAAAATATATGCCATGTTGGTGATTCATATTGACTTAGTGCTGCAAAGTTTTCTATTTTACAAGGATGCCAATTCAAATAGATCTCCAGTCCTATATACCTCAATAAATTGATGCCTGTCTAATTCTGTCATGATGATGTGGTGGTGTTGCAGCAAGAGGACTTTATCTCATGCTTTGTCAGCAAGAGCGAAACACACGCTTCTCGCAAAATTTCGAATGTAAAGAAGTAGCCCAACAAATCACACTTCAATTTTTTGTAATTGTAAGATTTGTCCTGCTGTAAATCGATTATACTACGGCACAAGAAAGCTGAAAAAATTGACGGATCCCACGTACAGTTGGAATCAATAATATGCGAAGCGCGAATAAGAAAGGTTGATATGTCACTTTTAAAACCAGCACAGCGTTACGAGGTAGAGGTAAATGATGCCGTACATGACTTCTATGTCATGATTATCATGTTTGGATGTGCCATTTACCTTCGTCATCTATTCACGTTACGCGATACCAAATTTATTATACGTGGAGCTACCGAAATGACTGCGAGCACGCTATGAGCGTGGTATGTTGTCATGTTCTTACACGACACGCTTATCAGGATTATCATGTTTGCACTAGTCGTATACTTTCGTCATCCATTGACGTCACGTAACACCAAATTTGGTATATGTGAAGCAAGCAATATGGCCACGAGCACATCATGAAGGATCTAATATACTCCAATGTAGCGCTGACGCGCGCGCACGTTGGGCACAGCAACGCTACGTTAGCGAAACGCGAGCACCCTATAGTCTGACGCCAGGCGCGACCAGCGTCCGCCAGCGCGGCCCGACGGCAACCGGCGCGAAATGCGACATGTTGCATTTCGCGCCAATGCATTACCCAGACAACACTGCGTCCCCCTTTTTTCGTGACGGAGGTACGCCGGACACGCTGAAGCGCGCATGCGTAAAAGCAACGCAGTGAGGCGCGTGCCTGTGAGTGTATGACAGGACCGGTGCCTGGCGTGGCAACGCTGGTGTGACCCGACGAAATGAACGCCGGTGAGCACGCGCACCGCGTCACGTCGAAATGTATTGGCGACTCAACTGTGGCATGTAGTCATGTTCTCACATGACACGCATCTCATTATTATCATGTTTGCACCAGTCACATACATTCCTCATCCATTGACGCCTCGTAATACCAAATTTGGCATATGTAAAGCTAGCGAAACGGCCGCGAGCGCATCATGAGTGTGGCATGTAGTCATGTTATGTGACAAGCATCTCATGTTTATTATGTTTGCACTAGTATCATACCTTCGTCATCCATTGAAGTCCCGTAATACGAAATTCGGTATAAGTGAAGCTAGCGAAATGGCCGCCAGCGCATCAAGAGTGTGGCATGTAGTCATGTTCTTACCTGACACGCATGTCATGATTTTCATGTTAGGATTTGTCACTTGTGTTCACCATGCAATTATGTCATATTATACCAGTTTTGCAACATGCCATGTGAACGAAACAACCACAAGAACTGCAGGACCACGAAATGTAAATCGTGACATCCAACTCACGATTTTCATGTTATGACTAGTCAAATGTGTTCTTCATACAGTTATGTTATGCCACACCAAGTTTGGTATTGATACCATTATCGAAAGGGCCAGGAGAGCTAAAAATCGTAGGAGGGCAGGCGGGCGGGCGGACGGACGGACGGACAGACAGACAGACAGACAGAGAAATAGATAGATAGATACACGTAAAGTCTCCAAAGTTCGCTACGAAATGGTTCGCGTTTAAAACTGAGACATGAAATTAACGCCAGGAGTGTCACATTTCTGCGTGCTACGGTATTGTACGAGCTACAATAATTGTGAAGTTACTGCTGTTTCTAGAGCTCACTTACCAAGGCTTCCAGCTCTTAGTGTTGTTACTTCCAGTCCCCAAAAATTCACCAAAAAATGATAGTAAAAAGCAGCACATCTGTTTGTTTTTTTTTTGTATTTTGTGTACAGTGTTTATTCGTTCTTTTTCCAGCTCGAAAGAATTAATTCATTTACAAAATGTTATCAGAGTCCTGAAGCTGTTACCATCCCCTAAAATCTAGGGGGTGTTGCCTGAAGCCCAGTCTTTTCAGATCGAAGCGGGCCACGTACAGATGGAGTCACACTTGTCTAGAGCACCCGGCCGGCCACTCCAGCTGCTGTTTTCTGGAGAAATATGTAAAGACGGATGCCGTAGTAATAACACACACGCTAGGTCGTTGTGCTATAATTTGAGCATGAACGGAAACCCGTAGCTAATGTGAAGTAGAAGCCGCCGCCAACAACAGTGTCGACAGCCACGCGCTCTACTGCTCTATACACAAGTGTGATTCTATCTCTACACGTTGGTACCGCCGGGCCGAGCTGGCGTCATCGTGGACCTTCGGACAGCCTGTAGCTGATCTTTATATGAGCTAGGAGCTCAATATCATTTTCTGCCAATAAAGACATTTTTCTTCGGGGTTGGCTACACAGGGGAAAGCCCGCCATCATATGTCCGATT
This sequence comes from Rhipicephalus microplus, assembly GCF_043290135.1. NCBI lineage: Eukaryota > Metazoa > Arthropoda > Arachnida > Ixodida > Ixodidae > Rhipicephalus > Rhipicephalus microplus. The sequence goes on along the minus strand of NC_134700.1, from coordinate 254,150,902 downwards.
CCAATTATGCCATCATACGCTTTACATCCTTTAAGGTCGAAGCTCCTAGTGCAGTGCCTCAGTCCCACCGTTGTAGTAGCCACCTCTTACTTCTTACAATGTTCACTAGATGGCTCTGCGCTGATGCAGTACGTCGGGCTGTCAAGGTGGATGGACGTGTTTTTTGAGCGCTCCGGATCGACTGCGCAGATAAGTGTTTTTGCATGTTTTGAGCTTGTCTTTATAATTATAAGGCAGCGGTTGAAATCTTCGTAGCACTTATTTTATGGTACGGCTTTTTCGGGGGCCAGACACCAGGTATTCATTAGTTAGTGCGGGTGTGTGTGTTTGAAATTTTTTCTTGTTGTTTTTTTTTATTTTGTCACCCCGTAGGGGAGGTGCGCGTACATTGAACACGCAAATTTTTGTAGTAGAGCATAGACTTTCTTTTTTTTTTCTCGAAGTGCAGGGCTCGAGTTTAGTAATTATCGAGTATAGGGACAATTGGTGTCAGAAAGGCATGGTTAAAAAGACTGTAAAGTGTTCAGGATGTGGAGTGGGTTTGAAAGTAGACCCAAGCGTAGAAGCGGATGGAGAAGAGGCTGACGCGAAGTGTAGGCAATGTGAGGTCGAGGAAAAAATGGAGAAAATGATGGTTGCCCAGAGTGAACTGCTGGTGAGAATCGCCGAGCTCGAGACTGCGTTGGCGACAGAGCAAGAGAAAACGAGGGCAATGGGAGAACGACTGAAGTCCGCTGAGGAAGCGCTAGCGAAGCTGAACAAAGAAGCGACCTACCGAGAGAACAGTAGGGAACCGGCAAACAGAACGGTGGAGAAGGAAAAGCGAGCAAGTTTGGAAAAAACAGGTTTAGCCGGTTCAACTGTCGCAAGGCCCAGCTTCAGCGAGGTAGTGGTGGGGCAGGGAGGGAACAAAGCAGCCGGCGTCACAGGTGCAAGTAGCCCCCAGGTGCAGAACGATCCAGCTGAAAAGTCACAGCATGCGATAATCGCCGGGGACTCGAATATAAATCGATGCACAGAAGCCATCAAAGAGAGGGTAAGAGGTGACAAGAGGGTTGCAGTAGGGGCGTTCCCAGGACGCGAGCTGGAAACAGTCATGAGGCAAGCGAGCGCAAAGCTCGAAACGACAGCTGATAGACGAAACCTCGTGATAATTTCAGGCGGTTTAAACGATGTCCTCAATGAAGATGCAGCAGGACTAGCAGCCACTTTGGCGAAAGGCGTCGATGACATGCGCGCCACTTCTCCTAAGGTACAGGTAGTGATATGCACGATACCGGAGGTACCGGTGTGTGATAGCAACCTGCAAAGAGCGGTGGTCAACGCAAACCAAGAGATATGGCGGATGAGTCGAGAGAAAGGTTTTGAGGTGGTGGAAATAAACAGAGAGGAGCATAGGTGGGGGGGTTTTCAACGAGACAGAATTCACTTCGATGGGCGGCTAGGTCATGAGGTGGGTTGGCGACTTGCAGGACGCGCAGTAGCTTTTTTGGGGGGCAAGCGAGCCCTTCGGGGTGCAGGATAGCTAGTAACGAGGAAAACAACCAGGGAGACTCTTCGACAGGTGGTATGGACAGATACGATTCCAAAGTGGCACCAATATCTAAGAAAGGTAGAGTCCGGGGCATAAATAGACGTAGCCACGAGCGCCGAGCCAATTCAGACATAGGGTATATTAACATGCAGGGTGGTAGGAACAGGCTGAAGTGGGAAGAGATAGAAGAACAGCTAAGGGAAGAGAGGCCGATGGTATACGGTTTTGTAGAAACACATCTCAGGGACATGGAACAACCTCCGAATAATCCGAACTACGCGTGGGAATATTGTAATAGAACAGAAGGCAGCAGAAAGGGGGGTGGTATTGGGGCATTCATTCATAAAAGTACAGACTGGCAAAGGGTCAAGCAGGAGTGCAAGGAACATTTATGGCTAAAAGGGAAAGTGGCAGGTCAAATGACACTCCTTGGTTTCGTGTACTTGTGGACGGGAGCAAAGGCCAGAGAGGAAAACCAGGCAATGGTAGAGTGTATATCAAAGGACATTCAGGAGTTAGGAAGAGAGTGCGAGATAATTATACTAGGAGACATGAATGCGCACATAGGAGATATAGATGGGTATACCGACCCGACAGGCAAAATGATCATGGATATGTGTGAAAGGCTTGATTTGATCATTTGCAACAGTACCGAGAAGTGCGAAGGGCAAATAACATGGGAGGTAGGAAGGCTTCAGTCGACGATAGATTATGCACTGATGTCACATAGGATGTATGATAAGCTCAGGGGAATGCACATAGATGAAGGTGGCTCCAGAAGTCTGGGTAGCGATCACAAACGTATCAAGCTAAGTTTTGGAAGAGCAGTGAAAGTGGGAAGGAGACAAGATGAGCAACTACAGGAAAATTTTTATTCAGAAAGGCAAATTGAAATAGCCACTAAACAAATTGAGAAAGTAATCACGGAGGATAATAAGACAGTGTGGCCATACACGAATCTAATTAGACTCTTTGAGTTAGAGCTTGCTAAGACGCGTGAGAAGTCACCCCGGAAAAGACGACACAAACCCAAAAGTTGGTGGGATGAGGAAGTTAAGAGAGCCATAGCAAAACGTCAGGAAGCCTCTAGGGAACACAGACATGCTAAGCAGCGGGGTGAACCGACAGATGAAGTTAAAAGAAAATGGGCAACCTTTCTAAGCTGTAGAAGGGATGCATCCCTTCTGATCAATGAAAAGATTAGAAGGAAGGGAGCTCAGTGGCTGGCAGAAGTACATAAAAAAGATAGAAAGGCAGCTGCGAAATTTTAGAACCATCTAAACTCCCTAAGAAATGAGACGAGCCTAGAGCAGAGTTTTATAACTACAGCCCAAGGTGCTAGGCTAGAAGGGGACGAAGCTATTGAATATATAAGAACAAGGGTGACAGAAAAATTTCAACAAAGTACTTTATGCACCACAATAGACAAGGACGAATCAAGTGGTGCAATCAACAGGCAACATCAACAGGCCCAGATGGCATTCCAATTAGGCTGATAAAGACATTAGGTCCGAAGTCTACGCAGGCTTTGAGAGAGGCAGTGAGCACAATAATAATGGATGGTGAAGTTCCCCATGGATGGAAACTTAGCAGGATGAGCATGATCTATAAAGGAAAGGGGGACAAAGCTGACATAAACAACTACCGTCCTATAACAGTGACATCAGTGGTCTACAGGCTGGCGATGCAGATTATAAAGGAAAGACTGCAGGCGTGGATAGATGATGAGGGGGTGCTGGGGGAACTGCAGAATGGGTTTCGGAAACACAGGAGGTTGGAAGACAATCTGTTCTCACTGACGCAGTGCATCGAAATAGCAGAAAAGGAACACAGGCCTCTGTGGCTAGCATTTTTGGATATCAAGGGAGCGTATGATAGCGTGGTTCAAGAGGAATTGTGGGGAATACTGGACACACTAGGCGTAGAACGTGTAGTCACTAATCTTTTAAAGGGTATCTATAAAGGTAACAAGGTAGTTATAAAGTGGGAAAAACAGGTATCCAAGCCTGCAGAGGTAAAACGGGGGCTTAGGCAGGGGTGCCCCCTGTCACCCTTATTATTCATGATGTACCTACAAGGGTTAGAAGCAAAATTAGAGGGAAGTGGGCTGGGCTTCAACCTCTCTTTAATCAAACAAGGAAAACTTATTGATCAGGCACTACCAGCATTAATGTACGCAGATGATATAGTGCTAATGGCCAACAACAAGGAAGATTTGCAGAGATTGATGGACATCTGCGGTAATGAGGGAGATAGGTTGGATTTTAGATTCAGTAAGGAAAAATCAGCAGTCATGATTTTCAATGACAACGAAGGTAGTGAGCTTAGAATACAGGAGGTCACGCTAGAGATAACACATAAATACAAATATCTGGGCATATGGATAAGCAATGGGACCGAGTATCTGAGGGAACACGAAATATACGTGACGACTAAAGGTAACAGGATGCAGCAGTCATGAAAAATAGGGCACTGTGGAATTACAATAGGTATGATGTTGTGAGAGGAATATGGAAAGGGGTCATGGTTCCTGGGCTGACGTTCGGCAATGCGGTCTTGTGCATGAGATCAGAAGTTCAAGCAAGATTAGAAATTAAGCAACGGGGAATAGGTAGGCTTGCTTTAGGAGCTCACGGGAATACACCAAATCAGGGAGTACAAGGTGATATGGGATGGACATCATTTGAGGGCAGGGAAGCTAGCAGCAAGATAAAATTTGAGAAACGATTGAGAGAAATGGGGGAAGAGCGTTGGGCTAGGAAGGTTTTCAGCTACTTGTACATGAAGAATTTCGATACGAAATGGAGGAAGCGAACCAGGAAGTTGACTGGTAAATACTTAGAAAACAGCAGGTGGCCAAACCAAAAAGAACTATCGGTTAAGAAGAAAGTGAAGGAAACGGAGACTGACATGTGGAGAATGGGCATGATTAAGAAGTCCGCACTAGAGACCTATCGAACCTTTAAGCAGGAAATTGCCAGGGAAAGGATCTATGATAATACTCGGGGTAGTTCTCTACTGTTTGAGGCCCGGACGGGAGTACTGCGAACCAAGACATATCGGGCCAAATACGAAGGGATAGACACAGTATGCAGTGCGTGTGGAGAGGAAGAAGAAACTGCCGAACACTTGATAATGTTCTGTAAAGGGCTTCACCCTATAGTTCAGGATGATGGCGCTGCGTTTTTCAAAGCACTGGGGTTTAGGGACCGGGAGGGCAAAATAGACTTTAAGCGGGTAGACTTAACTAGAAGGAGGTTATCTGATTGGTGGCTAAAGTGAAGGCACGAGTGAAAATTAAACTCTTCACTGCAAAGTACGAATCCTCAAACTCACTTTTTAGGGGAAAAAAAAATATATAGTTTTTGGTTCATTAGGTATTACGGCTTGGTGGCGCTAGCCACCGCCCGATCTAAAGGGTACAGCCATATCCATCCATCCATCCATCCATACGTGAAGTGATCACTAGATGGGCGTGGAGGCATATGTTGCGTGTGGTTTAGTTTGACAGAGTTTGATAAAACGACAGACAGACAGGGAGGCAGGCAGGCAAGCAGAGAGACGGGTAGACGGACGGAAGCTTTGCCTCACTCATCGTCATTCACTCCATAAATATGCTGCGACGTTTTTTTCTGAATTTCACATTTAAGGTGGCAAAAAATACATTGGCTTGTCTGCATGAAGTAGTGCCGCAGTGGCTTCCACCTAGTTTCAGGCAGTACAGCGATAGAAAAGGCTGAAATCGCAGTTTTCGTGGGTACAGCGCCAAAGAAGCAGAAAACACTACACACCAAACGCAAAGAATGAGTGGTCATTTGCATGCCTATTTGGAAAGACTTTTCGTTTTTTCCTGACATTATTGCTCCGCTGCAGAGCACTTTTTTTTTCTTCAAAGTTCATCACGTGAGCTTCTGGTCGGATGCAACACGACTGACGAATTTCATGCGCTCCCGGCGCACTCTGTTTCAGTATTGCATCGATCGAGGCCTTGAATTTCTATTACTATATCGAATTATGAGCGCTTTTTTGTAATTTTTTTTTGCAAATGGGCACGTCATAAATTGTCACGATCTACATCTCTTCCATATGCACGACTTTAATTGATGTCATTGTGTATATAGAAGAGATGTAAAACGTGATAATTTAACTTAAAATGTAATTAATGAATTTCAGCTAGCTACTCATTTGAACGCAACTCTAAGTGCAGCATATAGCAATAATAATTGTTGGGGTTTAACGTCCCAAAACCACCATATGATTATGAGAGACGTCGTAGTGGAGGGTTCTCGAAATTTTGACCACCTGGGGTTCTTTAACTTGCACCTAAATTTAAGCACACTGGCCTCAAGCAATATCGCGTCCATCGAAAATGTGGCCGCCGTGACTGGGATTCGATCTCATGACCTGCGAGTTAGCAGCCGAGGGCCTTAGTCGCTATAGAACCCCGTGGCAGCAGTGCGGCAAAGTCTCCATCTTGGCGTGGAATTCTTTTGCATAGATATTACAGGGGCCTGCATGCTTAATAAGGGCCATTTCGTGAAAATCTGCGTTGTTGTCCACAGCAAAGTACTACTAGCTTAACCTAGAAAGCATTTTACCGTGCCATGTCATATGCATAAAAAAAACAAAGCAAGTACAGCCACTTTACTTTATTAGCGAGACAAGAATCTGTTAAAAGATGGCACTTCTATGACAATCTACAAAGAAAACATCAACAGTAGCATCTTATATATAATATTTATATGTATATAGAGTAATATGTTATGAAGCGCTGAATGCAGAGTCACATTTCAAAACAGTGAACACTTAGCAGAAGTATGTGCATCAAAACGGTCGCAATAAGGTAACTGCCCGTTCATGCCACAATAATACCATGACATATTTTGTGCGGAAGGACACATTCGTGTGCACTGACAGCAGTACATGAAACAAACGTTCCTTGCAAGGCCTTCTTGTGGGCGAGTCATATTGCACCCAATGACAGGTTTAACACATGTCAATGCACTATAGGCACTCTTGTTCACACAGCTAGAACACCCTTTGTTGCCACATTGAAAAGCCACACTTCGAGTACACACTGCAGCAAGGTGTGGCCGCTACTGAATAGCAAGGCAGGGTTTCTTTATGCCTGTCAAAATGAATTTCCCGCGTTCTGGAAAAGCATTACAACAACGATCTTGAAAATGCAAAATTCATGAAGCAAGCAGTTCACGAGCTCACAGTAGCGACAGTACACTAAATGAAGCAATAATAGCAGTGGCTTGCATTATCATTTGATCTTAAGATGTTTTTCTCACCTTAACCTCTGGGTCAGAAAAAAGAAACCTGTGCGATCCGACCATTTATTTGTGGAACACTTACACTTTCAAGGAACACATACTTGTGTACAATATTGTGTTGGACGAAGTGTGCCGGGAAAAGAATAGCAGTAAACCCCGCTTTTTTTTCTCACAGATCGTTTGTTAACCACTTTATTTCTTCACATCTGCACTAAAATACTGCACAACAGCACACATGTGCTGGGCAGTGCTGTTCGTGCTTTCTTTATTTTTGTGTATGCACTAAAATTAAGAAAATTTACATTATAATATCAGTGTGGTACTCAAATTCATTATTAACATGAGACACTCCGGTACTGCATTTACCCCTCAATAACCCCCTTCGGTATAAATATTTCCATAAAAGTTTGTGAAACTACTTCCTATATCCTGTTTCTACATTATAAGAAGCAACTGAATTAAAAATAACTATACTTAATTTGAGCTGCCCTCCATGGAAGGGTGAATATTTAACTGCTGCCCTTTAGTGCAGCTGGTTTTGCACTTTTAAATGTAGAGGCAGAATGATGCTGTGCATAAGTTAATTTAGAATCTATCTTGATTTTTGTAGAATTGAATTCACACATCTTTTTCAATGTCTCTAAATAAACATAATATGAATGCTGAATGCTTCATTTTTATGCACTCTTTTTCCACACAGACAAAAAAGTTTTTGTTGCACTTTAGAAAAAATGATGATTAGAACACTTAGAAGCTCATTGCAAGACCTGCAAGGAACTAATGAAAATCAAATGTGTACGTTTAATGCTCGATATATGGTACAACCACTACTTGTGGCCCTCTTGTGACACATGGTAAGGTTGCTATTACCTCAGAGATTAAAAGCAAGCACAAACAGATTTGTTTCTCATTTCATTTGAAACATGATGTGCATTATTAAGAACCATAGCCATCGTCTTAGCATTTCAAGCTTTGCTTTTGCGCAAAAAGGTCTAAGAAAAATGACAATTCTTTCTTAATTCATAACAATGATTATAAACTGATCACAATGTACAACAATTCACTAGCCCTACCAAATCAAAGCTGTCTAGCGACCTGTTGTGGCCTTCCATAAGCGAGACATCCTTTTGGCTTGCCTTTTTCTTGCTGCAGTGAATAACGTCAACGTAAGCGTTTTAGCTTCCTCACCCCGAACGCAAGTAAAGCCGAAAGTGTCACTGTTTCAAACAGTCCTTCAGCCTCAAGTATGTAAAACATTTGTATATTTGCTTTGTATTCTAGCTTGCATAATTATTAAGATTCGATGTCAAATATATCTTCTTGCATTTAACAATTGATTAGGCTTTGCACTTTGGGCTTGCACTGACGTGGTGCTGATAGGAACACTCACAATAGAATATTAACACACGCTTAACGGTGCAGCACGAGAAAGTGCTATCGCAGCTGCAGTCTTTGCCTTTTGTGCGCCTTCAAAGCAATAGCAGTGCCCTCAGAGCATCACTAACCTTGAGAGATACGGCTAGACAGCTCGCATTAGCTTTGTACAACCAGTAGAGTACGTCTATATCATGTTTGCCCGCGTTGCTGATATTCCAGCACTATCCATGACTTTGCCAACGAAGTTGACGATGGCCGATGCTGGCTGCTCTGGATCCAGCTCGGCAAACAAGTGGCACTGGTTGTCTGTCTTGCTCGCTGGTTTGCGAGCCACAAAGCCAAAGCACCTAGAGATGGAAGAAAGGCAACAGTTCACTTGTTGTTATATACATGTAGTTCCTGATAATGCCAAGTAGATGCTCCTTATTCAATGGTCCCCTTTTTTAACTATATGTGGTGTGTCTCTGCAGTCCCATAAACACTGTCAGATATAAAATCTGGCCAAACCTTTATCTTTTGTATCCGTTATCATTTTGGAAACAACTCTGCAACTAAGACTATTAAGCTGAATTGGCTTTACAATGAAAAAATAAGGCATTCCTGACAGATAATTTGTTCCTTTTTAGAAATTCATGTAGGGCCACCACTGCTTTTCTGAATACAGCTTCACATAGCCATTTTGCCCCTAAAATATGCAGCATATATTGTCATTTTGTGAACTTGTGCTTGCAGGTCCGTTGGAAGTTATTTCATTTTTTCATTGCTTCGTAATTATTTCTAGCACTCATGAGAAATTAATGCTCCATACTGTAATTAATGTGTGGGCAGCTACTGAAAACAGAGTGTTAAGGCTTCTGAACAAAAATATGAGGTACTTGTGTGTCAATGTATACCCTTAGCAAATAATCAGCTATTTCCGGCAACAGAAGAGTTGCATACCTAGCAGTGACAGTGACGCCTGCATCTTCATCTTTTTGAGTCCAGCGCCTGTCGTCAGGGTCAGTGCCACAGAAACTTATCGCGTTAAGCGCGTAATGCCTCCTAAAAAATAACCTGAAATAAAAAAAGGTGCAAGCATTATTCCTGTAGGAATCAACAATGTTTCAAGGACATGTTGTGAGGTAAACAAGATGATAGATAGATATGTGGGGTTGAACGCCCCAAAACCATCATATGATTATGAGAGACTCCATAGTGGAGGGCTTTAAAAACTTCGACCACATGGAAAGTAAACAAGATGAACTGCACTCTAATTACTACTATATAAAGAACAAGTTGAGTAGGAAAGTGGACTTCACATTATCTCCTGCTGCTTAAAGCAGGTGCAATGAGCAATACCCACAGACTTTATAAGAGTGTGCTTTTTTCTACACATTTTCATCAGCATGAACACCCTTCAGGACCAGCTAGAGATAATTAGTGGCTACAATTGTGTCAACATCTTGTGAAGCTGTTCTAAGCAACATTGACAGGGTTTTTAATCTCACTGCAATGAGCAACTACTCTCAACTTATCTGCTTGTGTAAAAAGTTGTAATTGTGAAGCCGCGCCCAAAAAACAACTGTTTTTATTTGTCTGTCACGAAGAGTCGAAGAGAATAATAAAGTTGTTGAAACATTGTTGCAAAACTATAGTTTAAACTACAGCTAAAAAAGAATGGTCTGCAGCGAGATGTTCCTATTAACCCTTCAGTTCCTCGAATAGAAGTACTTGCTCTTTCATAGATCATAGATAGAACACCCCAGATCAAGATTTATTCCGAAGGCTTGCTCCCATTTATTTTTTATGACATACTTAGCGCCTACATAAGAAGTATCTTTAAATTTACTCAAACCCCATTATAACACAGTTACATCTTGCACCACAAAAAGTTTGTTGTATCCAAGAATTCATTATGAAGGTACATTGCTAACACTATCTATTGGAAGACTATTTTTATTTACTTCGTTATAACCAATATTTCTTTATATCCGTGTTTGTTATATCAAGTTTTAAGTACACATAGCGGACAGCATGTATTTTTGCACCCTACATGGGCAAACTTTCAAGCATATCTCATACTTTCGGTTGTTGTCGGTGAGGGTGATGCCCTGGGAGGAGACCTTGAAGTGGACCACAGTGGGCACAGGTGGTGGTGAGATGGCCAGCAGCTCAGCCATAGCGCGTCGTACTGCCTGTGGACCCGTCAGTGACTCCATGTCCATGGTGCATAGGTACAACACATTGCAAGCTGTGTGTGGAAAGTTCGTGCACAGATTATGAAACGCTTTACAATAGATATCTTCAATGGGGCAAAGTTTTTGGGATATATACAAAGATCAGGCAACTTTCTCACAGCCATTTATGTGAGCTATTAGGAAGCGATGCTTCTTCATTGTAATGCGAGATTATGAAAGAGTTCGTTTGTTTTAAATGTACCCTGCTTCTCCTCACTGCAAATTGAAAGCAGCTGCCACACACTGCTATTAAAATAATATCACGCACAGTAGCCACTCAGCTATGGTGGCCGATACATATCATAAATAGTTGCAAACTCAGTGGATACCAGGTGTACCCCTTCACATAAATAAACTGAGCATTTCTACTTGCTGTGGATTGAGCTATCGTCCAAAAGAACATTGACAGTCACTATGTGTAAACAAGAACCAACATCACGCTTTTCTTTCAGATGTAATATGCTGACTAGATAAGATATTTATGATGATGAAACACTGGCTTACCAAAACAGTAAAATTAAGATAGATTTATGCCACCCATTTCAGTGTGCGTACATAAATTCAAAATGTTGCTATCATACAACTAACAGGAGTTCTCAACAATGACCCAGAATTAAGACCATCACTAGATCAATTAGTATTAGTATTTAATAAAGCTTGGGTTCATTCCATTTAATTAAAATAGATACTTGTGTTTCACAAAAAAGCAATAAGAAACATCAATAAACTTGTTACCAACCAAAAAAGAAACATTTTTTTGGTAACTTGTTACCAACCAAAAAAGAAACGAAAAAAAAGGACACTTTAGAAATCCACATTTGCTGCATGAGTAACTGACACATCCACTTTAAACCAACATGTCCAAGTCAAGAAAACTTGGGAAAAATTACCTGTGGTTTTAAGTGATATGATGAAGTTTAAAAAAATTCATGCAGTTTAAAATGCTCATGACTTGCTAAAGACTAACCCACATCATCTGTATGACGTATGTGAGTATCCACAAATTGGCAATAGCCATTCTCACATCTATTTTATTGGGCATTTGTATGTGTGTCAAAAGATATCACCTAATTATTGCCAGCCAAAGCATTTATGGCTATGGCAAAAGGTATAAAGCATCCTTCTGTAGTCTAACTTGATAATGTCATAATTGATACAACAATAGCATCATATCTGATATTTATAAAACTTTATGCTTCTTATGCTGCTTCATGGCAAAAGATTATAAGCAATAAAGCTGTGGTGTCTTATAAAAAGAGATGTGAGAATGGTTTGTTCAACATTCATAATCATTCAGGCATGAAATCAGCCAAGAATAACAGAGAGTTTCCTTTTTGTGAACTGGAGCATATAGATGTCTCAAAAATACCATTCTCAACTTGTTGACACAAAAAGAAATTGTGATGCATGCATTGTTGTAGGCATCCTGAAGTGATTTCAGACAAAATAAGTTTAGATAACCTAACACAATAGCTAAAGCAAAGACCTTTTTTATGCATGTTTCAAATTTGTGTAGAAGCTTCACCTGCTCCTTGCTGCAGCAGACTAGAAGCCGTAGTAGCAGCAGTTGTTGGTGCGGTGGTGCTGTCCACAACATCGCCTGTCCAGAAGGGTTCACCTCCAATTTCTGTATGAGAAAACGAAGACTGCTCTGAGTGCCTTGCTTTACACTGGCAATGAACAAAGCTGCCACTAGCTATGAAAACCGGTGCATGACAAAAAATATTCATGACTGTTGAAGTGAGAAAGAACCAGTCTAAATCCAGGTATATTCTGAAATTTGCTTAGTCTTTTCAGAACTGGCCACTCATTGCAATATTTGATGCTGTCTGTGTTCACAAGCTTTTTATGGTATCTCCTGATACATTTTTCTACATAAGATGCTGCATTTTTCCAGCAAGGAAACGGAGAGTGTTTTGATATGTGCAACATCAAAGTTAAACTTACATTTTATTAAAGTTACATTTTATTTGATCATATGCCATTGACTACACTTGGTATCACAGAAAGTAATACTGCAGAATCATGTCTGTTTAAAGGTAAGGACTACAGGATTAGGCTAGTCAAACAACTTTAGCAAAGTTTTAAACAACTGAATTTTCGTCTTTTTATAAAAATTAAGATGTGGTCGAGTTTACTTTTCAAAAAGTGCAGGAACAGACCGAGAAGACACATGTCATTTCAAATTTATGAGTAATATTGAAGATACTATATGATCAAAAATGAATAAAATTGACTCATCGTGTTGGGAATATTGGCAAACATTGTCAGAACAGCAAACCAGCTAAATTGCAGTGAGTAACTTAACAATGCTTAACAATATCTACACTCGATTGGCTGCATTAAACCAGAACAGAGCAACAGCTAATAGTGAACAGCATATAGCTATGCTTTCAGTACACTTGGAGAGAGCATGATACCCAATTTTCGATCATAATCTGTGTTACATTGGTTGATCCTTGTGCATTCGCGAACAAGATGTCGAAACTTCAGCGGATTTTTTTGAGCGCATAATTTATAATTTAACATTTTTATTACATGTGGGCTACGTGAGTGTCTAGCTTCACAGTGCACTCGTGAGCAGTGACATAACAAAGTTTAGCGAGTGTCTGTATTCCAGTCCGTGGTCAGAGGCGATTGAAATTTAGATAACTTGGCTTTTTCCAGTTTGGTATTGAAATTGAACAATTTTCAGTGGCTAAGATTCGTTAGAAGACTACAGCTCTGGTCCTTCCAGTTCATGACATGACATGCGCTATGGCAAAACGGTCGTCGCAGGCCATGGGCGGAGTTTACAGCCGGCAACTTCTATGTCTTGTTTTGCACCGAAATATTTTTTGATGGTGAACTTTTATAATCTTTATTGGGATAGTAGACCCTCTACTTTTAGTTTCTGCTGAAAACAACAAATAGTAAAGTGACCAAGTATGACCATAAAGCAGCACACAGACTTAGACATTTGATGTAAGAACCTCCCTTTATTAGAGTATTGTAGGGCATCATAGAGAAAGCTATGGCAGGCAAGTTTACAAATGATATGCCCACCTTGTTGAGTCTATGTTAATATAAAACAGCATCACGAAGTGATAACTGTACTCCTGCTTCACATACTACACTTATATGATAGGATGATAGTTTTGGTAAATTATATGTAGCAATGTTAGAAATACTATCTAGTATTTCCAACATCGCAATTACAAACAGATTTTGGCAGACAATATACAAACAGATTTTGGCATCCTACTCAGCTTTGAAGTAAAATTGTATTTTGAAGAAATAAAACTAAATGCTGGCAGAAATTTGTGAGTAAAGTACAAATAACTTCACATAATCATCATGAAGCTGAATATTGACTTTTGGTATCCTGTAGATAAAAAATGCATGCTATGGAGTTGAGCTTTTTCAGTCCATTCGCATTTGTAGATATTTTAGAATTTCATGTACTAATATGTAGCTCTCGACATTTCGTGGTTCATATAACAGCATAAGACAGCAGTATTCTAAAGGCCTATATTTAATGAACAGGTAAAGATACTCACCAGACTCCGGCAACAGCAGTCGGCAAGGAAGAGCCAGCGGCGTGATGGAGTGCTGGTAAACAAGGGCAGACAGGCTCCCTGCATACGCATGCACAAATGTACTGAAAATTTCGCTCAGAACATTATGCACAATTACTAAAAACCATGGAGGGAAAGTTGTGAGCTTTTTTTGTCAAGTTTCACTCTATTTTGTAATAGAAGGCCGCACAAACAGAAGCTAAGCTATTGTACAAACTTCCATACAATTTAGATTCAGAACTATGCAGTTATACAGCTTATCGATTTTCACACATAAAAAAACAGATGTGAAGTTAAAAAATGCTGTGCATACTTCAAACACCGCCGAAAAAAAAATTTTTCAGTTCGTTCATTCAATAGTGGCATAATGCAACATGTGGGACAACAGCTGTCACGATTTAAGTGCCCCCACTTCACTTCAACAAATATTCGTGTCAGCATTACTCAATGTTCAGTTATTAAATAATGTTGGCATTTCTTGCCCGTTCTACTAACATATCAGTGTATACACTGCAAACCATTCGGGAACACTTATGTGTGGCATGCAAACAGCACTCATGCCACCAGTACATGACAAAATCCTGTTCTGGCAATTGAACATATATGATATGATAGGCAATGCACTGACTGTGCTTTGTTTTGTTTTTTTAGCATAGTTTGCCACTGAAGGCTCTCTAGCAAGTGCGAGATCGAGTGGTAGCACAGGGATGGTAGCAGCATTGAGTTTTATATAAATACACTAGAGGAAACTTTGGCACTAGCGTCTATGGGAGCTGCAATCTATGGCGCTTTAGCGAGCATGGAAATAATTGGTAGTACATGAATTTGCCTGATCTTTGTACTTTCTGGTCTGTTTGGCCTTGCGTGGCTTGGAGCTGCTTTGTTACCAATCGACAATGAGCAAATGTTCAGCAGTTGCACTTCAACACCATAAACTTTTAGGCTCCCCAATCCAAATCGGGTCACGAAGATCAAAACTGTTTGTTCCCTTATTCAAAGCAAAGCCAAAATATTGCAATAAAAAAAGCCACAAGAGCCTTCAAAGCCCGAAAGCATGAAGACTAGTCAAATCCGTGTACTACCCATCATTCCTATGGTTCTGAAGTGATCGCAGCGCCAGTGTCCCCTATAGTTAATTTTAGAAAACTTTGTGGGTGGTCAAGCTGGGAGTAATTCTATACCAGCTCTAATGTCAGCTTGAAAATAGCAACATTTTTTGCGCCAGCAAGTGAAACAACAATTCAAAATGAACACTAGTTTGCTTATTGGCTTATTATGTTGTGTGCATACTCATACGATTCATGCCAGCAGTAGAATGTGGAACATTGCCCTGGTTCCACTGCTGATGTGGGCACAGTTATAATGCAATACATGCATCAATTCTCAATATTTACAGCCAATTGCACTTCTGCTTAGTCTCAGCGAAACCCACTCCAACACTCATGCAACATGCCATCAGGTAAGAATTGTAAGAAAATCAAGAGGCAACGCCCACACATTGGGCTGGTTGTTCTTATTTTGCCCTTCATCTTTCTCGTCTTTGCAGATCAAGTGCGCATGTGCACCGAGTGCGGGTTTCCCTTTCCATCCTTAATGGATGAAGAACAGCAGTTCAACAATGTAAATGCATCTCGTACATCTGCAAAATCCTTGTCAGTATATTATTTTAGATTGACACACCTGATTCCCAATCGCTATTTCCTCAGGGGTTTAATTATGATGTTCTAGCTGGAATTATTCATCGGTATAATACTGTCGACTGTCCTGGTACTTTTACTTTGCAGCAGGGTGTACTGCCTACAACAAACAGCATTATACGATACTGTCAGCTGTTCAGAACATCTCTAATCAGCTGTGACTATTTTTTGGTCTTTTTCAGAGACTACAAAGCTGCCTCTACGGCCAACTGCAGAACAGTACAAATGTCCTCACATATATCTTTCCACACTACTTGACCACTCTTACTGTTTTTTCATGCCACTGAAATGTAACAGCAAGTGGCCATTCTGGATACTGCTTCGTTGTAAAGTTTAATATACTGACGACAGTGCTGTATATGTGGCGAACAACAATCTAAGATTTGGAGACACGTAGAGATACAAGCGTGTTACGAAAAAACAAAGAGAAAAAGAGTACTCACCAAAGACAGGTTCATTGGCACAGCCCTTGAGTCGAACCCCCTTGGCAGTAGGCTCAATCAAGAAATGCCGTACCAGCTCATTTGATGGGTCACCTTTATATAGAATATAGACAAATTTAACATACACATGAAACAGAAAAACAAGTTTCATTCATGTTATAGAGAGGTCTATTTTCAATAAACAACTAAAACCTCTATCTAAAGCCTGGGCTTGAACTTATTTTTTTTTTTTTAAGTTGCATGAACGTTTTATGTAGCACGTTTCCACATTTCTCTCATTGCATTGGTTTTCCTCCAATACCTTTCTGCACCTAACGCAGTTTAGAAATGCCTCCAGGATCAAAAGCATCGCATTTCTGCTAAGCATGTCTGCACCTCTAGTCGTTTTATAATGCCATTGTGACCAACATACACTTTACCAAGTGATAATTTCATGTTTCAACATTATCATTTGACATCAAGTTATGTGACGTCAAGATGACATCACAAATCTCGTTCATCTGTGACGTCATGATGACGATTCTCTGGTGAACGATTTTCTGCATTGTTAGTGTTGACGCCGACATTAATGATCACTTTTCACATTTTACGAGCCACCAAAGGCTTCTGCCTCAATAAACAAAATGTGCACAAAGGCCACTGTGGTATCCTGGCTTGTCTCAAGATCAGCGCCAGCATCTGCACATACCAAAAGGTAATGTGCAAACGAGTAATGAGTAAGTATGTATCGCAAATCTACTGAGAAATAAAAGAGCACACTATGAACAAGTTTCTGAATATAACCAAAAGCGGCTACCTGATCGAGTCTGGACATTCGGAGGAGGGCTTGCCACCTTGAGTGCCAGACCAAATGCACCAGGAAATGAGTTGCTGTCCCGGACAATGAAAGTGCCCGGTGGCTTTGTCTTCAACACGTGGATGGCTGTAAGAACATGTTTTATTGCTAGTAGACAGCGTTTCTCTTCCAAATTAGATGCATATATCCCAAGCTAATATATGTGAATATGGGAGTTCTTTGAAGAAGATATATATTTATTTGATCATTCATTCGTTCATAACCACACCAGACATGAAGCAAATGACAGAAGAATATAAGACTCACTTAAATGTATCGAATGTGACATGTGCAATACTTCCAAGCTGCAAACTGATGTAAAATGCAGCAGGAGTATCGCTAAGTCTTTCCAACCTAATAAGTTTATGGTACTGAGGCATGTTGCCAGTTACAGTCCTCAATTGAGTTAAGCTCAAAACTGGATGATATGCTTTATAAATAGAGCAGTAAGCAATTGTGAACAATCTTGGCTACTGACATGAGTCCGAAGAGGAATTACTACATGATAAAGCATGTCGTATGCAATTTTCTCTGAAAAGTAAAAAAAATGTCACAGCAGAAATTTTTCTACAGTTTCTAACTCTTGAGACACTTCCTTTGATCAGAAGACATTCTGAATATTCCATTTTATACCTTACTCATATGAGTTATTTTGCAGTGAAAAGGAGGAAGAGAAATTAAGGTGAACATTATTTGATGACAACAGGACAATCCAGCATGGAAAGATATGGCTTTTTCTGAAATGCATCACCTATTCTGTGTATTGTTCTTGAGCACATCTATACAATGTAATAATTCCTATGGTCAATGGTTGCCCCAAACTATCATACATGAAGATGATGTTCATATTCCACATATTGAGCAAACACCATTGAATTAATATGGTTGCTCAATGTTTTTGCAATTTTAACTACTATATTTGTACTTCCTTGTATAGTGTCCATGTCTCTTACTTTCAAACACTTCTTCAATTTTTATGATGCCAGAATTCAAAGAAGCCTCTACTAACAACATTTCTTAACGTTTCTATCAATAGGTCAGTTCTAGCACGCTACACTTCAGTAAGCCACTGATCTTTTGGCATCAAACAGCAATCTCCTTGTTGCAAATGTTTCTTTGTATTTTTTAGTTTAAACTTTGTTCATTTGATATTCCAGCTTATCAATGTGTTTTCAAGTGTTATTTTTTTTACTTTGGTCTAGGAAGAGTACACTAAATAGATTGTATTTCTATGTCGAGAATTTCACAGCAAATTCTTTCTTCTATTGCTGTAAATCTTGAAGCCATCTCTACATTAAGGTTTGCATTGGCAGAATGCCTGCTGTACCTTGCTGCATTTCAATCAATCAGTGCAGGATGAGCGAGGACGGTTAGCACTTGAAGCTAATAAATGTCACAACAGATGGATTGGAAGAACTAACTGATGCTGCATTTTGGTATTGCATGCTGCAGTTCTAGAAACCGTACAATTTTTCTCCATTATCTCATTTCTTGCTTCCTAGTTGACTTTATTGCCTCTCTTAGCTCCTTTTTTGCTTAAACACTGTCTCAGTTGAAGAGCTCCTTGCGTGTGACATATGTGATTGCTTCACTTTTTTAGATAAACAAGTACCTTCTTCCCTGCTGATGTTGGGCTTGTACCAATACTTGGAGGTGTCCTTAACAAAAACAGGGTGATGATGGATGACTTCAGGAGAATCTGTATTTGCAAAAAAAGAAAATGAGAAATGACTACAGTCACTGCTCAAACCTATAACACTTAATACTTTCTGCTACACTAGTCATGGCTTAAATATAAGAGGGAACACAGCATCTTCCAACGTTTAACCAACACTCCCAAGCTTCGAAATCAAGACCTACTTAAGCCTGTACATACTTGTGTATAGAACACAGTAGTGCAATCTATAGTACTGTGCAAATAACCAAAATTTAATTTGGTATTTCTAAGTATGTCCCTATACAGAAGAACATCTCCAATATGTTTTTTACAGGGATGCAGATACATAGTAGCCAGGAAATGTATGACGCGGGCATCTTGGTTAAATTGAGAAAAAATGCTGCCATATAATGAAACCAGGCACATTGCACACAGCTTTAACCAGAAAAAAAACTATTCATCACTTTAGTTTTGGCAATTCTTTCACACCTCTGTGAAAACCAGATTCTTTTCAAACACTTAGACAGCCTTGTGGCAGTCCACATCACCAAAACCATTGACATACCGCATCAGTACATCCATTTCTGTAACAGTTTTCAACATATCAGGCAGTATTATTGTGGGAGTGACACAAGGAAAAAGGATTCTGATACATAGGTGCCGGTCAATTCCTTACTGGGACCAGACTTTAAAAGCATCATACATAGAAAATATATAACCGAAGTTCTACTGTGCAAGAATAGAAAGCAGTGCTGGTTGCATTGGTGTAAGCATGTCAGTATGTCAAAGCAAAGTTTTGTTACTGTGAATCAATGCATGAGCATGCTGCTTTGTGCATCTATCTTCTGTTAGAGTGCATCCAGAGAGTGCTATGATCATACAGTGTCATTGGCAAATACTTCATAAAATTATGCATGTACAATGGTATTAGACTTTACTACATCAAAAAAGAAGACTGGGCAGCAACAACCAGTCAACTCGAGGTGTGCCTTAATAGGAAACCTGCACAATTTGCAAGAAACACTTGCTCGCTAGGTGCCATAGTTAATGCTTATTATACATGTACAGGTGCAGTGTCATCAAACTCCCGTGAGGACCAGCTTGCATTATGACATTAGAATTTTTGCTTGTGGCAGGCCTACCAAGTCATTAACTTTGAATACAAAGCACCCAAGGTCCTCCTCATTCACCTCACCAGAAAGCTGTCCAGGCAAAAGCATGGAAGAAAGGGAAAGAAGAACCAAAGTGATTCGGCTAGAAAAGTCGACATATGCTCACCTGCCAGGGAGAGCATGCTTGACCTCCTCGACTGGCCAAAGTAGACTGTCGGTGAGCTCTGGCCATTGGGACTTGTTGGAAGTCCCGATGAAGGGGGCAGGCTCTGCTGCAAGGCACTCACGGTGGCCGGTGAGGGGCTCCTCCGGCTAAAAAGGAAGCTGCTGTCAGTACGCTAAAACAATCCGGTTACCGAAGCTTATTCAGTTAGCGTACCAACAGTCAAGGAGACACAGCAAGAAAGCGATACTAACAGTCAAGGAGACATAGCAAGAAAGCGGTACTTGAAAGAGGACGAAAGGAGAGCTAACCTATCAGTGGCACGCCGCGCCTTTGCCGCTATTCACTATGTATACGGGGAATTCGTCTCTATTCACAGCCGCTTAGCCTCTACCCCTCTTGCAGCGGCGCATTCGTCTAAGCCCCCAACTCCCCCCTGCCGTCTTCCCAACTCCCCCCAGCCGACTTCCATCTTTGCGGACCAGCGTCCGCAAAGATGGTGCACACCTTGACATGTATTCTAGGCGGTCTAACAGCATACAGCACACAGGGCGCGATAAAACCTAATCACCCTGGGATTTTACTGATCGTCAGAGCGACGGCGGCATGGACGGCGAATATTTCCACGAAGCATCGAACACTGCCACAGCGGCCTCTTAAGTTGCAAAGAGAAGCATCGCGCACAACTTGGGGTTCGAACCCACGACCATAAGAATTAGCCGGTTTAAGCACACGCAAGTCTATTTTCTAGGCATATGTGAATATTAGAACAAATACTGCAATGTTCACATTTGCTTCGACGTGAAATCGAAAATTTCGAAGCATTCAAAACAAACGAAAACAATTGATCACCAGTTATTTTCTGCAAAGGTGGTTTAACTGCAGCATATTACTGCTATGACAAGAAACCACCTACCCAAAGAGAACGCGCCCTGCCGCGAAGCCGCACTTCAAAGTTAAATGTACCAAATGTACAGATTACCGGTACATCGATCAAATAGTCAAGTTTAAAAGCATGTTATACAGACTTGTGTGCGCTAGGTATGGCAAATTTTGAAACCTGACGTATTTTGCCGCCAATAACTTATGTCATTTCACTATTCAAATCGTGCCACCACTGGAATTAGTTTTCACGTGCTCCCCATCGAACCAAAGAAAATTGACATTCGCATGTGCTTATTTCCAATATTTATAAAATTGTGCAAGTTAGATGAGCCATGACCAAAATGCTTTCTTTATAACGTGTGATACGTACTATTCTAACTATTCAATTCAAAATTATTCGACCAAACTACTATTCACTTTGAATTTCAAGCTAACAATTAGCCCATCCCTATCCTTTTCCCAATATGTTCCGCGTTTCAGAAACAAATTGGATCAACCGTAATTTTTCGCAAAAATGTGCGCACCATCGAGGTTAAGTTACCTTAACTGAGAGCTTATTTCGACAAATTTTTCAAGTCTATACGAAATTCACGTGTTTTCCAGTTACGGTAAAACTGAAGTGTGCAAGCCCCCTGATGGTATAGTTCTGAAATTCATATTTCTCTCTTTAATCACTACCACGATGTGAATGCCGTGTCATTTTGTATCAGTTAGTCTCGACACAGTGTAAGGCACTAATGTGCTTTGATGTAAAACCTCCGCACAATGAATCTTTTGCTATATTGACCCCGTAAACGTCAATTTCGGTCGACTTGAAATCTTTGTCAGCGCTAAAGCAGACTATTGTTATAACTTAAAAATAAACGATCAAAGTATTAGCCAAAGCTCAATGCTTAATTAGTGAAACTCATTGGCTATATTCACAAGAAAAGGCATGTAGACAAGCGCGACTTATAATGTTTATTCTTGGGCACAGGCCCTGAATAAACAAAAAAAAAGTTGCAACAAGAGCACATGCGTGTGAAACGATAATGAGATGCATAATTACATGAAAGTAACCAGGAATTGCTTCGCAGTGGTAAATACCTTCGCAAAAGGTGAGCACTGGAGAAGCATCGACGCCGCAGTGCTGGCCTCAAAACAAAAAAATCTCCTCGAAAAGAGGCGCTGAGGTTACGCAGGCGACTAAGAAATTCAGCCGGACAAAAACAAAAGCGGGGAGTGGAATCCAGCAGCATGCAAAAAAGCCAGGAAAATGGAAGCAGGTACATGCAAGGAAAGTTTTTCTTTCAGGTTTATTGAAACAAAGCGCATCACATATCACCAAGATAGAAAACACAATTTTCGTTAGTAGTCAGCTATAAACAGCAGTTAGCTATAGATGCAGACGATTTCAGGAAATCCTGCACGTTTATTCAAGCCAAGAGCACGACAAAGCTGCTAACATAACTTCCACTTTAAGGCGTACAAATGGTGGAACGCTACAGTCACCTCCTTCAAGCTGGCTTTCGCGATAATGACATGACCATTAGATTCGATCACTCCAGTGACTATAGGCGGCACAGCGGAAGGTCGAAATGGCGGATGAGACGGTGATGTCACGAGCGTTTACGTCAGCATCGCAAAGCGTGAAGACGCGTTCATTGATTGGCTCACGACTACTAAGAGACCGAACTGCATCACTGACTGCGTCGCAGATTATCACCGTGTGACAGCTTCAGAGCACGGCTACATGGCGCCGCCTGCGTCGCTGGAATGACCATATACATGCCAACAGACTCCACAAGACACTGCTTCACATCATAAAGAACACCGGCCTAACGTCGCACATCTAATAAACAAAAGTTATTATGCGTTAAAGGCAAGTATATTCAAAAAGCAAGGCAGAACGCTGATGGTAACGCCTCGAGGAAAGGAGGTGGAGGATGGGGTATCCGTGCGCCATTAGGAGCTCGAATTTTTTGTAGCATTAGCTATACTGGCCTCGCTGAGCCAATTTCGCGTGGCACTGGTCTGCGCATGCGCAATGATACTTCGCCGCCGCCGCGTGCAGTTCGCCGCCGGTGTGCGCGCAATTCGATGCGCTGCACAAACTATCAGTGGTGTCAGGCACCGGAGCCGGCACCTCCCTCGCACTCAGCCGTGGCCGCACTCGACCAGAGGAGTGCCGTCATAGCCTTGGTAGACATATGGACGCCGACGCACGCGCCTTCCCTGTGCAGTCGCCATCTGACACTGCGCTGGAGCCGCTTGATAGCGCCTCTGACTGGCGTTTGCCACTGTGGTATAGCCGAGGAGAAGGAGAGTGCAAATGCTGCTCAACGGTGCAGTAGAGGGGAGAAGCTTAACTCATCGGATCCCGAAGTACTTGCCCGGCAAAATAAATACACATGTGCCACATAATACGTATACCGTGTGTGTGTCATTGAAACAGCTGTAAGCATGATATCTGGAAAGCTAAGAATAATCAGCTGAACCTTTGCTAACGCTACGTATATCCTGGCATAGCTGAGCTAAGCCACTGCCATTTTTTCCTCCTCCTATTATTATTATTATTATTATTATTATTATTATTATTATTATTATTCAAGGTGCAAGTGCTGGGCTCACGAAACGGGCAAGTGGTTTGACACCATCTGAAATGCCCCACAAATGGCAGCCCGCTAGTGCACCTGAATAACGTACTGGCCGCGGCACACACGATTGTGGAATACCGCAGAAAGAACCGGTGTTGCATAGTAGCCACACAGGCCATTATTTGCACGAATGGCATAAACCACGATCGGCGTTCTACAACGTATACCGAGTCTATAGCAGCCGAGCCTCCTACTTTCACTTTAGGCAAAACAGCATGAACTGCGACAACCCCCGGACCGACTCTCCGGTGAGAGAGGCACACGGGGACGGAAATATTGGGCAATAATTCGCACTGATAGCGAGCGATAATCTGCAATCCGAAAATACGACTAACGTCATCATGGGCGGCGGTGACGGTGGCGAGTTCAAAGCCAGTGCCGAGAATCGGCGGTACGATTCCCGGGGAGCGTATCTCAGAAAAGCGGAGTGTTACGCGCGTGATACAGATGTGGGGCGACAAACGAGAGGAAGAGAGAAAGAAAGTCAGTTCTGCCAGCGACGAGGCGAAGATCGAGGGAAGCCCTTCTCGGAACTGAGCTGTCCGACTCCTGTTCGACTCGCATTGGTGGCGGTCGCGTTTCAAAGTCACCGCGCGTGAATTATGCCGCACCGCACTTCGGGAATGAAGCATTAGCAGTATTTCAAAATTTTAGTAGGAAGATAAGCTACCTACCTTTGGTGTTCTTATAGTTTAACAAGTTTCAAGTGATATTCAGTATAACAGTGCAGAAGGCATATGCAGGCCACATTGTACCTTCCCAACACCTTTACGCATATGCATGTCACAGATTTACGTAAAACGCCACCACACACTCGCGTGCAGAAAACCACCGCAAGGTGTTTTTCGAATGCAAAATATAAATCACTCTACACGATTAAGTAGATGAAGCGACAATTTAGATACAGAAGACTTCGCGATACTGACAAGTACAAAAGGCAAAACCACCTCGTCTCACTCACCGCGAAAGGGTTGGGCTTTTAGGCGGTAGTCCCCCCGACGAGTCTGCGGAGATAGAGATAACGGTAACTCGTGAAGCTCTTTGTGCTAAATATCAGATGAGATGTCACAACAGCAGCGTCTAACGCGTCTACGCAGAGCGACTGTCGTCTTCTCACCTTGATTCATGTAGGGCGTCCGCGGAGGCACAGGAAATGCTGGCGTGGCCGGCCGGTCCGTCGCACTGGAAGGACTGGCCGACGGACTGTCGTCCGTTCCCCTCGTGGGCCAAGGCGACGAGCCTTCCAGGGAGCTGTCGTCCTGCCCGTACTATCACACATTACACACTATTGTAAATATATTTGTCACTGACATCGAGGAAGGGATTTCAGGCATTTAACCTAATACAAGTTTGAACCCTTTGGTGATGCACTTAACAGAAAGCGAGTAGCGCCCGTCCCGTCGGTGTTACCTCTCTGCCCTGTTTATTGAGCTATAGTTTACCTATTATACTAGACAGGTATTCATCGATCGATGAAAGCCATCACGAAATATAACGGGAGTGAAAGGTGACCTGGCAATGTAATGATATGTGAGGTTGATGGTTGAGACCTGGCAATGTAGAAAATACCTGCCAACGCTACATCTAAGACTTGTCAAAATACACATTATATTGTAACAAAGCCTCCCACGTGTTCTTACAATATTTGTTATGTGAACCTCATTAGCTAATTAAATGGTGAAAACTCTCGCGAAAGCAGCTTTACAAGTAGGCAGAAAAGGTGTACAAAATCATTTCTTTCTCTCTCGTTAGCCGGGAGGAAAAAAGAAAAGGCTGCGCTGATTGTCTTACCTTGTTCGGAGTTGACTGGGCTATTGGTGCCATCTCACGCAATTGTACCGGTTCTTCTACCTTGTATTGTGCTGCAAAAACAGAAACGTAGTTGCAGAGTGCGGTGCAGGAACCTCTACACGTACAACTCATTTGTGCACTTAGTGAGCATTCGTGCAATGAAAAGGGTTGAAAGATGCGTTGCATGTATGTTACATGCTTGTTTTACAGAAAACAACACACTATTACAGCAGATACACAAGCGCATGTATTGCAACATCATTGGCCACTGTGTCAAGGAGGTTAGAGTCATGCGGTTAATGGGGCACTGAGAACGAATTATGAAAACAAGTCGTGGATTCAAAAACAGGGTTAGCTTCCTGGTAGTGCCAAAATTTTGCGACATAGCGTAAAGAAACACGTAATATAAAATGAAGGAAACAGGACGTAATAGTTAATAAGCCTGCATCGACACAGGCCGTATTACTACAGCCTTTTTTATGCTAAGCATCAACCCATAAACTAAAATACAAGTAGTTGCCTGCAAATGACTCCAGTTAGTAAGTAAAAAAAAAAAATCGGTCATCCTTAGTATTTTTTAATATTCTTTCTGTTCCGACGTGGGAGCGGCCCGCAACATGCTAAAGCGTGTTCCGAAAGACCTAATAAAGTGCACCTATTCATCCACCCATCAATTAGTCTTAATAACAATAAATTCTGGAGTTTTTACGAGCCAGAAACCCCAATTCAATCACGAGACGTGCCGTAGGGGGGGTGGGACTACGGATTATTTCGACCAATCAGGGTTTTTTAACGAGCACTGACATCAGACAGCGCATAAGCCGATAACATTTTGCCTACATCGAAGTGTGACCTCCGCGGCCGGAACGAAACTCGCGACATCATTTGTTAACTTTTCTAACTCTATGATATGAACAGAGGCGGAAGTTTAACGAAATGTTACACTTTCGCCGCAAAGGCGAAGCAATGAATGCAATAGCAACAACTTGGATTGTGACGCTGAGAACGACAAGCAGATCGAAACGTGCAGCGCGCTGCTCACGCACATATGACCCACGAAAACAACGTACACAGGACGAGAGCGAACTAACAACGTTTACCGCGCGACACTTAACGCGCTGTTTAAACAAAGCGACTCACGAAACGTAACCACAGGCACAGATGAGTGCAAACTCACAAGTGTCCCAATTGTTATACTTCGCCGTGTATGAAAAGCGCGCTCTTTTCGCAAATGGGGCCTGTGCAGCGAGCTTGTGATCTTTGTGGGCCCGGCAAATATAGCAATCGTACCGGTGGAAGCCGAAGGCACGCTTCTTTCCACCAAATAATAAGCGCACGAGCACAAACGTCTAACCCCCCCCCCCTTTTTTGTGGGAAAAAGTACGCGTGGGAGATGAGCGCACGTCGGCACATTGGGACGAGATGAGCGCCAAGCTCAGGCGGCCTTTTTTCTTTCTTGAGTTTTCATAAATTAGACACGTATACATACATGGTAAATGATGGCGGGAGCGGCGGCAAAAAACCATTCGAGACTGTCCATATAACTGCTATCACAATAATACATATTGAAGAAACGACATAAATGCGGTGCAGAACGCCAGACATGCTGCAGACATGCTACAGTACCCCAGACATGCTACAAGTTGCACAGACGAGAACGGTGCGCGATGTCATTATCATCAGGGGTTTACTGCGCGATAAAATTCTAGCAGGGGACAGACATTAATTACTGGCTATTTCTAATGTTCAGGAGCAAATGGCTTGCTTCTATGGTACATGCTATGTCAGTGCCTTCCACAAATTTTTTGTAGGTTTGATAAACAGCGACAGCTGCCCTTCCCACAAAAATGAGAACGAAGCGATTGCGTATAACGCATTTCCACCAGGTAAGAGCTTACGGTTTTTTGTTTTTGTTTTAGTACCCAACAAAAAACTGAATCACCAATAGATCATGGTAACACCATTTAAAAGCAATATGGTGCTATGAGAGTGAGTCATTGGGCAAATCGAGCGTGTAACAGGTAGGAGTGTGTTCCCAGTGCAACATATGCATTCATACAATAATGATTAACACGTTCTGCTCCAAGCCGGTGCACAACTTCATGATGCACGTAATAAGCATGGAATGCCAACCAAGGGTGTTTTGGTGCAATGCAGGGCCAGGAATCATTCATACACATGCTGCTTGCTGGCATAAGGAAGAGAGGGAGAGAGAGAGAGCCACCGAGTGAACTTGAACGTTTTCTCGAAAAGTAGCATTTAAGTTGTGTCTAGCCAATCTGTCTCGCAACGTTCACACAGCTAGCATACGTAATTGCCCTACATTATATACGTCGCTTTGATGCTGATGATTCTACAGGGAGTACAGGTAACAAAATGATAGAAAAAAAGTCATTTGGAACGAAAAAATAGAGAAAACAGAGCATCAGGCAGTGATGGTACCAAATTTTATTAGTTTTTCATTTAGTTTTTTTTGTGCCCACACGCGCTAGATAACTGCAAGTGTAAGATGTTCGAATTAAGTATTACAAGCCACTGCGCCAGAATATAGGTAACTCCCCGTCATCTGGAGCTAAACGGCGTTCTACTTTTCCTGTGTTCTGCCGCTCTACTTGTGTGGCGTGTGAGGGTGCTGACACCACTTGTAAAGTTGTTTGCGCTGCGTGGCGCATGTGTCTCGCCCAAAGGCCACATTTCGGGTTACAACTACCAGGTGGTAGGTGGCATTGTGTTCGCGAGCATTGATCCCCACTATCATCATCATCATGGTATAGCGCCGGCGGCGACAAGTCTTGGTAGCGGCGAGCGAGAAATAAGCTGGCCTTTTTTCTGCGCGTGGTGGTTGCCGCGAACAGTTGTCTCTAGCGTGGGTCCTCGGTGCGTGGCACCGCGGGGTGCGCGTCCGGGGTCCTCGTGGTAAGTCAAGCGTTGGCAATGCCGCCTTGGGTGTGCTATTATGTTTGTAATGTTTTGGAGTGTATGGTATTACTGTGTAAGGATATCTTAGCGTGTTAATTACAACTGATGTTATAATAATTCGGCGGAGGATATCGTCGTTCTAAAATTAGTTAAATAGATGTATTTTGTTCTTTGGTTTGGACCAACCGTGTCTACTGTGTCCGTTCACTCCAAGAGCATGGTGGTGGCGCTCACCAATTCGCGACCCCACAGGCGATACTCATTAAAAAACCCAAACATTACGCCAGTTCCTGCGCTCTTATGCCGGTGTGATGCGGTGCACCGCTGATCCCGATTAAGCCCGATTGGAATTAAATTCAACAGTGATGGGCTCCCCTTTATTCAATTCACATAAAGAAACCTACCCGATAAAGAAATTTCTCTCAGATCAGGCCCGATAGCGATAAAAAAGTGGCCCTAGGATGGCGGCATAGTATATCCTCCCTGTAGTACAAAGCCAGCTGACTTCCTAGGAGCAACGTTCACAGGGTGGCACTCTCTCTCAAGCAAGCTCGACTCGACTGGAAGGAGCTAACCTGTCCCGACAGGAGAAGACGTCTTCTGCGCCGTCGAGAACGGCGGGTCGTTCAACATGGCCAGAATGTCGTCTCGCCTCGGCGGCGGAGCAGTGCTGGCGGATGGCGGACTACCGGCCAACACACCCGGTCTCCGTGCGGGATCGCTAGGATCACCGTACACGACCGACGACGATATGAGCCGGTGCGGAGACATACCTGGCGCGTTGCCGGCCGCCATGTGGTCTCGCGCCTGCTGGTGTGTTCGCTTGGCCTCCACAAACGGCCTCTCCCGGTCGAAAGACGTGTCCGATTTCTGGCGCACGATGGGCTGCACGGTTGTCGGCAGTGGCTGCGGCTGCCACTGAGGGTACCTGCAGGACACGCGAGGGGAGGGCCGATCGAACTTAAACACGGTAATAAGTAGCCGAGATGGCCATATGGGCTCACTCAAACATCTCTCTCTAGTACACAATGCCACAATTCCTACAAGATACCTGGAGACTGTTGAATATGTCATGGAATTGTTGGGCGTGGCTGAGAAGACTCCAGCACCGTAGCCTTCTTGGCGCAAGCGACAAGTACGAAATTCATTTACCAGTGAGCACATTGCGGGAATGCATTTATACAAAAAGCATGATGGTCCACTTCGTGTGCACGCTACAAGAGCAACTCGTGAATGCGTTATTCGTCATAGTAGCAAGCGACATCAATGAGTGATTGGGTTTAACGTTTGAAATCTCAACCACGGCTACGAAAATAATTCCTTTTTTTCCTTGCGGTTCAGGCCTTCTGGCGTGCACGGAAGCTTTAAAATGTGGTGAGCTTGTCCGTAAAAAAGAATTCATGGACTTCGTCCTCGATGAAACTTCCAGAGTCTACTGAGTTGTGCAGGGCGACAGCGTTTTAAACTCGAATACATATATTGATAAGTATTTATGCAGTTTAGCTTATAGTAAGCAAAGCGGCTGCTCTTTTACTGTGCGAACTGTATAGACACTCGCCCCCCCCCCCCTCCCCGAGAGGTCACCTACTGTTCTAGGGGAAACATGTCGAACGACAAGCAATGATGTTCGATACGTGTCTAATATGGTACTAAGGGCTGAGTAAATACTCCTCTCACCTGCGCAGCGTCACATCCCGGCTGCTTGTCCGCGACGGTATGATGGGCGACGTTGGTGCACTGAGGCCACGGTGGATCGGAGGCTTGCTGCTCGTGTGGATGTGCAGTGGCGTTGAGTAATTGGTGCCCTGCGAGTGGTCGTGAACAGTCGCCATGTTCCTGCCTTGACAGCACACTGTGAATGCGTTTCTGATACGATCAGCCACCAATACCTGTGAGCGCTAGCACAAATGCCGCCGCGTTCACATGGCACACGTGCAGGTAGCATCGGATTGCTGCTCTGTCCGTAGCAAGAACACGCGTGATACGAGTTGTCGTGCAAATGGTATTTGTTATAGTACCCCTACGTGCTACTAGGTCGGAGAAGCGGTCTCTCAACGAGTTGGAAGGTTTTTGAAGCTTTCCTGATGTGGCTGTTCCCACGCGCACAAGCATCTAAGCCCCCCCCCCCAATTAGCGGGGCAAAGCACGCGTGGAAGATAAGCGCGCGTCCGAGCGCGGGCGCCAGACTGCAGGCGCCGAGCGCCCAGCTCGGCGCCCAGTTGGAGGGGTTTGGGGGTAAGCTCAACTCCCGCACCTTTGCGTATTAAGTTTCTACAGCAACACTTAATTTTCTGTAGCTAAACTTCTCTGCCCGTGAATGCGATACAAAACTAGTATCCATCAGAGAAAACGAACGACTAAGTTACACGCATTTGAGAATTTACATAAAGTCGGCGGATTATAAGAAAACTACGAGGGCAAACCTTGAACGTTCCAACGTCGCCGTTCAGTGGTGACATGTCCACAGTGCCGTTCTGCGGTTCGGGACTACGCATCGCGGTGGCGGTGCGCAATTCTGCGATCAACTGCCTCTCCTTGCGATGCCTGTCTTCCCACGAACCTTCCCGGCGAGCACGCAGTTTCTGCTGTTGCTTTTGTAGCCATGACTGACTGTAAGAGAAATATCACAGGCGTTGTAAAGATATTGCGAGAGAAAAGTGGACAAATCGTAGAAGCGTCTGAGGTAGCTATATATGATATCAATGGGTCAGCATGTTATCTATAGTTTTATCTAAAAAGCTCAATGGTTTCACTTGGACGGCATGCTACAGCCACCCATTTTTTTTTTAACCTGAACGCACGAGCGTCGACCACCCTGTCGATAATCGGCGTTTGACGCATCACAGCGGCGAAATGAACGAGAATACGTGCATGACTGCAATGAACAAGCTCTCTGCAGCTGTATTCTAGGCTCTTTTGGGAACCGGACATGAGGACATCCGTACCAGGCGCTTAAAAGACTCGGCGGTTGATGCTCATGCGTTCATGTTAAAAAACAAAGGCGGCTGTACAATGACGTTCTTTATATCAAGTCAGCTATTTTGAACTTTAACAAATATATTATGGAACGATCCTCTTTTCCTTCTCCTCTATTTATAATGTCAAACGCAGGGGAGACATATAGCCCCTGATAGACAGGTGAAGACTACCCTCTGTTGTAACCATCGGTCTAGCATTATTCATTACACTAAACAGCAAAATTTCAAAGTGCACTCACCTTCCGACGATGGGCTCCGGGCTGAGCGAGGCGTCTCGCAGCGTGCCGTAGCTGCGATCCTCGAACGAGTCCCTGGCCGACTCGGAGTGCGCTCGCCGGCGCCTGAGCGCGGGGCTGCCGTACTCGACGCCATACGAGAAGGGCGACGTAGTTCGGTGGCCACTGTCCGGCGACCGGCTGTCGGACGACTCCTGGTGGTGCAGTGGCCAGCGCTGGTAGCCAGCCGGATGGTGGTCTCCGCCGCCGTTGCGCTGCGCCACCGCCGTCGGAGGCTCCGAGGATGTGGTGTGCGACGAGTACGAGTAGTAGATGGTGCCGTGACTGCGACGAGACGTACTCCTGGTTCATATACGCTTGCACGACCATTGCGGGAGAAGGGGGTGAGGGACGAAGCGTCCCACCCCCTTCCCGGTGGTTGAATGCGAAATAAAATGGAAAATAAAATGCGAAAATGGAAGGGAACCGTTGGCGTGCCTCAAACAAAGGCCGGTCGAGAAGGTTTCCAGCTTTATGATGGTAAAGCAGGGTAATTACACGTTCTTAAAATGAAAATTAAGCGGTTCTCACAAGAAAGCATACTAAAAAAAACAAGTTTACCCTAGTCCTAAAAAACTTAAGAAACAGGTAAAATGGTTCATCTTGGGAGCTCAACATGGCCTTATGCTATAGGTTTTTCGTTGGCATAGACAAGGTAGAGTCGAGCCAAAGCCTATCACAGACCGTGCAAGAATGTACAAACTGCAACGCCGAAACTTTATCGTGCAAAGCTGGATGTGGCGCGCCCGATAGAAGCGCGGGTCTTTCGTCACTTGAGCGTGGCTCGCGCGTCGGAAAAACTCGGTGCGGCGACAGCGCGGACTGCCTCCATCGGTGGGTGAGGCTGACAAACAACGACGCGTACTAAAAACGGCGCGGAGCGTTTTTGGCGGACACCAGACATTTCACCTCGAGCTTCAACAGTTTCCCTCTTTAAAGCTGTGTCGCTATTACTCTGTATATTAACAATATCAAAAGACTTCCAGCTAAGTAAATGTATCAGTTGAAAAACCAGCCGAGGTACGCACCCTGGATTCGAAAACGAGCTGGGACTGGCGTGGGGCAGCGTGCCGTATGAGTGCGACGGATTCGAGCGGCTCCCAAGCGGCGGGTTTGACGGGTGGTTGGGCATGGAGCGGATCTCTCGCAGCATCCCGTCCAGCAGGTCGTCCAACTCGGCGTGCTCTGACCGCAGGGGGCTCCGCACTGCTGCTGGTTGCTGTTGCTGGTGCGACTGGCCACCGTCAGCTGAGTGGTGCACTTCCACTTCTGTGACGATCACGGCGACAAAAGAAAGAGACGAGAACGGGAAGAGGCGTTCATAGAGCGTTTATTTTATCGCTCGGTATATCCATAACGTCCATTAAACACGAGGATTTACCCAAAGGTTCTGAAGTGACGATGTTTCTGTATATTACCACTGACATTCGGAATCTCAAAGAAGGAAAATGTTTTTTTTATGACCACTTAAGCAGCAATAATGTCACGAGGATCGTTTCGCAATGACTGAAGTTTTTTCATTGGAGCTAGCCACAAATAAAATTACTAAATATGCTATATTAAAACGAAAAGCGCTAATATTATGGCTACAGCAAGTAGTAAAAATACTCATAATTAGCGCATACAGTTACCGTTAATTCAAAAGTCAATCACCATAATACCTGATAGGCACACGAGTATTAAAGCTTATGGAATTAATGATTTAGTTCTACATTAATGAACAGAAATGCGCATTCGCTCGAGATGGCCATACATAAAATGTTACTGGGGATGCCTGTGCGGCAAAGAAAGGAGTAATTAAGAACATTATATTAATCATGGTGCTTTCAAAGCGTAACAATCGATCTGCTATAAAGCCCTTATGACACGTTATGCAGCTAATGTGACTGCAACAACACGTCGGTGTCAGCCTCAGTGAATTCAGTACGCGTTCGGTATCTCAGATCCATAGGCTTCTATAAAGTGAAGGAGGGCCCATGGCGTTTCGTAAAGGTGAGTGACATGCAGTCCAGGTATAGAGTCCCTCACCGACAGTGCCTCCGTTGGGCACCTTGTGGAGCAGCCCCTGTGGACTAGGGTTTCCGTGCAGGCCCGAGGAGGAGGAGATGCCAGAGTCCATGCTCACAGTATGCGGCCCGTCTAGCACATCAGTGTCGGCAGCAGCGTTGGGGGAGGAGGGGGAAAAGGGGCCGTCGTCCACGGGCTGCCTCTTGGTCACCACTGCGTAGAGGTTTCCATCAAGGGGACCCTCTGCGTGGGGAACTGGAAGCCGGGAGAGGAGCCGAGCACGCGGGCGGTTAGCCGGGTTAGCGCAGGGGCAGTCAGCGGACAGGCAGAAAAGAAGCACACGCCGCTACTCATACCACATGGAACACTGAGGAAACCTAATGTAACGCTTTGCTGGGCGAACTGGCGTATCATTTTAATGCAAAAGCAGAGCGGGAGAAAAACAGGACAAGACAGACAAGACGACGGAACGAGCACCCGCCTCGTATGCTTGTCCCTCTTGCCCTGTCTTCCTTGCTCCCTGCTCTTATTTTGATTAAAAAAAACTGTATATTTATTGCGGAAAGCGTAATAGGCGTTCGAACCGGCAGGCGAAGTTTAGGGGTTTCGTTAACGAAAGACGGAAACCACGCAACTGCAGTCTGATACACGAGAAATATAAGAATACTGATTGCTTTTAGGCTGTCACTTTCTTGTCATTAAAATTATTCATTTAGCATACCACACGTGATGTGTTTCTACATGTTCATGTTTCTATTGTAGAAGGTCGGACGAGGTTTACTTTTGCTGCGACTATGCACGTATTCCAAATATACAGCAGAAATTCGCTGATACGTTCTCACTTGTGCTGTTTGTGATCGTAAAACTGCGAAAGCTGCGAATTGGCAGAAAAAAAAGAGGAAAAAAGAAAAAAATGCAACAAGCTCGAGAAAATCAGGGAGCAGGCATCTTGTCTTCTAACAGCAAAAAAAGATGATCTGGTTATCGCAACGTTCCGGCGAGCTGCTAAGCATATCGCGCATGTGATTGCACCATGTCAAACTAAAATCAAGACAATTGCCTACGCATTGCATTTTGTACGGGGGAGGGCGGAGGGTTACCCCTGAACCCCTCTCCCAGTTGGCTACACCTGTTGCGTCGTTCGGCCCCGCATTGCCGTCGAGTCAATGCGTAGATATTATTTTACTTCAGGGACATCCAGTTGCTCTCGCACACCACTGGTACAGCAGGGAATGACTGTCAACGAGCGCACATATTTTGCACGGCCTGTTCGCCCATCGAAATTGGCTGAATCCACGCCACGTGGTGGTGCACGGTCATTTCATCTGCTAGTACCAGGCCAAGGCGTATGATGTGCTCTAGTTTATCAGCGCTGTAAGTCTTCCATGTTACACGAACTTTATAATTAACATTATTGAGTACAACGCGGCTTGTGCGTCCTTGAGTCGTGTATTAAATTTTATCACACACTTTGACCCGGACGAGAAAATAGTGGTTTAAACCACGCATTCTGTATATCGCTATTTTTATGTGATTCGCATGCAAAAGTCCAGAACTTTAACTTATAAAGCAGGACACAGCACGCAACCGCAACTGGCGCTGCCAGCATCGTGACGAATTCTGCTCGCGGTTACAAAGCCAACCACGAGCCTAAAGCGTCACGAACATGCTTTGATATCCATATCAGTGCTTCACTCTTCAAGCTAAGTAGCGCTATTTCTTTGAGTGTGTGATTCTGGATTGCACGTTTTCTCGGATGGTACGTAACTTTTCGCATTTTTTTTCTTGAAAAATGAGAGGTTCCAGAATATATTTCGAACAACTTTAAATATGTCATTACTTCCGGTGATGTACCTTGCGTTTGAATCGTGAGCTAGCTTCGTATGTCTACACTTAGCACAAGCTATTAGCATCCACCAAAGGATCCAGTCTCAGAACATGCTTCAAATAACGGAAATCATGAGATGCACCATGCATGCAAGCAGGCACCGCCACAACATGCAGAAGTAGGTGTACAAATATGTCATGCTTAATAAAATGCAATAATATTACATACCAGAAACGTTGGTCGGCTCGATTAGATCGTCCAGATCTAAAAAACGAAAAACCAAAAAAAACAATTACACAAAACAGGCTTTTGAATAAAGCTTTCAGGGTGGCGGTTTCGACACAGCATCATAACCAAGCATAGCATGACGGAGAACGTGTTTTGAAAGATGCTTACCACTTTGGCTGTCTTCATGAATCAGGTCGAAGTTTTCGTATGAGTCCTGCCTGACCAGAGGATCTTTCGTCTGGTCGGCTGTGCTGACGACATCGGACACAGAACCGTTTCCTGCAGAAACCATAATTAGAAACTCGTCGCATAAACAAGGACGCTCGAACGAAATTAATACGAAACAGCGGCTAAATCCTGAGTATAGTCTCTACCTGATGTTTTTGTCAAGGCTTTATTACGCCTAGGTGATTTGGTATTCTTGTGAACTAATTTGAAGAGACCACGTTGTAATGTTCTTTACACATCCCCTGTTCAAAAGCGCACTCCCGAGGAACCTCACCTCCCTCGAAAATTTCATATGTTAGCATGTACAGTCACAGATATGAGAACATGTATACAGGCACATATACAGGCTTGTACAGATCAAGCATATATGCAGATATACAGGCATATATACAAATACATACCGGCACAAATGCAAACACATGCATGAACATAAATAAAAAAAAAACATGGCACCACCCCGAAAAAATTACAGCGACGCCCCGGCGTCTGTTGCCCCTCGTGCTATGAAATGTACGTGACACGATTAAGTTCAGGCTTAGGTTATGCGACTTTGCTTACTTTTAAGAACGCTTTTCTAGGGTTTTTATATTAACTCATTCTATATGAAAAGAAAATCAGCCCTTTGACTTTTCTTTTTTCAAGTCCTTACTTGTCCCGCCACTATATGAATGACCCCCTTTGAACAGACATGTGAACACTCTTTGGAGATAATTGTACTCTCTTTGGAGAGTCGTGTGACTCGCAAGAGAGTTAAGGTGT
Source organism: Rhipicephalus microplus (assembly GCF_043290135.1). Classification (NCBI taxonomy): domain Eukaryota; kingdom Metazoa; phylum Arthropoda; class Arachnida; order Ixodida; family Ixodidae; genus Rhipicephalus; species Rhipicephalus microplus. The sequence goes on along the minus strand of NC_134700.1, from coordinate 254,114,498 downwards.
CTCCTTAGAGCGAGTCACATACGTAGCAAGATATAACTCACAGAAATGAGTAACACATACTCTTCTTTTCCTTAAAGTGCAGTCATAAACGAGCACAGGTGCCTTCAGGAAAAAAAAAACAAAAAAAAGAAGGGCCATGAATTCTTGAGAAAAGTATTCACGAGATAGAGAAACTTACAAATTCACAGTGATGATAAATCTTAGTAATGATGTGCATCTCTTTATTTTACCTCGGAAATCATCAGGTCGATCTGAGAACAGCAACTCCACTTGACCGTCGTCGGGAAAACGGGGATCTGTTTGAAAACATGTGCGAAAGTGCGTTAGAAGACACTTGTGCCGTGACAAGGTACTTACTTAGAATATTAAACTAAGTATGCAATCGTCACGTCATGCACAAACGACTTAAGAGCAGTATTGCTGGGCTCATGTATCGCACTTCCCCGATGTGCGGACGTCCCATTTTGTTTCTATATCTACACTTTTAAACAAGTACCCGCTTAAAAATCTGAATAAAGCCAGGTAACCGGACATTTTTCATCTGGTTTCCTAGCCATCATTTAACCAAGACCTGATTAAGAGTGATATTAAAAGTGGTCTCAACAATTCAAGTGTCGATGTGCTTTGGAGCGATGATGTTTATCGGAGCGACTTTTCTCTCTTTGGAGGGTGAGTAAGTGCATGGGCAAGGAACTAGAGCTTATCTATACAGTAAAATCTCGATAATACAAATCTTGCCGAGTCACCAAAAATGTTCGTATCATCCAAAATTTGTATCACCACAGAGAAGAGAAAACTAACATCCGACAAAAGAAAGCTTGTTTTTTTAATATTTAACATGTTTTTTATTATTTATCATGACCGCAGCAACGTCATGAACAGGTCTGCTTTATTACCAATAAAGTTTTTATTGCGGCAAAAGTGACCATTGAGGCAAAAGTGACCTAAAGAGCAATTTGCACGAAATTGGTGAAGGCCAGAACATTTTAGAACCGCTGGTATATTTTTTCATCGCGGTGGTGCTGGGGAGGTTTTTCGGGAGATTTACGGTTGTGTCCGCACATTCAAGTGTTTTGCTGGAAATTCGCTTGTTTATGCAAATCGGAGTGTTGGCATGTGTGCGAATACATGTATGCACTTGGGTTACTGTGTCTGCGCGTGATTGCATTGTCTTCGGCGACAGCACGGGGCCGCACCTGTTCGCATCAAACGTAATGGGGTGAAAATCGATTCGCAACCGCTACACTCTATTACACTGCCGGATAACTAGCCTAAGCCAGCCGGCACAGCAGAAAAATTTGTATCACCCCAAAATTCACACGCGCCGTGATCGTACGACCGAGGTTCCACTGTATATTGAATCGCCACAACGTTTCTAATTTCACCATATGGGAAGCCAGCACTACTCAGGTGGCGCGCCTAAAATTCTGGCGATGCAGCGATCTAGCGAGCCGGCTGAGAACCAGCTAGTAGGACAGAGCCGCCGGGAGGTGTACTACGGGTACGTTTCAACATGCCGTCGTACACGCCACGCGCGCTGAAACGCATCGTGAACGTCATGCGACACTGCCACTGTATTGTTCGATGTGTGTCGCGTTGTAGGTACTTTGGAACGAGCGACACCAGCGTAGACTTGGACACGAAAATAGCTGAAATTCGCAATGCAGCGGGCGAGCAGTGATGCCAGCGATTATTCTCCGCTATGGTTTCAGCGATGTGGTGCGTGTGCGTGGTCGGATACCTTCGCGAGACTGTGTGGTTAAAACGACGGGCGCTGTCCGATGTAAAGTATGTCTATGACGGGGAAGAAACAGTGTGACCTTTCGACGTAGTGCCTAGCATTGTACGGCGTAGACATACAGGTAAATGTGTTCAGTTAGCGCTTGCGAAGCTTGACTAGTGTTCAGGTTGCTAATTATCCGCCCGTTTTGAAGTAGATTCAGTAGTTTCTTAGACCGCACTGATGTGGCACTCGGCCCAGTGACAGTGCTGCGAGAGCATATCATGTGACTACTTGGTAGTCGCAGCTTTTGCACTATATATTACAGAAGCTTTTACGTGCGAATGCACTTTATAAGCGACCCTGAATCCGCCGCCATCCGCGGTGCGCTTCCTCCTCTCCCCTAGCAACGGCGCGAGGAGCGGAGAGGAGCGTCTATAGCAACGGCACAGCGACGTCACACACCACGTGATTGCGCTGCCGCGCCGGTTGAAGACAAGGCAGCGTGGCATAGGGCCCGTGATGCCGAGCGCAAGCGGGCAAAGCGGGCCGCGGATCCCGAACTCCGCGCGCGGGAGGCCGATGGGAGACGTAAACAGCCCATCGCCTGCGGTGATGAAGGCCGACGGCGAGACGCCGAACGAAACCGGATAAAACGAGCCGACCCCCCCCCCCCCCCCCAAGCGTGAGCGAGCGTGGGTCCTGGAGTTAGCTCGTCCAGACGCGCGCTTCAAGCGCGACTTTGTGGATCGCACCTTGGTTCACAGCTGCGCCGTGTGCGACCGGCTGTGGTTTGACAACAACTGCATTTCCAGCGTGAGGAGCGAGACCAACAGGTTGAACGCGTTGCGGGTTCTTCGGAACGAGTTCGGAAGACGGTCGGGCGAACACCGATGCGACGACATGGATGCGCAAGACCCGCGGCTGGCTCCCTTCGGTGCGTTCCGGGTGTGTGCCTCGTGCCGATAGTCCCTGCTGGCCGGGCGGGTTCCGCTATTGAGCAAGAACCAAGGCTACGCGTACCCGCCTCGTCCCGCGGACCTCCCCGATCTGAACCCGGTGGAAGAGCGACTCATCTCGCCTCGACTCCCCTTCATGAGCATCAGGCGGCTGACGCAGGGCAACGGTCAGTACGGCATCAAGGGACAGATCGTGAACTTGCCCATCGACGTTCTGAGCGTAATAAAAAAAACACATAAACGTCATTAAAGTGCGAATTTACTCTCACATATGCGCGTAAACTGACCAAGATTTCCCGACAGGCTCTAATGGTTCCTGGGAATCGCAATGTGATCACACGGGGGAGTTTACATTAACTCACTGGTGAATGCCAACGGATTTACTCCCCCTCATAGCATGACCCCGTGCATTCACACTTAACCATGTTCACCCCCGGGGAAATGCTTGGGAGTTTTTTTGGCTACGCGCTTTCTTTTGCTGTGTGTTTAACGGCTAGCGTGAACCCACAAAATGCTCTTATCACAATCTGATTATAGTTGTTAATTATGTTCTTTTCTTAGGATTGCCATGTTTTCTTGTACTTCTTTTTCCACTCCTGTAATAGCCCTGTGCAAGGGCTGACAGTATCCGTAAATAAATAAATAAATAAAGTTTTTGAAGCTGACGTTGAATCGTGAAATGAATCTCTAAGGCAACCTTCATATGAAAGGCCAGTGTAAAGCGAATATTGGCGGTGTTACCGGAAATGCAAACGTGTTGCAGCGGTCGCGCTTTAACGAAGTCGACTCGCCGTCGTCTGCAAACCAATCACAAGCTTGCGGCCGGCCGCCGCCGAAGTCTAATATTAAAAAAAAAATGACTTTCGACAATCTAGTCGTAATTGACCTAGTGGTAGTTCCGCAGTCCACATGCGGTGCGCGGTCAGTAATGAGATGCGGAGATCATCACCGTTTTTTTCTGGGAGTCATCGTCTTGTGACCTGCCTGGAAGCTCTGCACGTTACATAATACCGCATTTACTCGAATTTGACGACAGGTTCTTTTTTATTATTTTAGATTTTTGCTACTAAAGTCGACCCTTGATTACAGTACCGAAATTCTTTCTTTTTTCTTCCCTCGCGTTACAATCATGGTCGTGTTATAATCGAATAAGTACAGTGTGTGCAATGTACACGGTGCAATGCTTATGCCACCCAAGTTTCCGTGAGCTTTCTTGAACATTTTCAAGGCAAGTTTTATTTGAAAAGTCATGGTGCGTTGGTTGAAATAGACGCCGGAGAGAGTCGAATTGTATGTCTGTCACCCAAAGGGGCTTGTGTCTTTGCTTTTTATTCTGTTTGCATTATTTCCAAAATCCAACGACATCGGCGGCACCCGCCAATACTTCGCTGGTTTTTACGTTCTTACTTGTGCGTATAGTATCGATTAAAAAGCAAATTTCGCGCATATCTGAGGCAGAGCATCAAAACGTCGATATACAATGGCGTGTTCATTATACGAGAAAAGTCATACATAAGTAATTCTAAGGAACATATTGTTTATTACGCTATAAGCTGACAATGCAACGCTATGCACGAAAAGGCGGGCGTTTCCTAAGCTTTGCTAAGACGATACGGTGGTGGCACCTACCCTCTGCGCGCATCGAGGCACTTTAACGCAGCGCCTCCAGAATTCTGTTCACCGACTTTCTTGCGCAGAACATCAAATAAATGTTTTATTCACTCTCTCCAGACGGAATACTACCGCAGTTCGACGACATTTGCCGTGAAACATGCAGATATTTATTTGTGACTCTACCCCTGTTTAACGAGGAACCCAGCACGCTCCAATGCACTGGAGTACACCACAAGCCAACGCGAAAACAATGAGTACGATCCGTAGATGACCCGAGAACATCAACCTCACAAAAGTAGCGGCACAATCAAAGACAACGCTTCTTCGAAAGAACGCTTCAATTCAGCTCCGCGGGAACGCGCGATTGCGAAACAACGAGTTATACGCGAGCGTTCCGAGTATATGTCCGACGATGTTATCGAGCTGGTGAGGCGGGATAAAACGCACCGGAGACGGCGTCGTCCAGGTCCGCCTTTCCGAAGAACACCTTGCCGCCGTCCAGCGTGCACGTGTGGAACTGCACCCGGAAGATGGGCGTCCGACCAGCGGGCCGCTGCTTCTTGTGGTAGCACTTGATGAGCACGTCTCCGCGGAGGGCTTGGCTCGCTTCCAGTGGCACCACCAGCCGCCGGGAACCGTCCGTGGCCACGCTGCACGCATCAGATAGATTGCATGCAGTCATACGTCATGCCTAATATTATTATCTCGGGTTTTGCGTCCCAAAACAACGATGCGATTATGAGAGACACCGTAGTGGAAGGCTCTGGAAAGTTCAATCATCTAGTGTTCTTTAACGCGCTCTGACATCGCCTCCGTCAAAATGCGACCGCCGTGGCTGAGATCGAAACCGCGACCATAAGGTCAGCAGCAGATCACCCTATAGCCACTGTTCCACCGGGGCAGTCCACACGTCATGCTTGGCAAGCACACCGAGAGCTATTAATACTACACGCATCGGGCTACAGCAATGGGATATCGGTTAATTTGTGGGAGAGGGGATAAAGGTATGAATAGGGGGTAAAGCCGTCACCTGGATTGTTGATATGGTTCCAATATGGTTAAGGCTGCGCAAGCAACGGAAATGAATAAATCGCTTATTGTGCATCTTTCTTCGTCTGTGTTGTTCGTGCTGCTTTAACCGTAATGTATATACGAATAGGTCCTTGCAGCAACAGAGAACCAAGAAGTGACGAATGTGGATTACTAGTGAAGGTGACAAAGATTGTCGAAGATTATGACCTTACAAGGCGATTGCGAACCGTCTGCGCAGTGAGAGACTGGAATTATCGTGGGAGACGTGACCTCAGAATGAGGGCGAGTAAGCTTCCGCGAGCTTTGTATATTTACTTCGAAGTTTAGAAACACAGGTTTAGGAAAGATTAAAAAAACAAATTAGGACAGGGCATAAACTAAAGGACACTTACTGTACGCCCGACGTGTACACCGGCTGCATGCCTTGGTAGATCTTGAAAAACGGCCGACAACCTGGAGATAACCAATCAGAAACGTAAAAATAGAAAAAAGACAAAAAAGCACAAACGTGTTTCGGGAACAAATATTTGCCCATTAAAAAAAAAAACTCGCACCTCCTCTGTTGTCGAAGTTTGGAATCCCGTGAAGGATGACATGATGCAGGTACAGAGCGTTGTTGTTCATCTTAATGTTGCCGGACAGAAGCTCCGTGAAGTAGTGGACATACCTGAAACGGGACGAGCGCGTGGACACGGTTCTAGACGAAACATTTCACATTCTGAGCGGTGCTTGCGGGCTAAGCGGCTTGAAAAAGATAGAAACCGACAAAACCAACACAATTCCCATTCCCACAGTAACTGTCCACGAATTCTCTCTCTCTCTCTCTCTCTTTTTTTTTTAACGGGCACTTCCTTCTGGCATGACAGGACGTTCAGCATGTGAAAGCAAAAATATTACTGAATATATAAATTTATCATACGAAAACGAGATAACAAGCCATCTTGCACGTGAGTGACAAACCAAGAACAGTTCGCAATCCGTAAAAATATTATATCATATCGTGATATCGCACTGGTGAGCTGTAATATCGTGAAGATAATTATCACAAAATAGCTAAAACTGGTATTTCTAACATACAACCGAACGGAATGTGCAACTCGCGCCGAAGGAGTTCAGTTCCAGTGCGAGAGGCAAAAAAAAAAAAAAAAGATAACTTTACCTCCTCTGCGAAGGATGCATCGAAGAGTACAGCTTGTCCTCGTAGTACCTTCGCATTGTTAACCGGTCGAGTGCTTGATTGTCGCTGCAAGGCGGAAAGAGCAACACACGTTTCCTCACGCATGTTTTCGAGGAAACACGCAGAGACACTAATGTTCACATTATTCGGCTTGCGCCGCCAGGCATACAAGGACAAGAGCGTCTAACCTGGCGCATATGCTGGTGTAGTGCAGGTACGCAGCCAGTACGACGCCGACGCGGCCCTTGTCACCCTGCGAAGAGGTCGGTGCGAGTGCCTTCGTTAGCTCGCACTCTCCTTTCGCTTTCTTCCATCCACAGCAGCTCAGAGCGCTGGCTTGGAATAACATGCGACTTCGGATTTTTTCTTTAAGAAAAACTGAATGAACGGCATTTATGCAGGTAAATAAAAACACGAAAAATCAACAACAATGACAATCTTTCCTTAGAAGAACCGAGCGTTGGGCGAGTTGATATTCTATTATGGATGGCGTTTTGCACAAAATTTATGTGCTCTCCTCCCTCTTGTCCACCTTTTTATGAACAAAATGTCATCCACAATCTCTCCTTTTCTTAACCCTTTCGCCACCTTGCGGGTTTCCGCAGAACTCACTTGCAACACTTGTATCCACGTGCTTCGAGTTGTCCATGAATTTGCCCTCGCACTGTCAGTCGCTAGCTTCCTGGTTAGCTCAATCGGCAGAACGACCACCCCGGAAAGGCGTTGGTCCCGGGTTCGAACCCCGGACCTTGACGAATTTTCCGGCAACTAACAGGCTTTTCTTTCTGAGAAATCCGCAAGGATTTCCTTGTGGTGTCATGCTACAAACTAACGGTTGTCTTCTTTCCCTTTCTTAACCATCCCGCCATGTTGCGGGTTTCCGCAGAACTCATTTGCAACAATGAAGCATATTGCGTCCATGCTTGAATATCTCTAGCGTCGACTGCACTTGAGAACACAATGGACTGGAATGAGGAACCACACACAATTCGACTCACGTAACACTTTTGTCACCCATCAGTCGCTCAATCAGCACAGCCAAAGCAGCCTAGAACACACCGACTCATTTCAAGTTCCGTGCAGTTCAATAAATCAACAACCTATCTCTAAAGAACTGTAGGGACAATAACGGCAGTCGCACAATGATGTAGAAAATATTATAATACATTTGCGTCCATTTTTTTCTCTTTGTTTTTTGGTCTTCTAGTCACTCAGTTCTTACAAAATACTGCATCATTATTGTTGATTTTTCTTTTTGTTGACTATATTTGTTCTCAATATACTTTTTGCGACTTAAGACCGTGCGCTTGGGGAGCGTTGCACCGTCACTTTTGTTGCATGGTCATGGCTGAATGGTGGTGCATAAGGTACTCGCCTTGGAGTGAAGGATCGCGACGTTCTGCGAATCGGCGTGGAACCACGAGTCCAGGCTCTTGCAGATGGTGCAGAGCCTCTCGAGAGGCGGCGAGAGATGCGCAGGCCATCCGAACTCCGCAATCTGCGAGTTGAAGCATGCCGGCGAATTATTACTGAAGTTCACTACAAGCATGCGGACTTTCGGAGATTGTCTGGAAAAGTGACTGTCCGCTGCACCCTGCATCTTTCTTGGTTTTTTTTTCTGACGTGTTATATTGTAACACATATCAAGTCTGTCCGCTGAAGCATGCAGGCGAAGAGAAATGAAATGACGACGTGTTTTGACGCGATAGCGGTAAAGAGCTCGTTTCACAGAAATACTGGCGTCGGCGTCCGTGTCGGCGTCATTGGTTGTGAGCGAGAAGTCATCATCTTTGCGTGACCGAAAAATCGAGCATCTTTGCATGACCAAAAAAAAATTAGAAAGATGCTAATAAAATAAATTAAAATCTGCGTCTCAGTGGAAATCGAAACACGGGTCGTTTACGTGACAAGCGGTTGTTCTACGACACATCCACGCCTCTTTTTTTTTTTATCTTGCACAGTATTTAATACATATGCGGTTTATGTATATACATAGCGTGCTTACTAATACAGTGAAAATAACTTCCTCTGCTTTGAAATGCAGTGAAAGTAGCTTTCATGCTTTAAAAACACACGTGTCCTGTATACATGCTTCGCAATACAACATTAAATATTGCCGTAATAGTGCGTGAAACAAGCGTATATTGTCATCGAGTGTCAGAGCATGAGATTATAATAACTTCATTGTTTAAAGTCAGTCACCCACTACAAAAAGCACACAAGTTACTGCATCCTTAAGGCCATGTAGTGGGTGCATAGCAAGTCTGAAATGATTTCATACACTAAGTGTTTGAAGTACGCACAAGCAACATAATATCGCTATAACGTTCAACTCTTAAAGCCGAAGCTTAAAGGTCCCCCGAAATCTTTATCGTGTTAAACCCCAGCACATGAGGCCGAATGAGTGAACTTGCGTGAAAGGCTGTGTAACGGTCAAACAAGTGTGCCGCATTCGGGCACTGGTCACTGTATTGTGAGAACTAACGACACAGTACATAAATCAAGAAAAAAGAAAGATTGTCCTTGAAAACATTGGTTACTTTCCATGCGCACCGCATTAGATCTCATGCTTTTCTCTTATACGAAATTGTTGTTATGCGCATAATTTTTTATTATTATCAAGATCCACTAAAATGAAGGCAGCCGATATAGTGCTGCATTTATATCGATTTATACTAAATCGATCACTAATATCGATCACACTATATATATATACATGTGCCCGCATAATGACCTGTAGTAAAAAAATAAATAAATAAATAATTCAATGATTACTAGCGCATGTGTACTTTCTTTAAAGAATATTCATTTGTCCTTACCTGGCTGTTGAGCCTGGCGAGGTCGTGTCGTTTTTCGGAAAGATTGAACACCTGTAGAAATAAAGAATAAATGTGAATGAGCCCTTGAAGCAAATAAAGCAATGCGAAGCTGAGTATTTTTTCTAGAATAGGATGTAATACAAACCTACAAGCGATGAAGTGATTGGTAGTTTGATACCAGGGCCGTAGCCAATGAGAGGTGCCCTACTCCCTCCCCCCCTCCCTCTTCCCTTTTGAAATTTGGATGAAGGAGTTGTTTTACCAATGACAAATGATAAAAATATGTTTTTCAGGGCCTCCAACGCGTGGGCCACCACTCCGAAAAAAAAATTCCTGGCCGTGGGCTTGTTTTACACACTGATCGTTATTGTCTTTGCTACAATATTGAGAAGTAGGCAGGAACTACCGGAATCGATGTAACCACTCGCATATCTTTGTGCCCCCCCTTACCCCCTGCATTTACTCCTATCCCGTTCCAGCTAAAGCAAGTCGTGAGTCTACAAAGTCAAAGTTGACTGTTTGAGCAGAGCGGTGTGACAAGTATAGCAAGGACGGTCGCTCCTAAGATCGTCACGCCGCATTTGTATTTATTGAATGCGCTATAGGATGCACACACCTTCCACTTGAGCAAGGCCTATTACAAATCCGGGGCGCTATAGATTGAAAGAGTAGCTTGTTTACCGTGTACTTGTTGCCGTGCTTCGTCCTTAGCATTCGGGTCACCTCCTTCAGGTTACTGCGATAGGTGGTGTCCAATCCACCTTCAGGGAAAGTGACAACTGCGAAGTGACAGCGAATTAAATTATGTTAGTTAGCACCATCCAACCCATGTATCCACAAAGTTATAGCATTGCGCATGGTTAACACAAGTTTTAGTTGCAGTAGAGAAAATTGTTTTTCGAATTTTCAACTGTTTCTTCTGGGTGAACTCAATCGGCAAACAAGTTTTCTTTCTTCGCAAGGGTTTCAAACATTGAACAACAATAAAAACGAATAACATAGCTTCCCAATATGCACATCGCTACTTGCAAATGGACCATTCTTTTTGAAATAATTGTCAGATAAACTGCATGAAAAAAAATATCCGCGGGCAAAGGGAGAAAATAACAGCACAAGCAAGTCGCCCAACTGTTTTTTTTTTTTTTTCGGTGAGCGGGAAATCTGTGCTGGCGCGCACAAATGCTAGTGTGCGTGAAATAATCGGTGCGGCAACAGCGTAAGCTGGGGGCGCCATTACTTAAAAAAATTCGGCACAACCTCTCCTTGACGTAGCTAAAGGTCACGGCGTTAGCCGAACTTGCGGTAGTTTAATTGCTACAAAAAATACGTGCATGTCAACAGTAAGCAAGCAATTCTCATTCTCCTTTCTCACCACTGAAGAGAGCCTAGATAAACAGGAATGCGATATTAGCGATGTCGCACCGATCTGATAGCCGTCAATAGTGCGTGAAGAATTATCATTTTCGCTAATAGTAATGAATATTGCTGTACACTTTTTAAAGTATATGTAAGAAGTTTTCGAAGAAGGATGCCAAATAACAGCATTTTATTCCTTCTAATCAGCGTTTCTTAAGCTTCCCTTACACATCACACAAGAATATATAACCTAATAGGCATTACAGAAGTATTTCATGGCCCTAAGGTGAAGGGGGCTTGGCAACGCCCGGCATCCAAAGACGTACCGATAATCTTCTCCGTTACGTATGTCACATCCATGGCGAAACTAAGTTGTCGTTCAAGGCTTCTGCGTGGATAAAAAACAAAACAGTATTTCAGGCCCGAGAAAACTTTCCAAGATTGCAACGGCAAGTCAGAAGCGCGCCATAATTACCTCGGACTTCTCGTTCGTTCAAGTGATCGGGATCCAGGACTCTTCTGTCATGAAAAAAGAAAGGACATCAGAAAGATTTAGGCGTTCAGATGGGCGAAGACGATAGCTTCGTGCACCCTACACAGGTGGCGTCGCAGACGAAATGTTAAGCTGGCAATAAGGATGACTGCAGCGGCGGGCGTCAGTGCCCTCCTATAGAATCTCTTTTAAAGTCGCCGACGTGGGTCGCGTACAGGCCAATATGAGCGGCGGCGTTTGATCCCAGGCAGCAGTTGAAGAAAAAAAAAAGGTTCAAAGTTTCGGGAATTTTCTCCGCAGCCAAACACCCTAGCTGTGGCATGAAGATCTCCAGAAAATGACGAAAATGAAAGAAATATACAAGTTCGATCAGCGTTATCTTAACGACCACGCTAGAGAAATATATCAAGGCACGCAATTTATATCACACACAACACGGGAAAGCGGGATGACACAATAGATTGGAACCTATAGTTATCGTACTCTTCAGGTTCATACTCTTGTGAGGGAAAAATAACGTGATCCCTGAATCATGACGGCATTCATAAGCGAGTTATAGATATATGTTCAGAGGACGTTAAAAACATAGCATATTCAGAAACGGCCGAACATTGAACGGCAATATAACAATATATAAACATTTAAATTTCGTCCTCATAAACATTATTTTTCTTCTCTCGTCTCTATGATCAAAACAAAACGATCTGTTTTTTTTGTCCTTTATAGTACCCTCAAAATAATTTTAGAAGGCCACATAAAAAGTACAATTGACAGTTTTCTTATTACCCCGCCGCGGTGGTCTAGTGGCTAAGGTACTCGGCTGCTGACCCGCAGGTCGCGGGATCGCATCCCGGCTGAGGCGGCTGCATTTCCGATAGAGGCGGGAATGTTGTAGGCCCGTGTGCTCAGATTTGGGTGCGCGTTAAAGAACCCCGGGTGGTCGAAATTTTCGGAGCCCTCCACTACGGCATCTCTCATATTCATATGGTAGTTTTGGGACGTTAAACCCCCCATATCAATCAATCAGTTATCTTATTCTTTGCAAACAGGTGATTCACTCTGATAATGCCACGTTTGTCACCAATGCAGCAACGTTCCAGTATTTCAATGCAGTGTCCATTTGGTTGACGAAGCTTCTGTGGAGCGCTGCGGAAAGGATCGAAGAACGGTTGATAACGAAGACTGCAACGTTTTCTTTTTTTTTTTTGCGGTACTATATCCTATTACGTGTTCCTTTTCTGAGACGTCGAACTGTTTTTTTATTTATTTCCAAATACGTCAGATTCAATGAAAAAAATTAAAACTTCTGCAGGAGTTTATTTATAACTCTGCGCATTTCCCGCCAGAGCAACATGTTTACCTCCATTTCCGAAGAATGAAGCCAAGTGGAACCTTCTCCTTTCGCTGCACCGATTATCAGTTTCTATCTAGCTATCAGCCGCTGTCATGAGTACTCAAATAATTTTTGAACTTTCTTTTTGCTTTACCCATGTCATTTTTTTCCCAAAACAACACCTTAATTCCGCGGATCAACATAAGCGCAAATTTCACAACGGGAAATCGCATGTATACGTATAATTCAATCAAACGGCTTCCATCGTAGACAGCCTCGTGCGCCAGGCTTGTCCGTATTTATCACCACTTGGCCTTCACATGTATCTCCGCAGATATCGAATGCCTCCTCCATGCCACACCAAACATACATGCATTAAAATTAGGAAGCGATCTTCAGACCTCAGTGATAAACTGTGGTACCAGTAGGCACTTTCAGATGGAGCGCCACTGTTCGTTTTTTCTCTTTTACAGCGAAAGCTGTTATGACATCACAACACGGGTCACGCGCCGTTTTACGCCGCTGCCGGTGACCACAATCACATCACGCGAAATTCAGAAAAAAAAACTAGCACCACAGTGACTAAGTCGGGCTCGAACCCGGGTTCGCTGGGTGCAAGCCAATTTTCCGATTACTGAGACTGAGCTATGCCAGTGCTTGGGACTTGTTAGCAAGTTTGTCTTAGACAGGCTTGATGTCGGGAAAGCAATTGCGTCAATACGACATATATAGCGTTTTAAAACAGTGATAGAACAACCAGTCGTCGCACCATGCGAATAGCATAACGAGTGGGCCATTCAAAGCTCCAATTCATTACAAAAGCTTGTTCTGGTTCTCCTATTAACTGTGGCGCATACCCACTTCAGCCATAATTCCTCATCGTCTTCAGCCACTGCATGAACAACTGCGGCACAAAATTCCTAGCAAGTGTTTAGCGGATACCACGCTTGTCAGGAGAATGACGATAAATAGCATAGCGAATGCCGACCTAGTGCCCAATAAATTACATCATTTACGTCGTAGTGGGTATCAAGCAAGAGTGCCTGCAGTAGTTACCGAATGAGTGTTTAGAAAAAGACTCAGGTCTGAAAGGCCAGGCCACTCTTTTAGCTTTCGCTGTGACTGTGTTGCTGCGCCTTCCGCGCAGGCCTGGCGTTTTAGGGGCGAAGCTCCTTATAGCGGCACCTGTCGTCCCTCGTAGCCGTTGTAGTATGAAACAAGTATAACATTTTGACTTCTAAGGTGGTGCCGGTGAGCGATTTCCTCTGTGCGTTGTTGAACAATAAAATCTAGTGCTCAATGTACGTGCCAATGACTGCTAAGGGGGAATGAGAGACAGGAGCATTCGACTTTTAGTTGACGCTCACGCTTCGATAGTGCTCAATGTAAATGCCAATGGCTGCTAATATTGAGCACTATCTGACAAGAAAGGGTTGCTTCGTTATACTCGCTGGGCGTAACCTCTTTAGTTTTAGAATGGTTTAGCGAGCGTTGAGCCGCAGTGCCATGAATACAATGAACTAGTATATACCATGAATGAACTCGAAGTGGTTAAAGGTGGGAAATAGATACGAAGCGCAAGCCGTAAGAAAGTAAAAGCCGAATTCTCCGCCTCTCATTTCCCATTAGCGTCCATTGGCATGTACATTGAGCACTATCTGACAGGAAAAGATTGCTACGTTATACTCGCTGGGCGTAAGCTCCTTGGTTTTAGAAAGGTTTAGCGAGCGTTGGGCCGCAGTGTCATGGATACAGTGAACTAGTATATACCATGAACTCGAGGTGGTTAAAGATGGGAAGTAGACCCGAAGCGCAAGCCGTAAAAAAGTGTGCGAGTGCCACCTCTCGTTTAGTCCTTGCAATGTCCGCTGGGTGGCGGTGCTTCTACATGAGGAATATATGATGAAAAGATGCGAAATGGTGGTATTTGGAGTGTTGAATAGACGGACGAACGGACACACAGACAGATGCATGGATGGACGCATGAACGGACGCAGGGGCGGGTGCATGGACGAACGCAGGGACGGACGCACGAACAGACGCACGCACGGACGGGCGGATGGACGTATGGACGGTCACACAGACGGACGCATGGACGGACGGAAGCAAGAACGAATGGACGGACGAATGCTTCGCCCCACTCTCCATCATTCACTCCGTGGATATGCTGCCATTTTTTTTTCTTCTCTTTATCCGTCTTTCCCTTTCCCCCAGTGGAGGTTAGAAAACCAAACGCACACCTGGTCAACCTCCCTGCCTTCTCTCTCTCACGAAACAAAACACTGCACTGCGTGTGCAAAACTCACCGATCTCCTGGAATGTCGGAGTTCTCTGCTTTCACTGCGATTCTGAAACGATAAAGAGAACGAAGATTAACTTCACAATTTGTCTCGTCAATGCGTTTTTGCCGTACAAAACAAACTTGTTTTCGGGTTCACTGAAAGCGAAACTTCTCAACAAGGTTGCTTCACGTACTTTTTTGAGTGAGCTCCTTCTCACCCACAAGTCAAAATTCATGGGAAAAAAAATCGTTTATACAATGAGATCCGGAGCTTTGGCAAAAAGTTAGAATGTCGCCTACTTGTCCGTCTTTGAATGTAAAGCATGAACAAAGGTCATCGTTATGTTAAGGTTGATAAAGGGTACGAAACGGCAATTAAAGGTGTACATCGTTGATGGTCAAATTTCAGCATAAGAAGCGCGGGCCCCTCGTATGAAAGCCAAGCATTCTACTCTGTCACTGTTCATAGATACAGCTGAAGCATGGGTAATCATTAATACACGTCCGTTTAATACTTGGCAATCACGTGCTGAGCCCCACGAGACGGATTCAAGCTCTTCAGTAGTAGAGTACTAAGTGCTCAAAATCGTTAGCCACTTTTTCTAAACACACAACGACCCTTTGGTGTAATTGGTCAAGCCTTATTTTCTTGGGACGGCATTCAGCTCTCCTATAGTAGTGTACTAAGTACTCTAAATCGTTAACCACTTTTTTTCCAAACACACGACCCTGCGTTTTTATAGTACGTTGTACTCTAAATCGATAACAACTTTCTCTACACACGACCCAGTACATAGATGTACCGAAGTGTATGTGCTCTTATAGCTGGAATGTTGTGAAACCTCTGTTTTCTGTTCCACTGCCACGCCTCTAGCCTGGCCGCGCATGTCTGTACACACTGTAAGTAAACTTTTTTCAAAATAGAGTTCATCGTTTTATCACCTTAATTGAGTACTATAGTCCAGAACGTGTCTATATAAGTTCCCTCGCTTAGTGTATTTTGGGCGATACAGTTGCATTATACAGAGCGGTGACACGCGCTGCCATATTTTGTGAAAGCACGTATATAGGAACACGCTGAACTGGCCACACCACGCAAAACACGGCAGCACAACATGCGTGCGTATGTCTCGGTCCACCGGTATATGTCACAAATGGCGGCAATGCGACGTGCAAACTGCTCCGCTAACTATATCACCACCCTGTACAAGGAAACGCTCCATGGCATCGAAGCACTTTATTCACGGTTCGTGCTGCACGAGCTCCTGGAGAAAAAAAGTTCATGAAAGCGAAAGCTGTTATGAGATCACTTTTCGGTTCACGGGCAGTT
Source organism: Rhipicephalus microplus (assembly GCF_043290135.1). Classification (NCBI taxonomy): domain Eukaryota; kingdom Metazoa; phylum Arthropoda; class Arachnida; order Ixodida; family Ixodidae; genus Rhipicephalus; species Rhipicephalus microplus. The sequence goes on along the minus strand of NC_134700.1, from coordinate 254,098,384 downwards.
GCATGTTGCCCGCCGCCGCCGCCGCCGGTGTCCGTAACGACATCCGGCGAAATTAGAAAAAAAAAAACCTTGGACCAATGGCACAGTGGGGCTGAAACCAGGGTCCGCTGGGTGCCAGCCCAGTATTCTACCACTGAGCTACACCGGGGCTAGATAGTTGTTGTCAAACTTGCCTTAGGCAGGCTTGATGTCGGGAAAGCAATCGCGTTAATACGACCTATAAAGCATTTTACAAAATCGAAAGAACAACCAGTCGTCGCACAATGCGAATAGCTTATGGCTAAGTGGGTCGTTCAATGCTCCAACCCATTATAAAGTCTTGTTCTTGTTTCCCTATTAAGTGTGGCGCATACCCACTTCAGCCTTAATTCCTCATCGTCGTCAGCCACTGCATGAACAATCGGCACAAAATTCCTTGCAAGTGTTTAGCGGAAACCACGCTTATCAGAAGAATTACGAAAAATAGCATAGCGAATGCTGACCTACTACCCAAAAGCTTATTATTAACGCCCTGGAGGGTACCAAGCAAGTATGCTTGCAGTAGTTACCCAATGAGTGTTTTGAAAAGGCTCTGAGAGGCCACTCTTCTAGCTTTCACTGTGACTGTGCTGCGCCTACCGCGCAGGCCTGGTGCTTTTCTTTCTTTTTTTGCTAGCCTTGCGTAAGCTCAGTTTTGGTTAATGTAGCACCAGTGTGTAAATATCATTAGGACACGACCTAAAAGAGAATAAAATAAAGGCAAGGGATGATATTCAACGCGAAGCCCACACAATACGGTTATTTACCTGCCAATTCCGAGCATGGCGCGAAACAGCGAGAAGGGGGGCAACCGAGGCGTTGCGATGTGCTTACAATGTACGCGTGCTCAGAATTCAGCAAGCTTGGATCCCGAAGTCAGATAGGCCGTTTCGCGTAGTCACCGACTTCCCAGTGTCCGCTGTACGCAAGTCTATTGCGAACGCAAGGCACGCGCAGTGGAGCCCGCGTCAAGCTTGTCTGCCGCAGATCTCCGACGACTGCTCTGAAGGAACGGCCGAGAGAACTCCTTGACGCACACTTCCCCGGCCATTGCGTGATGGGCACAACGACCTTCCTTACCGCACATCTTCTTCCTGTCCTCTTACGAAAGCCAATTCATTGCAATCGGAGGGGTTTTATGGCGCGAATACGGCGGCTATAGATATGAGCGATAGCGTTTACATTTTTTTCCCCCTCTGGGTGTACAAAACATTTCTCTGTGAAGGCCATTGGACTTTCCTTACTTTTGTTTTGAGTAAGACAAGCGAATGCCACTCGAAATGAAGGTCGCTGTCAACGCACTTATGTCGACCCGACATCTCACTACGGTGCCGCTTTATCGGACCACTTGAAGATCGAGAGATCTACTCGGCCGTCCATGATGCATGCACGAATAGCTTCCTCATTGGACATTCGTCTAATCGACGCTCGAATATTGAAGCCCATCGACTTTTATTCCTGTCGTAGCGTTACCTTCGCATCGCGGTGCTCCTTCCAAACGTGCATCCTTCAGAAAAGCGCCACGATGTGGTGATTCACACCACCCGTTGAGGAACAAAAAAAAAAAACGAAAAACAGAACGTTGCGATGACAAGCTTTACGCCGTTTCGTCAAGTTTGTTGGAACTTTGCCTACAGTACGCGAGTCCTACCACGCTATGCTCTATATAGTTACGGTATACTGCTGCCGGAATATTTCTTTCAAGCCTCGCGTCTCTTCATCGATGGGCAGATTATTGTTCGACACCTTACTTCACACAAACAAAACTGCGCGGAACTGCAACATCTCTTCCGGAGCAGGCTTGCTCAAAAAAATTACATTAGAAAGCTTAGTGCTAACATGGCTAAGTGCAGTGTTTATTTTAAAACTTACAAGCGATCAGCGAGAGCAACGCGTGAAAAAGTGAATTCATACGCCAATTGATAAAAGAATTACTAATATGTTGCCTAGCGTTGAACAATTTAAGTAATATTTGTTTTTTAATTTATTTTTATTTATTCAGAAGTACATCACAGGCCTCCCAGGGGCATTGTGTAAAATGGTGGTCAAATACATAATTAAGAATAATGTAAGTTAATATAAACAAACAAAGGCAAGTCAACAAAGGTAAAAACAAGTTTAAGAAGCTTAACATCGGGAACGACGGCAGGTACAGCGAAATAGTAGGTGTAACTACAAAGCAGCTGGTACCCGAGGTAAACATTAAAAGACATTACAACTGAGCAAGCTTGAAACACAAAGGTATAAACGGACAGCGTATTAGACACATAAATATATGTCTAATTACACATGTAATAATGAGCCTGAGCTTCATTTTCGCAGCGCGCCCGCATGAGAAACAGTAGCGACTGCGAAGTTGTAATTACAGGGTGAACTACAGAGTTGCCGCCTCTATGCGACAACCGCGCCACAACAGGACCAAGCGCGTCGAAGGGGGCCGCCGTTCCCACCGTCAAACTGAGGCCGGCGACGGAGAAGGGCGGCCCCGCGCTTCCTGTGGCGGCGGGGGCCTTTCTTTATGCAAGCCATGCATAGCGGAGTGGCTGCGAGGTTGAGCGATCTGCTCCCCCCCCCCCCCTTCTTTTGTCGTCCATCCTAATTGAGCGCGTTCCATCGACCCCGTTTGGCCACCACTCTCCTCCGATGCCTCATCATTCCTGACCCTGTCATGCGGCGGTTGAGAGACAGGCCAGCCAGACCAGAGGTCCTCCCCGGGCACAGACAAAAAGCCGCATACAAGCTGTAGCGAGGATATGTCGCTTTGGAATAGCTTCATCGGGCCTATACTTCGTAAAACACACGCATGTACCGCTGCACACGTTCAGACGAGCGTTGTTCACTAAGATGCGAGTGATGCCGGATTTAGAAAACTCTGAGCAAGCTAAATCTCCTCTCTCGTACTCATTAATTATTGTATACAGTTCAAATTGAAGAGGCGGGGTTCTTCTCTCTCGATCAGCAGCGTCGGTTCATTTCCGGCAGGATGCTTGACTATACGTTTGTACCAACAACTTTTTTTGTTTTCTAGCTATATGGCTATGGATTTAAAATTGCGGACACTGACAGAAGTTTAAGGTCATGAAATACGCAAGTGTCTGCGAATTGGCTACAGAGAGAGAATAAATGACAGAAGAGGAACAGAGAGGGAATTTCATCTCGTACTCACATCACCATGCGCAGCTTCTCTACTTGAAGAACCGGTGAGTGCATGAGGCGGCTTGCTATGGTACTTCCAACACTAGATGAGCGACCTCTCTACCACTCGGCCAGCGTGAAAAAGGCCGCTTGGGCAGTTTTAAAGCGTTTCTTTACCATTCGGCGGAGCCCAGAATATAGCCCTTCGGCCGAAGACTTCGTCTGCATGTTTCCTGAGGCAGTTCACCAACCTACACGAACGCTTGCGACGTATACCGAACGTGAAACGCACCGTTGTGCGCGTGTGTTCGTATGAACAACGAACCTGTCCCATCCTCCTAATATTTCAATCGTTTTTGGTGATTATTATTATGATTAGTAAAAGTTATGAAGCTAAATATTTGAGCACTATGACTCCTGCAACTAAAGAACAACCTGACTTATGTTCTGAGGTCGGCGAGACGTTTTTTTTATATTTTTTCGCGATTGAATTGAGGAATCGTACTCGCAAATGAACTAATGCTACATCAGTTGATGCGATGCAGAGTGCATCGGTTGAGTAAGCGGTGCAAGACTCCTGAGAATCCGGATTTGCAATGGCGACAATTCGAAAGATCTGTTGGGTTATTGATAAATTGAGAGACGATGCAGGACTTTAACAAAACGCTATCAGACCCAACAAAACTCTATCAGCCCCAATATTGTTCAGCAGCTGCAAGGTTTATCAGTGCACTGATAAACCCCATGGATAATGGACTCCGTGTGTCTAACCACCAAAGGAGGCCCTCGCATACCACCTTTTGATGCGAATCTCATGACATTCGCATCAAAAGGTGGAGTGCGAAGGCCTCCACTATTATCCACGGGGTCGGCTGAAATCGTGACGCCACGCGCGCATTCGTTTTTTCATATTCGACCGTTTGCGTCCTTCAGCGGTAGTCATGAAGGACTCTAATCATCGTGGTCCTTTATGCACGTCTCGCACGACCACACTGCACGCCTTCGCCGTATACATAGACACGCGCAATATCGCCATTGACGAGAACTAGCAGCCCAACTGCAGTGCTCCATCCGTATGCACACGCTGCTTGATAGAGCATATATAGGAGAACATTCACACTGAACTACGTTTATTGCCAACTAATCGGTGCTCGTTAAATGCACTAAGAAGTGCCAAAGCCATGCATCCACCCTGCATTTTTTTCTGTCATATATAGGCGTGCACAATGTTCCCCTTCATGAGAGGGTGGGGGGGGGGTGATGGTTCGTCGGAGCATCCCCCTCTCCCTATTATGCATTGCAGTAGCGCAATAAATTGTGCTAGTTGGTATTGGTTCATAGTTTAAAATGATTAAGACGTGCACACAGCTAACACGGACACTAGAACAAAAAAAAAAAAAAAACGCGCCTGTGCTTGCGTGTCTTCCTTTCTGAGTCCGCGCCTGTGCGCGCGCCTTATCCAGTTGAAACACGCACGCTAAAGAACCCCAGGTGGCATTAATTTCCAGAGCCGTCCAGGACCTACGGCGTGCTTAATAATTACGTCATGGTTCTGGCATGTAAAACCCGCCAAATTATATTATTATTTTCCTAAAAGAAAGGAAAAACCTGAGGTGAAACGCCATCTGCCCCGGATAAGGATTTTTTTTTTTGTACACGTACACTGCGCGACAAGTCCAATCATTCTCCCTCGTCGTCAGTGACGTTAATCGGTCGCTCTGTGCTAGGCCAAGAGCTAATGATAGCGCACATAGTTACCTCTTTTTAAAAAAGTTTACGGCAATGTAAACAAGGTACAAAAGTGGGACAGTGCACAGTCTTAAACTGTCGGGTCATTAACATTCATTAACATGGGCAAGAGATGCCACCGGAAGACTGCGGCGTCGCTCGAAACTACGGCACTCCACGCAGTATATACGCATGACGAGCGGACGCACGGGAACCGTGAGCAGGTGGCGACCGAGCGCCTCTTAACGAGGTAATCTCGTTAATAGACAGCGAGGCAAAACGGGTCCCCACACGACCGAGAATGCTCAGTCATCATCCAGTTACCGTCTGACGTGCGATCAATCGTGCCGCTCGCTTCATCTATCTAGAGCCCCTTCGCCGAGCAGTTATACGACTAAATATATCTCCCTCAGTGGCAGTCTACTATATGAAGGCAAATCAGCAGTCAGCCTCTTCCGCTAGAACAAGCGCGGGGTCTATACAGGACGCCTGTGGCCCGGAGGCTTTGATGCCCCAGAATGTTTGATTATTATCCAAGCTTCTAATGTCAACGGCGCACGCGAGTTAGAAGTGTGGCAGCTTGGGCTAGTTGGTATGACATGACAATAGTTATAGCGCGAAAACAGAACGACGACACTTCGTGTCCTTCTGGTCTCTGTGTCGTCGTTCTGTTCTCGCGCTATAACGCGAGTTAGGTTTGATTAGCGTGCTAAAAAACAAAAAAAAACAATACGGGGACAACCAAGGACAGACGTGCGCGCCCGTATAGATAAGCCCGTGGTCAGAAGTTTGCAGAACGACAAAACGCCTCTTAAACAACTTTGCCGCAGACCTCGAATAGTATGCGCTATATGCAATGTGGACCCCCTTTCAGATAATGCTTGAATTTCTCTGAAATCATGCATATATAGCTTGCAGTACACCATTTTCTTTCCTAATGTAACTTGGTAATTTAACGTTGTGCTAAGACCATGTGTCTACATACTCCTAAGCTAAAGACAGGTTGCTTTTGAATGGGGAGGCAATGGGAGTTTAATACGAAACTAGCTCAATTAGCCTAGATATCGCACTCTAATTAAAGCGTCTCCTTCCCATGTTTATGAATAACGGATACGTTAGGAATATATACTAGGTGGTAAAAGAAAACATATGACAACGTATACAGGAATAAAAAAAGAATTCTTTTTACCTACCCGAACACAAAGATGGTCGAGTAATAACATCGCAGCTACAGTTCTTAGGCTTGTGACTACATTCATATGACACCACGTGCGTCGTCTTGCTTAGTCGTTGTTGCAAGAGCTATTATAAACAATTAAAAAAAAAAGGTGGCTCAAACAGCTTGTTAAGAAAAGCTTAATGAAGACGGGATTAAATGCAATACTTCTTTGCGAAAATTCACAGCGTTAACCAGCGACACAAAATACTACTGTTCTTTTTTTTTTAATGCTTACAGGATGGAGGAAAATAAATAATTCCTGATCAACCAGAGAGACGGCGAGCCCGAAGCCATATAAAAATTGTTGCATTGATTTTTTTTTCTATTCCTTAAAGCTTCTTTGCGTTGGTGGATTTGCGCTGAACTCATTTGCCAAATGCGCAGAAACAACAGAAGCAGAGAATATCTTTGTGCCATATATGGCTTAGGTTAGCGAACCTAAGTGGCAATTCCCACGCAATTCATCTTTTTTTCGTGTTGTAATTATTTTACCAAATCCATCATAAAATAACTTTTCGGTGTGGTTTTGTAGTAACTTTTGTGGTGTAATTATAGCGGAGCGAGAGTTTGATTCCCGTAGCCACAAACACATTTTACTATAAAGATGTCTACAATACTTCTGAAGTAAAAAGAAACAACACGAGTGTTCATTGTGCATTCGCCTAAGAAAAACCTAAAGCGAAATCTTTTCTCTTTTTTTTTTGTAAGCTGTTATACTGATCCTCTTTTGATGCTTTCTCCACCTAACGTGACTTTGCACTGCTCCCGGGATCGGAGGTATTGCAAACCTTCTGCACCTCACCAGGTTTTGCACGGCCTCCGTGATCGGCCCACCTTCGACCAAGCGAAGATGTCATTTGATGACGTCATGGTTTGACGTCACAAATTTTGACATCTGTGTAGAGATGTCTGCGGTGACGCCATGAGGTCGTAATTTTTTGCGTCACTCGTGTTGACGTCGACGCCATCGTGGGTCAATTTTCAGGTTTAATGAACGTTCTAATTAGCTTTCGAAAAATTACTCAAAGTTTTCCATTCTAGATACGTGTTCCATTGGCTGGCGCCGAGGATGTATATTTTTTTGGGCGCACAGCAACACGTGATCGCAACGTCCTCGAGAGGCCTTCTGGGTGCGTTCTGCGCTACACAAGGGGAGTGCACCATTTCGCGCATATCTCACCGGACGACTCGTTTTCCCGGCGAGTGAAGAAAGATGGTCTCACTTCTCGCCACGCGCTCAAGCTCGAGGCGAGAAAGCATAAACATATGCTGAAGCGAGGCCGTGCCCTCGTTAGGCGCGACTTTTTGTTTTCCTTTCGCCGCGTCACAAATCACGGGGAGAATCTGGATGCGTGCCTTTGTAACGTCGAGGAGAAGCACGCAGAGAACGAGAAAGTCGACGGGATACTTGAATACACGATGCTCCGCCTCCACTGGCCTCGCAACATGGGCGCAATCGCTCGCTTTTAGTAAGGCGAAAGCCTTATACGTCATACGAGTCCCGAGACTTGGCGGCGAGTTTTGACGAGACATAGGGTTACGTCGCGAGAGGTGGGCAAAAATGTCGCATGACGTCATCAATCATGTCGTCATGCGTCATTTTGATGGCCTCAGTCGATGCTCAGTCGATGCAAATGTAGGGGGAGGGGGAATAGGTCAAAATGTTGTAGGCGCGCGTGCTCAGATTTGGGTGCACGTTAAAGAACCCCAAGTGGTCGAAATTTCCGGAGCCCTCCACTACGGCGTCTCTCATAAACATATGGTGGTTTTGAAACGTGAAACCCCACATATCCATCAATAGAAAATTGGAAATGCCTTCTAGAACCTGATGAGAAGCAGGCGTATATTACATTCTGTATGAAACAAAAAAGCCCAAGCAACGATCGGAAAGGAGAGACGTGCTTTCAAGTTTCAGCCAGCAATCCTGAATGATGGTCCCCAGCAGGCGTGTACGAACGGGTCAGCCGATGCACATGCTGGCTTTGATAGCCAATCGTAATAAGCGATAAATAGAAATAAGAATCACCATCAACATCGGTGACATCAGCTAAACTTCCGAACGAAATATTGCATGGGAAAAGGAAATTGCTGGGAGTAACCACACAGTATGCATTGTTCCATGTTTTCCTTTTTAGGGGCGAAGCTCCTTTGGGTGTGGGTCTGTACATCCCATAGGGTTTGTTTTCGGTGACGTACGTAGCCACCGGTGGCACACACCCGCTCTAGAGCAGGTATGTGCCACCGATGGTGGAACTTGTATAGATGGCAATACTTGTAGTTGATGCCGTTCATACTAGTTGGAAGAGCTCCTGCAGCCATCTCCCTCACCGGAAGCCTGGGAGACGTCCTTAAGGAGCCCGAATTGGCATATACAGGCCAAGCTGGCGGACTGGTCTGCTAGTGTTGCGGCCCCTTGGGCCCCAACCTAGGCCCCGTCAAACTTGGTTTCCCCCATTTCCCCTCCCCTTTCTGAATAATAAATTTTAGTCCTCCTCCTCATACTAGATGGTGATTTCAACGCTGATATCGCAGGCACGACGAATAATTGGCTTATCCAACGTATGGCTTCTGGATATGCACTCAGATGTATATCGTGTGACCATATGAAACCAACCACGATACGAGAAACATGCATTGACCGAGTATTTGCAAATTTTCCACTGCAATCCATACAGGAACCACTCACCCTTCATTTCAGGGACCATAAAGCCGTCATAATGAAGGGACATCGCGAAGCCATCCATCGTCTCTAAAAACAAATAAAAGTTGATTTCTATATATACACACACAGTGTTTCTCATTGTGTCTTTACATCATGATCAACTGGGCGAATTACACACGGGAGACTCGCGGTTGTACTGATTATTCCCTCCAGAGCTTCACCCACTCGTCTTCATTCACCGCTTGGATATGCTGCGATTTTTTTTTCTCTCTATCTCTCTCTTGGTAACATTTTCCAGACGCAGAGTAAATTTGAATTTATTCCCAACGCAGTGTTTAAAATGGAACAAAACGGTGCAGTTCGGCCACGATCACGGAGGCAACATAAGCAGCCACCGGAAGTTTCGAAGCAAGAGAGTTGTTACCGGAAGTGGACGTGCAACGGTAAGCGATGGAGCCAAATAAGGGCCGCAAGCAACGGCAGTACACAACCGTGCGGTAAACACGGAGCTACGCACCCAACGCATGGACGGGTTGCGCCCGTAATCTGCCCCTCAAGTGCGAGGCCACACGGCCACGCTGTTTCGAGAAAGCAGGCGCGATGGGAACCACATGGCGGCTCTCCAGTGCCGCTTCATGACGCACCACCAGTCTTGAAAGCAGCCAGGACAGCCTCGGCACAAGCCTGTTGGAATGACGCCGGCCAGCAAGGGTCGAAGCAACGAAGAAACAACGATCGAGGAGATGGTTGCTTGTGTTGCGACTCCGTTAGCCTTCTGAGCGTCTGAGCCCTCCACGAATTCCTCACGTGGCTGTCACTCAAGCGAAGGCTTCCGTGCGAAAGACAAGGAAGTCTGGCTACACATTCACCAGAGCAGACGAGCTGCCAGAAGGAAGGAAGGAAAGAAGGAAGAACAACAAGAAAGAGCGCAGGGAGGTTAACCAGATACACGCCCAGTTTGCTACCCTACGCTAGGGGATTGGCGAAGGGGCGTATAAATATGAGAAAGAGATAGAGAGAGAGGAAAGAGAAAAGAGACATAAAAACTGCCAGTCAATCGGCTGACGCGTGTGCAGCGGTGGCATTGATTGATTGATATGTGGGGTCTAACGTCCCAAAAGCAGCACATGATTATGAGAGACGCCGTAGTAGAGGGCAACGGTAATTTCGACTACTCGGCGTTCTTTAACATGCGCCCACATCTGAGCACACGGGCCTACAGCACTTTAATAATAATAATAATAATAATAATAATAATAATAATAATAATAATAATAATAATAATAATAATAATAATAATAATAATAATAATAATAATAATAATGATGATGATGATGATGATGATGACTTCGGTTTAACGCCCCAAGACCACCATATGATTATGAGAGACACCGTAGTGGAGGGCTTCGAAAATTCAGACCACTTGGGGCTCTTTAACGTGCACCCAAATCTGAGCGCCCGGACCCACAGTATTTTCGCCTCCAGCGAAAATGCAGCCGCCGTAGCCGGAATTCAATCCCGCCAGCTGCGGGTCAGCAGCCCAGAACCTAAGCCACTAGACCACTGCGGCGGGGGGAGCGGGGGCACTATACACAAAAGTTAAAGGTGTTCATGTAAGCCCGTATAGTCCTCAAAAAGCGCATGAGAGCTTTGACTGCCTTTCTAGCCGATGAAAGATGACGGCTGCTCCAGCAGTATCTGCCCAGAAAGTGGCCGATCGTGCAATTGTCACAACTTTCCTAGCTGGCAAAAGTGCGCATATCGCATATAAAAATAGTGAAGACGTATGCATACGTCTTCATGGGAGGTTCGTATACCGCATCTTTTGCCGCGGAACAACTGCGGAACAACGGCTAAAGCAGAACTGGCGCCACCGATCAGGACAACGAGGGTAGAAAGCAATACCACCCCCCCCCAAAAAAAATCAGCTAAAGGGGGTGTTTAACCGATGATAATCATAAAAGTATGTGTCCAGCAAAGTCTTCAACAAGTGCACCCCCCCCCCCCCAAAAAAAAAAAATTTCTGCCAAAAAGCTTGGCTTCATAATGCTGTAAGTGCTACAGTTAAGTCAATGGCAGGCGTCAATTCGTGCTTCATGTGAGCATTCTCAACTTAGATACCCTATTCTCAGGGGGGAAAAAAAGGCCATTGAATTCGCACGCAACTGATACTGATATCCGTACCAGTTGAACAGGGTTGAAGCATAAGACGCAGTGCATGAAGCGATGCTTTGGCGCACGATATGCACTTTTAATTTGTTCTTTACTGGCCACCTCCAAAAGTGGAACGCGGAAACTTCGGACGATCCAGCAGCAACAGCGACCTTCTAGCAACTTAATATTCACGTAGGCACAAGTTCGCTTCTGCTAATGACGCCTCGAGACGCGGTGAAGGAGCAGCGCCGATTCTTGTCTGATAGCACGTAGCAAGTGCAAGCTGAATGCTTATCGAGGAGGTTCATAAATCAAGCGCAGTATACAGTGTGTGGTAACCGCCAGTCCAGTCAGCTTCCTTCGGTGCACTTGCTGGAAAACAGGAAACGGTCGCGCCTACACGAAGGTGCTAGGCGAATGCGGCGTGCTACAAGATTGTATCGCGGAAGCCCCGAATTCGAAGATGATATATCAATCTGCAGTGCGAACAACATACCCGCAGGACGAAAACACAAGATGCATTGACTTGGTTAACGACCCCACCTTTACGTTCTGTCTTGCTCCAAGTTTCCTTACATTCCTTCCCTTTTTCCTTCGAAGTGATTCGCGACAAGACTGAAATGCAACGGCAATATTTCTGGCACGTTTTGTGGTAACGGCCTTGCGGTCACACGAACTTTGGCGCACGCCACAGTTGTTTACCTTTTTTCTGTTTTTTTCTTACTGGACACACTTTTTGTGCATTAAATACATAGAACGATAACAAACAGAAAGGGCAGTTGGTCCAAGACGTGTCTGCGTTTTTTCTCATCTTGTCCAGCCTTCCAGTGCCGACATTTTGTAACATTTCAATACGAAGTTGCGGACTATCGTGTTCTGTAGCTTCGGAATGTTAAGGCCTACAATTTAGTTTTAATAACAGTTCTTTTTTCCTACTGCTCCACGAAAATTTTGCCCATAGTGGCCGCATTAAAATAAAGGGGGGGGGGGATGCCAAGTGTAGAACACGTCGCATGATAGCATAGATCGACGCCATGCAAATGACAAGAAATAAAGAATATTTTACGAATAACAAAACCGTGTACTATGCTTCCCAGCAAGCTTCCACGAATCACCCACCGCGGTAATCTTTTGGTTACGGTGTTCCACTGTTGGGCCGGGATCGAATCCCGGCCACGGCGGACGCATTTGGATGGATGGACGCGAGAAGCTACACACCCGTGCACGTTATTAGACTCGTGAAGCTAGAGACCCGTGCAGGTTAAGTGCGCGCTAACTAAACACAGGCAGTCGAAATTTCTGGAGCCCTCTTTACGGCGTTTCTTGTGATCATATCGAATATTTTACACGTAAAACTCCCTACAACTATTATGTTAATATTGTTTCACAAATCAATGCCACACTGTAACCTTTCAAAGTTCTAATGGTGCACACAGATTCTGGCAATCAATGTGCGATGTAGTGTTCCCACGCACCCACACTTGATTTTTATTTAATTAAATAACCGTACATTAGTGAAAATACAATGCAGATACTCGTCAGAAGTCGTATCATGACTGAAAAGACAGCTACAACAGCTTTTTTTTGAGTCGCTATGAAAGAAAAGAGAGCGTCACTGTGTTATAGAATATTGGCGGCAAGATTATTCTGTCAGAACGATTGATTGATATGTGGGGTTTAACGTCCCAAAACCACGATATGATTATGAGAGACGCCGTAGTGCAGGGCTCGGCAAATTTCCACCACTTGGGGTTCTTTGACGTGCACCCAAATCTGAGCACACGGGCCTACAACATTCCCACATTCATCAAAAATGCAGCCGCTCCGCTGCCAGGATTCGATCCTACGACCTGCGGGTCATCAGCCGAGTACCTTAGTCACTAGACCACCGCGGCGGGGCTTAGTCAGAATGACGAAAATTTCTCAGATGGTGTCACAGTGCTTGCAGACACGAAAGCGGAAAGCACAACGGGAAGAATCGTCAGTTGCGTCTAGCGCTATGGCACCTTTTGATGCGTTTAATTACCAAGTAAAAAAATCGACGCGCACAAACCTTTGTCGTGAACCAAAGTTTGGCACTTAGTCGCAGAAGGAAACTTATTGCATCACTGTTCGAAACCATTTATTAGAAATGACTATTTTACGAATGGGTTGCAGTGCCGCCATACTGGGCTATTAACCTTTGTGTTTTGCAAATTTAACAACTAAACGAACAGTGTTACGGTAGACGCATATGCATGAAAACGGTTTGGCTGTAGCATACGATGTTTCATATCTTCATTAATACACGCTGCAGTACACAAAACCAAGGAAACATCATCTTAACAGCTCAAGATTGCAGTGCCCACATGTCCTAAGTCATCATCATCATCATCAGCCTGACTACGTCTACTGCAAGACAAAGGCCTCTCCCATGTACAGCCAGTTAACCCGGTCCTGTGCTAGCTGTTGCCAATTTATACCCGCAAACTTCTTAATCTCATCTGCCCACCTAACCTTCTGTCTAACCACATGTCCTAAGTAAGGTAGTTTATATGGCGTCCACAGAACACACATATCCTGAATCATCCTGCATTAGCAGCACACACAATTCAGCACCCACTGTCCATGAGCGTGTTTTAATATAATGGACACAAGTATACATGGAAAGTATTCTCCGAACGCGTTTTCACGTTCCCATGATTGTGTTTCTGGCACGCTGCATGAACTGACGCTTCACCTCGCAGGCCAAAATAAAGTTTTTTTTTTTTCGTTCAACAACTGCGAGTCATTACAGCAGGGTCGGTGGGCGCGGCGCGCCGAGAGGGAACCTCGCGCCTCGTGTTCTGCGAGCAGCAGCAAGGCGCATCCCAGCTAACGGATCACGGATTTCGCGGCGCCGATGGGGCACGACTTCTGGGTGCTGCCAGCCAAGCCGCGATCAGCAAGAAAACGCGCGCACACACACACACTCGTTCGCGTGCGCTCCAACAACTTGGCGAAGGAGCGGGTGCTATAGACAGCCAAGGGAAGAATGTTCGCAGCTTGACCTCTAGTGCCCTCGTGTCCTTTCAGGTTTGCTCAGTGTTTTTCTGCTGATGCCTGGACCTCCCCCCCACCCAGCCCCGTCCCTCCATCCTCTTCAAATCCATCCCCTTCAAGTACCCTTCCCTATCCTCGAACCCCCTCCCTCTCTCATTCCACTAGCACAACGGAGCCTCTACCGAGCTGTGGCATAAGCGAGCAGCTTTTGAATTTTTCTTTCAATTCTCGCTCTCTTTCCCGCATAGTATCGGTTCGTACTTTCTTGCTTCATTTCTCCACGCCAATCGGGCGCAGAGAGCTGTTCGCCAACGCCGGTGGCGTTCGCGGTTATTTTTCAACTTGGGTCATTTTTTTTTTTTTCGCGCTAGGATAGTCCCAGGATGTATCAGGGCGGGATGAGATAGAGAAAGCGTGCCAAGGAAGCCGACCGGACTCCGGAATTTCGTCCCGCGGTTTACTTTTTCAAACACTTTATTTATTTATTTATTTTTTAAAAGCACGGGGCAAACCAGGAGCCCCCATCTGAGCGGCGTGGTCGACGGGCCGCGCGCTTATCTATGCCGCACATCTCAGATCCCCGGTCCCCTCACCGTCTCCTCGCTTCCCTGGGCGAACACTTCGTTTCGTCTTGAGTTACGAACGAAGTACACTTTGTAGAAGACGCTCGCCGCCGATGCCGCAAGGACACGGCGGGAACACCCATAGACCGCTGTTTCGCTATTGCGGAGTCCTCTCGGCAGCGTCCACAGACCGCCATCGAAAACGCGTGTCGTCCACCGGCATCTAATTCCCACGTCGCCCCATTACTTTTCTTCTTCCGGAGCGGGACATTTCCTTCCCCGCCGTTCTGTTCACTTTCCTGCGTCGCGTTCTGTGTGTCACACACGCTCGTCCGCAGAGACACTCGCCCCTGAAGCAAACTGGCCACGCTGGCGGAATCGGCGTGTTTTTTTCGCAACTACAGCGAGGCTTTCCATGGGAAGAGGGCTTCACTTGTTTCGACACGGGAGACGTCCGCAGCAAGGCTGAGCGATTCTGAACGTCTCTATGCTTGAAGTTCACAACGTCAATTTAACCTGGAGTGTCCGCATGTTGTGGCTATGAGCAAATATACTGCAGTGCAAGTATTTGTTGTCGTATTACTGCTCTTGTGTCTATGTGATACTTCCAGTGATAATGTGTCACCAACATAGAGGCCCTTTTCGCCTTTTGTTATGCAAAGCAGACTTCGGCAGCATTGACAACGCCACAACTAAAGTAGAAAATACTGTGCATTAAAGAACACTGCAAGCATAAAAACAAAAAAATAGCAGTTCACTAGCGCTGTCAAGGTAATTACTTTCGTTAAGACGACACACGCACAAGAAAGATATTGCACTTGGCACCGGTAAACATTCCACCCATGAGTGTGAAACAGTAATTTTTTCAAAGTGAAATAAGGGAAAGAGGTTGCCCGCAGCACTTTTTTATAATTGGTACCTTAGACTAATTATTTTTCTAGACTGTACTTAAACTAAACGTACTTCGTTTTAGAGAGATGTCTGCAAGCGTGTGCATACAGACACATTGAATCACGCTTTTAACAGATTTTCTATGTATTGTTGCATACATGTCTTCAGTCATCATAACCAACAGCATAGCAGCCGCAAAGCACAACATTGGGAAATCGTATCACGGCCCAAGATAACGCGTATAACAAGATATCGAAAACAATATATCGCTGACATCTGGCAATGCTACGGGATATTACTTAATCCCCTCAGCTTGTCTCCAGATTACATCTACTGTACTTAATATTTCGTCTTAATATGTTGTTACTTTCTTCTATAACTACAGCATGAAAATAAGTAGCCTTCACTACTGTAATGAAACTAAATCTTTTTATTTCACCTAGAAAGTCGTGTCCACGGCTTTCTGATTAAAAATGTAAAGATTTAGTTGAGTGAAAAACCACGTAAGGCTTTGTTGCTCACATTCACATATTTATGGTGGCTTCAGTGGACAACGAAAATTCGACGGCACAACACAACAACCAGGGAAAGGCTTTCTAAGTTCAGAAATAGAAATAGATAGCGTGTCTCGCAACTCACCAACTCATAACTCTGTTTGGGGTCACAGGAGGATATCACCTGCAAATAAAGAAAATAACATGTCAGCCCTAAAAAAGTAATTGCACTTTATGTACCATATTCACAACATTATTCCCTAAAGGATTTCAACGGACAATGTTGCCTATGTGCATGCATAGCTATCCTGGCGCGGGCACACACATTCCTTCAGCTTTGAACATATATGTTCAAAGTTAATAGCCGATTAATTAATTTAATGATTCGCTTTAACAGTACATTCGCGGCGTTTGATATTTCACAAAAATAAAATAAAATTTTTAGAACCAATGTTCCAACAATTCATTTTTAGTGTTTGCCCAATAAAGTTGTTGGAAAACCGATATTCGATCGTGTTTTTTTTTATTTAAAGGTGTAAACATATTTTCTGCTGGTTCACTCAACGTTAGATGTTCTGTTATTTAGCTGTTTACTGCTTATAGGTTTAGAATACGAGGTCAGTGACCATTAGCGCATAAAACACCTGGCTCCGGCTTTCCGTTGGTTTGTTACTATTATTTTCGTTAGCCCGCATGTATAGAGCGCATCGAGATGATTAACGGATCCCGACGTCTAGACTGTGGCGTGTTGCTCAAAGACACACGCATGCACATTGCTCAGGAGTACAACAGACACCAGCCGCCGCCACCAGCACTTCTTGCTCTCCTATCATGGCTCACTCTGTCATAATCCTGTAATGTCAGACAGCACCATCACGCATTTGCCGGAGTGCTTCCCTCCACCAACTTTCTTCGTTTATCTTTCTTTTTTTTTATCTTACGATCGCGCAGCTTTCGCCCTCATAGCAACTCGCAAGATGTCGTACTCGAGTCCATTGTCGGCTTCTTGTTTTTCGACAGCGCCATAAAGATTTCTGAAGATTGTGGGCCAACAAACTGGAGGCGCCAACTTGATGGAGAAACCATCCAAGAGGGATGGAGGGTGAGATAAATGTAAGACAACTAACTGTGCGGTTCCCTTCAAGTGTATTCGTCACCAAGAACACGCGGGATATATACTCTCTCTTACGGCAGTCAATTCTTTTCAATGCTCGTTGCATTGACGCCCTTCTTTCGTGAACATCTCAACAGTTGTCTCTGTTCTTCGAGTTTACGTTCAGAGAACCCAGAGATCTTCCAACGCTTTCACAACCGTACTGAACTTTGTTAAGCGCCACGTCACTCGCTAAGCAACTGAGAAAGATGCTCCTGAAATCAACCGTGACGCTCCTCTCAAAGAGGTGGAGCGAATACTCGTTCCTTGAGTCAAATTATTGAATTTCTTCGATTACCTTGTACCCACTTACTCGCGCTGCAGAATCAATTTTTTTTCAACTTTTGAGACCCTTTTTAATAATGATAAATCGGAGTATATGTTTGCAGGTCCAATCTTATTTGCGCAATGATCGGGTTATATTATTCATGTTATGAGAGACGACCGACAACCAACCGCTTGTGGCGCAAGGAGATTCAGACGAATTTCTCAGAAAGGAAAGCTTCTTAGCTCAAGAGAAAAGCGCCCTCGTCCGGGATCGAACCCGAAACCAACGCCTTTCTGGGCCGCTCGCTTTACAAAAACTGAGCTAAACAGGGCACTATATAGCAATTGGTATCGCAAGGGCGAATCGGTGAACAATTCGAAGCACATGGATACACGTGTGTCATTCAATGTGTCGTGTTGCAATGTGCCACGTTGCATGGGGGCACCACGTACCATTATAATGGTACGTGGTGGCGAATATATTCGCTATCCGTCGAGTCTACGTGTTGCGTATAGGGCACAAGTTTAACGCTTCCACAAATATTCATTGCGAGTGACACGCAAATTTATTGCGAGTGCATGAAATTGGATTCCGTTATGATTATTTCTGCCTCGCCGCAGTGTGAATCATAATTATTTTCCGATAACAAACTCTGAATCAGAGTTTTTTTCTGTAAAACGTTCATGATGCAACAATTCTTTGCCTATAGATAACAGATACATCAGAAGAGTCTATCGCATGTCCCGCCAGAGTCACTATATCGCCGTCTATCTAGTGCAAGCCTATACCGTCACCTTTCACCAATCGTTTTTCCTACGCACAGCCCGAGACTTGAATGACCTGATTGATTGATTTGTGGGGTTTAACGTCCCAAAACCACCATTTGATTATGAGAGACGCCGTAGTGGAGGGCTCCGGAAATTTTGATCACCTGGGGTTCTTTAACGTGCACCCAAATCTGAGCACATGGGCCTACAACATTTCCGCCTCCATCGGAAATGCAGCCGCCGCAGCCGGGAATCGAACCCGCGACCTGCGGGTCAGCAGCCGAGTGCCTTAGCCACTAGACCACCGCGGCGGGGCGACTTGAATGACCTGCCCACCGAAGTCGCCACCGTCATAGACACCCAAGCATTCAAGCGGCTCATTGAAACCATCCCATCATAACTACCCTTATATGAATAGCTTTTCAATCACCCAGTCCTTCATGTAATTTTCCAACTGGGACCTTTGAGGTAATAAAATGAATGAATGAATGAATGAATGAATGAATGAATGAATGAATGAATGAATGAATGAATGAATGAATGAATGAATGAATGAATGAATGAATGAGCCAACAACAAGCAGGACACAAACGATCTGTTTTCATCGCCAGACGGACATATATATACAGACACCTTGTCCCCACCTGCTTTTATTTTATTTAGGAAAAAATAAAAGAGTCCGTTTGATGACTATTCATAACAGCGTCTAGACAATCTTTCGAAATGACAGCGTGAACAAATCGTAACAAAGCAAAAGTAGGAGACAAGGTGTGGTACGGACGCCAAGGTTCCGAGGCGCCACCTGGCCTTCTTCACGCACCACAAAAGACACGCTTCCTCGATACGCGCGAGGACATGTGCATCTTACGCACGCGCATACGATTCGACAACTACCCGGGTTGAAAGGGCAATACATCAACCGACGGAAGGCCGCTGCCATGGACACCTGTTTCGCTGACAGCAAGAGCAACCTGCCCGTGTGTGTCAGAGGGATACGAATCTCAGGTAAGCGCCCCGTAGACGCACAGTGCATCAGAGTGGGTACACACCCGGTACAGACTGGCGGAGCCACTCGTACTTGTATATTACAACCCGTACAGCGTTCCCGATTTATTGCAACCCGGAAAATAGAAGACTCGTTTATCACGTCCCGCTGACAGCTAGCCGTTGCGAAAGTACTGCGGCAAAAAAAATGAAGCTGTCACGCTGTGCCCGTTCCACACAGAATGAGGGTCGCGTGAGAACAGGTTCCCGTCTTTTTGTCACGTTGATTGAAACCCCAGCTGTAGGTTTTGAAGGCATTCAACGTGGGCCAAAACTGAATAAGAAACACTCGGGAAATAAAGCACATTGTATGCAAACAAACATTCGAGTTAACCCCCCTCCCACCCACTTCTGAAAATAAACGTAAAAAAGTTTGACCACCGGAAAAGCACAAAACATCAATCGACGGTGACAACACTTTGTCAGAGACAAAGACTTATGGTTTTGAGGTACTAACGATTTTTCGTGAGGCATACAAGTCGTTACCTCTTAGGCAACATTCAGTGTTCTTTTATGATTGTCGCGGCACATTTAAATACGAAACTAACCACGCATATCAACGAACTTAACAACAAATTGAAGTACCACGCTGAGACAGCAGTGCATGATGTGCAGAAACCGAAGAAGGTTGAACGGCCTCCCTGATAGAGCTAAGCGCACGCACGCGTCATAACGTTTCTCACATCATTGCTTTAAGGCCTGACGTCTGATCCTTAAGTATCAGATTGTTGCCGAAACGACCAGCCGATCAGAGCTCCCAATAAATAACGCGATACAATAATTTGAGACTGTTCCTTTTTACTAAAAGCAGCATGACATTGAATAATCCCATTCTGCTTGTAGCCGGCATTCGCTTCAGTTCGTTCCATTATTACTTCTATGCAGTAAAGTACGCAACCACTAACTTGGCTATACCACTTCGATAAATTGACGCACCAGTATTGCACACACGACCCGCACTTTGATTCTCGCAGAAAAAAAGAAGCAGCTCGTACGCTTGTAATTGAATCGTGATGGAAATCTACACCCCCGCGTACACCTAACGTCCCTGACCCGGGTACAGTGGTAGTGAGGAGCGCATGCTGCTTTGACGGAACCCCCTGGAACGAAGGCCTCGCTAGCGGATCTGTGTAGCGAGTACGAGGCCCGCATCCCAAGCATCGCATGCGGGCTATTGACTCCGAATGCCGGAGGAAGAAAGGAACAAGCAAGGGAGAAGCAAAGGATATACACGTGCCCGAATCGCGCACTTTGAAAGTTAAAATGGGCGTGCGTAGAGGGCGCGTTTTCGCACGTACGTCACCTAATGGCAGCGCCTAATGTAGGTTAATGACATTTCTTATGTAGGACTTCGGCAGCTGCAGTGGTGGGAGTTGAAAATCTTTTCCCTCGGACGCAGTTAAAGAAAATATTCATCAAAGCAAACGAGATAAAAAGTCACACAAGGTTATCGATGAGTTCGAAAAGCATATATGAGGGCTTGATTGAATGACATGTGGGGTTGAACGTTCCTAAACCACCATATTATTATGAGAGACGTCGTAGTGGAGGGCTCCGGAAATTTCGACCACCTGGGGTTCTTTAACGTGCACCCAAATCAAATCTGAGCACACGGGCCTACAACATTTCCGCCTCCATCGGAAATGCAGCCACCGCAGCCGGGATTCAAACCCGCGACTTCCGGGTCAGCATCCGAGTACCTTAGCCACTAGACCACCGCGGCGGGGATATATAAGGGCCCGCCTCTGCGGTGTTGTAGGTGAGATGCTCAGCTGCTGACGAAAAAGTGGCGGGTTCAGTCATGGCAGCAGCGGTCGCGTCGGTGGAGACGCAATGCCAGAGGCCCGTGTATTGTGTGATGTCTGTTCATATTTAAAAAAAAACTAAGAAAGAAACACCGCATGATCGAAATTTTTGGAGCACTACGGCACATCTCGTAATCATATCGTGGTTTCGGCGCAATGGAACTACCAATGCAGAAACGCCCGCATAATTATATCTAGGTAAGCTTCAAGAAGCCCAACTTGAACCAGATTATTCTGGCCTTGGCCTATATACGGCATTCCTAATTATTGAAATGGGGTCTTAGCCCGTGAAACTACGGTGTTTAATTTTAACTAACCATAGCATTGTGACTAAGACGCACGGAGTCTTAGGGCCGTGTGGTAAATACTTCAGTTGCACAGTTACAAAAAAAAAGAAAATAAAGCTTGCATCAGGACATATAATGTTAGGCTAGTCTACCAGAAATAACTTACCAGAAATAACTTAGCGTACCCGTGAACATGATGGGAGCTTAACCTTCAACGATCTCAGTAATAGTAGAAAAAGGCAAACCGGAAAATGCCACAATGTGACCTGTCGCACGAAATGTCGCGATCGGAAGAGACCAACGCCGCAGTGACAGGCCGGTATCCGAGCGCGTATATCAAAAGATACGGCACCGCTCACTGACGCAACCTGACAAACAGGGCGTGGTCCGTTCGCTGCAGCCGCCGACATTGAGCAACCATCTCCCGGCTCTTGCACATCACATGCTTGTCTTTGCGTTCATTCGCTGCGTGTTCTGTTTCTTTATAGCGTTGCTTCTGCGTGTCTCATTCGTCGCGTGTCCTGCGCCGTCGACGCGTCCTTCTTCGGTTCTGTCCGCTTCCTGTCGTTCTAGCCTTGGCCCGAGCTATGTCGTCCAAACTATATACATGAGGTGCCCTACTATACCACGCAGTAGCCTTCAGCGCGCCTCTTAAGCGTCCGCTTTTCCTTCCATCCGCTTAACGCATTCTGTTGGCCGCGCCGTCCGTATAACCTAATCTCGTCTCTCATCACTTCAATGCGCTGCCGACAGCTTTCCTTCATCCTCTGCATACTTTCTCTTCCACGCGAGGCTCCGTCCTCACGTTAAAGAAGGCGGGAGGGAGGTGGACCGCCCTCGCCGTTACCAGAACAGCTCACCCGTGACGGCGGAGAAAGTGTCACGGGATCTGGCGTGAGGTCCTCCCGTTTGCGCCGAAAAAATCCACGCCACACGCACACGAAGACATGCGGGTAGCGGGAATAACAAGCGTTCACCTGTCTTGTGCACGTGCAGTCGTTTGGCGGCCATTTCGCAAGCCGGTACATTTTTTTATCTGAACTACAGAAACACATCTTGTAAAATGTACGTCGTAATTTCCTAACTATTATAATACGTTCCACAGTTTTGCGGCATGAAAACGCAAAACTAAGTTCTTAACACTGCTGCTAGTCTCCTTCTGCTAGTGAACAATAAAACAAATTTTTGTTTATTAATATTAATTGTTGAGGCTTTATGTTGCGAAACCACGATATGAATAAGGTACAGAATAGTGCGGAGGGCTCCGGAAATTTCAACCAGCCGGGGTTCCGTTGTGTGCCCCCACTGTTACGTACATGGACCCCAGCATTTCGGCTCCATAGAAAACGACCGCCGAGGAAAGACACTTTCCAAACAACAATACTATTATAGTAGCATACACGAAGAAAAGCATACGAACAAACAAAGACTGGGTGCGCTCGTGCGCTTACACGCAGACAACGACTCAATCACCGTGTACAGCGAGAAAAAAAAATGAAGACACAGCGTATACCACAACAATGGTGCATTCATTCGGCCTATAATTTAGGGCAGCAGGCGGCACTCGGTCAAATATATATGGTAAAGCTCGATTACGCTAATGACCACTTATACATCCTGGTTTCAACCATTGTAACCCAGAGTCCAGCAAAGCGGGAAAGTTCTGCGTCGCAGTTAGTCAGCGCTGTTGGTGCCCACACAAGACACGCACGCACGGTCTGTGTTTCCCTACGCATTGTCCGCACAATAGCAGTGCTTGTCACTTGCTCTTGAGTCACAACTCCCGTTATTACCGGGGCTATATAGACCGAATGATATTCTTTGTGGGCAATTCTTCAATGCACGCCTGTTTACCTGCGCGGCCAGCGATTTCGCCAGCACAACCGGACACGGAGTAAGCGTATGCGGTACCATTGAGTGCCGCAGAACGGAACAAGCGAAAGCTGTTCGCAAGGGAAAAGCCATGTGCCCATATATTACGAGAGAAAGAAGCTTGTACCTGATTTAGGAACCGGAATAATGCGTATTAGGGACCGGACCACGAACAAAAACAATAAAAGAGCGCAGTTAATGGGTGGCTGTTGACGAAAAAAGAAAACACGGAAAACTTGGCGCACAAACAACAAGAAGTAAGCGCATTTCGGCACAACAAGTCATTACGAGCCATAAGACAGGGGCGGCCTAACCAAAGACGAAAGTAATGACAGGGCACACACCGCACCGAACGACGCTAGAGGATAGCGCGGCCTCTTCGCTCAGCTCGAGCATGCATCTAAACAGGCATGCAGCGAAGCATGTTGTGAGAACTAATATGTTCATGTATACGCAGGCTCGTTATCCGAACCATATACGGCTGGCCACGCTTACACTCTTGCCAGTGGTACGTGCCTTATACACCCGCGAGCCTTGAATTACGAAGTGCTCGGTGTGCAGACTGAGCAACGGAGTGACCGTGTCGCGGTCGCCGTGAAGCCAGCTTTCCATCGCAGTGCAGCATATCGGGCTATGCAATATGTCTGCTTACGGTAGCCAAGACTAGATTCAATGTTATAGCAATTGTGGATAGAATGTTATACCAACTGACTAGATTCCAAGAGAAGGTGTGAGAGGGAGGGAGAAAATCAGGTGGGCAGGTGTGTTTGAGAACTTTGCAGGTTTACGTGGCCGCAGAAAGCACAGGACCGGGTTGATTGGCATAATAAGGATGATGATGATGATGATGATGATGATGATGATGACGACGACGACGACGATGGTGATGGATGCAGTCGTCACTTCGAGAAAAAATTAAATTAAACGATTTTCCTCACTCCCTGCTACGTCCTAAAATTGCGTTCGGTCGAAACTGCGCAGTCATTACGTTCGATCGATATCCGCTACAATTACGTACACCTGACTGGAATATCTGAAAAGACACCCGTTATCTGCATCAGTTGCAAGCATCGCCGAGCTAGGCATGGATTCTGCACACACAGTTCAGTTAGTGTCCTATTTGTCTTTTACTTCCTTCACTTTTTTTTCTCTCATAAAGGTTAATAAGATAGGGCGCGCAAACGCGGAGGCAAGAGCGGAGGCAAGACAACGTAGACGCCATTGAGTTGTCAGGCGGCGTTTGTGATGCCTTGACTTCTCTCTCGCATGGGTGTCTACCAACTATATAGCTCAGATTTATGTTATTCTGGCCCCTCATGCACCCTGACATCCATCTGTTGTTCGTCAAAAGGAACGACGCAGTGGACGTTCTGGGTTATTTTCGCATGCATATTTGCATGTTACGTAAATATCCTCCAACTATTCATTATTAACCCGGTAATAGAACATCTGTCCCCACTATAGGAGAACAATCCAGCAACAAAACATATTCTCAAAGCACCGTGTGCAATGTGTGCGATTGGAATGCCGCAACGTCAGGTCTCTGCAATTGTGCGGAACGGCGCGACACCGACCCGTGTGAGAGCATGCCACAATAGAAGCTACGCGCGCATGCGTTGTACACTGCCGGGCACCGCTATGATTAATCTGGGAGCTCGTACAAGAATTACGGGGCATCGGCTCAAGGGTACACAGGGAGCGGGCGTGGCCGGACAGGAGAACGTCCGATCTGCCGTCCGGCCCCACCTGCGCGCCGAACGGCCGCTGTCCAGGCCTCGCGAACGCCGGGCCGGCGTCACATCACTGCTTTCTCTCTTTTTTGTTGTGTGTGTGTGCTCCTGTTATCTATTCCGCAAGCTGCCGCTTCTCCGTCGGCGTAGTGCATGAGCCAGCCACTGCTGCGAGCGCGCGCGTTACAATCTAGGCGTGTATACCGTATGTATAGCGACAGTGGAGGCGCAATATGTGAACGCCCCGTAAGCAAACGTCCGTAAAATGTTCGTAACCCGACTGCTGGCGCGCCAATGTGCTAAACTCCAACGCAGAGATAACCAAACGCGCCCATAGCTTGCCTGCCTGCTTTTCTTTCTTTCTTTCTTTCTTTCTTTCTTTCCTTCTTTCTTTCTTTCTTGTCAGAGGTCAAGTTTATTTCTGCCAAATGAGCGGGCTAAGCGAGTAGAAAGTCCAGAAGCAGTGTTCGGGGTGCGCTGTCATTGCTGACAACTTTACGTGCATGTACAGGGGTGATCAAAAGATCCCAGTAGTGCTACACTACTATAGGATTACAAGCAATAACGCCCTGGAAATTACTTATCACCCCTGTCCGTGCATAAACAACGCAAAAATGTCCAAATTTCACCCCTTCATCTGCGCTCCGTTGTGTGCTCCATTGCCATTTGCGATTAAGGCGCATGAAGTCCTTGATTTGGCACTAAATGCAATAGCTTGAAGTCGCTAGAGTATCAGAGGGCAAAGTTGACACGTCCATGATATGAGCGCCAGAAAGCTGACACATCCAAGCACGGCTGCTGACCCGCAGGTCGCGGGTTCAAATCCCGGCTGCGGCGGCTGCATTTCCGATGGAGGCGGAAATGTTGTAGGCCCGTGTGCTCCGATTCGGGTGCACGTTAAAGAACCCCAGGTGGTCGAAATTTCCGGAGCCCTCCACCACGGCGTCTCTCATAATCATATGGTGGTTTTGGGCCGTTAA
Source organism: Rhipicephalus microplus (assembly GCF_043290135.1). Taxonomy (NCBI): domain Eukaryota; kingdom Metazoa; phylum Arthropoda; class Arachnida; order Ixodida; family Ixodidae; genus Rhipicephalus; species Rhipicephalus microplus. Next base: position 254,072,593 of record NC_134700.1, on the reverse strand, counting down.
ACCCCACATATCAATCAATCGACACATCCAAGCAATCGAGGCAGACAACAAAATATGACGGATACCGATGGATATCACCGAAATTTCAAAGCAAACACGATATAGCGTATACGTGAACAATGACTGGTTAGTTTATTTGGAACAATCTGGCGTTCCGCGGGGAGACCATATAACACCCACAGTTGGGTATAGCTTCACACGCTCCCACACGACTCCAAAAATGAGCAGCACGGGCACTGAGCGTGCGTATAACACGAAGATAAACGCGGTAAATGCCCGCGCAGTTGCCCCGCCGTAGGGCTTGCGCCAACAAAAGCTCGTTGAAACAAAAGAATCATCAAAAGAGAAAACGCTATCGCGTTCGCGGGCTTCGCAGAGGAGCATGGAAGGGCGATATGAGCGGCATGCACTGGCATATCGTTACACACGCCGTAACGACCACCGGAAGTCGTGGGTGTGAAGAAGCAGAGGCCCCGGTCAGGCTATACAGCCACGCCACGGATATACGAGTTGCGAAGCCGACCTGCTCATGAAGCGTCCAGTTGTTGAGGTCAGCTACGGGGCAGAGCTCGCGCGAGGAAGCGCATCTCGCGGACCACCGTTATAAATGAGTATAGTATACGTACGCAATATCAGACGAGCAGCTGTTCTCTTTTTCCCGATACGGAACGTGTATAAAGGCGAATGCGTAATCAATCACCAAGTGCGTTTGCCTGGCTCGATCTGAAGGCGTTATTTAATCAGTTCAGTTCATGCGTTCGAACAGGAGATTTCCGGATACGAGCAACTGGTAAAGTGAGTGCACCCCACAATTCCTTGCAGCTCCTGCCTTCACGTTGCAAAACGAAATGGGCGTACACGGCATTCCGTGGCTTCAGCAGTATCAATCCGAGTGGTACTGATGCTGCGAAGGTGAATCCACACACACACAAAAAAAAAAGGAACCGATTCCTATATTTACTGGTGCCAGAAGGCGTGACACCAATAGCTTGCGGCCCGCTCACTTCTTCACAAATCAAGCATTCTGCGTGGCCGTCAGGTGTTGCACTACATATACACGTCAGTGCTTACAACTGCATTGGACGAAAGATCTGTATAAAGTCGTCGTGTGGTGCAAAATTCACCTCGGCAGGTGTAATACTGTACATGGCAAAAGCGTCAAATTGAAAGTAGGCCTCGTACCATGTGAATCGCGCAATAGGTAAGTGGTTTGAAGACCCACTCATTGCGAAGCGCGCGGAAGTAATCGATAATCATTTAATCGATTATCAGGAATTATTGAGCCAATGCGTCAAAAAGGAGTGTAGCTACGCAGCAGCGCGCGTAATCTTACGTATACGCGGATTGGTTACTTGGCTCCCACGCGAATTTATAAATTGTGGCGTAGTGGACACTACGCTACCTGCAGTATGAATTCTATGGGAGAGTTCAAAACAGCCGAATTCGTACGCACAGACGTTCTGTAACTACTCGGCACGGTTGAGGTGTCCACAGAGACGTAAGCGTGGCAAGCGAATGAAAGGTAGGTGAGGACAGCGCCCGCTTGCACTAGCGCGCTCCACCCTCAAAGGTGAAGAAGCTCAAGGGTCCTCCCATTCTTTAGCGTTTTGCGAATATTTATAGATGTTTGCCAGCCTCTTAAAGTTCGATATTTTTTAAAACCTCTCTCTCTTTTTCCACTGTTTTGTTACGTTATGCTAACCATTATGATCTTTGTAAACCAACCTCGTTTCATTTAAACTCCTTCACTTTTCTCTACATTTAAAAAAGACAAAGTTCTCTAAGCTGACGCATCGCTTAACACAGGTGCCTCCACGAAGTAAGGCAAAATACTTTTCACGTTGAAATAGAATGCGCGCAGAGACAGCAAATCCTTTCTTTTTTTTTCTTCTTTTTTTGCGCACTGTGCAGTTCGCCGCGGGCCACGCGCACTGCCTGTTTCGGCAAACAGACCGGTGACCCAAACACACGTTTCGTCCTCCCTTCTGACCTCTTTCCTCTTACCTCCCCCTTCCCCCCACCCTTATTTCAGTCGTCTCTCCTCCTAAAAATCGCACACCGCGGCGCCGTTGTTTCTAGCGCACAAACGACGCCTACTACCGGCGCTGCTGTACAAACAGATGGACGCCTGCCCGTATATTTCACGCGTGCTCTGTTTAGATTAGCCGTGTGTTTCCTTTGTCTGTACAGCGGGGGGGGGGGGGGGGGCTCCTCAGACACCGCCTGATCGAGAGCGGCCCCTCCGTTTGGTTTCCGCGAAAAAATTTACTGACCACGCCGAGCCACTCATTCTGCTATTTGGCTTCGCGCAGAGCGGTTTGCTTTCCCGCCAGGCGGCCTCCCCGCGCATTCCCGAAAGCGCGCACGCAACCACACGCGCGCGCACTTGCATAAGAAAAGCGCAAAAACGAGGTTTCCAGCAACTGGCCGCTGGGGCGATTCGGTCACGCCAGAGGCCGAGGCTCGAGTCCGCAGTCGTTGCCCCAACGTCCCTCCTCCCCTTCCACGTTCTCTCTCTCTCACCCGTCTTCAGAGAAGAATAAGGTGCTCTGCGGGGGCTAGGCAAATAAATGCGCTCGGCTGCCGCGACGGAAGCAGTCAGACTCGGACGATTTTGGAGCGCCAGCACAACACGGAGGCTTTGTATACAGACGCGAGGCTGATAGGTGTTTACCCCATCCACCACACCACTTCCTCGTTTGTTTTCTTTTCTTCTCTCTCTCTTTTTCTTTATTTCAAAAAGGAACGTTGCCAGCTGCACACCAGTAATAGGCACAGGACAGAGAATGACTTCTGTTGTGTGCACCAAACACTTTGATAAAGTTTTTATTTCAAGAAATTAGGCCAGAAAGTTTTCTCTATAAGAACCAGCAAAGGGATAATTAAAGGATTGCCAAGTATTATTCCAAAGGCCGTGACAATCCTCCACACGAAGGTGAGCAAGAAATTTTCACTTTAACGTCATTGAAAAAAAAAAAGATTGTGACATTATAACCCGGAAGTCGCCAGCGAACTTATTAACCAGTATCGTAGCATGTGGTGCAAAATGCCCACGCTTGCACGACCACGTCTGCCGCACAAATATAGCAACTTACGTCACAAACTCTGTAAGCCGAACGAAGTCGATGATATGACCCCTTAGAAACATGATAACGCAGTCTGCGTGTTACGTTGAAAGGCTGAAGAACTGCTACACTCTATCATGTTACTCATGTACACGCGTATTTTGGGGATAGTGAATGATTAGACTTAAATCTAGAAAGACCGCAATATGAAACCGAAAGGCCAATAGCACAAATGCGATGAGCTTCCACGCCTCATTGATCGATCGATTGATTGATTGATTGATTGATTGATTGATCGATTGAATATTCTAAAGAAGTACAATGTCACCGCTTAGGTCACAGCGTTAATTTAATGCACAACAAAACAATCGCTATAGGTGTTTAAGTAAACTATTTATTGGCAAATTGACATACACGCAGGCAACGTAGCCTTGTCTTGCGTGATCAGCCCAAGCAGGATCGCACACGAAGCGCAACACGAAACGACTATAAGCTTACGAAGGGAACAGCTGGCGTGAGTTGCTCCGTTCAGTGGGCCGGGGCACCCGCCAGCTGCAATAGGTGTACGCCAAGCGTTATGACAGCGCGAACTGCTGCGAATATATGCGTCAGCTGGGCTGTGAACATCCTGCACGTGACTCAGACGCAACAGAAAAAAAACAGAAAAGGAACAGAGAACGACAAAAAAATGTTGCAATCCGGGTAGCCAATCCGCTTTTAAAAAAGGTTGCGCTGCCAATTGGCAATGAGACGTCCAGATGGCTCCAGAAGTGGTGCTCTGCGTACAGCAGGATAATGCGGATATGTACGGCAATGCGGTACAAGCCAGCGCACCTCTGCGAAAACATGGTTCTCCCACGTCACCGATGCGCTAACACAAACACAGCTGGATATGCGCATGCCCCCACCGCACCCCTTTCGTTAGCCTTCTCAGTATAGAACGAGAGCTCAGAGCGGCCTCGAATGATCCTGAAAGCAACATGTACAGCTGCGATTGAAGCGACACCGTTCCAAGAATTTCGCTTCTTTGGTTCCATTACTCTTATTTTCGTACAATGTTTCTCGATGAACCACAAAAGCTGCCGAGTCGGCTTGTACTTCCCGTTTCGCTTCGTCAAAGCAACTGCACCGTGTAGGCTCAAAGAGAACCGAGCGAAGCGAGCAAACTAAGGCATCGCTTTTGCGGTAACGATTTCAGAGACGTGGCACAAAGCTGAACGCGCTTCTTCAGCGGACTCAAGCAAACACGCCGAGGTAAGACGGCCGACACCACCGAGGAAGAAGCACAGCTGTCACCTGGACCGACGAAAAGTGCACACTGTGCTCTGCGGATGGCCGACCGTGTCAACAAAGGGAGAAGAAATACAACTAAACTCGCAAGATGCAAACACGTCTTAACGCTAAACCTTTACTAGAGTTACGGTTCGGTAACTAACCTTTACGTCCACGCAGCACCTCCTGAGAAAGAACGATGTGCGTAAATTCGCAGTGGTCAATGTTTCCCCTAATACCGAATGCCTGTAGCAGTTACGGTGCACGGCTGCCGGCCCGAAGGTCGCGGTAGACTCGCTCGCTGGATTCCGTGCCGACCGGCTGTGCCCTCACGATCTCCGACGACAGCGTAGCTCTGGCCGACTGGGTTGGTCCTACGCCACCTCCTGCCGCAGGTCCCCTACGACGACGACAGCGTAGCTCTGGTCGACTGGATTAGCCCTACGCCATCTCCTGTCGCCGGCAAGAGCTCTCGCCAGTGGTGCCCCATCCTCGGACTTCTGCAACCGTGTCCTTTTTTCCTGTCTTCTCACTTCCGTCGCTCCCTGTCCCACCACCTCGCTCTCTCCTTCCTCTTTCTCTCTATCTCTACCTTTAATTCTATCCTTTTATTCCCTTCTCTACCCCCATCCCTCGTGAGCTACTGTTGAGGTGTCCTCCCATTAAGAGACAGTTACGGGGCTCACTTTTCTCTTTTTTTCTCTTTAAAAAAACCACGCCCCCTCCCCCCAGGTCGCGGGTTCGACTTATGCCGTTGTGGTGCTCAAAGTTTTCATAGCCCTCCACTAACAGGGAGAGAGAGAGAGAGGCTAGGGTTGAAAGAAAGACAGAGAGGTTAACCAGAAGGAAATATCTGGTTTGCTACCCTGCACAGGGGAAAGTGAAATGGGCTAGAAAGGTAAGGAGGGAAAATAAAACAAGAGGAATGGTTAAAAAAAGAAAGCGCGCACACTCAGAAGCGCGGGAGTGTCACAGTCATTCTGCGAGTCCCGTTGACCGCAGAAACTTCAGCAGCGCCTTCGTCGCTTCGTGGTTGCACCTCCACTAAGCCGTGCCACATATCCGTATCGTGTTTTTGGCACTCAAAACCCCAGATATTATTACTCTTGACGTGCAGTCGAGAATGTAATTTTGTCCCGCCAGAAAACATTTGAGCCTTCAAAGAGTTCGCCTCTGAGCATTCCTATCAGCCCTTTTTAAGGAATGACTTCACTTTTTGTGCTGTTACGTAGTGCATGCACGTCGAGTATATATACTGCGTCATAAATCAGCTATGCGTAGGTGATGAAACAATTTGATGGCTGACTGTATTTAGCATCCAAAAATTATGATATGTAGCGGCTAGGCAGGAGGCCGTATACGGCAGAGTGAAGCGGGATCGTTCGATATGCGGACTATGCATGGCGTCGCTTTTCCCAGCAGACAAAACAACTTGGCACATTTTGTGTGAACGCCCATAATACTTCCCGCAGAGACAGTCACTCTGCAATGCACTAGATGAACTGGACAACCAGACTCTTTCGGAAGAAAGACTCCTGCGCCACCGACAGGACTTTATGTCGCAGAAGAAGGCTGTGAAGGCGCTCCTGCGCTTCTTGCGTTCAAGCGGCCTGTCCAAACAATTGTGATCGAAACTCCCTGAATGTGTGCGCATGTGAATTTTTTCTAATTTATTTTATATCTCTCTATCTCTCTCCTCTTTACGATCCTTCTCCTCACCCCTGTACAGGGTAGCAAACCAGTGCATCAAGGTTAACCTCCCTGTCTCTTGATTTTATTTATTCCTCTCTCTCTCCCTCTCTCCAGCTTCGATGTACCAGGTGTTGTGAGATAATGGTGGCCCCTGGAAGACCAATCTCCGCGGTGGTCTAGTGGCTAAAGTACTCGGCTGCTGACCCGCAGGTCACGGGATCCAATCGCGGCTGCGGCGGCTGCATTCTTGATAAAGACGTAAATGTTGTAGACCCGTGTGCTCAGATTCGGGTGCACGTTAAAGAACCCCAGGTGGTCGAAATTCCCGGATACCTCCACTACGGCGTCTCTCATAATCATATGGTGGTTTTGGGACGTTAAACCCCACATATCAATCAATCAATGGGAGACAAATCTGTAATACTTCGCGAACACATCGCAGAATCGCAGACAATGTGTCATGGAAAGAGTGTCGCAAGTTTGCAAGATCCCGGCAAGTTATTTTTTACACACTTTTACTTCTTCTTATTTACACTACATTGGTTCTAATAACTTCCCCTATACATTCCTTGGCATTATTGTCTGTTAGATCTCATTAATACTGTGCCAAAACACGGAAAAACGAGCCCTTAGGTATAGACTTCTTTCCCTTTATATATATATATATATATATATATATATATATATATATATATATATATATATATATATATATAGTACGTTAAATACATAAAAAACTTTCACAGAGCTAGAAGACAGGGACGAGGAAGACGCAGCTTGACGAGCACTTGTACTATTGTCTCTTTCTTGTCTGTGACTGCTAGCGCAATGACATGTTTTGATACGCTTTGAAGTCTTAAATGTCAACTGATTGCACAACTGATCATAGGAAGTGAGCGAGCTGACTTCGTCGGATCACTGCGAACTACATATACAGACTACGAGATCTTTAGTGGGCCATTTTACATCATGGTATGTTTTAATGATATTATACAGTCAGCGTTGTATTATGCAAACGATTGCCGAAAACTTTCCGCAAGACCCGGAGACCGGGTAACAACACCAAAGCAGCAGCAGCTGGTGCTGCTGCTGCGGTGTGCGTGTGCCACATTAAAGTGGCCTTGGGCGTCCATGCAAACTCTTATTTTGAATAGATAAGCTAGCAGCAATCAATGCAGAGCTTGCATGAAGGGGCCTCTACATAGCGAGTTATTTTTATGTTTATGGCCATGATGACATGATGATAACGTCACTGGTTTTTTAAATGTCATTGCAAAATCATTAAACAAAAAATACATTTCGTAGAAGCTCTGAGATATGCAGGTTGCTTATTTGTAACCCGAAAGAAATGCCGGAAGGGCAAATGGAAGCTTGCGATGAGAAATTCGTGAACAGGTGGTGTGTGCTGAAGCCGAAGTTTCGACAAGTGTATTTGTCTATTTTTTAATATTTTAAGGCTGTAACTAGTTTATTGTTTGTGATGCGCGCCCGCAGTCTGAGGAAGATATAACTGCGCTTATGCAAAAAAAAAAGAAAAGCAACGCTCAGACAACCAAACAAATAAACACAAAAGTCGGTTAAAGAAAAGGAATAAAAATATAGAGAAATGCAGAAGTACATGTACATAAACGTGCACGGTGAAGTGTTCCGCATGATTGCTTCCGAAGAAGACGATGATGAAACCGTGACACCTAGCTTGAATAAAAAAAAGTAAACAAACTTGTAAATAAGAGAGGGTAAAAAAGTGATATTTAATCTGCGTAACGCACACGTACACCGAAAATGTCAAAGCGTTTCGCATGGCTGACGCCAGGGAACAAGAAGACGAGGCAGCGACACGTACGGCACACGCTCCGTTCACGCCTGAACGCAATGATAACGGGCGGACTGCATAAAAATATGGGCTACAAAATACAAAGAGAGCAAATATATACATCAACAGCCGCAGGTAAGTGTAATGAATGCAGACCTATCATTCTTCATGCAAGATTTAGCAGGGCATCACCGACGAACCTAACGACACTGTTAGCCGCGCGCATGCTATATTCATACATTCTCGGTTTGATGAGAACGCCCAATGACTCAATTCATGTCGCGGAGCTTCCCGAAAGTTTCGCGTGATCTGATCATACAACCATTCATTGACGACAAGGCGGAAACGTATACCGGTCCTGACCTCCGTCTCGTTGAACGCCGTCGTCTTGACTCAGGGGCAAAATGTGGTACAAATTTAAAAGGTATCGAGTGTGAGGGAGGTGGGGGGGTCAGGGTGGAATAGAGTGTTGGAAGTTCAGCGTTGCAGAACTGATGTAAGCGCCAAACTCGCGAGTGTAAGGCACCGGCCATCTTGGCTCCTATCCAAAGAAAGCGTAGCGGATGCTTCCCGAGCCACACGCGATGCGACGAAGCACTGTCCCGTTCTGTCCAGGGTCACTCGCCGCCGATGCAGGAGGGAAGAAAGATCAGGCGGACGTAGTGCCTATACGTTCTGCACAGTGTTATGATAGAGCGCACCTGTACGTGCACACCTGCCAAGAGCATCTATACCTATCTATACCCGGCTCGCGTATAAGCCTACACGCCTCCGTACGATATGGAACATATATAACATCGGTTCTTTTATCTCTTCGTCTTCTATATTTCACTCCTTGGCTCGCCACCAAGCAGCCCAGCAAGCCGGCCGTTTTCATTATGATGGACTCCTCTCTGAAAACAGGATAACACTCAGCGCTGCACTCCCCGGACGCGATTTTTGATTTTTGATTTCATTCTACGATGCCACGGTAACTCAGGTAGTGTTTTTACAAGTTCTCTCTTCACTTGACGCTTAGATGACGCAAGCGTCAAAGTGATTGATGGCCTCTATACCGACCCACGCGTGCGCTAAAAGCAAAGTTTGATCGGGTTATGCATGCACATACTTGATGAAGTTTATTAATAAAAAAAAAGCTTCAAATGTGTCTTGATGCACACCAGCGCTTGTCAACACGTGCAGTAGCGAGTGGATCTGTCGCCATGTACTGAGAATCTTCAAGAATGAACCAATGCAAACAAATAACTCGAAAAAACTACAATTCGGGCAAGACGTTTCTCTAATAAAACGTAAACAAAAAACATAAGGGAAAAATTATATGCCGCGACACAGGGAAGTTTCAGAACATATAGATTTGCAAGCATACTTAAAAAAGAAAGAAAGAAAGAAAGAAAGAAAGAAAGAAAGAAAGAAAGAAAGAAAGAAAGAAAGAAAGAAAGAAAGGTGGGTAGGGGTGTCTGCTTTATCATCGGGCAGGTCAAACAACCCGTTGCCCCGTTCGAATGATGTTATTAATAATATTACCACCGCTACTCTGCGTGTAACTTGGCGACCCACTCGTTAAATAATTTATTTCACACCTCTTGACGTACGTTTCGCGCCACCCCTAGTTTATCCATGCGGTCTTCCCCTCCCCTGTCAGACCGCAGAGCCTACGCTCCAATGATGCGAGGCTCTCACAGCCGAGTCACCTGGGTGATTACGTGCGCTGCGATACTCGCTTTGTCCGGGAACCCGCACAGCTTCGACGCCTATCCATCCCCCGCCCTATTCCTCTCTGACGCCAGGATCGTACATGCGGTCTAGCATGCTCCTGGTTCCACTAAATCGGTGCATCGTGGCGAATGCTGTGACTGCCCCCGCAAACGTACAGAGGGAGAGTTTCGACTCAGAGTTGTGGTTCTCTTTAAGAATGACACGCCAGAGTTATGTGGGACCAGCGTATATGAACCCGACTCTGCCACAGGCAAAACGCCAACTTGACCATTCCAGTGTTCACGACAGCTTTGTGGCCCCAACCATGGCTTCGCTTATCCTGCATTGCAGATTCGGCCCTTCCAATGCTGCACCGTTATAACGACGACAGCGTATACAAAATAAAAAAAAAACGAGGGGGGGCGCGTTACAGGGCGACGTATCGTACTACACGAAGAAGGGCAGCTCGCGGACTCTGCAAATGGCACTCCAGGGGTCAGGGAGCTCACGCCCGCTTTTCCTTTCACTTTCTCTTTTTTTGTCCCGTCGCGTGGCTTCTTGGCGTAGTCGAGGAGCACGACGGGAGTCACCACGGCATGCAGCAAGCCATAGCTCGCGTACCCGGGTGGCGCACGTGCATTCTTCCGGGCGGCCCTCGGTACAGAGCGAAGCGTTCGAAGGGTGGCGGCGGCGGCGCGCGATATAACCCCGGCGAGTCGACAATGAAATTCGCAGCTGCCGGCTTGCACGACGTGCCCCGCCCTCGTGTGTACCCTTGGCAGCTGCGAGAACACGCCAAGCGTGCGCCAAACCAGGCGCGGCGCGGTTACGAGACGCGTTGCAACGCACTCTGCGTCGGACCATCTGCGGCTCGTCCCGCCGAGCCATCTTTGCAACAGGACGTTGATTTACGCGCTCGGAGATAACCTGAACGAACTGGGCCGCCACGCGTCGTAAATTTCTAGCAAGACCGCGGGGCTTCTCATTCGTGCGTTTGTACAATGACTGCCGAACGGCTGTCAATGCACAAAATTGAAGGCGAGGTCCGTCGAGGAGCCGCCATATTCGAAATGAGGTTGCCAGGCATGCGCCACCATACATTAGGCAAATGATGTAGTACCCATCCGACACGTATACAAGGAGAAAGACGTGCGTGGCAGCCAAACAAACGAGGACCACGACCGGTTGGCCGTCCTACGCGATAAGCTTGAGAATAATCATCGGCACAAAACACAAAAGAATTAAGGGTAGCAACTAGACTCGGCGAATGGCGCGCATGGTCCATGTCGATTACTATAAACTCAAGTTAGCAGCACGCAAGCTGTGACGTCATAAATCTACTCATATTTCCATGATTGAATGGATTAACGCATCGCTGTTCAACGATTTCTCGTGTGTAGGCTGTGCTATAGTTGCGCGTCTATTTGCTTACATCGCAGCTCTGTCGTTTACAAGGTGCATTTTAACAACAACAACAACAAAGAAAATACTACAACGCTTTCAAGCGATCGTCCCCTGTCCAGGAATAGAACTAATAATAGTCTCCCATCCTTTCGAAATCAGATCATCGAAATGTAATGGCAAATTCAAGCGAAAAAAAAAAGGTAACTGAGAATTTTAGACCGGTAGGTGCAGCGCTTTCTACAGTTGCTTGCAATCGCGGCTACATATGGCAAGCCGCCCCGTGTGATGAGGCATGTGCCGCGAACTTCCTGTTTGGACAGTGTGGTGAGAATCCGCAGCGCCGACAGTGAGAAGTCCCAGGATCCGTTTGACTAGACACATAGGCGAGCGGATGCCAGTCCTGAAAACATCCTACGGCTATTTATTTCTCGCTGATAGCTTCAAAGTTCTCTACAGCCGTGCACGTACTTTCCGTTTGCGGTTTGAAAGGTGAGAAAGCACAGCCCTGCGTTCAACAATGGTCCGGGCAATGCTCGTAAGCTGCACTGCAGCCTAGTTTAGCTCTCAGCACCGAAGGAAAAAAAAAAGTGCTATTCATATTGAAGATGAAGAAAAAAGTGATGCAAGCGAAGTAGACGACTTATGAAAATAAAATGAAAATACGAGTAACGCGCTTTTAAGAGTGCAACTAATCACTCCCAAATAAAAACAAGTAAAATGTGGGACCAAGCACCAGATGAAACTAAATGAAAACAAGTAAAACGTGGGACCAAGGACTACATGGAACAAAATGTGGGACGATTAGTCTACGCTCTGACTTACCAACTTACCCGAAAGGTCATGTCCGCAAGCAGCTGTTATTATGAATGCCATATTAGCAGCTGTCTGATACACATACGTCGGCCCTATCTATAGCTGCATAGCTTCGGGATGACATATTCATTGTAAACGTTAAAGAGAGACTATATAGGAAAATTAAACTAAATATGATTGACAAACTAACTTTTTCGCAATATCGAAAACGCCAAGCATGCCAATAACTCTAGTATAGCAAACCATGAAGGACGCCATAAACAATCGCGGATATAGCGACGCTATAGACCTCAAAAATGTCCCAAGAGCCGCACGCGGTCATTAACTTAAAACATGGAATGTAGCATGCCAAAACAGCACGGCACGTTACGGAGGACGTCACACCGCTGAGCGGCGAATTCATTTGAACCACCCCGGCTTTTTTTAATGATCGATTTTTATTCTCAAAGCCGTTGGCCACAAGGCCGTTATATGTTGGGTTGTAAGGCATCATATACACCAAAGTGGGTGTTTCAACAAGAATTAAAATGTGGCATATAACGCCAAGCATGAAAACACATATACAGGCCGACTTTAGAATTTTTGCATACCGGTGTTAATTGCGCATCGACGGATGGATGGATGGATGGAAAAAACTTTACATGGCCCTCCGGAACGCGATCTGGCACATTGCGGGCCGGTGCCAACGTTACTAGTAACGTTGGGCCGGTGCCACGTCGGAACAGAGAGTCTTTCTGCTGCGTCGCAGGCTCGTTGGACTGCACATAGGTGTTGTTCAGGTCCGGAGCTGGTACTGGCAGCCTCCCATTTCGATGGTGTGATGTCTACGCAATAGCCTAACGCTGGGCACCGCCAGAACTAAGTTATAAGTTGGTTATACTTGCAGATGAAGACCTTACATTAGTTGGCTGTATTTCTGGATACATACTGCGCAATAGCCAGGGGTTAGGGTATACGCCCCGAACTGAAGTAGCCCGAGTGCCGCGGCCTGTGGTATGCCTAATATTCTGTGTGGTGGAGGGTACTTATCTCCACCCCAGGTAAAGGTGTTTCGCAAGTTCGTTACGCGAGGCCAGAGGATCCCGATCATCCAAAACTTCGCTTGAAACCAACTGTATTAAAGACTATACCGGTGTCGGCAATCGCACCAGTGGCGTTGTGGATTTTAAGACCCCCATATTCAATATTGATTAAATGAGTATCTACAATATAGAGTTTCTTTAGTGTCTTGAAAGGAAGCCAAAAACTCGACCTGAAATTGTTCGAGAATTTTCCATGCAACATAAACGCTTCAACAGCAACAAAGAAAGAAAGAGAGAGAAAGAGAGAAAGATGGAGAGAAAGAAAGAAACAGAGAAAGAAAGAAGGAAAGAAAGAAAGAAAGAAAGAAAGAAAGAAAGAAAGAAAGAAAGAAAGAAAGAAAGAAAGAAAGAAAGAAAGAAGGAAGGAAAGAAAGAAAGAAAGAAAGACTTATTTTCTCCGTTACACTCGACAACACGAAGCCGGTGGATACTTAAGTCAAGGAAAACAAATGCCATTACGTTCGGTGTTTAGTTGAGAATTATAGTAATCACAAATTGAAGGTAAACAAAACGAGACGAATAATAACTCGCCACCGGTGGGGACCGAAGCCACAAGCTTCGCACTACTCAATACTTTGAAAACCATGAACGATTGTTAATATCACTGCGAAGAGGACCCTATACTCTGTGACAACAACAAAATAAAGTTTGGCCTACCGTTTTATTCTTTTATTTAAACATCGGTTGATACTCAAACAAGCCCAACAAAATTTCTGAAGAGGCAGACTGCTCAAGTTTTAATCTTTCAAGTCTCGATTGTCTTCACACTTTCGAAGAACGCAATTCTTCCAACAGTGAGCGGTAGATTTTAAACACGCCCCAATACACTTCATTCAGGAAGTTAGCCTGTCAATCCTGCCCTCCGTACATACACGCCACGGTTCACTGCTCAGTAGGTGGTCTCCCCATCGAGAAAAAGAGCGCTGTGCCGACTAAGCGACGTCTCTTGCGAGGAGAAAGAGACGTGCTGCCGACGACTGTTCGCAATCGAGGCCACGCCACGGCGGGACCCTCCGAGAAGCGCCGAAACCCGACACCTCGAGCGCGAAACCGGGCCAGACACGCCGCCGACAGCTCTATCGCACCCATTGCCTGTTTCTCGGAGCAACAGGATGAAGAGACGCTCTTCAGTGCCTTGCGCATGTTTATCACGACGCTCTTTCGCGAGTGCCCGCGCCGCACCAGATGGCACTTCACATGCAGACTATAGCAGATATGCCGCTTTACCATTGCGTCACAGAGGACCTCATTGTGAAACGTATAGCTCCTTGGGCGCTGCCGTCTACGTTATTCATTTGGCTAAACCTCAGCTTCTTCATCTGAGCATATACAGTTAGGCGGCATTATTACTCCCTCTTACTATCCTTCTTATTACCTTTCAAGCCTTGTGACCACGTGTGATCCTTTTAGTACATATAGATAACTTGCAATGACGTCACTAAAACAGCCACGTTGGAGCACCAACATGCATTTAATGTAATGCATGTTGGTGCATTACAGTAAATGCATTAATTGCATTACATTAAATGTAAATGCATTACATTAAATGCATTACATTAAATGCAGACGCAGAGCAAGAGCGTCTGGTGCAGCGCACAAGCCACAACTACCTCCGCATTTCAGCTTCGTACCAAACTGGTGGGTCGCGTGCTTTGCGATGTCACGTTAGTGTGGCAGCTTGGGCTAGTTGGTATGGCATGACGATAGTTATAGTCTTTCGTGTCCTTCTTGTCTCTGTGTCGTCGTTTTGTTCTCGCGCTATAACTATCGTCATGTCACGTTAGTGTTTCCAGTACATCGCGTGCTGGTTCCTTTGTTATTCGCGCCCATGTATCCAGTAACGTTCCAGTGACGTCGTTGCCACTGCAGCAACTTAAACGCTGCGTCATTACGCTACCTTGATGTCATCTAAGCCGTCATGCTGGTGCTGTGCAGTGCGTCCATGACGTCACTTACAAGCCATTGATATTCCTAAACTAGCAGTGACGTGCTTTGAAATAGGCAGCCCAGACGTCATCCAAGAAAGTAGATGTCGACGTGTGAACTCCTTAACGTGCCGCATTTCATCAGAAGTTGATTCAAAAACTTATTAATACGCTTGTAGTCAATGAACTGTGTAGTCATGCGAAAAGTAAAAACACACATACTTGTGTCACGCAAAAACAGAAAGCGAAAACTCATGCGCGAGATGGTGGGGCTGTAAACTCTATCAAACGCATGAGCGCAGGAGGCGTCACTTGCGGCGTATAAACTTTTTTTTTTGCGGAAGTTTGGATTACCGCTGTCACTTAATTCACGTCTAAAACAGAGACCGTATTAAATTTAATAAAAGAAATTGGGTCAGACAGGTGAGAAAAGGGTTTGATTGATTTGTGGTGTTTAACGTCCCAAAACCACTACATGATTATGAGAGACGCCGTAGTGGAGGGCTCCGGAAATTTCGACCACCTGGGGTTCTTTAACGTGCACCCAAATCTGAGCCCACGGGCCTACAACATTTCCGCCTCCATCGGAAATGTAGCCGCCGCAGCCGGGATTTGAACCCGCGACTTGCGGGTCAGCAGCCGAGTACCTTAGCCACTAGACCACCGCGGCGGGGCTGAGAAAAAGGAGTGTCACGTGCAACTCCCACCGACACGCTTCAAAAGTCTCGTCACGGAGCAGCGCTCTTGCAATTCACCCGAGTGACACAGAACGAGCCGTCGCGTCAAGCCATCGGCGGCGGAACTGTTCAGTCAAATCAGGTTCGTGTTCACAGAGCGCTGACTACATCGCTCGCAGCGCTATAGACGTAAACGCTTCACTCGCAGACACGCGCATGCGCCCCTCGTAGTAGAACTGCTTCCCAGGCGTACGTTACATGTGTGCAACACGAGTAGAATACGCGGCCGTACGCGAGCCATACACAGGTAACCACAGCGACGGATGGATGGAGCGCGTGGCACAGAAAAGCCCCGCTCGAGGCGACATACCTTCTCTCCTCCTCCTCGCCGTTCGTGACCTTTTACCTTGGGCAGGCACGCCCCCCCACGCGGCGCTGAATGAATGCGGGGCCCGAATATCGCCGCCGCCGGGGCCCAGCCGGAACCGCTCGGCGAGCCGTTTTACATACGAGCGGGCGTGAATTTCCGGCGCGTCGAAACACGCTCGCCTGCCTTCCCGAGACGCCAATTACGAGCGATGCTGCCGAACCGGCGGTGGCTCCTCCACGTTCCTCGCCAAACGCGCTCTCTGCGAAACGCTGTGCCGCAAGACAACCACGCTGCGCTGTGAAGCCACAGAAGCGAGGCCCAGCGGCAAAGAGGTGCGGGGCCCTACATAGACGGGTTTCTACGTTGTTGTAACCTTGTAGCGCGTCCAGTCTGCTGTACATCGGTTACCTATTCTGGCTGAGCGGTAGGGCGACAGTGAACATTCCCGACAAATGCAACGAAATGCCGACAGTCACATAACGTCAAAGTGAGAAATTTGGTGAATATAAATTGTCCATTGCTCACATTTTGAGATGAGCTCGCTTGTCTTCACCGCTCTCGCATTGTGTTTAATGACTGCTGTTTAGCACGTTGTGGACATTTCGTTCCACAGCTTCCAGCTTTATTTGCTAATTCATTATGAGCATTTCCAAATATACGTAAAAGCAGGAGAGAGAGAGGGGGGGGGATGCTACCGGCATGACATCCGAGATCTCGGCGTATGGTAGCGATATATAGATAGACGCTCCAGCAACAACAAAATGTAGCTGACTAGAATAGTTGGTTATTGATACTGTAGATAAACAGCGCCCTCCCCCCCCCCCCCCAAAAAAAAAAATGAAAGCGGGGCCACGCAAATAACCAAGCAAGCAAGACAAGCCCCACAACAAACTCGCGCAGCGTTACACGATATTAGCGGGACAGGGTCTGCAGCTGCAACTACTTTAGCGGCTACGAGGCTTCTTCGTATAGCAAACGTCTTTTTTTTCTTTGCTTGTTTCTTCCGCATAACGTTTTTTTCTTCGTCGGAATGTGTTGCCTTGGCACACACGATCGTCTGGTGCAGCGCGCAAGCCACAACTACTACCTCCGCATTTCAGCTGCCGTGCACAGTATAGACAAACGAGCGAGGAGCTATACGCGCGGAAGATTACGTTAGAGGCCGGTTCTTGCACCGCGTGGGCACACCCCTTTAACTGAATTCAAGGCCGCGATCGGAGGGGCGCGTGGGATGGGCGTTCTGTTTACATGGTTCCTCATGCCCCCCTTTTTCTTCAGTTTTTTTTTTACACATCCTTCGCATCCAGTTCAGGTGCGGTCACGTTTCGAGACCTCTTTTTTATCTCGAGTGTTCGGGCACGCTACCATATACGGAACCGGCCAATTTAGCGCCGCGGTGCCCCGCAAGACACTGCGAAGTTTTCCGTGACTTATAGGGGCGGAGCCGGAAACGCGCACCCATGCGCCAGTTAGCGGTGAAGGCTAATCACCTTGAAGTATCGAGGTGACACATGCAGGTTTATTTATTATTAGACGACGATGTCAACAGTTGGTTGATAGAAAAACGAGATTGGCTTTTTTTGCTTCTAATCATATCATAGATGTCTTCATAAACATGCATCCGGTCACGTACACCATAACATGCAAAAAAGGTATACAGACAGTCGAGTCAACCTCCCCATAAATCTTCGTGAATCTCTGGGCGACTCATCGCAATCCATAGCGTTGGTATAGCTTCAGCAGTGTAGCGGACAGCCATTCTGCACAGACCGTTTCTGCGCCGGATAGCTGATGGCTGGGTCAAACGATGCGTTATTCCACTGCTTTGATTGTTTATAACTTGGCATTCGTCTGAGCGAGTGACGAAAGCCACGCCACGCATGTGCAGTAATTGATCGCATGCAGATATCATGGTAACGTGTACTTGCACCTCGCTGTCTGATTCCCTTTCGCGATTCCCCTTACGTCGGTGAGAAGTTGCTATAGCTGAAGACATACTCCCCAGGTCAATGTATTCTCTGCGGAAGTACTGAATATGCGTATTGAAATCGTATACGCTTGCTACGAATGCTCTATCACAACCATAGGTCCGTGTTGCTTCATAGCAAGCATTGTGTGGAAATTGGCGGATCTGGAAGAAGCGACGTCTCGATACTGTGAGTGGATAGATTAATGAGCTGTTAGCCAGAAAGATGACGAAAAAAACAAAGAAAACGCCCTCAATGCACACACAATTTTTATTTCTACATGTTGTGTATAACATGTAGAATTCGTTGCCAGATTTGGTTGGGAAAATCGAATCGCTTCCTGACTTTTTAAAAGCAATAAAACATATAGTGTACTCTGATACCATGCGCTAAGATTGGAATATGTGTGAATTACGTGCTTTGTAACTAGGCTATGATATTTTTTATGTGTTTTATTATGCGTAAATTATGATGTGTATTTCGGCAGTGATGCTCTCTTTTCTTATTTTTCCCAAACTTCTCTGTAAGCTATATGCTTAGCCATTATGATATATTTGTTGTGTGTGCTTTGAAATGATTTGTTCCAGTAGTGAAGGTTCTTTTTCTTATGTTTCTCTTATGCACATTTCTGTTTTATATGAGTCAACTGCCCTCCTGTAATAGCCCGCAAAGGGCTGACAGTATCAAAAAATGAAATGAAATGAATAACGTGCTACACAGGCTGTCCTGCATAAGCGGTACCTCGTTAAACAACGGGGAACTGGTTTAATCCCTCCCTTCGTATACACCCTCCGCCGCCCGTCAAAAGCCACCGCCGGAACAACAAAAAGTGGCGACGCGACATGTGTAATGACTGACGCACGTTGGAAATCACGCGGTAGCCTCAGAAAAAGCATAGCACAAAAGTGCGAGGCTTAACGACCGAGTACAGTGGCATTGTTTCGCTAACGAACTTGAAGGTGTCGCCAACCCGCCGCTGCCACTGGGACAGGAACAGGGGCCTCGCAGACGACAAAAGCGACGCTACGGCGTCGTCGACTCTAGAACATCACGCGGAGGACGAGGACTCCAGTCAGTGGGTCTCGGCAAGACGGCTGAACCCGGCGGGTGCAATGAATCATCCACCGCCATCTGCGGAGGGATACTAGGAACACGACTTCTGCGAACGTATCCCTTCTCCCTCGTTTGCTGAAGTTACCGACCCCACCGACGCGGTTGAGCCAACATCTTCCCAGGCAATGCCCCGTCTGTATAACGCCGTGGCCATAATTTTTTTTTGGCGTTGCAGAAGCAAACGTCTTTCACATATCCTCAACGACACTATCATGCAAACAACGCCGGTGCAGTGTTTTACGCGACACGGAAAATAAGAGTCAAACTCAAGCACCTCGTATAACCGCCGATAGACGGACAGATTACAACACCCCGTTCTCCTCTGAAGACTCGGTCGAGACGACTTTCCATGCTATAAACAAAAGCAGTGGCGCGGTTTCAACATATCGTTGCATTACTATGTGTAAACGCCACCTGTCCCTTGAAGATAAGATAAATCCCATCCTCATTGTAGATGAGCGAGACCTACATTCGGTTTGCGCAATCGGAACGCCACTTCGTGACGAACATCGCTCCGGTTATCGTATTCTTCGCTCCCGAAGAAGGCTACGCTTTTCTAATCTGAGCATTGGAAAGAGTCTGAGTTACATTGCGAAATAAGAAGAAAGCCTCTTGAAGCATGGAGTGTGTACACTATAGGTGCTGTTATTGCACTAGTAGGTGATACCAGTCAAGCTGCCTAAACGAAGCTTTTATTACTCTATCCTTGCTGTCTATGCATATTTCGTACCCATGTGACCATAAACTTCAACGTATTCGGTGCGCACGAAGCTTCTGCATTCGCTCGAATACGACCCACACCCAAGTTCTCAGAGAGACACTCAAGCCTCGAAAAACTCGCGTATACTTCAGAGCAAATCAATGGTCGCTTCGCTCATACATAAATTTTATTGAATGAAGTTAGATTTCTGGCCACGCAAGTGATTTAAAACGAGAACATAATTTTGGCACTCAACGATTTTATCAACGCTGTGTGCCAAATAAGACAATGACATGTCACTTGAAACATGCACGTGAAAAGAACCAGTGACTGATAAAATCTGTATTTGCAGGTATAAGCTCTTTACAAAAAAGCCAATAGTCACTAATAGAACATATGACACGCCAGATGTTTTATGCATGCCAGGCTGTAGAAGTAGACGATCACAGACAGTTACACCTGAGAAAGAATCTATTGCTTTGAGTTGTCTTTTCGCGCAGAGTCATCAACGCGAATCACTTAATAGTGACTTTGTAATTAAAAAAGCATACGGTTAAACTATTTGTGATTAAAAAGTGTTACTAAAAGTAAGCTTTGAATACCCGTGCAAAGGAATCAGTTTTGAGAACCACTCCCTCCTCTATCCTCTTACACACATCCGCCCCATATTTTTAAGCTTTTGACGTTATGCTATGGTAGATACATAATTAAATAGACAGGCAAATAAATAATTAGAAGGCCTTGTTGTATACTGATGACTGTACAGCCTCCCCGGTCACCCGCAGATTGGAGAGAACGAAAGGTCACGACTTGTGTCGTGTAAGTACGCGCTTTCACTTGCATAAGTATAGTGTCGTCGTTGCCTCTTCTTTTTTTTCTTGTCGTATATGTTCGTATTATAAGCAGGCCCGAGTGTAATTACGTCGATGATAGAGGACTAAAGATCGCCACTCAGTCATAGAGCGACGGCGAGCGAAGCCAGGCGACCTGCCGACGGCCGCTGGGGCCCGGTCGCCTCATCAATTAAGCTCTCTTTTTTTTTTCGTGAACCGCTTCGTGAGGTCTTCGTCTGCAACCTTACGCGCACGAATATCAAGTGAATTAAAAAAAACAATAGTTTTTTTTTGTTTCAGCGTAAGGCAGGTACCGAAAGGCTTGCGATTTTACCTATGGTTTTGAAACCGTATTTGAGGCTTGCTTTTGGGTACTCATTATTACATCCCAATTTCATTTTTGTTTTCTAAAATCAAGGGCGCGGAAACAGCAGAGAGGCTCATCCGTTACATTAATAAAAGCGGCCAGAGCGAAACGCTAAGTGGTTCGCTGTTCGCCGGTGCGGTGTTTTCATACACGAATCTCGAAGGAATGTCATACTATATTGACTGTATGTGCAAATACCAACATTACCGCTGTATACTGCCTGTGCATGGAATGTACAGGCAGTATATAGTGCGCGCACATTGTGTCAGCCTTGTTCTACTTTTACGCAGCTTGTTTTGGACAATATGGGCAAGCCCCACCGCGGTAGTCTAGTGGCTAAGGTACTCGGCTGCTGACCCGCAGGTAGCGGGATCGAATCCCGGCTGCGGCGGCTGCATTTCCGATGGAGGCGGAAATGTTGTAGGCCCGTGTGCTCAGGTTTGGGTGCACGTTAAGGAACCCCAGGTGGTCGAAATTTCCGGAGCCCTCCACTACGGCGTCTCTCATAATCATATGGTGGTTTTGGGACGTTAAACCCCACAAATCAATCAATCAATATGTGTAAAAAGTTGCATTTAAGATCTACAAAAGCCGACGGCCCCGAGCGCAACAACTATACGCTGCTAAGAATCAAAGAAACTATTCAGCACATATTATGTCCAGGATCATCGTTCCACGCATATAAGTTTTAGTTTATTGAGCGCCGCTTGCATTGCTGCCACAACTTACGCAAGCGCGAGGCTTCACCTCCATGCTGATTTAAATAATCTCGACGGAAACACTCTCACTGCCGAGAAGATGCTGGTACCATGGGAATGCATGTTGACAACAGTTTCAAAAGGAAACGAAAAAGCACTGGTGCTTTTTCTTATGAAATGCGGAACTGTTAATTACTTCAGCTGCACTGCAATAATGACATTCTATCATCATCTCTAACTTTTTCTTCCTTACCCCCGTGCAGAGTGGCTAGCCTACTGTTCTCAGCCTATACGTGAGATCTGCCGTATTTTCATTCATACTAATTTTCTTCCTCATTGTTTCAGACATCTTTGTTGTTCTTCACAAAAGGGCACGTTAAAGAACCCCAGGTGGTCAAAATTTCCGGAGGCCTCCACTACGGCGTCTCTCATAACCAAATGGTGGTTTTGGGACGTTAAACCCCACAAAACGATCAATCAGTCATTCTTCACGAAAGGATTAAAATATGTCAGAGTTATTTATTTCAAGTGTCCCTGTGCTGTGGAACACATGAAATTTATTTACCGTGTTTTCGCCAATGAAGCTTTGCGCACTGCATGGAGTGCAATAGATATAGGTTTGTGGGGAAGAACGTCGCCGACAGACGAGGCCGTGCTCTCATCGCCGCCTTATCGCGACGCGTCGCGGCACTATACATGCACTTATTGCATGATAAGCTTTCCTGTCTTACCCGCATAAATCAGAAGGTAAGGCCACAGCGTTCAACTTCGTTTCAGCCCGCTTTCTTCGTGGAAGATAAGCGTGGCGCGAGGGAAGTGTTTGGTGCCAGCAAACCACTATAGGAAATTGGAGCTTGTAGATACAACACCGCGGGCACGGTGGACGGGAATTTTTGCCGCTTTTCGCTATCTGCAACGTGAAAGCGACAAAACCGACCATCTGTGCTTTGGTGGACATGACGTAGAACTCCTACGCATCAAGGCGTGGCTTATACGATTCCCGGCCATAGCAGTCGAATATCATTACGGAAAAAACGCCCGTGTACTTCTACTTAAGTGCAAGTTGGAGGAGAAGACCATCAACTGGCACACCTTGACACACTAATTCCATTTTTTTTTTCAATGTATAGCCGGCATAGACCCACTAATTAAATCACGTCAGAGGGTGTATACTGTGACCCCGTACATGCTAGCTATTATTTACCAAATGTCCTTTAACAGGTATATAATGTTAAATGTTGGCGCGTCTATAGAGTATCCGTATAGCACCGAATATGCTCTGGGTGAACGTATACACCTAAAGACACTGGAGTTCTTTCATTTCACCCCCACCTAAACGCAGCCGTCGTGGACAGGAATGAAACCCACGTCCTCGAGCACGCTGAACCTACACGGTGGGCGCTTCTATCGTTCTGAATGACAGGACCTGCAGACACGGACACAATAAAGATGTTTGTTAAGCGAAAACTATGGTTTTACTCCTCAGTTAATTTTATACTGGCCATGTTTGCACGCTTGGCTTTGATTGATTGATTGATTTGTAGGATTTAACGTCACAAAAGCACCATAATTATGAGAGACGCCGTAATGGAGGGCTCCGGAAATTTTGACCACCTGGGGTGCTTTGACGTGTACCCAAATTTGAGCACACGGGCCTACAAAATCTCCGCCTCCATCAAAAATGCAGGCGGCGCAGCCGTGATTCGAACCGGCGACCTGTGGGACAGCAGCCGAATAAGGTTAACCACTAGACCACCGCGGCAGGTCACAAGCCCTGTCTTTAAAATGAACACTTACACACCAGCTCAGCTCTGCTATTTTAAGCTTGTTTCACAATAAGCCTTTTTCCACCACTAACAAAACATATCACCTATTTCAGATAGCCGCCATATATTCTTTTATCGGAAACGTATCAGCTGTATTAAAATAACAGCAATATCCGCCCTTGGGTCATCATGAGAATCAGGCTTAATAATCGTCGTCGGAGCTCGTATGCGTCCAATCAATCATCCGTAATTGCTTCGCGTGACAAGAGGCCAGGTGTGATAGCGCCAAATGTGACAGCGAGTCATCGACATTTCTCGACGACTTAAATGGCAACGGTGCTGAACGAACACTGCGCGACATCGCGCATATAGTAATCGAATCGGGGACAATGCACGCGCTGAACAGCAACACGTCAATCACTCACCTGTTTGCGCTGTTGCAAGGACTGTCCGTGGCAGGAGCAGCGACAGCCCGGCGATGGACTGCGCACTATGCTGATGACCGCTTTGCGGCGTTTCTTCGACTTGCCCAGGCAGCCCCACATGTTGCGGCGAGTTCGTGTAACACTGTCACTCAAATTTCGGACGAACAGAAACTTTTGCAAGAGCGCGTGGGTCGAAATCCGGCGTTATCGCGGCGTCATCAGTATGCGATGGAAGTTATTGGCCTGCGAGATTGATCTGCTCAGCTTTTTGCCTCGCACGTTATCTGCGAGGCTTGCCGATACTGTTTCGAAAGCCGTCTAGTTTTCGCCCGTGCCATCTTCGCTTAATTTTCAGGCGCACGTTTCGAACGTCAGCTCGGCGCATCGTTTCCTTTTCTTCATCTGGTCGGCTTCTTGACACTCGTTATCTCAGAGAGATCCCTCGTGCTGCGTCCGCATCCGCTCTTGCAGGGCAATCTGACTCAGTTAAAAACAAAAAAACGCCACGCTTAAAGCGTGCAAAACCACACGGCACACAGATGCTTCCAAACAAGCGCCGTTAGCTTCCCTTGTTGCAAGCGTGTGTTTTCCGGTGTATCCAGGATATCTTTTTCTCTTTGGGTACGCAGCAAAATCAGGGTCAATGACGGTGCCTCCGAGAGCCCACCTCTGCAGCCGGCGCCTCACTAAAGGCTTCTCGGGTGATGTATCCGACCGTCGTGCGACGACTCCTCGTAGCCAGCGACGTCGATCGACAGCTGTCGTTCGCGACGGGAAGCGAGCGCTCGTTCCAGTCGATCCCCGTTGCGTCCGCGCAGGAACGACCTCGAGCTTGGCTCGCGGGAGGAGCACGACACGGTGCACGTCGGGCACCGGCGACGCGGCACGGGCAACTCTCGAACACGGCAGACAAACGGTCAAGTCGAATCGCCAGCCGGCCGGCCAGCCAGCGGCAATCATTCGCGCACGCGGCGCACTATAATCGCCGGGAAGGTGGGAGAGAACGCGAGGCAGACGGGCGAGAGATGCTCGCGTTGAACGACGCGCGCGCTATTTCGGCCGTGCGATATGCAGCCGATATGCTGGGAGGACGACTTGGCTGCGTCTATCGGCGACGAAGAGCTTGGGCGTGCACAACCGACCCCGACTCGATCCGGCGAGAATATGACCAGAAAAAAAAAATGTATCGAAAGGTGACAACGCCCACCGATGACCTGCCCTTGCGAGGAAGTGCTGAGGGCTCGACGAACGCACTGTTCCCTAGATATCCTCGGCGCCGATACGCGACGGCTGGGCCAAGGTGGTGGCGACGACGTAGTGACTGCGCGGATGCGGGCGTCTGCTCTTCGCAGAGATGCGGCCGCGGCTCTATAGCCAGCGGGCGACCAGCTGCTGCCGCAGCGTGTGCGATTCCACTCTCTCAAACACGCAGGCACACACGCCCTCCCCGGAGGACGAACCGCAGCCCGTGTGCGTGGCGCGCCGCGCGTTGACGGAAGACGCTGGGAGCGCTGCCTGTTGGCGAAGGCGTTTACTCGGAATCTGCATTCATCACGAAGTGATGTCGTCTTTCAAACAGTGCTGCAAGTGGCACTGACGGCGTCCTTAAACGAGACGATTATTATTTCCTCGTCTGACGTGACTGTTACGATGATATCTTCGCCTCTTGTACAGTGAGAGCTGCCAGGACGCGCATATACATGTAGTAACGACGTCGCGAAAGCACTGACCATTGACTCTCAACGTTTCCTTGATACAAGCCTTGCCTTTCGCAAGAGCAAGAAACGGTAGATATACGGGAAATGTTAATTGTGAAAGCTGATAAATGTGCACTCAAACGCCGCGCTCTTACTCCTGATTTGCCGTGTAAGCGTCACAGAATTTGATGAGTTGTTAAAGCTTTTCTTCTTTTAACGGTTAGCAGCGCATATTGTCTTTTGCCTACATCAGGATACTACCGAAGGGACCCCATCGTTGCCTATTAAAATATTTGTAGGCGGCTTTGGAAAGCAGCGAGTTACGTCGCCAAGAAGAAGAAAAAAAATCCTTAAAAAAATCTGTCGCTCCCCTTTCAGGAGAAAACGGAGTGTGCTTCCGACGTATCGCGCTCGACCGGTGACGAAGCGACGCGCAAAGTGGCAGGCGACGCCGCCTATTTTCTCTTTCTTCCCAGGAATGCGCTCCCGTTATTTACAGACGCCTCCCCTTCGAAACGTATACGTCACCCTCTAGCGCGCACACATCTGTATCTCGCGGGGCTCACTGGTTCCGGCAACTTTTTTTTTTCATTATTATTATTACACATCTCAGGCTTGTTTACTTATTGCCTCCTGCTCCCGGTCTGCGCCTATTCGCCTCGAATCTGCTTTCCGGAGTCGGCGTATAAACACAAAAACATGCGCGAGACAGCACGCAGACGGTATTCGCTTCTGAAAACACGCTTGGCCTAGATTCCAATGATGCGCTGCCCACTCTACGCTGCTCCTGCTAATGCTTCCGAAAAGCGGTGGCCCGGGCCAGCTGTTATCGGCGAACCGAAGGCATACAACTAAATCAAAGCGAACGAGTCAATTGCAAAGGCTATAGCAGCGCAACCTGAAATTTCACTGCCTTCGCGACTGTTCGCCGACGGGATGCACTGCTTGTTCTCTCATGGAGCAAAGCAGCGACAATGCCAGGTTCTTGTTTTCTGTTCCACTTCACCGAACTCGACGAACAATGGAGTCACTGCTGAGCGTGCGACAAAAGGCGCATCGCACGAAGCTACGACGAAAGTGACAGCCGCAGGATGCGCTATGACAACTTTCCCAAGCGTGACTACCAGCGCCCCTACATCGACAAGAGAAAAAACTAAGCGGCGCGGTTTTCCGTCAAAGTGGCAATAATCGCGGCGCCGACCTTGAGAGCACGGCGACGGGCGAGTTTACGTTTCTCTGATGAGCGCGCGAAGAGAAGGAAGTAGGGAAAAGCAGAACGAGACGGGAAATTCGGCCGCTTTCCGAGATGGTGCGATTTTAGGGAAACAAGTACACGATGCGCTCGCGCCGATCACTTCCTCGGTGTAACTTTTTTTTTTTTTTTTTCGCAGGGCGATGTTGTCCCATGCGGAGACAAACGCATGTAGGGCACGACGCTTTTAACCAGCGACTGGTGCTCGCTTAAATAAATCTGCGCGAATACGAATAAGCGAATTTCTTGTTGCTGTTTTTTAAGGCACGGCCGAAACTACCTCAATTTCTGATGAGAGCGCGCGCACTGATGCTATTGTCAATATTTGAAGCAGATATCCGATGCGAAGTCCGGGGCAGGCCGTAGGGGACGTCCCGGTCCACGAGAAATCTTCAGACAAGTGGCACTGTAACGCCAAAGTCGACTTCTATCGAGGCACATTCGTGGTCGTCTCTCTTCGCTGCCAAATAGAACCACCGACGACCACCGTCGTCTACGCAGCTGCAGCAGACACGCTCATTCTTCCTTCCATGATAGCGAAGACTCCGTGCGGAGGAACTGCCCGGTGAGTCGACGATGCACGTGACGAAAGATCCGGAATTCCGTGAGAGACGAATGACGAAGAGGTGCTGCGTGGCGAGCGGTATTTTCGCATCCGAAAGCGGCACTATAACGATAGGCGGCAGCAACAAAACAAACCACGCTGGGGCGACGACGAAAAGCACGCGCTGGACTCGGCCGGAGGCGAAAGCGAAACAGAAACAGAGCGCGTAGTTTGCGTAGCGCGCGGCGCGGGACTGGCGCGGAGAACGAAGCGGCACTCACGCACTTTCGGCGGCCGCCATGCGTTTCAGGGGCGTGGCTTGCGCCGTGCGCGCATGCGCAGACTACACGACGCTGGGAGAGGGTGCAGCCACGCGGTCGCACTACTACGCAGAGGAGAAGAGCGCGAGGATGAGACGCTGATGATGCCGAGAGGAGGTGCGCTTGGCCCGCGAGGAAATTCAGAGCCGTCGTGGACGGGGACAATTATCGGTCAACAGGTCGTGTACTAGCTAACATTGCACGCGAACTGACATGGGGTGCGATTGGATAACCTGACAACTCGACTGGTGCGGGAAATTGAGCCCTGTTTCGAAGTTTTCGACAGTCAGCCGTCGTGGATGGGGACAATTGTCAGTCAACAGGCCATGTACTAGCTAACATTGCACGGGAACTGAGATGGAGTGCGATTAAATAACTTTACAACTCGACTAGTGCGGGAAAATCGAGCCCCGTTTCGAAGTTTTCGACAGTCCTGCTTCATTAGAACCAGTTGGAAGTGACGATGCGACAGATCCCATCAACGTCTCATTTTGGTACTAAATAAAGAAAAGAAAACCGCATGTGCCTAAATGTGCATTTCTAGATACAATAGTCATCGTAGAAGTTCGTAGTGTCTACGAGTCCTCGTAGATATATGTATATTTGTTACAGGTAGCGTATTTTTGATGTTTCCTTTTAAATACTGTGCGGTTTTGTTCGGTAATACAACAGTGGTCACGGAGAGGTTTATGTAAAGAGCAGTTCGGCTACTACACCTCTTTACATAGCCATCATCAAGGCATACTAGCCCCATATACTGTATACAGCGCTCAACACTGTATAAAGCTGGGCGAATTATTCCGTGGAATATTTATTATTTATTGCGCCAATCATATGCCACTGAGTTGACTTCTGTATGAGAGGAGCAAGAAAACGCGCACGCATCAGACAGGCTACAATGAAACAGCGGCACTGCGGCCCCCAAAAACAACAATTCTGTCATAAGTTCTCGCAGCCAAGGGTGTTGAGTGCAGTCGTGACTCATCCTCGAAATTCACTTTTCTGTAACCGCCACGTTAAAATCGAAAAAAAAACTAATAAATTAAAAAAACTGCAATAACTAACGAATCGACACCGCGTTCCAGAGGCCAAGGCCAGTGGGTCACGGCGCAGCTGGAGGGCGACACGAACTCACGCAGCGTATCGAAGACGACGAACCGAGCTAGAAATCGACGAACAGATCGCCAGTGCTGAATTGGCCGATTCGTGTAGGCGCAAAGGCGTGATCCGTCGATTCAAAGACAAAAAAAGACCACGAAATGAAAACAAGCAGTGCAACGACAATGCGTAACGTCGAATGAGCAAGTTGTAAGTGATTTAGCAGTATGTATGTATGTATGTATGTATGTATGTATGTATGTATGTATGTATGTATGTATGTATGTATGTATGTATGTATGTATGTATGTATGTATGTATGTATGTATGTATGTATGTATGTATGTATGTATGTGAGAGAGAGAGAGGGAGACTGACCGTGCATGACAATAGATAAACAGAAGGAACAACAACAGCAACGGGTAAGCGGAAGACGCATTTAACCAAAGCGCTTAGAACCCTTCAGAACTTACGAGTTGACAAAGCGTGCGGGCAGTATGCCAACGATGAGTTGGCATGTTACTCAATATGAATGACAGAGGGTTTCTTCCCTAATACCAAGCATAAACAACCCTGTGCGCGGTGACATGCAGGCAGTAGATTGCATAGGCAAAGCAGACAGCTGTTGTGTCTGCAGCGCGTCAATATGTAGTAAATATTAGATACGTACATCAGAACAATGCATTCAGCAATGCTCACTAATATGTACTATTGTCCTCACAGCGTAATGAAAGATATAGAACAATCCGCGTGCTCTTTCTTCCAGAGAAAACGCTTTACATATAAGTGAAAATTAGCTTTCGTGTCAGCGCCGATGCACGCTGGTACGGCAGTGGCAAAGAAATCATGAAGGACAAAAATAAGTGCACTCTCTCACTACCTCGAGCTTATAAGACGCCTCATAATCACTGCCATTTGCGTCAACCTGATAAGGAAAGCAGTGCAGTACCTCTGCGAATGAGTGTGCTAAGGCGTATTTTTAATTAGGTGCAGTGCTGTGTTTTCGTTGTCACTTGCAATCTAGAAACAAGGTTGATATGCAAAACAACAAAGAAAAGCAGACCGGGAGACCAAGCCAAACCGATAAGAATACAGTCATATGCTTCAAGGAACTATAATGCGAGTAGACCATATCTTAAACGTGTGTCTACCGCAACTTCGAAGTGCGTTATGGTGTTGTTTGTTCAAAGAAATAAACGCCATTTCATTTGCATTCAAGACACGAGCGAAGCTCATCCTTTCGTTTCTATTTAAAACACCCGTTAGCTGCTAATAGCTCTACCAGGGGTCACCGAACATTCACAGGACTGGAAGTCCCGTATCAGCGTTTTTTTTTTTTTCACGGACATATACCAATTATATGTAGCTAACTAAGTGACGTGAGCTTACCGTGATATAGCTGATGACTCTACAATGTAACTGGCTATTACCAATAAAAACATGAAAGAAATCGCACAGCTTTTACAAGACCACAATAACATGAATAGAATGAATAGGTCACTGACCTTCAGGATCTCCACATATCATTGCAAGTGACCACGAATGCATATATCAGGATTGGACACATTGCTTTAATTATAGCAGTTAATACTTACTGTTAATTTATGATTGTCACAAAATCCCTCGGTTACCTCACAGGTATCAAGCAAGCCTTAACCTGCGTCCGCTGCGGTAGTGAATATCAGAAAGTGCCGCCATATCCACGAAGTGAATGATGATGAGTGGGCGAAGCTCCGGAGGTAAACCTGGTAAACCATGAATCCTCTGTACATTTTGCCCACTCGATTTTATTACATCGCTCCCCCTAGCGTACGTCGCCGCACTAAATCGAACGATTGCCTTCAACCAATGACACGCGCCATATGCGACATCATTCCTATTTTATAAGATCTCGCGTCTTTCATCAACTACAAGTACCGCTTTCTAGTTTATAACATCTTGCATCTTTTCATCATCAGCTACAAGTACCACCATCTAGTAAACACTACAAGAACTAAACGAGAGGTGGCTACATGGATGGATGGATGGATGCTATGAGCGTCCCCTTTATAACGGGGTGGTGACAAGTATGCCACCAGGCTCGACAAAAAAAAAAAAAACCTTTTTTCTTTTTTGATGTTGGCCTAATGCCTCTACTTCGATAAATTCTATCTTAATGGAAAAAAAGGTAAATTTTCAGCTTAAGTTCTCTGCCATTTACGGCACACTGTCCATATTTTATTTTTCCAATATTTATTTTTGTCCTTTCTCTCTAATTTTCTGCCACCAATACTCTAACCGTCTCTTACTTATTTCAATCGCGGGTGTGTTCAGCTTTCCATTGTTGTCCCTAAAACCATACAGGAGACGGTACCGCCATCTAGTGAACACTGCAAGAACTAAACTAGAGGTGGCTACATACAGGGCACGGTACCGCCATCTAGTGAACACTGCAAGAACTAAACTAGATTGATTGATTTGTGGGGTTTAACGTCCCAAAACCACCATTTGATTATGAGAGACGCCGTAGTAGAGGACTCCGGAAATTTTGACCACCTGGCGTTCTTTAACGTGCACCCAAATCTGAGTACACGGGCCTACAACATTTCCGCCTCCATCGGAAATGCAGCCGCCGCAGCCGGGAATCGAACCCGCGACCTGCGGGTCAGCAGCCGAAGAACTAAACTAGAGGTGGCTACATACAGGGGACGGTACCGCCATCTAGTGAACACTGCAAGAACTAAACTAGAGGTGGCTACATACAAGGGACGCACAGCCCACGCCCTAAGGAGCTTCGCCCCTAAAATAGTTGTCGGGTGCATGAGCCTCCTATGAATGACAAGTCGTGAACGCAGTTGTTGCGTTCCCACCCCACTGCAGCTCAATGTACGCCTGAGTGGTTCGCTACACGCCACCTGTGCTTTGACGTTGATCAAAGACATGCAAGTTTAACTCTTCATGCGTGCCTGCGTCAGGTTTCAACAGCCAGAAACGATCTTAGAAAAATAATAGAGAGGGTAAAAACTCAGCAGCGCGAGTTTCTACAGCGTTTCCCGGCTGTTAAGCGACGGGCATGGTCGTTCAAAAAAAAATTTTTTTAATGCATGCTGACTGAGCGCATGTCATGTAGTTTCATACTATCATACAAAGGTATATATATAAAAAAGAAAACGCCAGGCCCGCGCGGAAGGCGCAGCACAGTCACAGCGAAAGCTAGAAGAGCGGCCTTTCAGAGTCTTTTCTAAACACTCACTGGGTAACTACTGCTAGCACACTTGCTTCATACCCACTACAGCATTAATAACACATCTTTGTGGGCAGTAGGGCGGCATTCGCCATGCTATTTTCGTCATTCTTCTGAGAAGCGTAATATCCGCTAAGCACTTGCAAGAGAGAGAGAGAGAGAGAGAGAGAGAATAACGTTTATTGCACCCGTCTAGAATGACGGGGGAGGAGCACTTGCAAGAAATTTTGTGCCAATTGTTCATGCAGTGGCTGACAACGATGAGGAATCATGGCTGAAGTGGGCATGCGACAAAGTTAAAAGCTGAACAAGAACAAGTGAATGGGTTGGAGCATTGAAAGACCCACTATTCACGCTATTCGCATTGTGCGACGACTCGTTGTTCTTTCGCTGTTTTGAAACGGATTATAAGTCGTATTAACGCGATTGATTTCCCGACATCAAGCCTGCCTAAGGCAAGTTTGCCAACAAGTCCAATCACCGGCTTGACTCAGCGGTATACAATACTAGGCTGTCACCAGAATACCCGGGTTCGAGCACCACTTAAGTCACTGGTGCAATTTTTTTTTCTAATTTCGTGCGATGTGGTTACAGCCACCGGCGGCGGCGGACATCTACGCGTGACCCGAGTTGTGATCTCATAACAGTTTTCTCTGTAAAAGAAAGAGAAAAGGAGAGGAAATGCAGGGAGGTTAGCCATGCTTTAGATCCGTTGTATACCCTCCTCTTGGAGTGCGGGAAAAGGGGAATAGTAGAATTTAAGGATAGAGTAACAAAGAGATGATAAAAGTATGAAACATTAGTGCCTATATTTATGATATTCCGTGTTCTAGTCGCAGTCGATATGCTGCGTAATACCTTAAACATGTGCCTTAAGCATATATCATAACATACCCCTTAAGTAGACCAAACTAGATGTTTTCTTTTATTTATTTATTACAGGAAACAAACTGAAAAGAAAATGAATGAATGAACAATGCCACGTTTATTTAGATTGCTCATTTGCGTGCCGACGTGTCAACAGAGCCCGTCATTCAAGCCACCTCCCTTTTCTATAGCCCACGCCATTCGCGTCAAGGTCCGGTCGCCGAGCGCGAAACCGTCAATAACATCCGGCCTAGACACGCGAGCAGCTAGTTGGCACCGTTAACCTGACGTGAACAGTCCACGGTCTCGGCGAGTTCCCAGCGAGCAACAGTCACGTCTGGGGCCGCTCAGACAGAATCGACGCTCGTTCCGGAAGCGGTCTAAAAGCGTCGCTTCGCCAGCAAACAGCCAGGCTTCCAAGTAGCAGAAACAATCACAAATACGGCACGCAGCAACAGCCTCGGAAGCGGCAGTGGCAGGAGCTGTGGTCTAAGACCGAGAGAGCAAAGCGGCGGGGAGACCAAGGGGCTGCTGCTCGGCGACTACCGAGGAGCAGGCAGGGTGCTCGAACGCCAGAGCGCCCCTGCTGCCACCTCCAAAAATATGTCCGCTGCTACCGGCTTATTTCGAGAGGAAGAGCCCGGTGCGTGCGAGCGTTACACGTCGAGACGACGGTATCAGCGCAGAGAACGCGGCCGCGCAGTGGGACCTGCGCAACGAAGAACAAGCTGTGTGGCCCCGTACGTCTCCCGGAACCCTTGTTACGGTCCTTACATTTGCCAAGGATATACGATATATAGCCGCGAGGTCTGTCTGTCTGTCTGTCTGTCTATCTATCTATCTATCTATCTATCTATCTATCTATCTATCTATCTATCTATCTATCTATCTATCTATCTATCTATCTATCTATCTATCTATCTATCTATCTATCTATCTGTCTATCTATCTATCTATCTATCTATCTATCTATCTATCTATCTATCTATCTATCTATCTATCTATCTATCTATCTATCTATCTATCAGTCTATCTATCTATCTATATATCTATCTATCTATCTATCTATCTATCTATCTATCTATCTAAGGAGTGCGAGCGGAGCATGCTGAGCCGAGGGATTACACAGAATCGTGCACGAAAGAATAAGGAACAATAAAAAGCAAAAGAAACTGGTCATCGATGCTAATTCTCCTTTGTGAGCATGTATATACAGTGAACATGTATGGCTCGAAACGGCAGGTCACACAGTTAACCGAAATGAGCATTACATGGGCAGATACATGGATTCTTTTAGAAACGAATGTTCCTTTGGCTTGAAATTGCGCACATCAGCAATGATTTTCCCCTGATTAGAAAGATGATTCAACACTATGTATACTTGAAGAGGTTAGCAACAGGATTGGCGTGGCACAACGGACGAAACAGCAAGGGTGAAAGAAGGAGGAGTGAATGAGTGGAATTGATGTTATCAGAAGGTGACCTTTTCCGTTTATATAACGTGTATACGTCATATATATATATATATATATATATATATATATATATATATATATGCTTGGCATGCCGATATAAGGACATCCGTCAGTTTCAGTTCGTAAAGTAGAACTTTTTCCCACGAGGTATTTTTTCTATAGGATGTGTGTGACACTGTCACAAGAGGCGCAATGGCGGTCATACGTCATGCGGACTAGTCCGAAATCGACAGCCACCCAGAAAGAGATACACGGCACGGCGCGCCCAATAATTTTGTCGATATGGCTATTTTGAGACACACGAAGATACCGCACGCCTCTGATATATCTCCATTGGGGCCGGGCTATCGTGTGCTATCGTATGCTGTGATCGCAGGCTGCTGTCGTCGCTTGACGTAACGCGGGCAAAACATATAGCATAGCCAACTGTGGCGCCCACTAAGCGCGCGCACCCTCGCCAGAGTGAAGTCTTCTCGTCGTGTTCTTCGAGCATTTTGATGATAATGTTAATTGTGGACATTACTATTATGGCTAGGGAAACACGACAACACAAACCACGTAAGCAACAAATAAAATTTGAAAGAGGAAACGAGCGAGAAATAGAAAGACAGAAAGTAAGAAAGAGGAAAGAAAAATAGAAATAAATTAATAGAAATAAATAGAAATACACAAAAAGTGGGGGGAAGAGCAAGACAAAATCGAGGAGGAAAGAAAGATAAAGCCGAAGAGAAGAAGGCTGCCCAGCTCCACACTGCCTTTAGGCTTGGCACCACTGGGGCAAAGATCCCTTAATTTTTTTCCTTCTCTATTTTCTTGCCGCTTCCGCTCTCTCTCTCTCTCTCTCTCTCTCTCTCTCTCTCTCTCTCTCTGCTATGACGACTAACTACTGATAGTTGACAATAACATGGCTCACTATAAGTTGGAACAATGTAAATATCTTCATCGGCATCACCGATCAGCCTAAATAGAGTTAGGGTATCTAAGTGTTAATAATAAAATAATTGCAATGGTTCTGCGTCCAAAACAAACATATGATTGTGAGGGACGCCTTAGTAGAGGGCTTCGCAATACTTAACTGTTGCTTTGTGCATCACGAATTGACGAACTATGTAGTTACCGGACATTCGTATAGCCTTCACAATTCGTCCATGAACGAACAAAAAAGGCATTTGGAGTGAAGATACACTTTAAACGATCAAAAGGAGTGCGAGGCGTCGAGGAGACAAAAGGGTGCGTACGTGTATATGCGCCCACTGGCACGGAACGAACGCCTCCGTCACCTTCCCAAACGCAGGCGGCGCATTTCAACAAGCCGAGGGTGCTTTAAATATGCACGCCTTACGCCCCCGTTCCATCGGCGGTTGCCATTGCAGAGATACCTCAGGCTCGCTGCACGCCTCGCCACGGCTTCTACGAATGCGCATGACGAGAGCCGAACCGAGCTCTTCCGCATTCCTCGAATAGTATACCATCTTCAACGCGAGGGCGTGATGAGCATCGACATAGGCGTTGGGAATCTCTCTATTCTTCTCTCGGTGTTCGAGTTTTCCTTACCTTGAAGCTAGCGTGTTTCTCAACGCCCTCTGTCGTCTAACGAACCAATCTAACCAAACCAGCATGACGCGAAAACCACCATATAGGCCGTAACTTAGTCACTACACCCTCACACAACATTACAAAATGATCCTTATTCTTTGAAGGGTGCCCTGTATAAGAATGAGACAAGATATTCACTGTTTTAAATTTCAACAATTCGTACTATCAACTAATTGATTAATTAATTTGACAATTATAAAGCAGTCACCCATCACGGCGGTCTAGTAGCCATGATACTCGACCGCTGACACAAAGTTCGCGGGACCGAATCCCGGCCGCAATGGACACTTTTTTGATGAAGGCGAGAATTCTTGAGGTCCCAGCGCGTAGATTAATGAGCAGCCTAAAAAAACCCATGTTATCGAAAATCTCGAAGTCCTACACCACAAGACGTCCCTCATTTCATATCGTGGTTTTGGGATGTTATACTAGATCAATTATTAATAATTGTAATCCAGTCATTCTACTGTAAAATAGAATCTCCCCGCCACAATTAAAAAAGCAAGTAAAAGAAGTATTTTCTTAGCTTTAGGGTGCTGTCTTCTTTTATGTATTGAGCTGTTGTTAAACGCTGTGCAATGTATATCGTAGAATTTTCTTTAAAATCTACTGCCACATTTTTTACAACTGTCTTGTTGCTTTTCGTTTTCCTGCCTAATTTCCTCTCAAAGCTAAAAGATTAGTTTTTCTTATTGTTTTACTATTGTACCATATAAGTACTATTGCAGTTATGTAAATTGCGAATGACACAACGCACTGTCGCAACTTCTGTCTGGATGACGTAGCCTAGCCAGGCGCCTGTCGGGCCTTTTGCTGCGTCTCCTAAGACAAATGTAAATTGTCTTGACTACAGTCTGAATGGATGAATGAATCACTGCTTTACATCTATCTATCTATCTATCTATCTATCTATCTATCTATCTATCTATCTATCTATCTATCTATCTGTCTATCTATCTATCTATCTGTCTATCTATCTATCTATCTATCTATCTATCTATCTATCTATCTATCTAATCTATGCGAGCAGATTTTCTGCGATATGGACGGAGAAATAAATTTTGTACTTCATTCACGGACTCAACTTCAACTTCACTGCGTTGTGTCTTCGTCGCGCATTGTCAAATCAGAGGGACCACTAAATTGCCGCGGTATAGCTGCACGATGAAGGTAAGACCGTTTCTTCGATCAATGCCCATGGAGACCTGCAAGTTCGAACTCGCGGCCCGGAAGTAGTGCCGAAGGATGCATAATGGCGGCGAAGGAATCCCCCTAGCAGCAGCCTCGGCAACAGACGCGACGCGTGGCAGCTGAATCCGGCTGCGACAGACGCCATGCGGGAACACGAACGTCGTAAATCTGTCACCGCCGACGGAGAGCAAGGGCTGCGTCGGAAAAGGCGTCGCCGGCCTCCCTCCGCAGGCTACGCGACCGAGGCACGCGTTTCGGTTTGTTGGGCAGCAGCCCTTTTGTGCCGTCCTTAGGGCCCGCACCTTCTTTTGTCTCGCCGGCTGCGAGGGAACGAGCTTGCCACCACTGACGCTGCACCGAGAGGGCGCCGGTCTCGCCGCTGAGAACTGCCTTTGCACGGTCACTTCAACGCTGCCACGAAATGTGTTGTCCATGCACCAGACCGACAGTACGCGAGTGAAACGCCTGCCACTGGTGAAGTCGTGACACCCTTCCTCGGAGGTGTTTGCACCGCAAAGCTTCGAGGCACCTCTACAGTGCTAGCGTCACAGGCGTTCACAGCATGCTTGGATGGCTTTGCCGAATGCACAGTTGCGCCCAATATGAGCTGCTGCCCGTGATCAAGACCGCGCAGACACTGCACAGTGGAGCCGATTTAGAAAACAATCAGTGACCTAAACAGCGTTTCGGCCTTTCATGTTTCCAAAAGCAATTTCACGTTTTTCTGCTGTGTAGGCTTGGGGGTCCTTCAACCATGGCAACCATGTTCCTAGTCATATTGAACGCAACTGTACGCCCTGCTGAGGTGTTCCAGGGTGGCTGGAAGGAACGAGCCGCACAGAGTTCGTGCCATGGAGTCATCCACCATCTCATTTGCCGTATGGATGTCATACTGGATGACGCGTAGACTAACTGGACTGCAGGAAGGTGAAGAAAAATGCTGTTGCTTCTAAGCGAAGCGAAGCTTTCGGTTTGTAGGTACCAGCGGCCTGTACTAAGCAAAATAATGTCACGCAATCGGAAGTGAAGCCAAGAAAACGCTTATAACGATACTCAGTGAAATGGTAATGTCAAAAATACAGATCACACCGAATAAAATAGCATGCTTCCGGAAAACAGTTGGGTTCCTATTCTCTGCATTGTTTTTTTTTACGAACCTACGTGATGTTGACCTCCCTCATGATAGATACGCTTGCTCTTTTGTAGGGCTGTGGAGTTCTCGTGACTCTTCGTATTCAAGCAACGTAGGTCAAAATATTTTAGCCTTTGCCTTCCTCTTTCATTATTTCGCGAGATTTACAACTCGCGCCAGTACATAACCATGGATGGACCATTAGGGCATTAACAAGAAGTTATATTTAGCGAACGCAAGATCTAAACCAGCCAAGTATGTGCAAGACTTTACAATGCAGACATTCTACAAGACCACCGGAAAGTGCGCGCCTCCGTTGTCTCAAGAATCTACGTACGACGCCATGCCACAGAGAGAAAAGATATCCCGAAATTTATGCCCACGTCGGGCGCCCAGACGTGAGTTACGGACGTAAGCTCTGGCAACAAGGCGTGGCGGAAAGAGTCTGTACGTAGAAGGTATACGTGTTATACGGAACTGGCTTCGTATTTCTCTCCTCGGCGTAATTTAACGAGGCGCTTTGGGGGCACAGCGCCTCCCCAGTGACCTGTAGTGTACACCGAAACATTCTGTGGGGTTCAAGGAACCCACGAAACAGTGGTGTAGTCAGGGGGTGGCAGGCCGGCCCCGTGCCGGCATATACAGAGCGAAAAATGACCCTTTCAAGGAGCTGCCCTCCCCACACCCCGAATACAAGGTGCACCACCCCTAACCCTTCTCCAAAAAATTGGCCCGAATCTACACGTTACACTGTAAATGTCGTCGAAAGACGATAGTCTTGCGTCTTGAGAGAGTGAACAAAACGTTTATTTGATGTTCTGCGCAAGAAACTCGGTGAATGGTATTCTGAAGGCGCTGCGTTGGAGTGCCTCGAGCGTGTAGCGGAGGTGAACAAGCGCATCTAGCTACGTTAGACAGACACGAGCGCCATCTGGAAGTTATCTTCGAAAACGAAGGCGTGCGCAACCGCGGAGAAAGATGCGCGCCACTCTCGGAGGTGATAAGAGGTAGAATGCAACGCGACGGGCAGGTGCCACCGCCGTAACGTCGTAGCAAAGCGTTGGAAACACCTTCTGGGGCATCGCGTTGCACTGTCAGCGCAGCGCGATAAACGCTACAGTCCTTAGAGTTATTTGTGTGTGCTTCTTCTAGTATAAAGGCAGACATAAAAAACATAGACGTGTTGTTATGGCGCCTCAGATATGCGCAATATTTGCTTTTTTTAATTGACAATCGCACAACTATGAACGCTAAACCTTGAGCAGTATAGGTGGGCGCTGCGGATGGGGTTGGCCGCTTGGTGCCGTTTGAGGTATCGTTAAAACAGACAGTCAAATGTACAGACAGACACCAAATTTTTTCCGTCGAAGGTTCCCAAGAAAGACCATCGTCTTTGAAAAAATTCTGCCAAAAGCTCTGCTACGAAACTATCCCCTTTCTCGCTTAGGCTGTGCAGTGCTGCTTAAGAGTACTGATGTTAACCAAGAAGGACCGCAAACTTTCATATAGATATGACTGGACATAACTGAGGCTGGTTATATAGCTAGACAGGAACTGCAATAGGTTGCATGAAGATGATGGATAGTACAAAGATTTCCCTAAGCTTCATCTTTGCAAGTTGAGACCACGTTCTGATTCCCAAAGTTTATTACTCAATAAGATATTGTGCTAAAATACAAAAATTTGTAAACATAATGCACTTGAAGCGTTTGGGAAAGTGTGATTGATAGGGATGTTTAGAAGACGATGGGTATGAAATAACAACACAACGCCAGAAGAACTTTCGAAATTGCAACCATGTATAAGCAAGACGTACACGCGCAACATATTCGAGCTGTTAAATAGCTGCTCACAGTGCCGGAATTATCTCATGTTTTTAAATGTTTTTGCAGTTTTCCAGGTGAATAAATAAATTATTTAATTATTTATTAATCAATGAACGCACTTTATTTAGAGTCCGCAGTTTTCGGCCGGTGAAAAATGCCGGACGTTAAAGAAAGTTCAATCATTCATTCATTCATCTGGAAAACTGTGCACGTCATTCTTAGTGAACATACTTGTTTCTTCTTTTTTTGTTTTTGTCTGATCTCAGGGAAGGAAAGCAACCCGACTGCACTGGTATCTATTCAATGAATAACGACTCAGAACTTCTACTTGTTAACGCTTTTCGCTGCTTGTTGTCAAAAAAAAAAAATCGCAACCGAAATGAAATTTTCTTCTGTTTTGTTCACATCGTTTAATAAAATGTCCGGAAATGCCGTTTGTTCAGCAAAGGTTAAGTTACGCTTCACCACTTTGACCTCTTCAGCCTGAAAGATTCAAATAGAATCGCGAAGTTCACAACGGCCCGTTTTTTTTTTTTCATATTGCAAACAAAACCAAAACATCGCAATGAACAAAGCTACAAGTACGCTCGAAGCCCGTAAGCACGAAGACTAGGCAAATTCGAGTACATACCCATCATACCCATGGCGGCTGGACAATCGTAGCGCCGGAGCTCCCTATAGTTAATTTTGGGAAATAATATGGCCGACTATATACTTCAGGAGCGATATCTGCTTCGAGATTACAATACAACCCCGCCCACCCTTCTCCTGTCTCCCTTTATTTCAATGAACGTTTCCTTTTGGTCACGAGCTCTTCTCGGCTTTCGGCACGCCAATTTTCACGTAATCGAAATACCCAATAACACGAGTACAAAACGGACGTCAAGTCAATTCTCAAGAACGATGGCGCTCGGCTTCGTTTGCCGCCGGGACCACCCAGCAGTCACAGCTGTTGACAACCGTTTCGAAAGATTTTACGCGGCGCAGTCGGGGTAAGCGGCATTCGAACTCGAACGGCTAGCTGTCTTGTCGTTTGCACGCTCATGTGCACAGGCAGCGAAAGAAGACTCGACTAAGAAACGAAGCGAGAAACAACCGCGGGGCCCCAGCTGCGTTGGATCACGCATTCTCCGAACGATGCATGCACTATACAGGATGCGTGCACGGGATTTGAAAGCGGCCCCAACGAAATGACGCGACGAGCGCCGTCAAAGACGTGCTTTCAAGGAGCCGTCCTCGCACGCGTATTTGATGCCAGCCGAAGCTATTATGATGTGCGGAGCAGATGCATTCACTCGAGTCAGTGCGGACGCTGTTAAGCATGTACGAACGCCTCTATGCGACTTTTCTTACTTTAGCCGGCTGCTGTACAGTGGTGCGGGATTTTGCACTAACTTGCTTTCTGCTGTTTACCGAAAGCTTGCGTTACAGTGTGCCACCTGATACTACACGTAGAACAGTTTAGTTCGCCGATCTTTTTTTTTTTTTGTCATCTCACCCATTTACCACACTTTATTAACAACAACAACAACAACAACAACAACAACAACAACAACAACAATGACGACGATAATAATAATAATAATAATAATAATAATAATAATAATAATAATAATAATAATAATAAACTATGCCTTCTTAAACATAAACTTCAAAGTGCTCCCACAAATGTCAAACTACTTTGTTACACAGCCCTTGTGCGGCCAAAACTAGAGTACGCGAGCATAATATGGGACCCTTATACAAAACGTAATATACACACTCTTGAGCGTATTCAAAGAAAGGCTGTTAGATTTATATTCAATAAGTACTCCAAGTACTCACCTTCAGATTTAATGCTAGCCAACAACATTCCCTTACTGCAGATGCGAAGACAAAAAGCTAGATTAGAATTCCTTGATCAACTTTTGAACAAAACAATAGCTCTAGACGCATCACCGTATTTGACACCCCTTAGTAGCCGGCCCACCCACCACCACCACCCAAAGGCCTTGATCCCATATTTTGCTCGCACAGACCTACTGAAGTATTCGTACTTTCCAAGAACCATGTGTGAATGGAACTGTCTTACTAATACATGTGATGAATGAACTAACCTACCAAGCAACCTTCTTCGCTCTTTATTGTTTCTATTCGCAATTATTTTATTTGTATATGTATTACCACCCTGCTTGGCACTAAATTCTGCAGTATTGAATGAATAAATAATAATAATAATAATAATAATAATAATAATAATAATAATAATAATAATAATAATAATAATAATAATTGTACAGAAGCCTCCGAAATGGGAAATGGGTCGGTCTCTCATGTGCTTTCTAGTGGGTCTACCCAAAATGGTCTCCCAGCATGAGCGGCGTCCTTTTTGGGTAGACCCACTAGAAAGCACTTGAGAGTTCGACCCATTTCAGTGTTCGGAGGCTTCTCTATAAAAATAATAATAATAATACGGTGTTTTACGCGCTACGGTGTTTTACGATATGATTATGATTATAATACGGTGTTTTACGATATGATTATGAGAGACACCATAGCGGATGGATCCGGAAACTTCGACCACCTGACAAGCACAGACATTGCGCAGTTACACGAATTTCTGGCCTTTCGCCTGCATCGAAATGTGGCCGCCGTAGCTGGGATCGAACCCGTGACTTTCCGGTGAGCAGCCGAGAACCGGAACCCCTGATCCACCGCGGCGGAGATTTCTTTAGTATGCGGTTCTGTACCAATACTACTAGAATAGGAAAGTTGGTTCTGTACTACACCAAAGAAAGGAAGAAAGAAGGAGAGAAACGGGAGATAGATAGATAGATAGATAGATAGATAGATAGATAGATAGATAGATAGATAGATAGATAGATAGATAGATAGATAGATAGATAGATAGATAGATAGATAGATAGATAGATAGATAGATAGATAGATAGATAGATAGATAGATAGATAGATAGATAGATAGATAGATAGATAGATAGATAGATAGATAGATAGATAGATAGATAGATA
Organism: Rhipicephalus microplus; assembly: GCF_043290135.1. Taxonomy (NCBI): domain Eukaryota; kingdom Metazoa; phylum Arthropoda; class Arachnida; order Ixodida; family Ixodidae; genus Rhipicephalus; species Rhipicephalus microplus. The sequence continues at coordinate 254,029,686 of NC_134700.1, read as the reverse complement.
GATAGATAGATAGATAGATAGATAGATAGATAGATAGATAGATAGATAGATAGATAGATAGATAGATAGATAGATAGATAGATAGATAGATAGATAGATAGATAGATAGATAGATAGATAGATAGATAGATAGATAGATAGATAGATAGATAGATAGATAGATAGATAATCATTGCTTTACATGCTACTGTTCCTCATAGCGTATACAGAGCAACCCACTTTTCAAAGCTTCTGGTGAGCATGTACAACGCTCCTTTGCGATTCAGGCCATCATCTCGTCCGCGCTTCAAATAGGCCCCGATTCCATAAATGGGTAAACCGAAACGCGCGCATCTACTCTGAAACGGACCAGACGAGCCAGAGTGTGCACGGAAATAAAAGTATAAGAGAGGTATAAAAGTGAGGTTTTCCGCTGACGCTTGGTTCATCCTGTGCGGGGCATGTTATGTCTACTGCTGACGTAAACTAGACTCGGCCGCCTTGCTGCTGCTTCTGCGTGCGTGCCGCTGCGGTTAAGCAGTTAACTAACGGATGTAAAAAAATAGTGCCGACGGCAAACGCGCCTAATGTGGCTAGTTTCCTGTGTTTTGCAAGAGCCACGCTTGGGAGATGCGCACGCAATACGACACTGAAAATATATAGAGGAGACGGTCAAAGCTGTCATTCGTTTGCGTGCGTGTCGTTAGAGTTTGCGAATTCCACGAACCCAAGCCTCGCAGACGGACGTGTAAAGAAGAATTATGTCACCGTGGCTTGACTGCGCTGAATAACGTCACTGCGAAATTGCTTGTGTTGTTTCTGAAATCTCAGTTGGTTGTAAATTGCAACAGTATATATACGGCGATAATTATGAGCGGAGAATAGGCACTCCCACGCAGTTATGAGCCGTAAATTAAACAAAAAAACCTATAAGTACAGACAGAGCCACTTAAGCAGGCAGCACCAGCAGACTACTGACTGTCGTCGTCAAAATTTGTTACGTTTAATCACGCGAAGTCATGTGACGTATAACCGCAATGCGAAGCATGATATCCAATTCATTACATTAAAAAAAAGGCTCCAACTAACATAAAATGCATATGTAAGTTATCTTGTTTTTTTGTTTCGTTGCCTATGAGAAAGGATAACGGGAGCAAACTCTTATAATAAAACAGATATTCATATTGGCGACTGATCAATCCGCAAAGGCAGAACAAAAACATTTGTTTTATTACCTATAGATTGCTGGGAAAATTTTGAACTAAACAGTGGCTCAACTATTCTATATATCTGCGATAGAGTGCAGGAAAATAGTCTGGACGTGTAAAGGACAACGTTAAAATAAACAAGATAAATAAATAAACGTAGGTACGCACATCACAGCGGCTAGTTCACTCGCATCATCCACGCCCGAAACTCGGGCACGCCAAATGTAACCAAACACTTCCATTCAAACATCTGCTATCTTATTGTGCTGTTTCCTTGTACGATGGGATGCGTTTATTACAAGCCCGGTGCGATCTCTTCTTGTTCTTGACCCAAACTAACCATATTCGCTTTCTCCTCTCGTCAAGCGGGCTTTTCCTAAGTGCGAACATGTTTGCCTGTTTTCTTGCATCTTTTTTTAAAAATCTTTTTCGTACACTTTGTTCAGTCGTGCCGACGAAATTCCCGAGCTTGATATCCAGAAATACCCGCGCACACTTGTGAAATAAGCCTAGAATGAGCAAAGGAAAGGTAATGCATATTGTCATCTCCCTGCGGCGAGGGCTGTTATGAAAATCACGACAAATATCATGCCTTAATATTTCCGCGCGAATCAAGATTAAAGCAATTTGTGCTTCATTATTGCGAGTATATATGACAAGGACTGACTTCACTCATCGTTAAACAAGTACAACGCCAATATTGTGAGCAGATACGTGACACACTTCTACTTATTTATTGGAAACAGGTGCGCTTAAAGTAACCGCCAAGCCACATCCGGAACGCGGACACAAAGTCAAATTCCAACGCTGCACGCAAAGGAGAACACCATCTCGAACACGATCCGCGTCTGGAACTTGCAGAGAAGCACACCCCGCTGTATACGTATGTGGAGAGGATGCAAAAAACGCGGCAACCTCCTCACTTAGCGCCGCCCTCGGCCACCTCCTCTCACTGGAGGCCGCTCCGCAGGGATGCGTCGCCATCTGCCGGAGTTCGCTCAAATATCAAGCGCAATGGGAGGCGCCTTAAGGATTGCACAAACGCACCGGAGCAATCTCGGAGGCCGCCAGATGGCGGGATGTTTGAATGCACGTTCCGCCTAGCAGCCTCAACCCGGATCGAACTTTACATAAATGGCTCGCAATCCGCGATCATACCACATTAAATGAGTCAAATGAAGCCACGACCTTGATTGCGAAGCCATAGTAACCCATAAAAACCGTTACTGCATTAATAAAGCTTATTTCTTCAACATCAAAAGGGCACAAATGTGAAACAAAAAACTAGTTTAGACTGATAAGCGATGCGCTAAAGGCTATGATGTCGTCAATTTCTACAGCATGTGTTTATTATTAGATGAAAAAAATCTACGTCAAAGGTATCCCTTCGCTATTAAAAAAATGTCTTCTCAAGTTCCCGCCGAAATATGCGATGATGACGTCCCGCATTTCAAAATGCTTTTTCGTACTCCTCGCACCATCGGCTCAATGGAATTTCCAGAAACTTAGTATGGTGAGTCTCTGGTTCCACCAGAGGACATCTTACTTCAATTTTACCGATTAGAAGCTACGTAGGCCCTTGCAGAAGCCGTGAAAATATGTGACGTCACGGCGGCTGACGCGGGAACTTGCAGGTGCATCCCCTGGCACAGTTTCTATTCGTGCGTTTTGTTATCGTGATATAGCAAATCGCTGATACGAAAAGAATCTGTTTTTACTGTAGTGTCTCTTTAGTGTTGACAATCACAGGTGACATAGATTAAAGTTGTGGCAGAGAGAGAGAGAGACAGTGCGGGTATAAGGAGGAAGAAATACATCAAAGGCAGAGAAGTAAACCAGGACTGAGTGCGGTGGGCTTCACTGTAATATGGAAAAGGAAAAGGGAGGAGAGTTATAAAAAAATAGGAAGTCCGCCGTCGATGTGCACACGACGTAGTAACAGTTCTGTGCACAGTGAATTGATTAGTCCGCTAACCTCCAGAAATCACAGCAGCAGCTTTCTGGCTTCTGTATCGTAAACGGCGTAGGACCGACGACAATGCAGACCAGCACAAGCAAGCTTGCTTGCTTGCTTGCTTGCTTCTGTATGCTTTGGCTCGTTTCACTACGGGGGATTGGCACTTAAACCGGCGGTTATTGTAATGGGGGAAAAACGAATTTCGAATTTTGATGAAGAAAGAATAATTATTCAGTCATTTTAAATATAACAGCGGTTAATTTTAATGTGGCTTACGAATAAAGTCGTAAATAAATATTTTAAATTATTGAACGAATGGTAATTCCAAAGCACGAGGATTTTATTAGTTAAAAAAAACTTAACAACAAACCTTGTTGTGTTTCTGAGAAATTCATAAACTGCTACGCAGACGCTCCTGTTGCTGTGGCCCAGAAAAAAAGCCCTCCCCCCCCCCCCCCCCCAAAAGAAAGGATATTTTCAGAATTAAGGGTAATGTTTAATTTTCTGAATATAGTTTCAAAATGTTTCTGTGACTTGTGAAACGTCTGCAAATAAGTAAAAAAATTATCTATGTTTTCTGGCTCTTGACAGTAAAAGCAAGCTTTAGTCTTCTCCTTCTTGTTTTTCTTATTCTCCTCTCATAACTCATACCAATGTAGGGGTTCGGCCAAGTATTCGGTGAATTTTTTCAGTATTTTCTTCGCTATATTACTCGTATAAGCTAGAAATAGCTTATATAACAAACTTAAGTACAGTATATTAGTATTGAAATATTTAAAGAATGGAGAATTAAGCTAGACATTCTTTTAGACTGATTGATAAATTCCTCATGGCGTAGAAAACATCCGTGTGCCTGAAGCCGATAGAGCAGAGGCGCCAAAAGTAAGAACAACTGATTCAGCTACTTCAAGACCCAGATTTCGAAGAGGTGATGCTATGAATCTTCTCCTCACTGACGTGAACTGGCGACAGGATAGAAAGTAGTGACTAATTGTTCTTTCCTCATTACAGAAGAGGCACCCATAATGGCTGAAAAACCGAGCGTCTTCTTCATCTCTTCGTTTGACCAAAACAGCCGCGCTTCTTCATTCTCACCCCTGGAACCTGAATACGTCGTTCCCTGAATACGTGTCCTCAGAAATGCATCAATTCTACATGTATTACCCCTTACTACGTTTTACTTTAAGCTCTGATGGGGAACAGAACATCGTAAATTGTTGGCGCGTACTGAGGGGAATGTATATCGGAAACAGGCATTAATTCTTAATGATGTAGTAAAAAAACGTGATATACCTGTTCTGATTCCATCCCGCAACTATCGTGCCCGACTTCAGCTCATTAACGTGAAATTATTCAACAAATGCTACGCCACGATCTCGAAATTATGACGCTGTTTCCCATGCCTAAGCTGCGAATGCACGAAAACTTCAGAAAACGGGGCAGTTACTTTCAACCATGCGCGTCCACAGATCTCGGAAATACATATTCGCCCAATGTTCCGCAAATATGACCCTCTACGTAGAGTCATCGATGAATGAGCAGAACTCGGGAGGCACAAAATAAGCATGTTGGAGATTGATATAAACGAAAGGAAGATTTCTCGGGGGCTCCTGGCGGCAGCCTCTTCTTTTTCGTGGGCTTTTTGCTGTTTTAATAAACGCCGTCATAGTGAAGACCGACTACTGTCCTTTCTTCAAAAAGAAAACACACACTCATTTATCTCTCTTCTTTTAGTCATTTTCTCGCCAACATGGCAGGACACACAATGTGACCACCGAGTAAGAAAGCTTTGTGAAGCCGCAGATCCGAGGTCTACGCGCCAGCAAATGCCTGTGCAGGAAAACAGCACGTGCTGAAGCGGTAAACAAGGAGAAGAGCACTGCACGTCCGCAAGCCAAGTGAGAGGAAACACTGCAGCGTGTGGTGCGGTTTCCTTCACCTACATGGTATAGTGAGGAACAAGAAGCGCAATACAAAAGCGTCCTCCAGCCCTTCAATGCACCGCGAATTCCAGACGAAATGTAAGGGCGTAAGGTTGAAGAAGCCCGTGCGACGTACAAAAACGTGAGCAGCGCGGTGCGCTGCTTTCAGTACGCTCTGACCTTGGCGGCAATAAAGAGATGCTAGATGGTTCTTCCTTCTACAATGAACATCCCCAGCAGCATTTTGTTGCCATTGAGACAAAAAACGGTTGACAATATATGCTAAACAGCTAAGGAAGTATAGATGCCGCATGTTCACGTTTCTTTGCAACCCCACGGTACATGATCGTTCAAATGTTCAAATGTTCTTTGGAGGCAAAGAAGAAGGAGTGAAGAAAAAAAAAGACACACCATGCACTGAATTTAAACATTTGAAATATCGATGGAAATCCGGCTGGTGTCATACTAGACAACTGGAAGTCATGGTAACAAGACTGTGATGTCGTGTGCCTCCTTTGAATCTATATTCAAACAGGGCTGGTATGGGAGTATCTCCCCTATACAGCTTTTGTACAGATCTGGAATCAATAGACCATTATTTTTTGTCATGTCGCTGTTAGTCTATAAAGAAAACGTCACCTTGTTATCACATTTACTAACCTTGGGCTGCCCTTCACCATTGAGAATATACTCTTTTTTAGTGCTGCGGTTCTGGGCTACAGCCACAGGAATGCCCTTAATGCCATTTGCAGATATCTTCGTGGAACAAAACGAATGCACCTCTAAATTACAATTTGCATATTTGTTATTATAACATTATTAAGCAAATTCTAATCATCAATTTTAAACGTGTTCAAAATTACTGAAATTTCAAGTCGAGATATATATTATTCTGTCTGGTCGAAATAGCAAAAAAAAATACTGCACTCTTTCTGTATTTACGTGTGCTTATCCTCCTTCTGTTAGGATTAGGTATCATTCGAAAGGCCTTGAATTTCATATCCTCAATTCTTGGCCAATATCCCTGAGTGGGCAAGAGCCATAGTGGAGGCATCATCATCATCATCATCATCAACATCATCATCATCATCATCATTATCATCAAAAGACACACACAGTGTTTCACTTGCAACAGTGTTTTAAGGAAGGTCCAGCGTGCAGAAACCCGAACAACGAGGAGAGAGAATGTTGGACAAACAGCTGCGTTTTATTTTCTAGGTCGCATCAAGGAAAACACGCTTTTCACCCAACGGAAACGGGGCCTGATTAAGCAGGTTAAACGTCAGTATTGCAATCAGTGAATGTACACACGAAACTGTAAGCAGCAAAGATAAAAAAACGGCCCGAGAACACCCTTCCTCCTCTTTATACAACACCCCTTTCACTCCTCTGCATACGCACGTGAGGTGACAAAAGCGGCGTCTTAGCAAATATATGAATATCCGAAAAGCTGGTAATGGTAATGAATCGCTAAAAAATTCGTCTTCTGCAGAGTGGAACTTGCGGAAACTCAATGCGAATTGGAAGCATGAGATCGCGAAGAATAACAGATTCGCTTATGCAACTCCTATTTTACATTTAACAATTCAAACCCCCATTTTCGTAGTCACAATTAATACCCGGCACCTTCTGGGAAGCTCGTTCAATACGAATACATCTCACGCGCGGCAGGGGACAAAGGAGGAAATACTCGAATATTGTACGTGGCGGTAAGTTGCCAGCGAAAATGCATACAGGAACAATGGAATACGATTAAAACGCTTTAGATAGGAATATAGGCTTCTGGTGATTACGGCTTCATTGATTAGTATTCAAGGTGGTTTCCTTGGCACATTCGGCTGGCAAGAGGAAACGCCAGAAACTTTTCAAATGACAAATGGGTTATGGCACTTGCGCCGAGCCACATTTCTTGCTCTATCCGGTGAGTACACGAATGGTGCTGCAATATTCATGACAAAATTTCCACGCGTACAAGATACAAATCTGCACAGCAAAGTGGGCAGTGTGCAGTATACAGCGAGTAAAGTGCAGTGGACTTCACGGTGCACTCACGCTTCTTTTGCGCGGAACTAAACGCCACCACGTCCAGACAAGGCTCACAGGATGCCACATGTTGAGATACACACGCAGCCCGAGCCCACCGTGCAAAGCTTAGCATCTATAGGGGGTTTACGCGGCTAAGCTTAATGAGGCGGGCTCGATTTCACGACATAAAGGTCGCAATCCGACGGGGGCGAAAAGTACCAACACCCGCGTAGTATTTAGGTTCGCAATCCAGATACCAACCAAAGCTGAATATTCTGTTCGCCACTCGCACTGAAGTGCAGTGTATCTGCCGCATGCACATGCGACCACCTATCGACGTTCATTTTTTCCTGCATACTGCCGAAAAATGGAGTGCCCTTCCTTTTGAGATATCGCCCTCTTAAAGCTGCCATCGAAGACCCTTTTTTAAGTCATGAAATCTATCTAGCCTGACCAGCCAGATTTTTGTTCACCCACCCCTCACGTAATGCAGCTATTATGAATAATTGAATAAATTGATGATTACAAAGAGGGCCCAGCTTAAATTGAGGACGACGCAGCGAGCAATGGAAAGGAAAATCGTAGGTGTAACCTTAACAGAGAAGAAGAGAGCAGAGTGGATCAGGGAACAAAATGGAGTTAAGGATATCATAGTTGGAATCAAGAAGAAGAAATGGACATGGGCCGGGCATGTAGCACGTAGACAGGATAACCGCTGGTCATTAAGGGCAACTAACTGTATTCCTAGAGAAGGCAAGCGGGTTAGGGGCAGACAGAAGGTTAGGTGGGCAGATGAGATTAAGAAGTTTGCGGGTATAAATTGGCAGCAGCAAGCACAGGAACGAGTTGACCGGCGGAACATGGGAGATGCATTTGTCCTGCAGTGGACGTAGTCAGGCTGATGATGATGATGATGATGATGATGATGATGATGATGATGATGATGATGATCAAAAGATGAATATATTGATTATTCTACACCAGTCTCACACGGCGCACTGCTGATGAAGATTAAGCCCAATTATGATCAAATTCATTAACGGTGATTGGCTTCTTTCTGGAGATTGCGCAATCGAACCGAGCGCTATGAAAAAGTTCGATGCGGATCGGGACCGATGGTGATCAAAAGCGACCGTTTGACACCAATGTTAGATACCTGCCCAAACAAAGCAAAAATTAATCGTATATCGGCGCTGTGGGAGTTGCTTAATCGGTCCAGACATACGCTGAGAGCCCGAAGGGCAACGCACTCTGTCCGCTATCTGGAGGAAACGCCTGGAGTCCCGTCGCCAAAATGAAAACGGCCTTGAATGTCTGAGCACCGGAGGCTGAAACGTCATGGCCCCGGCGAGAGCAGCGCCTGTTCGCTTAATTGGCAGCGTCATCCTCTTAATTTCCAGTTTCTTCCCGTTGCGTCTTCTTAGGCTATCAGTGGGAGGGACAGAAAGCAACACGAAGACGAAGTGTCGAGTTTCTCTATTATAACCTCATCGCACGAATCGTTCTATAGCCAGGGGGTTCTGTCGACTCGCGCGACATTTTTATTTTTTTTACGACACGTCCGCCTCTCGTTCCACTTTAGATTAATGACATTTGACGAGAAGTGGACGCCCCTTCTCCCTCAACCACACAATGGTACTGTTCGAGGTTGTTTGTTTAGATTGCTCGGTCGGCGACCTCGTGCGAATGTCATCTGCGCTAGTTGCTGGCCAGGTTGAACGCGGAAATGTGGTCTTATGTTTCACAGCCGCGTGTCACCACTGAGGTGGGCCCATAGTTTACAAACTATCGGCCTTGAACTGGGACACGCATGCAGGGACAACGCGAATCGTGTTGTTCATGTTTTCCACGCTACGGGAAGACGTACCTCCTGGCTAGAACGATTCTTGCAATCATAAAAAGAAATTCGACTCTTCCTGTTCACGTTTCTTTCTGTGTTCTCCATAGGTAGCCTAGAAAGACGCTAAGGGAAGACGCTGGAAATTAATAAGATTGCACTGCCAATTGGGCGTTCAACGTGACACTCAACAAGTGCGGATGATTTTCTAACTGGTACAGGGCTGTTATTTTAGTACTTCCTTGGTACAGGCACTGCGCGCTAGCTTCTGGAGGGATTTTTTTTAAGTGTGTTGTAGGCTTTGTCTACAAAGTTTGGATGCTGCTGTAGCTCTTTTCTTCCACCTCGTTCATTAACGTTATACACTCAGTGTACCTTCGGGTGCCTGAGTGAATTATTGAGTGATTAGTAGATCCAAATATGCCACAATGTGCTCTCTGCGCGAGTGTGGTGCGATCTGCAAGTTTCGTCTCTTAGGTCATTGACATTGACATTAGCTTACAGAGAGTTGAAGGAACGAAGCCCATTAGTGGAAGTCGGTTCACTTATGCGTAGCACGTGCGAGAGTTAACGGTATCACGGCTGATTATTTTGTACACAGTCTCAAAATATTGAACTTCGTTTGCCTTTCACGAAAAGGAAACTTAAGAAGTAAAAGGGCGATTTGAAATGAAAATACGCGGAAGGAAGTGACATTTAGAGAGAAAGATTACCTGACAACTTGGACACCAACAGCGGTAAAGAACCTCCGCATCCACCTAATTTTCTTTGACAGTGACAAAATTATATTTATGTTTCAGCGGGACATTACCAGCAACAAATAGCGAAAGTGGTGCCACTGAATTGAGCATAATCACTGCAAAGAAGAAAAGGAATGAACCAAGGACGGCATGTTTTTCTTTTGCACAAGATTATAAACAACGAACTCATACAATAAAGTACCATAGCTTCGAATGCTTACGTCACCCAGTGCAAAGCGTATGCTCCACGTTCAAAAAAAAAAATGAAGGTTAAACAGCAGATTACTATACGAACAACGCAACGTACTTCGTTGTGTGCACCCTGCATTCTCAACTATATAGCCGTATTGCACCGACAAACATGTCCGCCCTCTGAACGAGCTGCCTGTTCACGCATAATCAATTACTGCACGCTGGAGTGACCTATGGGCAGTACATTATGTTCGTAAGCGTCCATACAAGCGCACAAGGGCATAATTGCGAAAGGTGATAAGCGTTGTACACAAGAAGCGCAGGCACAGACTGCCCGAGGACAACACACAGCACACGCGACAGCGGAGCGCCAAGGGCAGCGACGAGAATTCGACACTGTTACGAAATTACGGTCCGGCCTTCCGTCGGCGCGATGGTGATTACGCGCTAGCAAACGACGTGTGCTCGGGGCAATACTGCAGCGGCAACAGTTCATCAAGCGGCGACGACACGCCTAATTCCACGCCCGGCCATGGAACCTGCGGCTGTATCTAACGCGTATCTATACAGTGTGCGGGACTTATGCGGCATGAGGCGAAAATCCCATTCTGCTACTTCCTTTGAGCTGCCGCGCTGTGCTTCGGCGCCCTTCGGACGGCATCCATAACTGCTTAATAGACGCGACACGCGGGGACGTTTCGCTGGCCAGCGGAGTAGTTGCTTGAGGGTTGGCGAGACGATTACTATACTAAGACCGCTCGACGCACTTCGCAGCGCTGTCTAAATACTCGGTGATAGCGGCATCCCAGCTGCTAACAAGTCTATTACGCGCCGTGGAGCAACGGTCAGACGGACGCTCTCGCGTGGAGCAAGCTGAGCTCTTCGCTGCCGGAAGCTTTCGCAGTCAGAAGTACAAAACGGCCACCTATCACGACAAGTGCCGCACGTTTCCCGGAATGCCCAGTTCGCGTTAATGGACCGCGTGAAGTCACGCGTGCCATCGTAAATTCCGTCGCGAGCCTCCATTAATTACTTCTTACGAGCCCGCCTCGGCAACAGTTTGATTTAGCGGGGCCGCATATAGCGACCGGCAAAACGGAGTCAAGGCAATAAATGCTTGTCCGAACGGCAGAAGCGCATTACAGCGTAATTCACGTGATTCACGAAGGTCTCTGCAGCTGCTTCGCAGACAATTCGTGAAAGCGCTTCCCATATGCTTTTTCCACGGACAAAACATGTCCTCACTCAGCTCGATTTCTCGTAAAACACACCACGAAGAAACGCGCACGTTTGCGCATTACTATGTCGCTCTAGTGTGCTCCCGGTATCCTGGACAGCTGCTCGTCGCCTGTCGCTCACCGATGATACGAGTGACAAAGGTGGCAAATAGACACGCAAGACTGACTTTAGGTTAGCGGGCACTCGCAGCTGAAGCAGCAGCGAGAGTCTGGAGTTTACGTTGTGTGTATCGATATCTTATCTCCCTCACTCTTCTGGAAAAGGGTGTGACGGCGATTCGAAACAATATGCCAGTCTAACGTATACAGAACTATATCATCTACAGTCAAAGGTGCGACGACAGCTGGTCAGGCGAAGGTGATTCATCGACAAATTAAAACAGGCCCTGTATCTTTGTCCAAAACGAAATAACCAATTGTTGTAAGGTAGCGCCTGTCTGTGTCACGTCATTTTAAAAACTTAAAAAGAAAAAGACGCACAGGGTCTCTTCTGCATTTGCTTAAAAAACAACTCGAAAAGGAAGCTATATTTTTTTTTCTGAGTCGATATGCTAAGCCTTCCCCGCGGCGTCCAAAAACGTTCTGCCCCTCACTTAGTGTTGCATGGCCGGCCTACGTGATCAGCTTTTGTTAGAGCAAAAAACGATGTCGTATAATGACGTAGTCGTGTGACGTCACATTAGGTGACATCGTGACGTCATATTAGGTGACATCGTGACGTCACATTGGGTGACATCGTGACGTCACATTAGGTGACGTCGATGACATCACAGGTGATGGCGTCATAAGGTAACGCTATCATGTGATGGCGATTTTTCGCATCATTCGTGTGGACGCTGTCGACTCGGGCGGTCAGTGTTCGTGTTTGATGGGGTATCTTAAGTTTTCGCCTTAATAATCACAGGCGGTGAAAATTTACCTGGACAGTTCCTCGGTACGCTGTGTTTCATAAACCAGGTGGCGGCGAATTCGGCACCACATATCTAATTATTACCTTGTTTTGCCTGGATTGGGTAGGGGGGGGGGGGGGGGCTGGAGCAAGCGTTGGCTAGATAAACATGACAACGAACCAACGCAAGAACTTCAACACCATGCAACTTTTAGTTTGTAACTTTTCCTGACTTACCATAACCAAAGGGTAAGTTATTTCAGGAAAGAATTTCATTTATTTATAGTTGTATCCTTTTTCTTAATCAAGTGCATTTGCAAATAAAAATCAAAGAAGTATACAGAACAAGAAATATCGACTGGAGCAACCTTGTACGCCCAAGGATTGCGGAAGCTCCATACCAGGTCTTTATATTTCGCTTCGTCCACTGTTCGCTGGAATGTGTCAGGAAAACATAATCCTTGCCCTAGTGAGACAGGCCAGCTGTGGCCACAACAACGACACGTTATCACGCCCCGGCCGACATCGGAGTCAAGGATGTTTTATATATAGCACCCACATAGTGGCCAGGACGCACGCACGCTTTGTCGTTGCGAGAGCGACTCCTTTGGCCCGCAGGACAGCGGGCCCCGTCTACAGAAAAAAAAAAAAAGCCCCTTAGCGTCAGGCGTGATAAACGCGATGGCCTATTTTGCAGACGCGGGTCCTTCTTCGCATCGGATCTGACGGGCGTAAACAAGTAGCCAGCCAGATCGTATGCGCATGTGCTGTCATGCATCCACAAACGTCGTTCCGATAAGTACTCACTAATTAACATTTATGACCTCGACGGGTACTCCCACCAGTTGCTCCAACGCCGGCCACATGTTGCCCTCAAGGTACATTACAATTAGGCGCAGTTAGCGCTTGGCTGCATCATTGTAGAAAAGGGCGCCAAAGATCGGCGCATTAAAACAGCAAGTGCACAGAAGAATGAAAAGTGAGAATCGTCTTGCAAGCTTTCACGAGACAAACGTATGATGACAGGAATGAAGATGCATTGATACGCAGCGTGTAGCTTAGTTCATGACAGTTAGAGACGCCTTCGGGTTTTAATTAGCTAAACGTCGTGTGTGCCTTCACTGGAGTGTTCACGTTTTACACGCTAACAAATTGTCAGGTGCTGCAAACGTCTGTAAAAGTTCAAATCACTTTCATCTGTACTTGATGAACGGCAACTTATAAGTAAATTTCAGTTATTTACCTCACACGCAGACGTAAAGTGGTAGCTACAGAGCTTCCAAGACATGCCCGCATGCCAAGTGGCCCATTCCACCAGTTGCAATTAACTAACAAATCCGCCGTGAGCATCGCAGCCACTTGTCGCAATCGGCTTAGAGGCATTTTTTTTTTTGAGCGATGAGATTTTTAAAAAGCCTTATTAATGTTGCGGTGTCTCTCTCTGCAGGATAATTGCCCTTTACGAAAGCAAAGCAAATAACAGATTGATTGATATGTGGGGTTTAACGTCCCAAAACCACCATATGATTATGAGAGACGCCGTAGTGGAGGACTCCGGAAATTTTGAGCACCTGGGGTTTTTTAAAAGCAAATAACAGCGTTCGCAGAGAAACGCGGCACTCCCTATTCCATTTCAACGGTCGGATAAAAAGCAGTGGCCGACCGAACGACCAAGTGCAGACGAAGCCTCACAGTTATCGGGACAGAGTAACCGATAATATCTGACGACGTGGGCGCCCTGCCAGGCCAGTTCAAAGCAGCAGCGCTCATCGGGCCACTCCTGCAAAGTTGTGTTGCTCCACAACCTTGTTTGTTTACATTCCGGCCGGCAAGCGAAGCCCCGTCCCTCTTTAAGCCGCCTAGCTGACTCAGTCCTCGAAGCTGATTGGCGATCAGTACTTGAGGCCGCACCATAAAAATGTCAACGTGTCGTAAAAACTATTTCCATGTTTCACAGTTCCACCATAACACAGAGCCAGCGTAAATGATTTATTCATTTGGAAAAGGCTACATTTTCGGAAGTATGGCACATAAACACGCGAAGTACGTGAAAAGAGCCCTGAACTCTCCAATTTGTATTGTGTATTCCAGGTGTCAGCACCACCACCACGATCTTTATTCCAGCTAAAAGAAGACGTCTGCGTTGCAGTGGAGACAATTTGCAGGACTATGCTACAAAATGCATGGAATGAGCGGGATTATCGTCAATATGATCGTTGTGTCATGGGATGTCGCACATATATATTAAACATTTGTAGAGGGTGTACGTGCTTGGCGAGCTAGACGTTTTTTTTTTTCCATAAAGTATTTGATGTGCGTATGCGTATTAACTTCGGCGAAAAAATGCCAAAGCTTGCCCTGAGCCGCACAGGGCAAAATTAAATGTTAAAGCTATGCTGACCTGCACAAAGGGGAAGACGTGAGGAACGCAAATATGCGTATATGCAAACGATTCGTATGACTCCCCTCTCTCCTAGTAAATTGTGTGTGCCTCTTCAACAGCGCCGTCCCCTCCAGCCAACAATGGTTTACAAATCACGCTATCGATCGAAGTAGCCCATTTGACACTATAAAGATCGTTTTGTACACTAAATGTCTGGACATCAGAGCGAACGTAAAGCAAGCAACAACCTGAACAGCGCCATAAGTAAGCGAGCAACTATTCATTCGTTACAAAACTCAGTTTCGCAGTCCTTAACCCCCGAACAACAAGGACAACAAGGACAGAAAGTAAACTATATATCCCGAACAGCGCTTCCAATCTCTGAAACGTTTCGTTCAGATTCGGATGACTTTCCGGGAACGAAGAATCGGCGGTGAATTGATCGACAATATGAATGTAAATTGGCGAAAAATCGGCCTGCGACGGTTTCTCCTGGACCAGTAGCTTGCAGCTAAACCATGACTCATTTGTTAATCTAGACCTTTTGTGATCAATGAAGCGAAAGCGTAAAGAGCCTTTCTGTGAGGAAAAAAAAAAGATGTTTTTCAAGGTGGCTCCCACTGTCACCGAGATGACTATTTGAAGCTCAAAGCAAATGTTTTCAGCCATCCACCCAAAGCCAAGGCCCTGCACGTTCGCGCCATGTCCGTGGGCCTTAAACACAACAACCATGCGAGTCGCTCCATCACGGCAGATCAGCGAGTTCGAGCTGAAGAAAAACGAGGCGCACTGCTTAAAACAAGAAACCGCTGCGGGCAAGCTCCAGTGCCACATTTGCCAAGACCAACAGGCGCAGTCAGTGCCACCTAAAATAGCGGTTCACCAGCGTTGTGAACACAGCTTAGCCGTTCGAGGACTGCGAGAACGGCGTAATACGTTGACTCAAGCGGTTACGCAGTCAGCAGTCGTGGGCGTCTCTGAACTTTGTTGGGGATGCCTTGTTGGTGGCCGAATACGGGTGCGTGGCCTAGTAACGCGAGACCGTTCGTGTTTCGCGGCGCACAGCTGCAGCCGAATATTTATTCGAAGGGTCAGCGCTAGTAACCCCGTCGCAATGCAGGCGCATTCAACAGGCGAGAAAACCGCAACACTGTTGACATCACACGCACCTTGATCAGCATAGCGCTAATGTGCGATGAAAAGCGATGCAGTGATGCGCATGTTACGGCGGAACAAGCTTTGATAAAGGAGACGCGTAATTTCAGCAGTCACGGTGGTCTATATTTATATGGTCCTCGAATGCTGATCCGAAGTTCGCGGGATCGAATCGCTGCCAAAGCGCAACTACAATTCGATGGAGGCGAAAAACAGGAGACCCATGTACTTGAATTTACGTGCACGTTAATGAACCCCGGATGGTCAAAATAACCGGAGCCCTCTACTGCGATGTCTCTCATAACCATGTCATTGTTTTGGGACATCATGCTCGAACTATTGTTGTCTTCAGGCACGTAACTTGAGCACAACTTTTTCACGTGGTTTCCATGTGACCTTTTCTTCTCTTTTTTTTTTAGACCTTCGATCTGTCCTCATAATAGGGGCGATCACGAGGTGGACAGTTCGCACGTGGTGATGCTATATGAATCGGCCTACCATCGTCGATTGAAGGTCTGCTACTATTGGTGGGTCGAACGCCACCTACGTCTGTAGCCTTCCTGCCGATTAAACGCAGCGCAGAAACCCACGCTGCATGCAGACTGGCGGCTATACGCGAACGTGTTTGAGCAGGTTGCAGAGGCGGCGAAGAAAAGCTAGAGAGAGACATGAACGAGAAACAGCGCGAAAAAAAGAAAGAAAAAAACAACGGTACAAGCAAACGAAACGCAAGGCCTTCCCTCCCTTACCGTCGGCCTTGTCGTAGTACGCTCACGGAATTCAGAGCAGTCCCGCGACGTCGTCCGACACGCAGTGACACAAGACACCACCGCCGTTCGCAGCCATCACGGTGATGGCGCGGAGGGACGCAGAGCGGGGGGGGGGGGGGGGGGTACTTTTGAAGGGAACCAGTGACAGCACAGATCACAGGACGCCGAAAAGGAGGAAGCGGAAGTGATGAACACACAAACAGGAAGTATGAGCCGAGAAAAAAATATAGAGGCGAAGGACACCAGAAAAAAAAATAAGAGTACGGTGATGCACCAGTCGGCGCCATGGAAGCTCGGAGGCGCAGCCGAGCCGCCAGGAAGAATGACCCAGTACGTGTGAGTGAGTCCGTCGCCGGCTTGGCTGACGGTGACGGACGCTGACGTTTCGCGCGCGTGACGAATGGAGCCCGCGGATGACTCGCGTGGTCGTTTGATATGCGACGCGGTCCTCCTCTCTCGCGAGCCCAGTGTTCGAGGTCGTCACGGGAGAAGAAGCCATCTCGACAGCGATCCTCACTTCGAGCAGCGCACGCGAAGTTCTGTGAGCCTTAACTTCAGCGCACAGCGGGTAGTCACTCCCTCAGGCGCTGAGGTACTGTCTAATGGCATTCAGCAACGTTTTCAGGCGATATAGTGTTAAGGAGCTCATTTCATCAAACATCAGCGCCGTTGGTTGTGAGCGAAAAATCGTCATCTTATGCGTGAACGAAAAATCGAGAGCGATACAAACAAAATAAATGATAAAAATTCTTGGGTCAGAGTAAGGACCGAACAAGGGTCGTTTGGGTTCAAGTGGGGATCGTACCCGGGTCGTTTGCGTGGCAAGCGGGTGCGCGCGTGTGCTGCCGAATGTGCTGTGTTTATCTATCTTCCCTCTCTGCTCTCTATCTTTCACCTTCCTCATCCCCCTCCCATGCGCAGGGTAGCAAACCGGTTGCCTATAGGCTGGTCAACCTCCCTACCGTTCTTTTTTTCTCCTATTTTCCGTCCTACCTTTCCTTCACGGCCACGCTTCTGCTAGCGGATCACGTGAAAACAATTTCCTCTGCTCGTAAATGGAGTGAAAGTAGCTTTCAAACTTTACAAACACACGCAACCTGTATACATGCTTCACAATGCAACATGAAATATTGCAGTAATAATGCATGGCACAAGCGCCCGTTGCCAGCGGCGGTCAGAACATGTGCTTATCATAATCGCTCCGTGGTTGAATACAGGTACTCCGCTACAAAACACACTCACGCTATTCCCTTAAGGCCACGTAGTGGGTGCATAGCAAGTCTGAACAGGTTTCATGCACTAAGTGTTTGAAGTACAAGCTAGAAACAGGATATCGCTGTCGCGTTCAACTCCTAAAGGCGAAGCTTTAGGGTCCGCTAATTCTTCACGCGATTTGTAAAATATACTTTCGGTAACTTCTAGCGCTCTCACGTTAGCGCTGCACGGAATGGTCCTTTATTTAGCAACCCCTCATCGCAGAAACCGCCGGGGTTCACTGGTGGAGTGCACTAATACTGCCAAGGTTCATCGCTGACCCCAATTCAGCTTGCGAACTTTTGCGCATCGAAAGTCATCGCTATGCGAAGGTAAATTTCTCAGCACTCGCGAAAAAGGACGTATATATCCCGTGTATCAAAAAAAAAAACAATCTATTAAAGCATTTTGTTAAGGTCTATTTACAGAAAGAATGCAATGTCTGTAGCGTTTGCTGAGTGACAAGTGTAACGCCGGCTAAATAATAAAATGTTACGGCTTTTCTCGATTTGCGACTGCTTTCAGTAGGATTAAGACAGCCGCGCTCGGGGTTAAGACGCATTTCCTCATAACGACTTTAAGTGTCAGTGACAACTGGGCAGTTTAATTAAGCAAAACAGGTGTGCTTATTATGCGCACTAAAAGAAGTAAGGTAAATATCAGCAGTGCGTGTTTCGTTTTGCTTATTAACGAGCATGCAACGGGCGAGTGAGCGTACTCCTGCAATAAGAAATGAGTATTAAATACGTCTGCAATTTATACAGCATTCATAAAAACGTTACGCGCCTGTAAACTAATAAAATAGCACTGGTTATAGGAAGATCAATGCCCACAAATGGCAGAAACGTATAGTGCATTACGACCGAACACGAGAACAGAGTGTAGTGCATTGGAACTCTTATACCCACCCCACCTGCGCACACGTTCCTTCAGCTAGCTTTGTGATATCCTCCTATTGTCAGGTCAGATGGGTACAGTAACATGTTCTACAAAGCCAGAACACCAGCAGAAGATCGAAGAGAAATTTACGATCACTGTCCTAATCAATGAAACGATGCACGCCGCGACGAAACCGGAGGCAGGCGCAGCGCCGCCTCCTGGCTAAATGAGGTGAGATCGAACATTAAACTTATCGAGATGAGGAGTGATCTTAAGGCTCACCTTAGGCGTCGGCGAGTTCTGCCTGCCGCTCACGGCGAACTTGAGCATCCGTGTGTGTGCGCGCGCGTGGACGCAGGGCCGGCGGAAAAGCGGGCGAAACTGCGAGCAGCCCGAAACTAGCGCACAGATCAGCAGCAGGCGCATGCGGCACCCGAGAAGAGAGGACCGGGGCCCGGAACCCCGGCCGGTTTCGAGGGGGCGGCTATCTCGACGCGCGAAAGGTTAAAAATACAGAGACAGTTGGCGCTGCAGGAAGGGGGAAGGACTCGGAAAGGAGAGATGCCCTACCGGCAAAAACGTAGTAAGGGGTGTGAGGAGGGTTTAGTAAAAAATAAAGTGAATGGGTGAGAGTGCGAAACAAAGCAGCGCAGAGAAGCAAAGTCAGGGGCCTAGAAGAAAGAAAAAAAACCAAGGAAGGGGAGGGGGACGCAGACACTGGGCGCGATATGGCAGAGGGGGTGAAAGACAAGGACCGGGGTGCAAGTGGGGAAAGACGCGCCGAAAAGAAATAGAGCGAGCGCACAGACAGAAGGCGGTGCGAACACAGGCGCTGCACTGTAATCCCACACGTGGTGTGATGAAGGGGATATGAAGGTTGTCGAGCGCCGCCAACGCTCATCGCTAACGGCGCGGGAAAGACGGAAAGGAAATAAAGAGGCTGTCGAGGCGCCAAAACACCCCCCCCAATCTTTATTATCATTGGTCCGGCCGTTTTCCTCGTTTAGAGTCGAGCGAAGAAAGTGCCCGCTGCGTCTGTTGTTATCGCTGTCTGCGCGAACCGACAAACTTCGTATAAACGCGGTCAGTGTCCACGTGCGACTATCAAATGCCCTAAACTAGACGTAAAATGGAGGGAACCGCGGAGGAGCATCCGAGTCAAGAGTGAGTGCGCTTAGGTTACTTAAGTGTATAAACAAATACCTGGGCCGATAGCCCCGGATATAATGCGGTGAGTTCGAATTGCAAAAGATGTAAGAGCAGCAGGGTGAGCGACGAAAGGATTCGCCAGGACTTCGAAACACTGGCATAACGCTGCGGCCTGTAATCTTGGGTGTAAGGGCAGCGACTATGTTGGACTTCTGTGAGTGTGCAGTGCTCACCTTCTCTCTCTCCTTTCATCTTTTCTATTCCCATTCCTACCACCAGTGTAGTATAGACAACGGGACGCTCATATGATTGACCTCTCTCTTAACTCGTACAGGGGTGTTCGAAAAAGAGAGAGAGAGAGAAGGTGGGGAGCAAAAGAAAACAAATGAGGAACAGGGCGGCGAAAGGAGTGCGCGTGCAAAGGTGTTCATCTCTCGGCCCGGCTGCGAAGAGCAGCCGCCCTTCGCCTCTCTCTCTCCGTTCGTGCCAAAAGGAAAGAGGCTAGAGCCTTAGCGGTACGTTTTCAGATTCCGGTTAAGAAGAGAGAGAGGCCTTCACCCTCTCTCTCTCTTGCGCCACTTCCTCGAGTTCCACTCGTGTCTCACACAGCGTCGACCGGCTGCGCCCAAAATAATAACCCGGGGTTCCCAGTCGTCAAGGGAAATCTCGAAGGTAGAGGAGGAACACTAGGAGGAGGCTCTCTTGAAGAACGTCTATGAGAGAGCAGAACCACAACAACAAAAAAAAGGGGGGAGGGGCGGGGGGTTATATGAAGTAAATTGTATAACGCGGGGTCCCCAACGAGAGAGAAAAACAAGATATAGCGGGAGTACGGCGAAGAAAAGATGAAGGGGACAGGATCGCAAAAGGTTGCGGCAGAACAAGGAGATCTCTTAGGTAGAAAGAGGTCGCGCTTCTCCGCGCGCGCGCACGTCCGCTAGCGCGACACCCGCGACAAGGGAAACACCGATGCGGAGAACGAAGGCCACGTTGCGGCGCTAATTCACCGACGCGCGCGAACCGTTTCATTCACAGCTGCCGACGGCCCTCCGTTCCCTCGCTGAACTAACGTTCGCGAGATTTGGAACAGCAATGCCAGAAGTATATGTGCCGCAATATGTGCCACAATATGTGCCGCAATATGTGCCGCAATATGTGCCGCAATATGTGCCGCATTATGTGCCACAATATGTGCCGCAATATGTGCCGCAATATGTGCCGCAATATGTGCCGCAATATGAGCCGCAATATGTGCCGCAACTACTCTTTCAATTAAGCTGCGCCAAATGTACCGTTTTTCTTTTATTATTTCGCGTACACTGAAAAAAAAATCAGGGCGAAAGTTAAACGGGTCAGGTATATTAACAAAGATGAAATAATCCCAAGTTGCTGAACAAATGTTACAAGTTTTCTGTTGAACTACTTTACAAGCTTAGTTAGGCTAATCACTGCCCCAGACACTGCACCAGGGTGTTCGATCCTTCTCTGGTTGGGGAGTGTGTTACCAGCGGTGGCCACCGGTGAGGCCGCAACCCAAGCCTCTTGAAGCAATTCCATCATTACGCGGGTAATGTTTTTTTTTAAATCCTGATGGAGCTGCGCGGCACCGGGATTTGAACCACGGAACTCTTGCACGCGAGACTGATACTCTAACCACTACATCATCGCTGCCGACGTTAGGTAGGTAATGTTTGTTAATTAATTAACTTATCGGATTGACAGGTATCTTAGCTTGTATCAAATATCCGCAAGTTTCAGAACCAATGCAACGACTTTTGCATGGATGATTTGTCACTAGAGGTATTATTTAGAAAGTTAATTAGGTATCTTTATTAAGTACCGAGCTTGGTGGGTCCGAAAATAATACTCTGACGTGTGGCGTACGTACGGCCCAGAAAAATACTGGGCCACATGCGTAACGCAGATGTTTTTCTAGATGCAAACGAGCTAAAACACCATGTACTTTTCACCTGCTTTATGCTCTGAAGTTACTTTTAATGATCACAGTCTAGTTTTCATGCATACAGGCTTTCTCGTCGCTGGCCAGTACGAATGAGAGAATGATAAAAAAAATAATGCCTACAATTTCATGGGTCTCTCAAATGAAACGTTCAATACCAACCTACAAGGCGATATAGGTTGTATTGATGAGCAGTCTTCCAACGACGATTGCCATTGAATCGGACGTTTAGAATTTGTGTTCGTCATTGCGTGTCTAGAACCATGACAGCAATGTACTTCAAGAGCCGAGCACAATATCCATAACTTTAAACATCCATCTTCTGCTAAACTCTTTGTTAGCATAAACCACGCGTACGATCGGAGCAACGAGAATAGAAATGCACGTAATCAAGGTAAAGACATGTTACTGTACAGTCTTAGTTTAGTCAGTACAGTCTTAGTACAGTACAGTACAGGATGCTTAGTTTCTAATATTTGTGGCGCATCGATAGCGTACCGAGTAAGTTGATGACAAATCTTCCTTGTGACGAAAAAGATTATGTTTAAACAGTCGATCATGTCACAGCTGACGCCACAGTGAAAGCGGTCGCAGTTATCGATAATATACTACTGTAGATCTAAAATACTCATAAGAAAAATGTAAACACCGAGTAAGAGGTGAATCTGCACTAAGAAAACACAAAATATTTCGGTATTTTATTTTCTATAGACTTTAAAACATCCTTATCATCACCAGTTACGAGGATATTGCTAAACACGTGTATTTAGGGCAGATATGTGGGAGCTTTTTCAACAAAGCCCCCTGGCCATCCTCTGAAACACAGGCATTTACAAAGCAAAATAGTTTCCTGCTACAATATACGACATCTACTATAGTGCTTGTAGGATATGTACAACTGAACGTATGGGTACGCCATCAGCTTTGATCATTTCATGCTATGTCGTACAAGACACGAAAAACATTCGCTTTTCAGTCCAAGATGGTGACGCCGATCAATCGAAAATAAAATCGCGTACATATACAGCATGCTGGGGATATACATAGAGGCAGGTTACTTCTTCACAGAACGCATCCTTTTCTTGAATTCCCTGTTTTCATCTACCGTCGACACTTGTTTTAGACCCGTGTTTTCCAAAGCGCTAAAGTTATAACGAGATCCAGCTGTTCCAGTAACTTTTATGCCAGCTCCGAAGACGTTCGGTTCCCGTTTCCGGGTTCGGTCATATACGGCCGGTCGCCACACATTTGATGCTGCGGGGGCGCTTAGGCGTCACGGCTCCAATTATAGCCGCTCCGTCAAATGCCGAACACAGCGCACACCATGGTGGCACCAGACAGGTTGGAAAAAAAGTGCCCTCCGCACTGTCGCTTTGAACCAAACCACGTGTTTCCTTTATTTATTTAAAAAGACATCGTAAAGAGTTAAGAGAAGCGTATGTCTGGTACGAGGAACTATTTAAAAAAAACAGAAAAAAAAACAGCATGAGCTGAGAAGTGTCGCTTTGTCGCTCTGAACCAAACCACGTGTTTCCTTTATTTATTTAAAAAGACATCGTAAAGAGTTAAGAGAAGCGTATGTCTGGTACGAGGAACTATTTCAAAAAAAAAACAGAAAAAAACAGCATGAGCTGAGAAGTACAGCGGATGTCACTGTCAACATCGAAATTTGTCACGCACTGTGTCGAGCAAGCCAGAACTTCGTCGTTAACGTAGAGACAACGACCTCCATTCGACGGACGCGGCCAAAATAGCCGCGAATGAAGGAGACACCCTAACGAGCACATGAACGACGTACCTTAACGCTTCGCGTCACGGTTGTTTGCGCAGCAACGAACGTATTGCACGTCTTGGCCGGCGTAATGGCGAAGTCGTGAATGCGTCTCCGAAGTCGACATATGGCGATGGATAACTTCCATCCTGTTTAAGAGCGTATATATACCCGACGTCACAGCAGGAATTGTTGCTGCAGCGATGTACGTGCCACCTTATAGATCCAGTGGTAATGACAAATCCTCCTTTTTCTAGGATCATTCGTTTACTACGTCGTAATCATGAAGTTTCCTTGTGATCGCAAATGTCATGAGACATCTATAAATGTTGCATTTTGTTTCTCCAAGAAGACATCTGAAGCAGGAAAAAATATAGCACAAGTAGCCTGCAACTGATGGCTGAAATGCCACATAATCACGATCACTAATAATAATAATAATAATAATAATAATAATAATAATAATAATAATAATAATAATAATAATAATAATAATAACGCTGACGTCCTCACTGTGCAGTAACTCATTACAGTAAGCTGGAAATGGAAATAGTCATTAGTCGTTTAAGACATGGTTTTTCACGCAATTCAGCAGATTTCCACGAGACTTCTATGAATTCCAGGTGCATCGTAGAAAATAATAGATATAAGCAAAATATATACGTTACTTCCGCGAAGAGGAAGCGAGGTTGTATCCAAGGAATGTTGTGGCAACGGCTCTATAAGCCCCCGTCACGTCACCGTTTGCGAGCACGTAAGAAGAGAGTGAAAGTGACAGCCACTAAGAAAGACGTACAACTACGCGCATACCGAAGGGAAAAAATACAGAACTGCACACTCGATGGGTACAAGGCATGAATCGCGCAAGCGCTGTGTTTTCGGCTACAGGTCTGGGAATGCGTCTTCGAAAACGCGAGAACTACAAAGGTAGAGTTTGGAAGGGAGGAAAAAAATGAAACAGACGCAAGCAGCGGTGAGGTAAGGTCGGGAGGTGGGCATCCATTCTCACCTTGGGCTCGCAATGGAGGTGGCAGCAGTATTTGCAGGCTGCGGAGAGAGAAGAGAAAACAAAAAAGGCAGTCAGGAAAGCCGAGGGTCAACGTCTTGAAGCTGTAGCGCTAAGAAAAGACAGAAAGCACGCAGCACGGCGACCGCGTTCCTTCCCGCGTCGCTTTTGCGGGCGTCGTTTTTCATTTCTCGAGGAGGGTGCGTGCCACAAGAGACTATTATATGCGCAAGCAGTCGTCTTTGTCTTCCGCAACGTCAAGACCGTGAAGTATGGCGTATTCCATAAACTCCTTCTTCTTGTGGGGACGGTACAAAGTGGACGCGCATTGGCACCAAAGAACAGTGAAGTCGCGCATGCACGGATTGTGTGTGTGAGTGTGTGTGAGGGGGGGGGGGGTAATCAGGAAACAACGAGATATTGGTGATGTGCGAGAAATCTGCAAGTAGCCTTTCCTGCAATCTCACTTTCCAGCCGCAAGCTCGTTCATAGACCGATATTCTCGCTTTGTGCTTATTCGCTCCTAACCCCATTCAACTGAAAAGGCGGGAATGCCGCAAATGCTTTTCAAAAAAATACTGCTGGATCAAAATGTAACATAAAGCTAGCAGATACATGCGAAAAAGACGCAATTGGACGATCGCTCGTCAGGTTGCGTCTTTCTGGTATACGTGTCTGCTAGGGTTAAATTACGTTTTGATGTACTTAACCAACTAGTCCTAGTTGCAACTTTATCATACTTGTCATGCTTACCCCTCAGCTTAACTAACGGTGACCGGATGGTGCCATTGTGGTCTCACCGTGACTACTATGCATGGTGTCATTGTAGGGAGACACTGCATAAAATGGGGAGACACTTGTAGCGAGAAAAGATTTTTCTGAAAGAGAGTTATCGGTTTAAAACGTTTTGCACGAAAGCCGACTTACAGGTAACTGCCCCTCATTGATTGTGGACAACAGCATGCAAATAGAAATATATGCAGATCCAACGCACATGTTGAAACCTCTGTAAAGAGAGGCTGCAGATCCAGTGGTGTGCATAAAAAGCTAACGGAAATACGTTCAATCGTGTCTCCTTTGATATCACGCCGCGAGCAACCTCATGCAATGCTATAATTTCAAATAAGAAATGGGTACAATGTAAGGCTCATACACAGCGGCATAACATCGATTTATGAGGATCTTCAATTTCCAGTTCCCGACCACGCCCACGGCGCTAAAATTTATATTTAGAGAGACACCAAACGAAACCAAGACGAAATACATCTCCATATAAGCAAAGAATGACAGTAACGATACACTAATTAAAGGTATTAGGAAAAATCCATATAAGCAAAGAATGACAGTAACGATACACTAATTAAAGGTATTAGGAAAAACAATTGCAATTACAGTCCTTACGCAAGGCAAAATGATCTCCACCAATGAAAAAAAAACACGAAAAAATGATGAACCAGAACGAGTACCAGAGAGCATGCGCCAATCCCACTGGGAGACCGAGAGCATGCAAAGAATG
Source organism: Rhipicephalus microplus (assembly GCF_043290135.1). Taxonomy (NCBI): domain Eukaryota; kingdom Metazoa; phylum Arthropoda; class Arachnida; order Ixodida; family Ixodidae; genus Rhipicephalus; species Rhipicephalus microplus. Next base: position 254,003,856 of record NC_134700.1, on the reverse strand, counting down.
AAAACAAATGAATAAGACAAGTGACCGTGAAAACAAGGCTCCTCCTTCTTGCCTCAGTCCGGCGGTTAGTTTGGCAACGGCTGAGTTCGAGTGGTTTAGTATGGGACGCCTCCCAGCAGGCACTTCGAGAATTGGAACGGGTTCAAGGATGCTCCTCTAACCATCTCCAGCCAGGAAGCTCTAAAGAGCGCTTACCACATACCACTACACTAGAAAACAAGTTGTTTTATTATTACTTTTTTAGAATTACAGTTTCATCGCCAAGAGGCCCTGAGAACATAGACAATACATAACGTCCAAAACAAAGAAGCGGAAACGAAGGACTCCGTAAACATGAAAGAGGATGTGTTCGTCGCACCAGCGAAGATACGCAAATGGGTGGCGAATATTTACGCAACGAACATCGGACAGAATCAACCTGCGTTTAGTCAAATCTTTATTGCGCTAGTCTTGTGAGAATAACACTTTCTAAGCCACTACGAGCATAATAATCTTGACATCTTTTTATCCAAGTCCTGTTCAGCATTCGAAGATTGGCTGGCGGATCTCTCTCCCCGTTAACACCCGCCACGGTGGTTTAGTAGTATATATGATGCTCCACTACTTAGCCGAAGGTCACGTAATCAAGCCAAAGGTCACGTACACAGACCACTGACGAAGTGCCAGAAGTCCGTGTAATTAGATTTTGGTGCACGCCGAGGAACACCAGGTGGTCGAAATTTTCGGAGCCTTCCACTACGCTGCAGCGTCCCTTTTAATCATAAAGTTTCTTAGGGACGTTCAACTCCAACAGCAGATGGTCGACGTCTCCTTCAATGCCGCAGGCGTCGTCTATTGGAGTTGAACGTCCCCAAGAAACTATATTATATTTTAAGGGGCGCTGTAGTAGAAGGCTCCGAAAATTGCGACAATCGGACGATTGGCCACTCTCTATGCAGATGCTACTGGAGCATCATCTTCGTATTTAGTCGGCTCAAAAGGCCGTCAAAGCCGTCTGGCGCTTTTTGAGGACTATATACAAACCTATGTGAACACATTCGACTTTAGTGTAGTGCCACCGCTGCGTACGCATCAGCCGATTGACTGAGAATCCTTTTTTTTTTCTCTCTTATTTTCTCTCTCTCTTTAATCTTCCTACTCCCCCTTCCCATTCCCGAAGAGTAGGGTAGCAAACCAGGCATGTGCCTGGTTAACTTCTCTGCCTTTTTTCTTGTTATTCTTGTCCTCCTCCTTCAACTCCAATAATTATTAAGATTATTATCCCTGCACGTTTCCGTTGAAAAAGTTCTCATCATGCCCCTTTCCCCTGATCTCTTCGCTACACCCTCGCTCTACGCGGCCTGCCAGCTTTGTCCCACGCATTCTGACACACTGTGCCACTCAAATTGCATACCCAGGAGCGACTAGTTCACTCGGACGCAGACTTAGCTCGGCGAACGAAACCGCAACATTGCGGCGACTGAAAGCGAGAACGAGAGTCGCTCGAAGAAACGATTTTCGCCCCACGAGCAGGGAGAGCGTAGAGTACGAAGGCCGAACGAGAGAAGCTAGCAACCGGGCGGCGGCGAAGTCGAGTGCGACGCCGTGGCTGAAGCGCTGCGTGTACGCGACGAGGAGCGGGCCCAGCTGCTCGACCTCTTCAAGAGACCACCCTGCCACCACACTTGAAGCGCCACGCGGACACCCAGAATAGACGAGCGCCTCGCGGCAGCCAGAAGTGCCCGCCACCTTGAGCCTATTTTCTATCCGCGCAGACTGTGCTCACAAACGCAGTGTACGCACGTGGGTCTTCGTACACGACTGCCAATGAGACTCGGCAACTCGGGATGTGTAATCACTTACGTACCAAGTCAACCTACAGACAACAAAGGCGCCGGAAGCGTCCAACCATGACGCCACTTTTGTAGGTCAACGGCTCCATGACGCGAAACACGCTGTCTCGGAAACACAAAGCAAAGAGTAATCAGTGTGAAAAGAACCCTCCCAACAAATCGAAATAGGTTACAATGTCACTTCGAAGAAATCTGAGTAAGCTCGGCTAGCTTTATTTTTTCGCTCGGCGATTCGCCGTGCGCAAAACAAATCCACGAAACACGAGTTCAGTGGATTCCTCCGAGATTCCCACGGATCCCTCCAAGAAATGCAGGAATGTTCACGCATCGTTGATGCAGCGCCGAAGGACCAAGACATAGAACCGGATAGCTGAGATCAAGCGTTGCTCTACTCTCCATACCAATGTTCGCACACCTACGGAGACGTTAAGAAATGACGTCGATTCTTTCACCACTGTAGCTGCTCCCAGAGCCTCAAGGACGCTTTCCGACACTGCATGCACTTTGATGAAGAATTACACAATTATCTAAAACCAAGAAGTTCGCCTGTTTATTTGTTCAGTGAACTGAGTGTTCTGCGGTGTACACGTCCATGTATGCACAAGGATAAACGGTATTTAAATGATAATGACGATTATTTGTGCGTGGGTGAGCGAGCGAGTATACGAGCGTGGGAGTGAGTGAGTGGGAGAGAGAGAGGAACAGAGAGACTCGCCTCTGCAGGATGCCCCCTGGTCCCTGAGCGGTTGTTGGCAGAGGTCGCAGCGTTGTGTCTTGCGGAACTGCTTGTTGCGGAAGGCGTGCCGAGCCTCCACGCCGCCGACGTCCACGCCGCGCACCTGCACGGAAGACAGCAACCCGCAATTCAGACACCAGACAAAGAAATTACGCAGGCTTCGCAGACTTCGTAGGAATCGGTTTTATGCGACGCATTTTGCAGGTGTGTGCTGTGCAACATAATTACACATGACGACGTAATCACGTGACATCTTCGCTTGGGACATGATGGACCGATCCCGGCGGCATCGCATAAGCACGTGACGTTAAGATAACTTCAGAGGGAGAAGGTAGGGGGGACGAAATCGATAGACTGAGGAGAAGAAAAGGAGGAAGATGACTATGGCGATGATTTCAGAAGACAGCTGTCACCTTGGCATCATCTTGGGCAAATGCATATAAGATTCAGAGATTATTTATTTATTTATTTATTTATTTTTCATCATTCCGATATAGCTCTCGCTTGTCTTCCAGTAAGACGGTGCAATTATACATTCCGGCCTGATCAATGTGCTGTCAGCCTTACCAACTTTCAAACCTAGCCTATCCAAAATTGACCCCAACTGTATACTGAATGCCGCTCTTTTGTGCCATTAAAACTATGCAACAGCGCCAAAAAACGAACCCGTAATGAGCAATGAAGCACTTCTCTTCCTCTCTTGTCTTCCTTGTCAAAAAAAAAAAGGAAAACGAAAAGGAACACCGCAGCCGGAACTCCGGCACAGCTCTCAGAAAGAAGCGCGCAAAAAAGTATGCCGGTTTCGCTGCCTTACCGTAAACCAAAGTCTGCAGGAAGCAGAAATACGACAAAAACAAGCTTTATAGACTAGTACGGCATTTTAACGTTCGTGCTATCTACGTACCTATCTTTTGATAAATACGTAGACAGCACGAACACCTCCGTGTTTTTGCGCCTCAGTTTTTTTTTTTCATTGGTTCACTGGAAGCAGGAAAAACAGCAAGTGTTAAGAAAAAAATAAGTAGGAAGGAACAGAGCCATCGCAAGCACTGTTATTACAGACGTTTTCAGTATTATATATATATATATATATATATATATATATATATATATATATATATATATATATATATATATATATATATATATATATATATATATATATATATATATATATATATATATATATATATCTTATAGTGTCACTACAACATCGGATTACGCAGGCTTGCCGAGCTGGCGAGGGAGAAAAACAAAACTACAAATGGTCACAGGCATTAATCAGTTAAAATATTCGGTTCGGTGTTCTGCAGTGGGGAATGGTGAAAAGGAGGGAATCAAACGTAGGGAAAAAGGCACAAATATAAAGACCACACAGTCGCGGCACGCGCAACTGAGTCGCAAAACTTTTTCTTAAAAATGTCAAACCCGTATGCGTTGAAATCATTCGCACAGATAAACCATTCAAACGAAACGTACCACGTTCTTGTCGACTATTGTGAGTCTAACGAATGGAGCTCGTGGAAAAGTATTCCATCACTCTAAAGAAGAGCTGCGTTCTGTGTGAGGACAGCCTATGCAGTTCCTTTAAATGGAAACGGGCACCACTGCTATAAAACAGCCCGAGCCTCATCAGTTTGCTTGGAAGAGAAAAAAAATTCATATCGACGTAATGAAGTAAAGAAGAAAACTAAGACGCCTGAGGAAAAGATAGAAGACACATGTATCGTCTCGTCCACTTTCTCATCCTGTTGGCTTACGGCAACTGCGATAAACTCGCCCAACAACAAGTATTATTCAACGCGGAGAAAAAAAAAACGGCATAGCCTATGGCACTGAAAATGGCACGCGCCACTTCTGTAGACCATACACAGAAAAGTGACAAATAGGGCTATGGAAAAAAAAAACTGGGAGTAAGACAAAGTCAACACGTGGAAAGAAATAAAAACCAACAAAGGAAGCGGGTTGTGCAGGGAGTGTTCTGAAAAATGACCGTCCCTGGGACGACTTGGCCCTCGCACGGACAGAGAGGAAGCGTCGATCGCTCCCTCATCGTCGTCGGCGGCGGCGGCGGCGCTGGCCAGCCAGGGCACGCAAGACGTTTGGCCCAGCGCGCATGCTAATCAGTTCACCGAGGGGGGCGCTGCATAACCCGCGCACGCGCACTCCAACGCATGTGGGCAGCCAAGCACGCGTTCACTACGCGCCGAGGTCGCGCAGGATGAAACCAATCGGCTTCAAGGACCTCCTTAAAGCAGCTAGTCCTGTAACGGTCGACCGGAACGAAAAACTTCGTGCGCAAGATCATCGATTAACCACCTCCTCAGCACACACTTTCGGCTTGTTCAAGGGGACTAACTGGTTCTACACACCAAATGACGGTTTAAAAACACGTTCGCAAGTAGGAACTTAGAAACGACGTCAAACGCGCTGGTTTCTCTATGCTCGCGCATCACGTATGCGCTTTTACGAGCTTGAAAGGGTAATTTTGTGCTGCATGGGCAGCTATATAGTTCTTCGAGGTGTGAGAAGTGACGATAGTTATAGCGCGAGAACAGAACGACGACACAGAGACAAGAAGGACACGAAGGACACGAGCGCTCGTGTCCTTCGTGTCTTTCTTGTCTGTGTCGTCGTTCTGTTCTCGCATTATAACTATCGCCATGTCATACCAACTAGCCCAAGCTGCCACACTGCTAAGTTACATTTCTAGCTATAGGGGCTCTTTTTCGTGTGTTCCTCTTCATCATTCAGTCCTCATAACCCTCATCGCAGCCTCCATAGCACTCGTGTCCTTCGTGTCCTTCTTGTCTGTGTCGTCGTTATGTTCTCGCGCTATGACTATCGTCATGTCATACCAACTAGCCCAAGCTGCCACACTTCTAAGTGTGGGAAGTGTTTCGTTCTGCGAGCACGGTGCAGCGTCGTAGGTGGAGGAGGGGGATGGGGTGTAGGAAGTGATAGGAAAGGAGAAGCCACCCGAGTTCGATTTCCAGCGCCGCCGGGCACACAGCGGCTTTTCTAATAGGGACAAACTTGCCCCGACAGGTGTTGACACACTCGAGAAAGTGATCTGCTTTCAATCGTCTTCTGTTACTGAACTCCACCAACCACGATGCGCCGTGCTACCTTATGCGTCACAGATAAAGCGTATTCCCTAACGTGGAACAACTATATACGAGTGCCCACACCACCAAGCACCGGACCGGGGTAGTTAGGCCCCATTAAAAATTCGGTGGGTGCCCGGCTATCACCTTTGGCATTGCAGATCTGGACACACTATACGACTTCACCGCCAATGTGGATGGCGGTGTCTGAGCAGCCGTTGCTCACTTCTGCCGACGACTACTTTTTATCTCTCCCTTGTTACGTCGTATTTCCCAGTGACGAAGATGCGATACAGGCGTGGTTGGGCAAGAAAACTTATACCTTCCCTGATACTCCTTCTAATCGTGTTTTCCCACGTAATGCCTTACCAACTGCCACTTAAGCCGGTATCTCATACATATCGAATAACAGACACTCCTTTTCAAACTATCCCCGAAGCTTCTGGAAACAGAATCTGTCAGTGCTCTCAAAGAGAAACCGACATTTATTTTCATGTCGTCGATGAGCTTTATCCTTTCCGGGCAAAAGCACCTGTAGCGGTACTGCATCGGAAACTTCATTGCATTCATCATACAATGAGCAACATACGTCAAGCCTACTCGCAAGAACAAAGTGAAGGAACAACCTGTATGAGAATAATAATAAATAAGCAAACCTAAATGAAAAGGCTTCCTATAGAGACGCAACCAACGTTACTTGGACGCAACCATACGAAGACCTGCAGCGAAGAGGGCAAGAACGAATAAGAGGAACGGCTCCGCTTAATAAGTGTTGCTTGCACGAGCAACACCCCTCGTGGCGATATACTACAGTGTAGCCAGCCACTGAGCGATACCACTGCACAAGCCACCATTACCAAAAACGAAAGTAGAACAAATAAGGCGTGGTTCACGAAGGGGTGGGTGCAGGTATTTCGCATCTCCGTGTATCTATACAGCCTACCGAAGCATGTTGCTCTTGAAGGACTGCATTGCGGTGCTGTCGCGGAATATTTCTTGTCGGCCCCATTAAGCGTGCCGTTCACTTTTATCCGATAGATCGCAGGTCATTTGCATAATGCACAATAGGGCTAATTGCACAATCTTCGTCCGGTGTTGCGTACAAGGTTAAGCAGCAACGGCTTGCCGTGAACGGCGGCATGCGTTCGACAGAAAGAACACAAAAGCGTGACGCGAGGCGCGAAACGCACCGCCGCGAATTAAGAGAGCGTGGAGCAATCAAGGTAAATGCATGCGACGGCAGGACGCATGAGGGGGGGGGGCGGCCTTTAATCGGCCAGTGGTAAATCGAGCCTAGCGAGAACAATCGGTGCGGGATTTGTGCCGGCTTGGCGGACGCCCCAGCGGGCCTCCGTCCGGTGAGGCAGGCCGCACCGCGACGCAATGCCGAGCGCGTGACGATTAAAATAATTAAGCACCGAGTCGTAATGATCCAGCGAATCAGATGAGAGGGGAAAAAGAAAGTGGAAAGTATATAACAAAAAATTCGTTGCCGCGCTTTCCCATCGCACCATTCCCGGTGGGTGGTCTCTCCTAGCGACGCAAGCGCCGGAAGACCTTCTACGTGCGGCTCCGGTTTGTGTAGTCACCGTGGAATTCGACGCATTATAGGGTATATAGTGTCACTGAGGCGAACCGCGGCATGGCCAGGCTTTAATGTAGGCACCTGGTTATAAACGCCAGGCTCATTCGCCGACTTTGTTCAGCGAGCCTCGTCAGGAGCGATTGCGCGCGTTTACAGAATTGGCACTTACAATGAATGGGGCGTTCGTTCAGATTAGGATCGTGAGTGCTCGGGGCAGTCATTGACGGGATCTATAGTGCTTCAGTCTGCACGTGCGAGTTTACAGCTCCCGACTGATTTATTCTTTCGACTCACCTGCGATTTATTGTCGACAATGAGTTATCACTGAGTATATAAAGACAATGACGGCGAGAATAAACCTGGGTTCACTGTCAATTTATTGCTTGATATGAGGAGTTTAACGTCCCGAAACCACCATATGATTATGAGAGACGCCGTAGTGGAGGACTCCGGAAATCTCGGCCACCTGGGGTTCTTTAACGTGCACCCTAATCTGACTACACGGGCCTACAACATTTCCGCCTCCATCGGAAATGCAGCCGCCGCAGCCGGGATTCGATCCCACGACCTGCGGTTCAGCAGCCGAGTATCTTAGCCAATAGACCACCGCGGCGGGGCTTGGGTTCACTGTCAAGTGAATATTTCAATGGTACCCCGAACTAATGGCGAAGACATGCACGATAAACACAGTTCTTTACAGCCACCGCAGACAAATAAATAAATAAATAAATAAATAAATAAATAAATAAATAAATAAATAAATAAATAAATAAATAAATAAATAAATAAATAAAGCCTTCAGCCGCCACAGGTTTCTCGATGGACTCTCGTCACTTCCGAACCGCTCTTAACCACGTCGGCTCAACCCTATATAGGACTTTTGTAGTGGCTGCACTCCTGTTGAGTGCGCAGACAAATTGCTAACGTCATTGAATTAAAAAATATATTTCTGGTTATTTACGCACCTAAAGCCATCGTTAAATTATGAAGTACGCCGTAATGAAGAACTAGCGAAATAATTTTGACCACCTAGAATTATTTCTCTACCGCTTAAATCTAAATACACAACTTTCGCTTCCATCAAGGCACCGCCGCAGTTGCCGGGTGGCAAACCAGCGCCGTGGAGTTTAATAAAGCGAAAGCTATATTTAAATCTCGGGACGCATGCATGGCGCTGCTTCTAAAATGTGAATGCCTATTTTTTGTTAACAACCATTGCGTTCAAATAAACATTCTGGATCCACGCACCTAAAAGTTGCTTGCAATAATACTGCCCGCATGTCCTCCTTGCTCAGAGGCCGAGCTCAAAGCGAGCTAATGCTCAGAGACCCGACCACCCTCGTGCCAAGGTAAAAAATAAGAGCGAGGGAAAAGGCGACCGGGTAAAAGACGTCGAAATTCATTAGAGCGCGGGCGCATCGCTCCTGCGCCAAGAAAGCCGCGGGTGGGCTGCGGTGCACCTTACGGCCACGTCGCCTCGCCGCAGGTCTCCGTAAAAGGACTGCGCTCACGTATACGCGGGGACCATCGGGCTCATAAATGGCGGTCACGCTTCCGAGTTGCGCAACAGGGAGACGGCCGTCCATTCAGGAGAACGCGCTGCACACCGATGCGGGTTCCATGTCTGGCAGAACGCGCCGGCAACAGCCCCAAGCACCTTCCTTCGAAATCGGTGCGGCAGGCAGGCTTTCGCTGCAGCCTCGGGGCTTCGCGACGGAAACAGCCGCCTTGTGTGCAACATCAAACGCAGCGCGCGAAAGGAAGGCGGTGGCAAGCCCACCGCTTGTCCGTGCCTTTGGATACACCTCTAATATCAGTATTTAGGGCGTTCGCTAATGCGTCTATTATCGGGAACGGTAGACCCCGCTGATTAATTGCCTCAAATGACACTAAAGCGATTGAGTTCTCATCCCGGGAGTCTCTCTGTAGGCTGCAGGTATAATCGAGGGCTGAGGAGATTATACCCGTATATGGGAGCAGCTCCATAACTAACGCGTACACGCTACAGTGAGTGCGAGGTCAAAGCTTCGACTCATGGCTACGTCAGTCGCGTTATTATATGACAAGAACGAGAACTCGCTCTTGTGCTGAAAGTTCAGTGTGCCTCAAGAGCCCCACAATGACTAAATCAACTCGGAAGCTGCTACTGTGTTGCACGTATAACTATACAGAAAAACTACAACCCCAGGACACAAAACATTATAATCTATAAACGAAAGCGATAAAGATATACAAAGCGAAATATGCCGTAACTTCTACGGTGTGTCTAAATCACCGTAGCTTCCCCTGCACTGCAAGCACATTCCTTGTCAAACGCTGGATCGTCACCGTCACTAGAAACCTTTGTGCATAGGGCTCAACACTCAACAAAACAACCGTACACGGATAGGAAGACTTCGCCATTCAAAGCTGCCAGAGTACCAAAACAGCATTCTGGGTCACGCTCTCTTGATATGATGTCAGTTTTTCGTTCACACACACGCGCGCGCGTTTCTGTATATATATATATATATATATATATATATATATATATATATATATATATATATATATATATATATATATATATATATATATATATATATATATATATATATATATATAATGAACAGCGGTGCACTATATACTTAACGAGAAATTCAAGTAAATGCTCTTAGAAAAATACGCACCACCAATAGGACATTCCCAAATAATCCCGATGACGTAAGTGTTATGCAGCCCCCATTCATCACTATAGTAATCGAACTAGCTGCACTAAATAATGAACCTTCCGTGCATTAGGAGACGTAATAAAATGCTGCTTGTTCGTTTCTGTTTGACTGATGGAAAAAAAAAAACCACCGGACGTTACTATGGGGAATGGCGCGAGTGGTTCAAAAGTTGAATTTTCGCCAGGTTAACCTTAGAGATACTGTATATGCTACCTTTGAGCATGTACATTAACTCTAGTTGATGATGATGATGTGATGGCGGCCGGCCCCTTTGCAACGGGGGAACACACTCAGTGTCCTGGCCTCAAAAAGAAAAGTGGGAAAGAAAAACAAAAAGCACCGAGAAAAAAAGAAAGGACAAAGAAAAGGATCCACACTCTTGAACGACACAGGCAAGAGACGCGCACACACAGAGGTCTAGGTCCTAAGTCCGCCGTATAGTTGCCCACCACTCAGTAAGCCGCCTTTTCGTGGCTGCGACCGCGTACCGTCCCCCCCCATTGTCGCTGCTTCCATCTTCATCAAGCATTTGAAACCCGAGCGCCTGTGGGAGGGTTGCACCCTCCACCTGAGAAGTTGGGAGACTCCTGCAGTGAAGGACGAGATGCTCCTGTGTCTCACTCGCTACGCCGCAAACTCTGCACAGGTTGCTGACCACAGTGGCATCAAACTTTCTGCGGTACTCCAGAGTGCGAAGAGCCCCAGCTCTCGCCTCGAACAGGAGGCTGCTGCCAATGCTATTGTCATAGAGGCGCGACCCACAGATGCTGTCCTGGTGTTTCCTGTAGCACTCGAGAGTGGACTTCGCCTCCATAGCTTCTCGCCATCGGGTTTCTTCTGCTTCTCTGACTCGCATGCGGACCTCGACCGTCCACTTGGCTGCTGTTTCAATAGGACTGGCTTCTGCAAAGAAGCCATACTTCTTCTCCAGCTGGTAGAGTCGTCGTGTCCAGTCAGTCCTCATGCATGTTGCCGAAAGGTACTCGAACACGCGGCGCGCCCATCGAGTGCGTCGCATGAGCGTGAGACGACCCCGATAGGCAATCTTGCTGGCGGCTTCCCGAGCTTCAAAGCTGGACCATCCGACGTCCCCCTGAATCGCCTCGTTGGCCACTCGATAATGGCAACCGAGCGCTGCACGGCCGACCTCTCTCTGCTGACGCTCCAACCACTCCCGTGTCGTTGGCGATATGCACACTACCGCGTTTCCGAACGTCAGGCCCGGCACGTGAACCATCTTCCACAGGTCCCGGATCATCTGAAATCGGTTGCAACCCCATAGGCATCGGCGACGAAGGATTCGTTGAGCCTGCAACGCAGTCTGTCGAATCACAGTCTCGTGTAGACTATATTTTGCTGCATCCACACACAGGGTGACACCCAGGTATTTGTATTCGTTGCGTGTGGCCAGCAGTTCTCCTCCTAAAGTCAACGCTGCTGCATCAGTACTCCCTCCAGTTAGACGGACAACCGCCGATTTCTTAGTGTTGAATCGAAGTCCAAGACTCGCGATTTCCGTCTGGCAGATGTCGAGGAGGGATTGCAACTCCTGGTTACTCTCTGCCATAACCACCAGATCATCTGCAAATGCCAAACCAGGCAGGTGGAAGTTCTCTTCAGCACTAGTTGTGCTGAAACGCATGCTGAATCCGAGGTTGGAGTTCAACAAGGCCCGCTCTATTCTGGATGCGTATATAATGTACAGCAATGGTGACAGTGGGCATCCCTGCCTCAGACCCTTATTTACATGAATTGGGCCAGTAGTTATGGCACCCAACTGCACACTCACTACATTGTCACTGTACAACCGTTGTATAGTGGAGATTAGCAGCCGGGGCAGCCCAAGGTCAGACAGGCATGCAAAGAGAGGACCGTGCGGCACGCTATCGTACGCTTTTTCAACATCGAGGAAGCAGCACAACAGCGTTCTCCCTTCCCTGCGAGCTATTTCTGCACACTGTGTGACGACGAACAGATTGTCATCCAGACGTCTGCCTGGCCTGAAGCCATTCTGAAGCTCGGTCAGTAGTCCCTTGGTTTCCGCCCAGCCACTCATCCATGTCTTGATGACCCCCGCGAACAAGCGATACATAACACTGGTGACCGTTATTGGTCTGTAGTCCTCTATGTTCCTCGCATCTCCGCCCCTTTTGGGGATAAGAATCACCTTCCCTTCATGCCATTCTTTAGGGATGGGCTCGCCTTCGATGATGGCCGTGAGGATCTCTGCGAGCTGTTCCCTCGAGTCTTCTCCCAAGCACTTTAGTACGCGCGCTGGCATGCCGTCCAGACCAGTGGCCGTTCCAGCCCTAATCCGCTTCAACGCCCGTTCAACTGTGAACCTTGAGAGGGCCCAGGGTGGTTCTGTTTGGCTTGGGGGGCGTTCGGTATTAGGACTGATTGCCTCCTCTTTACTAAGGGTGGTGTCTGTATTCAGGTCTGAGGTCCCGAAAATCCGGGAGAAGTGCTGTGCAATGTATTCACAGGGCTCTCCGACTGGTTGCCCCGTTGCCGCATCTATGAGAGGAGGTGGCGGGGGGGCGGCTCTGTCCAAGGACCTAATGTATGTCCAAAATTTGTGTGCTGCAGATCTTCCTTCCTGTCTGATGGACTGGATCAGCCTAAGGTTGTAGTCTGCTATCTTGCACTGAATCAGGGTCTGTACCTTGTGTTTACGGTCCAGATACACAGCCCACTTCTCTGCACATACCTCAGTGTCAAGGCCTTTGACAAATCTTCGATGTTCCCGATTTGCTTGGCGGCGCTCCTTCCACGCCACCTCCACTTCTTTGTCCCACCATGGGTGCTGTGGCCTGTGTCCCGGCCTCTCCTGGACCATCTGGGTACGCATTACAGCGTCCAATGCGCGCATGAACTCACTGTACGAGCGGGATTCCCGCCGTTGAGGACTACTTTCAAAATCCTTGGCGACCCTCTCCACGGACTTGCTCGGCAAGTACATGCCACGCCTGGGTGGAGGTGACATGCAGCCTGTTCGAAAGCCGCCCTTAGAGAACAACAGCCGTATGCGATTATGGTCACTTCCAAGGCTGAACTGGCCCTCTTCATCAATATGCACTTGTGCTATGCGAGCGGCCAGTTTTGCAGTCACCAGAGCATAGTCTATGGTAGAGCGGCTGGTACGAGCGCACCATGTGAAGCATCCCTCACAGTCAGTGCGAAGGTTAACGATTTCCAAAGAGAGCTGCTCCGCACATTGCAACAACAGCTTCCCATTGTAATCCAAGTACCCGTCAGTGGCCGGGATGTGTCCGTTAAAGTCTCCCATCAACAACACCTCGCGGTCTGCACCCCACCGTTTCACATCTTCAATGATACACTGTAGGACTTTGTCGTTACCGTCATGTGGTCCACTAGCCACCGTTAAATACACCACACCAAAGAGAACTGGCTCACCAAGAATAGTCCCAGAAACCCAAATGTGCTCGGCACAAGGACCTTTCATTGGCATCCAGGCTGTATTGCTGCGCCACAGCACACCAGCGCCGCCTCCTTTGCGGCAATCCCCTGTACGATTGCAGCCCACCCACTGCCATTCGGGGTCAACTGGTGGCTCTTCCAACTCTCGTAGGTGAGTTTCCACCACACCATACAGAGCGATCTTTTCGCTATTCAGCGTCTTATACAGCTCAGCCCACTTAGCTGCCTTTCTCGCCCCATGAAGATTGAGAAAACCAACGTTTACATTGGTGGTTGTGCGTTTGCGGTGGTGGTGTCTTCGACGGCTCTTCAGAATCATTGGGTGGTTTGACTCGGCATTATTATTTGGCGTATCATTTGCTGGCGGACCATTTCCCCAACCATTTGATACAGCTCGGGGCTTGCGCTGAGCCTGAATGCTTGCCACGGGGTCTTCGTAGGGTGTGCAGTGCCCAGATGTGGCCCCCATGTTGGCGGAGCCAAACTCGTCCCCGGTGGACGGGGTGTGCTCAAAGGTGCTAGCTGTGCCATGTTTGCTGCGTAAACCGGCTGGGTGTGTTCGCGGAGGGTTTGCCCTGGGGTGGTCCGTACATCGGCCCTGATTTCCCCCTGGTGGGTGATCACGCTTGTGGTCTTGGGTGGTTCCGGGGATGGGGAGTGTATCTCCAGGGCGGGCATGGGGACTCTCGATCCTATATTTGGAGGTGGTCTGCGAGTTGGCCTGCCCCTGTTCCTGTGAGGCTCGCGTAGTCCTAAAAAATTTCGTGTCTCCTGGACCAGCTGGGTCGCAACTTCACGTGTTGTATGTGCCAGGTAGTGAATGCCGTCCTGGGCTAGTCGTCCTTCTCCTGCCAGCATCCTAGAGAGGTCGACAAACTTTGCCTTTACGGCTCCACTCATCTTCCTTAGCTCTGCGTTTAGGAGCATTACTCTTGCCTGCGTTGCCTTGCCTCTCGTGTTAACTTCAGGGACGGAGCAGATGACCAGCCTCTTCGCATACGGTGTCACCGCCTGCCGGATGTTCTGGGCAATATCTCCATGTTGCACTCCTTTGAGAACATCGTGGACCCCTACGTGCACGACCACCAGCTGTGCGCTGTGGCCTTCCCCTTCACTGCGGCTCTGAAGCAGGTGCTGCAGTTTGTCCGCCGTCATCCTGCGCTCCGAGACCTGCCTCACGAGCACACTGTTACCCCAGAATCTTCGGAGCTCACCCGCTATTCTTGGAGCATTGCCATCACCAACGACTAGGACCTCGGGTGTGTAGCGGCAAGCAGCCTTTTTGTTTTTCTTCCACTTTCCCGGTCTTTGTTCATTATTTTGAGCGTTTGTGAGAGACTGGTCGTCAGCTTTGCTCCCGTCGAGTCCAGCAGCAGTCCCGTGCTTCAGATTCATTGTCTCGCCGACGCCACCCGTCTCGTGGGTCCGTTCGGGAAGACCCTGCGCCTCGCCGGTGGTATGGGAGGAGCTGCCGCCACCCCGCTGCGCACCCTCGCCGCTCTGTTCACCAACGACCGCATAGCTCAACTGCTCCTGCACCGACTGCAGTGGCCGGCCACCCTCCGACTCCACCACCGCTTGATCCCTTTCCTGCAGGACATCCACCGAATGCGTCTGCGCTGCTGTGGATGCAGTCAGTACCGGCCGGGAAGGACAGCTGTGCTCGGCAGCTCTCAGCGGTTCTCGCAATTGCTCCTTTACCGCCAAGATCACTCCTCGAAGTGTGTCAATCTCAGTCTCCGAAGCACGCAGCCTTGCCTGAAGCACTTCTATCGTGCTGCAGAGGTTGCATACAAACTCTGCAGCATCTGCTGCTTCCATTGATGGAAAGCTCGTCTCATCTAGGTAAGCCCATCTCCGACACTTCTCACACTGTACCATTGGTTCCTCCCGCTCTTTCCTCTTCGCCCTCTTCGCCATCGCACCCAGGTGTAGAAGGGGGGCGCCACCTTTCGTCCACAGCTGGTACTACTACGCGTCCGCGCTGGTGCTGTTTGAGCAGCTACGACGAGAGCGGCCAGTTAGGCCTCATTTCAACACAGACAACACATCGCGACGATGCACTGACATCGCACATAGATGGTATCCCGTTGGTCGCTGAGGCCCGACGAGACAATCCCCGCACCCGCGGGTGGCAGAACTTGCTGACATTCACCTGAGCGGCACATCACAGCACACACATCACACACCGCACACACTCACACACTATCAAGTTGACGAGTTACCAAGAATTATCAAGTTAAAATCGACAGGTCATGCCATCTAGTGGGACCCAGCCGAACCAAGCACGCCTGCCATCTCCGAGCCAATGGCAGGGAATTTTCGATGGCCGTTGTTGCTGCTCTGGCTCCTGCTGCTTTCGTTATGCTTCTACTATGGTATCAGCGGCCGTGCATTAAAGCCGGGCAACGTTGTGCACGGCAACACTGACGTGAGGCGTTCTGCTTCAGGCGGGTAATTTGAAGTGCGCTAAACCAATGAGGACCACTAAAACGTGATTTTATTTCCACATAAGCACGGCCTTGGTACAAACGTAACACTACGAGGTTTCTGAACAGCTATTTCAACATTAAACGTCGTCTTAATAGTTACCTTTAGTGTACCTTTAAGCTCGGTGGTCCGTGCACACAGCCGACGCGGCGGCGCTCTTTGCTGGTGCCGACGGTGCCTACGCGAGACGTGTTTGTTCTGCCGCGTAAAGGAACCGCCGCCGTCACATGTATTCCTACACCGTTGTCGGCGAAGCCTGGGACTGCCAGCTAAGCAGCAGAAGAGCAGTCTCGCGTTCTTATCGCGCAACTGCGCTGCACGGTGCTCGACTTTCCACAGCAAAGCAGCTGCAGGATAACAAACCTCGACCGATGCAAGTGCGGCGAGCAAATACGCTTTCTCGCTATGTAATGCGGTGCACCACTGCGGAGCTTGGCACTGGCGCCAGCCATAGAATGAGCCGTTAGCAACTCCTACAGATGAGGATTGAACGACGCGTTGTAGTTGTGCATTGCATAGCGTTGTTTTTTGTTAGTCTGACAATGACCCTGTCAGACTAACTGATAATGATCTAGTGGCACTTCAAACACTCTGTTTCCCTTTCGTTTTTTTTTTCGAATCCCTTTCACATTCCCTATTACACAGCAGCCAAGTGCAGAACAGCTGTCTCTCTCTTCCCTATAAAGGCAAGTTGGTCGCAGTTGTGTTGTCGGTTAACGGAGATGAACTCCTGAAATCACTGGGAAAGTTTCTAAATAGCAGAAATTTCGTGAGAGTCTATCAAGCTCCCTAGAACAAATCGATCGATTTGATCTACAGCTTTCTGACACACTGTTCAATGTTGTCATTACTATATGAATATCGCATGAGAAACGCAATGCGCCGTGCATTGAAAGTGAACACTTAACTTCATTTTTGAGATATATCTAGCGTAATAGAGGTATTCAAGGCGGAAATGTTGTAGGCCCGTGTGCTCAGATTTGGGTGCACGTTAAAGAACCTCAGGTGGTCTAAATTTCCGGAGCCCTCCACTACGGCGTCTCTCATAATCATATAGTGGTTTTGGGACGTTAAACCCCACACATCAATCAATCAATAGAGGTATTCAAAGTGATCGACAGCGAGAATATTCGAAACTGGTGTTCGTATATGCTTCAGTAAAATCTTGAGCTGGTTGGTTCGGACACAGCCATTCAAAATGACCGCAACTGCATTCGTTAATCTCCGACTACATAAAGGCAACATTTCATTATCGTGTATCGCAGGAACGATAACACCGCACGCTTTTAGCGAAGCCGATGTGCGCCGTATATTCCGCAAGAAACGCGTGTCGGAGGTGTACGTACAAGCAGTGAATTGCGATTTTCGCTCGCAGATCACAGGCACTAGAAAACGGCCTACAGTATTACTTGAGGTTTTGGCGCCGACAGCAGGGTCGATTCCGGACAGCATAAGCTGGTATAACTATAAAATGCGATAACGGTAGGGCGCAACTCACCGCGAGTGCACAAAGCCCATTTCTAGCACTTTGTACAGTTCAGAAAAAAAAGGCGAAAAAAAAACCGTTATTTCCAAGCAGCAGCTCTTTATGAGGCTCCCGCTCCCCCCTCAACCTTGAGCACGAAAAACTGAGAGCGCTGGAAGTCCATCCAGACACCGAGTTGTCGCTCACTCAATGCCTCTTGCTGCGAACACCCTAGCTGCGTTCTTCTTCTTCTTCTTCTTCTTCTTCTTCTTCTTCTTCTTCTTCTTCTTCTTCTTCTTCTTCTTCTTCCTCTTCTTCCTCTTCTTCCTCTTCTTCTTCTTCTTCTTCTTCTTCTTCTTCTTCTTCCTCTTCTTCTTCTTCTTCTTCTTCTTCTTCTTCTTCTTCTTCTTCTTCTTCTTCCTCCTCTTCTTCTTCTTCCTCCTCTTCTTCTTCTTCTTCTTCTTCTTCTTCTTCCTCCTCCTCCTCCTCTTCTTCTTCTTCTTCTCTCGGCACCTCCTTCGCGAACTTCAGAAATCGCTGCTCGGGGCCTACACGACAAGCGGCTCTGCGGTGCCATGCTCTTTGCCATTGACTCTGGCGGAACCGGTGGAACGCGATGCGCGGCTCGCTGACTGCGCGCGGCAGCGTGACCGATCGTGACGCTGCCTGGGCGCGCTCGATTGCCGCGCCGATACCGAGCCGCGCCAGTCCGGCCGCGGCGAGCCTCACCACAGAACACCTATACCTGCCTCACGTGTACGCACAGTTACGCGAGTCGCAGCGGAAGACTGAACGAGGGGCGCGCCGCCGCACCCGTTTATGCGAGCGAGCGAAACTGGAACCCCGAGCAGCCTGTCGTGTGTTCTTCGCTAACTGGGACACTGAAAATGCGTAGAACCCCCCATGCAAGCTTTACGTGGCCGAACATACAGCTATATTGGATGGTGAGAAGGAGGGCCTCGGTGCAGTGCTTAGGATGCATCCGTTCTCGAGCAATGGTGCCTGCGTTATCACATTTTGTGTGAAGCAGTAGGGGTGGAGTTGCGATAGCAGGAGACATCTTACGTAGCCGATACCCACAATGAAGGCTTGACAGTCGACACGAACCCGTAAGGCTAATAAGTTGTTGCATGATTCGGTACCGCAGCGTTCCACTTTCCCTCATAGCCGTGACAGAGTTTAGCAACAATCTCCAGTGACCTCCTTTGCCTCCCAGACCACATGCCGTGGGAAAGGCTGTAAAGGACAAAGCCAGTGAGCATACCCTAACTGCGACAGAGTGGCCTGCACTTCAAGGGGAAGCAGCATCAAGCGAACCGAAGGAGCTTCATGACGGCCAGTCCGCGCTCCCGGTTCGAGATCTTTCCAACCAAGACAGGCAAGTGACTGCAATCGTGCCGGTTCGAGATCTTTCCAACCAAGACAGGCAAGTGGCTGCAATCGTGCAATCATTAATTGCCACGATTCGCACGCTACTGAGCAGCATACAGTCTCCGTCTGCTAAGAGTGCACTGCAAATACTGGATGCACTGAATCCAGTTCTTGCTAACTTCGTATAAGCACAATGGCTCAACAAAATCTCATCTTCTGCACTAAAGTTAAAAGTGCGTCGATTTTTCAGTGGAATGCCAGAGGCATGAAGTCCCGTATCTCGGACTTTCGCCAATTTGTTCGGGCCAATCAATTCCCTATACTTGTCATATGTGAACCAAACGTATCAACGCCTTATAGATTGTCCGGTTATGAAGCTTTTTGTTCAGCCACTTGCGAAGAACGAAGCAAAGTAATTGTTTACATTCGCACAGACTTGACTTATCTTTCGCACCCAATAAGTTCAAATGACGACAATCAGTACGTGTGTCTTCGTGTGAAGAAGAATGCAGTTTCGTTCACGCTTATTGGTGGATATATATCTCCGTCATCGCGATTTGACTGCGACAGATTAAAAGGCATCCTATTGAGAACCGATGGGCCTTGGATCATCACCGGTGACTTCAATGCCCATCAAATGCTTTGGGGAAGCACTAGGATGAATGCCAGGGGCCGGAACCTTGTTACATTCGCTTCCGATTACGACCTTTCCATCATGAACGATGGTACCCCAACATATCTGCGGGGTCTCACGTATGGCAGTTGCCTTGACCTGACATTGGTGTCACGGTGCTTCTCTCACAAAGTTAAGTGGTTTTGCGATATTGAGACTCATGGGAGTGATCAACTACCCACCTACGTGACGATCGATGGTATCATAAAAAAATTCTCTTCCGGTGTTGCAATTGGCACTGACTGGTCGATGTTTGCATCGTGTGTTGAGAACGCTTGCCAAGAAGGCCTCGCCTGCAGCCTGGAAAATACCATAGTGGAAGCTATGCAAGCGTCCAAACGCAAATTACCATTTTCGTCTAAAGTAACACAGTTTGACATCGAACTGGAAAAATTACGAGCTATACGAAGGCGTGCGGAACGACGATACAGACGCACAAGATCAATTTACGATCTGAGGGAAGCAAGGCGGCTCCAGAAAAGGATTCAACGACGCATTTACAAACTGGAGAGCGAACGCTGGAAAGCATTCTGCGAATCTCTAGACCCCCATAAACCGCTGTCATATATCTGGAGAACAGTTCGTGGTCTTCGCTCCTCTCCACAACAACGGCACCCTTTTAAAGCTTTGGCACTCCATCATGGAAAAACAGAACTCGAGGTGGTTGAAGAATTTTGCACGAGAGTTGCCGGGAATATTATGAATGAGAGCATCGACGCCGTGATCGTTCCTGAGACGCGATTACCAGAAATGGACACTCCGTTCACCATGGAAGAACTGGAAGGTGCGTTAGTCGCTTCTAAGCGCATGTCATCGCCAGGTCCTGATGGTATAACTTATAGTGCGTTGGGACACCTTGGACAAAAAGCTAGAAAAGAACTTTTAACATGCTTCAACAACTCCTGGCTCAGCGGCAGTGTTCCCCGAGAATGGAAAATAAGTCGATTAATACCACTTTTGAAATCGGGAAAATCACCATTGGACTTGACAGCGTATCGCCCTATTGCCCTCGCAAGCTGCCTCGGAAAAGTGATGGAAAGAATGGTTCTATTTCGTCTCGAGTGGTACTTGGAACGATACACCAAATACCCTTCTTGCATGGCAGGCTTTCGTCGGGGCCGCTCCTCCATTGACTGTGTCATTGATTTATCGACATTTGTTCAACAAGAAAAAAGTCGCAAGCGCATATCAGTGGCACTCTTTCTTGACGTGAAGGGTGCATATGATAATGTAGCTCACGATTCCATCCTCACTTCTCTCGCAGCAATGGGCATTGGTGGACGAATGTTTCAATGGGTAAAAGACTATATAACTGGCAGGGGTTTCTTTGTGCAAACAGATGAGGGTAAAACTGCTGAACATTACACCTACTGCGGAGTACCTCAGGGAGGTGTTTTAAGCCCCACATTGTTCAATGTGGCCCTCATTGGTCTGGTGAAGGTTCTGCCAAAGTCGGTGTGCCTATCCATATACGCCGATGATATTTGCCTCTGGAGTGCTGCAGTTACTCGCCCTCAGGTGCGTGCACGAATACAGCGGGCAGCAACCCTCACAACAGCCTACCTTCAGAAACAAGGCCTAAATATATCAACTGTGAAGTGCGCGTTGATGGCGTTTACACGCAAACCAATGACGCCATACCCTGTTTACGTCAATGGGCAGAGTGTCAAATATGCACGGACGCATCGTTTCCTGGGCATAATTATCGACAGAAGTCTTTCGTGGAGCCCACATTGTGCGTACTTGAAGAAGAGACTGCTATCTATTGTGCATATCATGAAATTCTTGTGCGGTAAAGCATGGGGAACTTCTGTGGCCTCCATGCTACAGCTGTACAGGGCCCTATTTCTGGGTCTATTGCGCTACAGCTTGCCAGTGCTGACTAACACTTGCAAATCGAATACTCATTCATTGGAGAGTTTGCAGGGTCAGGCACTGCGTATCTGCCTGGGACTGCCCCGATGCGCTTCTACCTATGCCACAATCATGCTTGCCAAAGACCATCCGGTCAGGACATATATAGTTGTGGATTGCCTCAGAGCGCACATTCGACATGCTAGCCGTGTCCCCGACCACCACTTGGCCCTTATACCTTCCGGAAGACCACGTGCTACGTTTTCAGACGTCATAGCCAAGCGCCTAAACAGCATTCCATCAGGATATACGCCAGCTGCGAGAACGGCAAGCCCTTTGTGGTGCCTCGACCAGCCGCAAGTACGTCTAGAAATTCCGGGAATCAAAAAGAAAAGCAGTCACTTTAGAGTAGCATTGAAGCAAGCAACACTGCTATTATTACATGAGTTGTACTTAGACCGAACGCAGATATACACTGATGGGTCCGTCTCATCCAGCAGCTCATCTGGTGCCGCTGTAATTCCGGCTGCAGAAATGACAATCAAGTTTAAGTTGTCGCATATGACTACATCTACGGCATCAGAGCTTGCTGCTATAAGGGCTGCTTTACAATATCTCGTTCAAGAACGTCCAGGAAAATGGGTCATATTCTGTGATTCGAAGGCAGCGCTTCAGAGTTTGCAGTCTACCATGCGTAGGAGGAGCCATGACCAACTGGTAGAAGAAATAAGACATTGCCATCATGAAGCTCTTGCACGAGGGCATGATATTATATATCAATGGCTGCCTGGACATATCGGTATTACCGGAAATCAATTAGCCGATGATGCAGCCCGCTCAGCCCATGAAGAAACCCGTGTAGTCCCGATTCCTCTATCAAGGAATGATGCAGCAAGACAACTTTACCTGCTGGCTCGAGATCTCACACGCACGTTCTGGTCGTCTACCACCTTCCAAAGGTGTCAATTTTATGAACTGGATCCTTCGCTCAAGCTAAAGCTACCATCACACCTTTCCCGCTCCGATGCGACACTGTTATGCCGCCTTTGGTTGGGTGTTGCATTCACAAAGGCGTACTCCTTTCGCATTGGTATGGCAGACACTCCTACATGTGACTACTGCGGAGATGAAGAGACCATCGAACACGTCCTGTGCAGCTGCGCTTGCTACGACACACAACGATGCCAGCTACGGATGGTTTTGAATCGACTTGACCCCGGACCATTTTGTGTGCAGAAGATACTAGGACCTTGGGCATCTGCCTCAGTTGCGCAGAAAGCAACTAAAGCACTGCTACTTTACCTTAAGTCAACAAACCTGAGCGACCGCCTGTAAACTGTGTGTGCTCCCCGAGTGTGCTCGTGATTGTGTGTACCTTCTCATCTTTCTGCAACCTCTTTTCTCCCCTTTATCCCTTCCCCAGTGCAGGGTAGCAAACCTGATGTGCGTCTGGTTAACCTCCCTGCCTTTCCTTGCATCTTTATCTCTCTCTCTCTCTCTCTCTCTCTACAGCTACTTCACAGAACATCCATTAAAGTGATAGCAGTTGTATGGATACTAGGGACGAGCTTTGGTGGTTCGCATGATGACAATAAAAGTTGTCTTTTTTTCACATGAAAGTGCTATACAACACAATTCGGTGCAGCAACTGTATTTGTGTTTAACAAGACAGTGATTTGCGTGCATGGGGCTACGATAAGCGATCACAATAGAGGGCCGCGAAAATTATGTACAACTTGGTTACAACAAATGGTGAAAAATTAAGATTACCATGCAGCGTACTATGGGAGACCTGTGAGTAGGTGTCCCAAGCTTGAAATGAAAGACTAAGTGCAGCCTCGTTCCCACGAATTCATTACACTCATTACGACAGGACGAGGCACAAACCATGCTTTCTTATCGTCAGTGCATTATCGCGCAGAGTAGTCGACAGTTGCACTGCACAGACAATTGTAACGAAACAAGTCACCGCGGTGGTTTAGCGGTAACGGTCGGTGCTCGGCTACTGATGCGAAGGTCGCGGGTTCGAAACCGCCCAAGGCGGTGGTATTTCGAAAGAGGCGAGATGATAAAGGCGCATGCACTGTGCGATGTGAGTGCGCCTTAATAAAGAACACCAGGTGGTCTCTATTTCCGGAGCCCTCCTCTGAGGCGTCCCTCATAATCGTGTTGTGGTTCTGGCACGTTACGCCGCACATTATTATCAAGTATAACAGCACATTTCAACCGCAGTGTACGCCGTTTTATGTTAAAGCCTTCGCACATGATGAAAAACGTAACCACAAAGAATTGAGGCTCGCAATCTGGAAGTGCTGTTATTTCACTTGCGCGAGCACGACAGTCTTCAAGCGGACAAGCAGGAACTGCGCGTTGGTTGGATGCAGCCGACCACCCAGACAGGAAAGTGAGAAACTCCGTGGCCCAAGGTCAAGAATGAAAAGCGCAGTGCGCGCAAGGAATATGCAAGGGCCGCTTTCGCTCACTTTTACAACCTCCCGCTGTGACAGCACGTGCGGAATGTTCAAGGGGCTCCCTTGCCCCTTGCAAGTGCCTCTGGTTGGCTATTCAGACGACTATTCCACTGCGCGAGTGTGCGCGTGTCATACGCGAATGTTAGAGCGAACGTGGAAGAGACATAAAAGACCCGATGTGATATTTTTTGCTTCTCACTCACTCTCTCACTCGCTTACTCACTGAAAACGATGTGGAAACAAATATAGCTGAAATTGAGTCAGTTTCACGCCACGAAAACCATCGGATAGAGAAGCTGTAATGAGGATGATCGTGACTATACGGCACAAAAAAGAAAAGACCAGCATCGTTTCGAGCATCATCATCATGTTTTATGTATATCATTTTCTTATTCATTCCCATTTGTGAGCACGTAACCTGCATTGATAGTGATTATTGATATGTGAAGTTTAACGTCTCAAAACCACCATACGATGATGAAAGACGCCGTAGTGGAGAGCTCCGAAAATTTCGACCACCTGAGGTTCATTAACGTGCACCCAAATTTGAGCACACGGGCCTACAGCAATCTCGCCTCCATCGAAAATGCAGCCGCCAAAACCAGGATTCAATACCGCGACCTAGGGGTCAACAGCCGAGAACCTTAGCCACTAGACCACCGCGGCGGGGCAGCAGGTGACCTGCACGTGTGACTACTATCACTGCTATACGAGGACAAAAACGGCACAGGGTAAACTAAGACAACTTTGCTGCAATAAATAGGGGCCTAATTAACGAAGCGTCTTTTTCGTATCGTAAGTGCGTTTCCCCATTAGCGAGCCGGCTACGCTGATGATATGCCTCGCATCGTGACTGGCTGAAATATTCTCTAAAGAAGTTTTTTTTTAACGCGATACTATTTTTGAGAGCAAGAATCCGGGAAAATCCGACGAAAGTATTGTGGGAGCCGCAAACTGGACCCCAAGCCACGCAGAAATGAAGGAGCGTTTGTGGGGCATTGCGCGTTATAGGTCACGTCCAGCAGAGATATTCCCACATGCGTCGCGTTTGCACAGACGATCAACGAGCGGCAGCAGCAGCAGCAAACCCCAAGGTCACCGCCCGCGCTGCACTTCCACGCTTACACTGGCATGCGCAACGCGTATCAGATACGGCGGGGGAGGACAGTGCGTGCCTCCCAGCGCGAGGGCGCTGCGCGCGCACGAACCGCGGAAGAAGAGGAAAAGCCTCTCCCCGTTCGCTCCAAAATAAAACCCGGCCAAGGTCCACCGACGCTGCAGCAGCCGCTGGCGGCGGAAGCACGACGAAGACCAGCCGCACTTCTGCAGAGTGCTGTGCGAGCCGCAGCTTGCGTCAGACGGTCACGGGTCCAATTCACAAAGCACGCACGGTGTACACGTAGACTAAGCGGAGCTACCTCGAGTGGGTCATGTCTCTGTGAAATTCATAATAGCACACATTCATGCTGGACAATGTGTATATATACACACGCAAAACGGTTTATTAGTGAATCATGGAATAGCTTAGCTATTGCTTTAGTGACGCACATCGCTGCAGATTCCAGGACTGTCCGCCTCGGTGGAACAATGGGCAGGGTGCTCGGCTGTTGACCCTAAGGTCACGGGTTCGATCCCGGCAGTGGCGGTCGCATTTATATGGAGAAACAAATGGTAGAGGCCCGCGAACTGCGCGATGACAGTGCACGTTAAAGAACACCAGATGGACAAAATTTCCAGAGCTCTCCAATACGAACATCTCTCAGAATCACACGATGGTTTGGGAACGTAAAACCCCAGATATTATTATTATTATTATTATTATTATTATTATTATTATTATTATTATTATTATTCCAGAACTGAAGGAGTGAAGCTGTTATGGCACTGAACAGCGAGAGCTACGAGACAGTTCGCACAGGACAAATCGCTAAACACACCGATCAGCGCTGTGTCTTCCGTGCCTAACTGACCCGCTGTGTATCCATGTGTTCATGAACCAACTAGCCTTCCCTAAGAACCCCAGTGAGGTTATTCGTCACGTTGGCTAAGGCATGGGAGCGAAAGAAATGGAGAAAACACCTCGGGGTAAATGTATAAAGGAAAACAAGGAGGTAATATTAGCCAGAAGGAGAGGGGGATAGGATCTCAAGCTCCCCCCGAAATGCACATGGAGCTGTGTGTTTTACCGAGGAAGAATAACAAAAAAAGGTGTTATTCAAGGCCTTCAACAAGTGCCCATTCACCCTCAACCCCACCCGAAAAATATCTGGCTAAGAGCCTGTGCAGCACACATAGCATCTGACCAGAATATAGAATGCTTTTATATTTAGCGGCAACCGTAGCGAGGTTTTCTTATTAACCAATGACGTAGTATCGATATGTAGAAAAGTTCTAAATGACGAGTATGTGTTTTCTTGCATAATGTTGCACATAGAAGGGATGAGAAAGCGAAGAAAAAGTCGGTTCCGCATCTGCATGTTTCACTGAAAATGTCGTCGAAAGACGACAGTCTTTCTTCTGGAGAGGGTGAATAAAACTAGACCACGGCGGCGGCAGTGGGACCGGCGCCCAAGAGGAGAGCCACCGAAAGTATCAAGCAGCCGAGAATCAACGAGAGGCTCAACAGAATAGAGAAGCAGCACAATGCGACAATCAATGCATTCAACGAGCGTTTTGTTAACATTGACAGCGCACTAAAACAAACCATGGCGGCGCTGCGGGCGTCAGGAGGACAGGTACTAAGCCAACAACACACCACCCACCGCAAGCATGGATAGAGCAGCAACTTCAGCTATAGCAGTAGGGACCACGCGAGGCCTCCTGGTCTGGCAGTGGAATTGTAACGGCTTTGCCAGAAAGAAGGCCGTCCTGCAGCAACACCTGGAACAGACAACGGTGAGGCCCGACATCATCGTACTGCAGGAAACCCTCACCGAGGAGGCCAAGTTCCCGGGCTACAAGGCGAGCGCAGGCCCGCCGAGCCTGCGGGACACGACTGGCAGCAACGGTAGAGGGGCCTGCACCCTGGTGAGGAAGGGCATCGCTTTCTAGAGTACGAGGTACTCGGTGAGAACAGCCTGATTGAGCACACTTTCTTCGAGCTGATAACCGGGAAAAAAAGTAGAAAGGAGAGCACATTCATCCTAAACGTCCATTGCAGTCCGGCACATAGCAAACAGAAGCTCAAGGCTCTGCTGCACGAGGCAAACAACATCGCCGGGCCGAGCAACAAGCTGGTCATGTGTGGAGACTTTAAGGCGCCGAACCAAACCCGGGGCTATGGCAGGACACTTATCAAGGGCCGAGACCCCGTGCACGACACGACTGACCTAGGGCTCAGCCTGATCACCAACCCGGCGGACTCCACGCGGATCGGCAACTATGTCCCCCAAGACACGATGCCGGACCTCGCGTTCATTTGGAGAGGCGGCAGCGACCACGCGGACACGGAAGACTTTCACTGGCAGAACACGGGGCACGAGATGGGAAGCGACCACTACATCATGGAGATCGCCGTCTCACTCACTCAGCAGCAGAGGTACGGTCACCGAATCCAGCAACATCGTCAGGACACACAAGGTCACCGACTGGGCCACCTTCCGAGGGTCACTACCGGCCGAGAGGGTGGTGATCCAGGACATTGAGGAGTGGACGGCAAGGCTCACGGCAGTCACGTGGGAGATCGAGAAGGACACCAGTATCGAGCAAGTGGACAACCGCCTAGCCCGCCTCATCGAGGCCAAGCAGGCCCTCTTGATGAGGTGGAAAAAACAACGTACCAACAAGAAGCTCCGCGAGAAGATCGCGGAGCTCTACCGAATGATCGAGGCCCACTGCAGAACACTGTGCGCCCAGCGACGGCACGAGATATTTAGCACGGCGTACGGGCACTGCGGCAGGACATGGACCCTGCTGCGGCACCTCCTGGACGAAATCAAGACTAAGTCGCACCAGCGAGACCAGTTAACCAGGATCATGCATGCAGCGGTCACAGAATGTGGAGAGGACGAGGTGCGAAGGCGCCTGGACGACAAGTACCTGCCGACTACCAGGAGATGCACCACGCGGACTACCAGGGGGTGGTCAACTAGAGCCTATAGACAGGGACTTTGAGGTATGGGAGGTCAGAGCGGCCTTGCACGACCTTAACACCACATCGGCGGCAGGCCCAGATCGAGTGACGAACAAAGTGCTGAAGAATCACGGCGAGTCGGCGAGCGAGAGCCTGACGGACTAATACAACCGCTGCTGGCGGGCTGGGACTCTCGCACGGCAGTGGAAGGCGGCCATGACCATACTAATCCCCAAGCCAGGCAAGCCACCGAACATTGAGAACCTCCGGCCCATCTCGATCACGTCCTGCAGGGGCAAGGTGCCGGAGCATGTCCTGATGAACAGGTAGGTGGCAGAGGTACCTGGGGGAGTCGGGGCTCTACCCAGACATGGTTATCGGCTTTAGGAGCAAGCTGGGCATCCAAGATGCTATGATCCAGCTCAAGAGCGAGATTCTGGACGACAACACTAGGTCTAGGGATAACCGTGCCATGCTAGGCCTGGACCTGCAGAGCGCCTTTGAAAACGTGACACACTCCGCAATTCTGGCGCAAGTGTCGAGGCTGAACATGGGCGAGCGGTCATACAGATACATCAGGGGTTTTCTGTCTGATCGCACAGTTGAAATATACGCAGGCGACCTTCAGCTACCGAAAAGGAAGCTGGGAAGCATGGGGACCCCGCAAAGGTCGGTCATCTCGCCGCTGCTGTTCAAACTAGAGATGGTCGGAGTGGCCGAACAGCTTTAGCGCGTCAGCGGGGTCCGACACACCATATGCGCCTACGATATCACGCTCTGGGTCAAGGGAGGCAGCGACACCCACATTAAAGACACACTGCAGGCGGCGGTGTACGCCATCGAGGAGCAACTGGACGGCTCGGGGCTGATGTGTTCGCCAAGCAAGTCGGAGCTGCTCGTGGTGCCACCGACGGGAATGAGAAAGAGGGAGTGCGACCCAAGAAGGGACCACGAGAAAATCACGATACGAACGAGTGGCGGCCAGGTGATCCCACACGTCGAAAATATTCGAGTGCTAGGCCTGCTCCTAGAGCGAAGCAGAGCCAATGGCGGAACCATCAACCGCCTAACGGCCAAAGTCAACACGGCCATACGCCTCATCAAGATGATATCAAGCAGAAGGGCCAGAGGCATGAAAGAGGCCAGCCTCACGCGGCTGGTCCAATCTTTTGCTGTGAGCCATATTGCCTATGTGGCAGCCTTCCACAATGGGAAGGTACACGAGCGCAACAGGATGACGGCGCTCATACGAAGGGTCTACAAGACAGCACTTGGGCTTTTTGACTGCATGCACAAGCACGGAGAAGCTCCTGTCGCAGGGAGTGCACAAACTCCTCAATGAAATTGCCGAAGCGCAGAAGACCGCCTAGCTAGAGCGGCTCTCGGGCACTAGAACCAACCGGCAAGTGCTTTGCAACCTAGCAATGGAGCCGAGGAGAGTGGATGAGGAGACTGCGGAAGAAGCGGAGGTGCCAGAGTGTGTGCGGAGACACGTGCAAGCGCACCCGATACCCAAGAACGCCAATCCTGAGTACAACAGGGAGCGGAAGGCAGCAAGGGCCAGGGCCTTGATCGACATGTACGCCAGAGACAACGATGCCGTATACGTGGATGCAGCAGAGTATAAGGACAAGATGGCAGCTTTCGCCGTGGCGGTGGTCAGCGCGGTCACCAGCGAGGCAAAGGCGGCGGCGAGCGTGCGGGCACGAGCGGCGCATCGGGCCGAGCAGGTAACCATCACCCTCACTCTCGCCGACCCCGGATGCACGACCATGCTGAGTGATTCCAGGACCGCGGCGCGGAAATACATATACGCTAGAGGCAGAGTATGTGTGGCAGCAGTGCGGGTGCTGCGCGCTGTGAACCTAGAGGACACAACGGTGACAATTAAATGGTTCCCGGTCCACATGGCCAAGGGCGCGTCGCCTCGCTGCAGCGCGAATCACAACGAGATGGCCAACGAGACGGCCAACGAGGCGTCGCGAGCCTTCACATACCACGCCGCCCAACCGGCCGACTTGATAGAAAAGTGGGGTTGCGAAGCCGCCAAAAACAGGATGACAGAATACAGTGAAGTATTGAAATGGTACAGACTAGGGCGCAGGACTATGCCCCCGCCTCACCCAGGCCTGACCCGAAGTGAGGCGGTAGCGTTCCGACAACTGCAGACGGGGTCGCTACCCACGCCGGTGCTCATGAAGCACGTTTGTTCTAACGTATACGCAAGTCACTTGTGTCGCGCGAGTGGAACTGAAAGAGCTACTGCGGTCCACATATTGTGGGTTTGTGAACAGAATCCTAGGGAGGCAAGAATAGTGACGACGATCCTGCCGTGGCTTACGGCCACAGCGGGAAACGACCAGCGGGAAGAGCAGACACGGGCCGTCGAGAGGATATCGGCTGCCCTCGAAAAGTAGCGCGAGAGCGAAAGAGCCAAGTGCTCGCTACCATCCCAATCCCAGCACAGGGCAGGCGCGGGTGCCAGAAGGCGGGAGTAGTGGGGACTGTTCGCCGAGTAGAGGACGTCACGCCGAGGTAATGTGTGGCCGCATCACGATGACCCTCTCCTCGCGGGGCTAGGATTGTCGTCCGCCAGATCACCAAATAAAGCCTTTCTTTCTTTCTCTCTAGCCTAGTAGCTGAATCGTCCTACTTGACAGAGAGACAAGTCAAACGCCAGACAGGCAGACCAAAATATTTGCGTTGAAGTATCCCAAGAAAGACTATCTTTTAAATAAGCTTTTTTATTTGTTACGCCATTTCGTAAGCCTGCAGTCGTCGCGAACATACTTGTCGTGTTTACGGCTGAAGTTTATAACGCACGAATGGCTCGCCTGCAGCCGGCCCACCAAACAATTATTTACTTATCATTATTTATTCAGATACCCACAGCGCTCGATGGGCATTACATCTTGACGTTACATCTTGATGTTACAACATCAAGATGTAACGTAACAAACAAGATATATATATATATATATATATATATATATATATATATATATATATATATATATATTAAAATAGAGGTGTTGTACGTCGAGAAACGTTCAGACGCAGCTTGGCAACCCAAGCCGGGGTTGCCAAGCTGGGGTTGAGCTGGGGTTGAGCCGGGGTTCCCATCAACCTGGAACTTCGCAATCGGACGCTACCCTCACCGTTCACCATGACTGCTCCTGGCCCTTCTCAAGCTGCCTTACCAACGACAGTCTACTGTACTGGCGTGCCTCGGCAACGCGACCCACCAATTTTTCGCGGCAACGACGAACAAGACGTCGAGGACTGGCTCGTCGAGTACGAAATCGTAAGCGCTTCCAACAAGTGGAACGCCTGCGACCAGCTCACAAACGTGCGCTTTTACCTCGATGATGTGGCCAGCCTCTGGTTCAAGAACCACGAAGGCGAAATCACAACCTGGTCCGCCTTCAAGACCACCATCGCCGCGGTCTTCGGTCGTCCCGCCGTGCGCCGGCTTCGCGCGGAACAGCGTCTCCGTAGTCGAATCCAGCGCAGGGACGAGACCTTTACAAGTTACATTGAAGATGTTTTGTCTCTTTGCAAGCGCGTCGATGAATCTCTAACCGAACGCGACAAAATCAAGCACATCATCAAAGGAGTTGACGACGATACCTTCCAGATGCTCGTCGCTAGGAATCCACAGACCATCACCGATGTTGTCCAGCTCTGTCAGGAGTACGACGAGTTGCGTAAGCAGCGTGTCTCGACGCGCAGGGCCGCTGAAGATACGGCTGAAGTTTCCGCCCTCGTGCACGATGTCGCTGCTGACCACACCGCCTTACTGCCCCACATCAAACAGTTCATTCGTGAAGAAGTTGCGCGTCAGCTTTCTCTTGTGGCCGAAGCATCCGCGCCAGTGACATCGTTAGACCCACGTCTACGCCAGGTCATTGAGACACAGGTCACGCAGGCACTGCCTCCATCGCCATCTGTCCCTACGCCGCTGACCTACGCTGCCGTCGTTGCTAGACCCCCAGCCCCACCTGTCTCTGGCGCATACCGGGGCACCGGGTCCTCCTATCCTACGACGCTGCCTACATACACGGCACCCCATCCCGTTTCGCCCCCTGCACCTTCTGTCGTTAACCCATGGCGCACCTTGGATAATCGGCCCATATGTTTCGCATGTGGTTTCGTGGGACATATAGCACGCTATTGTCGCCGTCGTAACTTCCAGCCTCCAGACCGCGGGAATTCTACAAATTACCAGGCTGCCCAGAATCCCCGCCGACCATCTTCTCCTATCACCGACTCATTGTCCCCACGACGCCCTGTCGATTCTCGCCGGTCATTACCGCCCCGTCGCCGATCTGTCTCCCCGATGCTTCGGCGCACGAGCCCCGCTCGAGAGGAAAACTGACAGCCGCAGTTCCGGAGGCAAGAACTGCGTCGTCGTCGAACTTTCTAAGACCTCCTCTTTGTCCGACCAACGAAATTGATGTGCTAGTAGAAGGTGTTGCTGTACGTGCACTTGTCGACACAGGCGCCGTCGTTTCTGTAATTAGTGAAAAACTGTGTCGCGATTTGAGAAAAGTTACAACGCCGCTTACGAATCTTGCTCTGCGTACAGCCACCTCCCATTTCATCGCGCCGACAGCTCAGTGCACAGCACGCGTTCTTATTCAAGATGTTTGGTACGCCGTCAACTTTGTTGTTCTCCCACGTTCATCATACGACGTCATACTAGGATGGGATTTCCTTTCTACCCAGCACCTCCACCACTTAAAATAGAGGTGTTGTACGTCGAGAAACGTTCAGACGCAGCTTGGCAAAATGACCTTTAACAGGCAGGTCTGGCTAATGGCGAACGGCGTGCGCGAGCTACCACTGCAGCCACCGATCATCGTCGTCTTCTTCATTGCCAGCAGAGTGTCCGTTATTTAGATTCATTAATTCATTACAATTATATATATATATATATATATATATATATATATATATATATATATATATATATATATATATATATATAATGAAGAATGATTCAAAAAAGAAATTCTGTGGGTCCGGTGCATATATAATGAAGAATAAAAGAGCACACTTACGAAAATTTGATAATTGTTTACTCTACGTTTCGGCCGTGGCACGGCCTTCGTCAGGATATATATATATATATATATCCCATATATATATATATATATATATATATATATGTCCCAATATATATATATATATATATATATATATATATATATATATATATATATATATATATATATATATATATATATATATATATATATATATATATATTGGGACAAACCAAAATCTGTGACGGTAAAACTACAAAAGGCTAAAAAAGTCGTAGAGGTGACGCCATCCCTATTAGAACAAGAATTCAGCAAGGGCGCAGTCAAAGGAACTCATTGGCGACGAGGCAACCTCCTCCGGTAGACTATAACCATTGCATGTTCTTGGAAGAAGAAAAAAAAAAAGAATACTACCAGTGTACTACATGGTACGAATGTGACACTATCATGAGTGGGTACTGAAGCATCAAGTGTTATTGCGGGCCGGTCAACACTCGGGAGCTACTTCACCGCTTTATGGCTGGCACCTACTCATATACTTCTGGACACCAATGTGCATTCGGTGGGAGGGACCCGTAATGTCGCTCCGTATAGACGGACCACAAACGCACCCCAAACGCCCACAGCAATCCGAGAACCAAAAATAGTGAAATGGTGGAAAGCGAGGAAAGTCGTGAGCTGCCTGGAACGTGCGCTCGCGAGCCGTAATATACGAAGCGTGCAGCGTATACACGGAGAGATTGCAACAGGGCCTTGGCTCCAGAGACGCGACTGCTTTGGACGGGCCACGAAACGCGCCAAGCCACCCACGCGTCGCGTCTTACAGAGTTGGCGCAATTGTCGCGGCAGCGAAACCGAGCTCTTCGGTGCCGTGCAAGGCTCAGGCTGACAGCTTGCCCTTCACCGCTACACTGTAGAAACGATATATCAGTAACAAGTCGGAAAACCCAGACTTGGGAGACTGGCCGACCACACTCAGCAAACGTCGGCATAAGCAAGATAGGGGCCATTTCTTGCTGACGCGCCTGCACGTAGCTGTCCAGTGCTAGCTGAGAGCTGGGAAATGACCATGCAACCGTATAGCGGTATCAGGGGTATAATAGAAGAGGTGTATAATAGCGATTATCTTATTTCTACCCTTGCCTATAGCTTCGTCCGCCACAGATGAGCATTTCAGTCGGTGTGGTGCTGTGCGCTTCAGTTTTCTTCCACAAGAACACTCTATAGTTCATTCATACGGAAGGCTGCACTGACTCGCTTGCTGGATTTC
The DNA here is from genome assembly GCF_043290135.1 of Rhipicephalus microplus. NCBI lineage: Eukaryota > Metazoa > Arthropoda > Arachnida > Ixodida > Ixodidae > Rhipicephalus > Rhipicephalus microplus. Next base: position 253,969,730 of record NC_134700.1, on the reverse strand, counting down.
GTGCCGACCGGTTGTGCCCCTCGCGATCTCTGTCGACAGCGCTGCGCTGGCCGACTGGCTCGCCGTACTCCATCTCCTGACGCCGACAAGAGCGCTTGCTGAGTGGCGCCCCGACCTCGGACTCCTGCGACCGTGTCCATATTTCCTACTTTCTCCTTATTTCCGTATGTGGTCTCTCTGTCCCCGCGCCTCTATTTACCTCTATATACCTTTAATTCCTCCCTATCCTTTTAATCCCTCCTTACCCCATCCCTCGTGAGCTACTCTTGAGGTGTCACGCTATGATGCAGACAGTTACGGGGCTCACTTTTTTATTCTTTTCTCTCTTATAGGAATCACCCCCCCCCCTCCGCAAGGCTGAACTTGGATGGACGGACAGACAGATAGATGGACGGATGGATGCATAGATGGAAAACGCTGTATTAAGGTCTCATGAATCGCACTGTAGCACGTAGTGGGCCGCTTTCAAGTTAGAACACAAGAGGCGGTAATTGCAGCCTCCCGTTTGGATGGCGTGATGACTTCGCCGTAGTGATAATTGTGCAGAGTGCTGTAGGCATATTATTATTTTCTTCCACGTATAAAAGACCTGTGCAATTAAACGACAGTTACGGGGCTCACTTTTCTCTTCCTTTCTCTCTTAGAACCACTCTGAGTAGCCCCTGTACCGCTCTGTATTCAATCGCTTGTTTTGCGCTGCAGCGTTCACAAATGCTGACAATGCAACTCAAAAGGCGATAGTATCCGAGGACAGGAAAGAGGCTAGTATCTGCAATCCGTAAAGGAACACGCAGCAGGGTATTTTTTAGGATCGGGAAAAAATTCTAGGTATGTGAACAGACAGTAACGACCCTCTTTTAGGGCACTTGATGAATCGGAACTCCTGTCCCTTCTATACTTCCTACACACTCTGATCTCGAAGTGACTGGCGGCTCCGTGAACAGAGTGCAGTCGATATTCTTGCCAGTCCTGCATTCTCTGTTTACTAAGGGGCTGTGAACTGACATAATAATAATAATAATAATAATAATAATAATAATAATAATAATAATAATAATAATAATAATAATAATAATAATAATAATAATAATAATAATAATAATAATAATAATAATAATAATAATAATAATAATAATTTTATTTTTTATTTTTATTTTTCAAATAGAGCAGTAAATGTGGCTAGGCCTGCCAAAGCCAATTGGAGGCTTGAGCGGTAGAGTCTGGCAGGCAGAAAACAAAACGGAACGCGTTACATAATTATACTCATTCGCTCAATAGAGATAATAGAACAAAATAACCTGCACATTGGATTAGCAGCACATGGCATATAAACTGTCATCATTCCCATTATACAGCAGTTTAAAAACTGAAAGAGAACAAGAAAGTAGAAAAACAGCGATGTTTCATAAGGAAAGTGCCATCACACTTAATGATTGCTCAGAAGTGTGCTTGCAAATGAGTGCATATAAAGGTGGATATAAAACTGCTTGCAAGTGAGTGCATATATACTTGATGTCGATTCCCAATAAAATGTGCAGAGGCAGGTGAAATGATAATTTACTCGCTAAGTAAACAAAAGCACGTCCTAGAGGGAAATCGGTGATTATATTCGAGGGACGCAACAATAGCTCTGTGTATAGGTAGGGCGTCGACGAAGCATATATAAACATCCTGCAAAAAATCTACGGAGGATCAACTGCCACTGTACCGTAGTGCTCCCCCAATAAAGCGACAGAGTACCGGCAAAGAAGGGTGTAAGACAACGGGATACGGTCTCCCCAATCCTATTTACCGCGTGCTTACAGGAGGTTTTCAGAAGCCTAGAATGGGAACAGTTAGGGATAAGGGTTAATAGAGAGTACCTTAGTAACCTGCGCTTCGCCGATGACATTGCATTGCTGAGTAACTCAGGGCACGAATTGCAACTCATGATTACGGAGTTAGACAAGGAGAGCAGAAAGGTGGGTTTTTTAAAATTAATCAGCAGAAAAAAAAAGTAATGTACAACAACCTCGGAAAAGAGCAGCGCTTCCAGATAGGGAAGAGTGCGCTTCAAGTTGTAAAAGACTATGTCTACTTAGGACAGGTAGTAACCGCGTAGCCGGACCACGACATTGAAGTAACTACAGAATAATAAGAATGGGTGGAGCACATTCGGCAAGCATTCTCCACTCATGACTGGTATATTGCCACTATCCCTCAAGAGGAAGGTACATAACAGCTGCATCTTGATGGATGTGCTTTGTGTCCCTTTCCTCTCCTTTTTTCAATCTCTCTCAGCCCTTTCCCACGTAAAATATAGCAAACCGGTTATCCTGGAGTGGTTGACCACCTCACCTTTCCTTCTCTACTATTATCTTCTCTCTCTTCTTGTCGGCACTTACCTACGAAACAGAAACCTGGGTGCTTACAAAGAAGGTTCAGTTTAAATGGAGGACGACGCAGCGAGCGGTGGAAAAGGAAAATGATAGAGAAGAGCAGAGTAGGTCAGGGAACAAACCGAGGTTAAGGTTATCATAGTTGAGATCAAGGAGAAATGGACGTAGGCCGGCGTTGGCAGGATAACCAGTAGTCATTAAGGGTAACTGAATGGATTCCCTGAGAAGGCAAACGAGTGAGGGTGGACAGGTTTGCGGGTGTAAAGTGGCAGCAGCGTGCACAGAACCGAGTTGAGTGGTGGAACATGGGAGATGCCTTTGTCCTGCAGTAGACGTAGTCAAGTGATGATGATGATGTTGTTGATGATGACGACGACGACGACGGCAATGATGATGACGCTGATGATGATGATGAGTACAGGATGATTAAAACTCGATCACGTCATTCGATCTTAATAAAGACATGACAAGCGTGTCGTGCCTTCAACAAAACGTGACAAACTTATGTGCACGCGTTGTTGATGGCGTTTACAAGTCGAAGTGAAGCGCTCTGTAATATTGACGCCGAAAGCGATCTCTCAGCTCTCTCGGCTCTCCTTCTTTTACTTTGAAGCTCCACCTCGTTCGCGGCCTTGTAATAGACGGGCTTGACGAATCGCGGTAAAGGTTCTCGCGCGCGGAGCTGCACGCATTCTTGCGTCGAGAACATTGCCCGTCCGAGCGCAATAACAACGCGGTGACAGATTGTTTCCCATGCAGGTACGATTGATTGACGTTTCGCCTTCACAACGCACGTATGCGCGAAACACGAGACGCGCTATTTCGAAGTAGTACGCGTACCAGACGCTTTTCGAAGCGGTTCAAACGAGTATATACCGGACATTGGGCCCAACGCCGGCCACCGCATGTCTGCGAGGCAGTGCAGCACGCACGAGAGAAACGTGAGAGCGAGACTGGCAATCACGGTAAAGCTGACAGCGTGTTCGACGAGACGGCAAGAACCGCGCGCAGCGCCGCCGCCTCTGTGGAAGAGTTGGATTTCAAGGATGTTCCCATCATCCGTCAAAGCCAGCGTTCGCGGTATTCTGCCGGCTGCGCCGGTCGGCAGAACGTCAATGCTGGCAAGCAGGGACGGATTACAATTCAGCGTTCCTTCTTCGCGGCAGGGAGAAAAACGAGACAGCGGCGAAACCAACATGCAAGAGCCTATATAATAAGGGCGTTCTCTCCAAGGACGCGGTTTCCACGTGCGCACTGGTACACATGGTACGGATCTATTACTATGTAAGTGTTCCTGATAATCCCACTTCCACCACGACACCACGAATCGTGAGAAGCGTTCAGCGCGCATATCAACGTATATCTGCTGCTTACCGCGACAAAAAAAAAAAGCGGAATGAAGTACCAGAGCGTATATATACCCTTACTGTCTTGTCGAGAGGAGCAGCACGTTATTAGCGAAGTGCGTTCAAATCAAGTTCGGCGTGCTATTGTCTACTGCAGGCACGAATCGAACAAGCTGCGCACAAACATTCGGAACCACTAATTGATGAGTTTTAACGTGATTAAACCACAATATATTATGAGGAACACCGTACAGGAGGACTCAAGAATTTTCGATCAACCATCTGGGGTTCTTTCACGTGCACCTACTTCTATAAAAACGTACACAGGCCTCAATCGATCTCGCCTCCATCGAAAGTGCCGCCCATGCAGACGGGATTCGATCCCGCCACCTACGGGTCATCAGTCCAGCCCCGTAACCACCATAGACCACCGTGGCGGGTCAGCATAACCAAAAGTATAGGCACAACTTGTCAGTGCGCGAGACGAAGTCTATTTAACAGCGATTAATTGCGTGCCGTTTAAACGTTACACAAGTTGCGTCGACGTTCCCAAGTTAGTTGCACCGGAGGACACATCCTGCGCACAAACCGTTATTCACTTCAAGAAATATTTAAGCGATGATATGGCTTCGTTAAGCGCCGGTCATTAAAAACAGCCGAGCCATCCTTACTATAAGCTAGGTTTTACTATTTGCTATACGTCAATTTTACTATTAGATGCACGTGAAACGCACCCGCAGATTGCACAACAATATCGTGAAGCAAGACTCGCTGACAGAATAAGTGAGTACCTTTCCTTCAATGACCGTGATGAGAGTTCGCAGGCACGCTTGCAACTGATAAGGCTAAAAAGGGAAGCAACATACACGTCGGCAATCAGCTCGGTCACGCTCGGCGCAACTGTTGAGTAACGGCGAACGCTTTCGCGGACCTCAGTGTTGAAATATATACGATTGAAGACCACGCTGCGCGTGTGTGCATGTGCCAGGCATCGGTCGTGCCAGGTTGACTTAATTTATAACGCCTTGTGCTCGTGTCTTCACACTAGAGTCTGGCTACACTGATGCGCATAATGAAGAAGCACTACGAGAACTTACAACTTGTTTGTGAGACCTATTCACTGAAGTATATTGCTGTCATAGCCGATTTTAGAGAGCCGACGTTGTCGTTGATGAAACGCTTTCAAGGCATCCCACAGTGGGAGACCCGGTGAGTCACCAACTGCTTAAAGAAGGAAATCATTCCCTTTCATTCGCTTTGTGAAAAGCGCCCATAGGATCCTGCACCTATATGCAGCCTAAGCCCCCGGTTGACGTAAATCGCAGGTACAAAAAGCAACCACTATTATGGCATAACAATAATTTTAAAACTAAACAAACGTGAGATGCCAAGCTCGTCTTCGAAGATCATGGAAGACCTGCGAGAACTCGTCACCATGGGGCCAAACGCGCAGTCGAAGCCAGAAGCTTCCTGGAAACGATCTCACCTAAGAGTGATACCATGGCATTGCTGAGAACACTGTTTCGAAATAAACGTTTATTTCCTTCTCTCTATCTCGGTTTCTCTCTCTCTCTCTAACGGCAACGCCAACGATCTCTAATCAAATGGCAAAGCCATTTAGAGCTCGTAACTGGACCGCCATAGTAATATACTCAGGTATAGGTAAGCTCAGCGTCAGAGAAGGGCTATTGCCGAAGTAAGTAAATGAGTAGTAAAAAGCCTCTCGGGTGCTTTAAAACGATGTTCCCAGAAACATATATTGCAACACATCACATTGCTAAGTATCGGTAGCTACAGGAGCTGTCAGCTATCGAAAAGTAATGATGACGCAATACGACATCTTTCGCCGAATACGCTATGCAGCCTGTCATATCTCCAACGCTTCAGATGAGGCGCCTCGAACCTTTCATATTTTTTTTATTATTTGTGTCCCTTTCACTGCACTACGGAGTCGTAGCCAGTTTGCCGTGCGCTCACGATAAGATGAGCAGCGGTGTACAAGGGTGCCAGCTTGCCAAAACAGCTTGTCGCACCGGCGTGGTATAGCATAATGTAAGCAACGCGCTCGCCTATATGCACGGCACACGGATACTCTCTCGCATCGGCGGATGCGCGCGGCCGAACACGTACGCCCATTAAAACGAGCACCGCTGTGCGCGCATAATTTCGCACTTGTCGTCATCGCCCAGCACTAATGGCCATAGGCGCGAAGGGTGTCCTTCACGGCACGCATGCATTGAGCCTGAGCGAGCGCAGGGCAGACGCACGATACTTCGTCCCGAAGACTATACGCGGATACATTCACGGCAATACAGTTTAGCGATCCGGAATGCGCAATTTACTGCCCTTACGTTTAAAGCAGATGCACCACTCTTGGCGCGGATGAGAGTCCTGTACATAAACTCGCTTTTGAGTCGCGTTTATTTATACCGAGGTCGCGCCACGTGATCGTGATGTTTGCGCAACGTGGCCGAAGAGGAACTAAAGTAGCTCGGTACACTTTAGGCGCGACAGAAAAGTAGAAGAAAAAGCGATAGCAATTACAGTCAACCCTGTGTCTCTAGACTATTTTACGGGTGGATTTCGGGGCCGACAGATTGAACTGTAGCCTCGGCGCTTTGTATCTTGAGCGGATAGACGAACCGTGCTGCGATAGACATGTACGCTCGAAAACAGATCGGTTGGTGAATTCTACGCTTCCTGACCTCATTAATTGACGTCGCGATGTAGAACAACAGGAAAAACATTCGCTTAACTGCCCAAGGTGGCGTCGCCCGTACGTCTTACGTAAAATCATATGCGGAAGATTTTTACGCAACACACATTTGCACCGCCACAATCTAGCGAATGTTTTTCTATTTTTGTATATCGTGAAATAAAATGTATTATATATCATCAGGTATGTCGCGAAGTGAATAAGGTTCATGAAACATCGAATGCACCAATCAATCTGTTTTTGAGCATACGCCTCTACTGTAGATAGCACTGTTCCTTTCGTTGTTAAAGATACAACGCCTCGAGGCAACAGCCCATTATATGGCGGCACCGAAAGCTATTTGTACCACACTGAACTATATAACCACACATCACTTATGGCTTTTGCCTTCCGCTTTCAATCTATTAGAAAAAAAAAAGAATGCATCATGTATACGTTGTGCGCTAAACCATATTTACTCTCGGCAGTTTGTTTGCGTCGGGCCTGGTCTAAACAAGTTCGCCCAAACATTCTTCACTTCAAAACGAAATCATACATAAGCACAGTTATGCACGTGCACATCGAGCCAGACGCGGAATTCGGTGACCATGACCGCACTAGTGGAGCAATGATTCGCTCATCTAAGCATGCCATACAAACGTTTGTGGCGACGAAAGTGCTCCGGATTGCGCTTTACAGAGTCGCCCTCGCGTGGCTCTGTGAAAAAGAGTGGACGCTGTTCCAAAGCTCCGAGACTCATGAAGACAAATGTGGAGACCTAAAAGCCTGCACAAGGACCCGCCTCTACGAAGGCACAACTCATTGAATAGAAGGTCAAGCCAGGCTTTATCAAAGTCAATAAGATGAACGTAGAGCGAAAGAGCGTCCCGCAGCCAGGAAAGATCCAAACACTACAAGAGGATTTCTTTACGGTGGAAGGCGTCCGAGGATCTGTTGCGCCCGAGTGTGTTCACTTCGGCGAACCTTACCAAACCGGCTGAAAGCTTCCTCGTGTGACGACGACCATCGCTCACCCGGTTCACCTTCACTACTCCTTGTGGTTTTCATCAACAACCAAGTGCTCACAGCAATCGAAAACGAACGCTGTCGAACCCGCTTGGATGACTGGGCAATCGCCAACCACCCTAGCAGTTGTACATTAGCAGTACCTTTCATCTCACGGCTCATCGGAGTGACAGTGAGAACGGTTTCGTCTGCGTGAAGGCCACTGGCCCGTGCACATCCGTTGATTCAGCCGAATAGCAAGGTCCAGCTAATGTGCGCCATACCTGATGCATTCTTTAAACACTTATCGTCTCCCGATTCCGATGCCTACAGTCTTACCAATGCAGGGAAGCGAACTGGCTTTCTACTTAATAATGATGATGATGATGATCAAGAACTCTTGCCGTCTCTGTTTTTATTATTCCATCTTTCAAAAGCAAGCACACAGAAAAAAATGACTTTTCTGAACTTATCAATCCTGTCTGTTATAGTACACAGCATCTGTCAAAGACACTTTACGAGGAATAACACATTACGACTTGCACACAGCCGCAGCTCACAGATTGTATAGTTAAGCAAGTGATTTTACAACAGCGGCGTAGTCACGAAGTATAACTTCGGTGTCTTGTAATTTTGCAAATGTTGGTTTGCATGTTGCTTTTCGAGGGTTATCATGGAAGACATTATGAAACGAACTCCACTGGAATTAGGAGCCATGACACGAGGACTACGATAGCTGAGAGTTTCCCTGGTTGCTTCCAACAGCTCTACCACAAGCTATATTCATACAACCATATTTATACAACACTCGTCCGCTGGTGACAGCTATATGTGCACAGACGCTCGCGCTCTGTCAGACCATTCAAAACTCCAAAGCATTCGAAGGGACTGTGAACAAAAAAACAAATCGACATATCTCGACAGGGAGGTTGGTTCCGGAATATACGTCACATTAGTCTAAAGATCTAAGGCACCGGTTCGATTTATAGCCATGACGGTCGCATTTCTATGGGTGTGAAATTCATGAAAAGCATGTGTGCAAGATTTAGGTACACGTGCAAGAACACTTGGTGGTCTACATTAACAAGTACCTCAATAATGCCCACGTCGTAACCATATCATCGTTTCGTGGAGTAAAACCCTAGCAATCACCATACACACTGGCTACACAAGCCACAGTTCTTATCAACACATCACTGCTGGATGCTATTAAGAAGCGCAATGATGAATCTTGCGTACGGCGTACCTCGCGTATTTCCTTCAGCAAATACTGGACATCGATAAAACACCTGGTGGTTTATATGGCTTATGTATTTAGCAATGTGGTTTAATAATAACTCCATGCATTGCAACCATGGCCACGCAGAGAGTTTCAATCGGAGCGCTCCTGTTATAACTTGCAAGACGTTCTCGCTACAATGACACGACCAGCCATTACCGCTGAATAGACGATAACAGATTCCACGAGGCACGGCTTCACTACGCTTAACACTGGTCACACGGCACACACCTAATGCACACATGCACACAAAGTAATGTACCTTAACAGCTAGCGTATATACCAAAAAAAAGAAAAAGGAAAAAGAAATCTGCGCAACGAGGTGGGCTGACCAATTTCTGCACTCTTGATGTCGATTTGTTTCTTTCAACAGACACTTTCGTCTGCATCGTCTCCGGAAAACGATGCTGCAGTGGGCGAGCAGGAGACGATCGAGAACCTCGACAAGGCTCTTTCTCTCGAAGCGGTCCACGTGAGCGCACAGAAGGCGGAACATGCAATTCGCGCAACGATTCCGAAGAAGAAAGAACAATGGGAGACAACAGACACGCCGAAGAAAGGAAACGCGGTGTGAGCGACGTTCAGGATACGAGGACAACGACTTCTTCTGCGGGTGCGTGATGACTATGAGCTGCGACGCGTTCGAAAGCTGTAGTTAGACGGCTTTCTTCTTCGACGACGCAAGCGCCGAGCGAATTAGGATGCCCGAGTTACCCGGAGGAACGAAGGTTACTTAATGGTTGCTGCGGTAGTCTGCCTGACCTGAAACCCTGAGCGACGCGCACCGATTCAAAACATATTATAGGAGATTCAGCTTATCCGCGGGGGTCTACAGCGAGCGTACCTTGCAGTGAAGAAGGGAAATCAGAACAAGAGTTCTCAGCTGGGCGATTGGATTCACGTGCAGGACACAGCACTTTTTACTGTTTCTCCTTGCACTGTCGACTCGTTCATGCTGTATCCCTATAACGTATGCAAATCATCACATGCTATATAATAGCGTAGCGTGGGTGGGGACGGGGGATCAAACCATTCCCAATGTTTTTTTTTTTAATTTCGCATGTGTATACATGTAGTCACACATAAAAAAGCATGCATGAATTTAAATAATGCATGATTGAACCAGCCCCACCCCCCTCCAAAAAAAAAGAAACAAATCACCCCTGCATGCTGTCCCGCTATCTATACGAATGCAAATGTACGGATCGAAACGTTCTCAGAATTAACCACCCATCAGAGCTGCTTCATAGCTCCCACCAACCTCCGAGGCTTGGAATACTGTGCCTAAAATATGTGCGCTAAGGTACGTTTATCACAAAGGTCGAATAACATGCTCCAGTTCAACCGTTTAAACAGGAAGGAAAGTTGAGCTAGTTGACATGGAACTACGCGGTAAGGCGAGTAACTTGCGCCTATAGAAAAGCCCGTACTTGAGCCACTAAAAGCCGCTCCGAGTCACGTATCTATCTGCAAGGGCGTCACCGAAGAGAAACATATCGCCGATACGATCGTTCACTTATACGTCGCCGAGCAGGATCGCCCGTTTTATCCGTTCTCGTTGCCTGGCGACGCCGCACGATTGCAACGTCGCCTGTCGAAAGCGCCTTCCACGCTCAAAGGACCCGCATCCACTCCAGCCAGGCCCTTCCTTGCAACAGTTTGTCCGCTCGCTTATGATTCACTTGCGGTCGACGCCCGCTCAAACTCTGCGAGTGGGCTCCCCCCCCCCCCCTTTTTTTTGTGCGCTCATAAATACCCACCCGCCGGGTATAGGACGTATCTGATCTACCGACGGGTTTTTATTGAAGCCCAATTGAAGTTTGTGCGAATCACCTTTTACACAAATTTCGTCACATAAAAAAAATAAACCGGGCTCAATATGGCGCGAGTAAGTACAAAAAGAAAGAGTCAATTAAGATAAAAAAAGAAACTAGCAGGATAAAAATAATAGCAGTTGGCGAAGAAACCCGAGACAGACAGATATGGTGCGGCCAGAGATTAAGAGAGAGTGCCAGACAGGGTAGGGGAACAAGAAAGAGAGAAAATACGACAGCGCTGGAGTAAGGGGCGAAACGGGGGGTGGGGGGGGGGGGTGCGAATGCATGGAAGGATGAGAGAGTGTGTGTGTATACGGCCCGCTCAAAAACAAGAAGCCCTATATTTATACATCCCGCGAGCCTTCGATTCTCAGCCGTATGAGCGGACGCCGTTCACCCACCGCGCGATGCACACACGCTCTGCAACGTCCTATTTTTCTTTTTTTTTTCTGCACTGTGCCCCCTATTTGTCCAGTGCCCACAGTGGGATTCGCGAGCCGTACACGGATGTTCTTTTTTTTTTCGTATCCGTATCACCACATTTATTCTTTTTTTTTACTTTTACTTCTCGCTAGTCCTTTGCGGTCCCTATTCCTGTACTCGTCCGCACCAGCAGCCTCACCATGTGCGCGCCACTGCGACGCCGCGTTGTGGGGGGAGGAGGGGGGGGGGGCAACTCTAGTGCTTGACTGCCTAACCGCACCCCTGAACCCCCCCCCCCGTTTTCCTGCCACCCCCACGCACTCCCATCTTTTGTTTACCCCGGCGTAAAGCCTGTCCCGCCAGATCCGTACGAGAACGTCCCGTTCGAAGACACGCAGGCAACGGTGCGAGGAACAAGCCGCGAGCTTAGCCTCATCGCCTAGGCTCGCGGAAACGTGCAGTCTCTCGCTGGTCTGTGCCGTTGGCGCGAATGCTGCAGAAGCGAGGGCCCAATCCCGCTGTAAGACCAAGCGGTGTGCTTGGGCGCTTTCCTTATTTGAGCCACAATGTGCGCGAGCGGCTATAAGCGTCCACGGTTTTTCCCCTGTTCGTGGTGGAAGCCACGATAAGTACACAAACACACGTGCGGACTGAAAACGACGGCGGGCGGTAATGAACCCAGCATGTACAGGCATTCCAGAACTAACGATAGTTTCGCGCCTTTGTGCGAAAGTTAACGGAACAAAGCAATCTGAAAACGATGAGCAGGCAGATGACTCGGCGAGTTTTAAGTGGTTGACTGGGTGGCTTCGAACAATGTCAACTTTCATAATCAGCCGATAGCTTTATGCTTGCTACGGCCCAAGGCTTCTTTTACCAATCTCTAAACAATACACCTTTGCTGCTGCTAGATGGCATTATAATGTGTCTGCAGATTTGCTCATATGCGCAGGCATTTAGGGTGTACAATGAATGAATATATAAAATGCCTCTACGCTGGATGATACAACAAAATTATTTTCCTAATAGTCCAGGTAGTTTTGATATCAAGCCAATCAATAAAGTTTTACATCCATTCGTCCACTGTAAAAAAATGTTTCGTTAAAAATGCAGGTAGGACCACCGTGAATATTTACAGTGACTTCCTGAAAACTGGTTCTAGTTTAGGAATCAGCTTCAAGTGGATGTGCCTGACTTCAACCCGATCATTGCAGTACGCTCTGCACAGTTATGAGTAAAAAAAAACTGTTAGGAAGATCTTGTTGGTTAATCAAATTATTATGCTAATTTTCGCCATAACTGATATCAGCTTCTTCGAAAAATTGAGCTGAATAATTAGATATGCGCCATATGCCACAAGTGATCTCTTAAAGAATCTCTTGACGTTCAAACAAAACGCTCAGTGTGTCCTTTTTGTCTTTTGTGTTATATAGTGAGCGACATGAAAAACAACTTGACAGCGCATTACGTCGCCAACTTCACAACGCGATCCTGTCGTCAGCGTTATTTCACCGCGGACGTAAACCGACTATCCCAGCTCAGAACGTTTGCGTGCCATAATCGTTGCTGGCCGCAAATGACGCGTCTTTCTTTGATGCTACGGGCACTGCTTGGCCACAGAGAATGGGCAAAAGCGCGCATAACATTACTTAAGAAAATAAATACATCGTTCGAGAACGGGTTCCATTCTTGCAGACAAATATATAAACATTGAAGTAAACGTTTCTTGCTGTTTCTTTAACCCGAAAACTTCTAAGCATGCTAGACCCTGCACCAGATATGTATTACTTAACTACTGCTCTTCCACCCCCCTCTCACAATCTGTCTTGACGTCTGTGGTTGCTAAATATGCTGTTTCTGGCGCAATCCTTCAAACATGAACGATAGAGAAAAAACAGAGGAGCCAGAACTACCAACTGTTTACTGGAAGCCAAAGGTCAACCCTTTCTCTTTAACCTTTCCCACTTTTGAGTCTTCAATAAACAATTGCAGAATCGCATTTTCATGTTAGTTTTTTTTCTGTAACTTTTTTTAAAGTTTCAAGCATTGCTCAAGGAGTTACATATTTAGCAAGCATACGCACCAACCAGCCCAGGAACAAGTTATTCTACAGTAACAACTGTAAGGTTGCAGTGATGTGTGCTCGAGGACGCGGGTTCGATTCCCAGCACTTGTCGCACTCATTTACACGAAGTAGAAGTGTAAACACACTCGTGTTACTTGGATTTCGATGCGCATCAGAGAAAGCGTCGGTGATACAAGGAAATCCGGAGTCTCTCAAGGCGGTGAGCTTCGTTATCTCACCCAAGTTGATTTCCTTCCGTTTTTCTAAAGTTTGTCAAACTGCTATTATTCGGATATCTAGGCGATCATCCTTTAAGCAGCCATTTTCCTGCGCCCTTTCGTGCAACGTGAAGTGTTCCTTAATTCAACTTTCACGGCCGAAACAATCAAAGCAGCTGCCTCAAAGTGGGTATTACCCAAAGTCTTATTCTGTGTTATCATCGTCCCTCGAGTTACGGTTATCTCAGAGTTATTCCACGAGAATCTCGGCATCCCGGTGTACAGCTCTGCCGAAATGGCAGTGCGAAAACAATGGAGCATACGTGACCGAGAAAGGGTTATCGTTCACCCACTACCACTAATGAAGAAATACTTCCCGTATAGTTCGTGTTCACCTCGGATAAATGTCCGCAGGTAATAAGCAAAAGGGGTCTCCTCGAGAAAAGGCACATTCACAAGCTGTGACCATCACTTCGCAAGTATGTAATGTCTACGCAGTTGCCCCCCCCCCCCCCGCTTCGACCCCCTCTTGTCTCATGGACGTATCACATACAAGTTATTTCGTGACAGAAGGAGCAACCCTAAATCACATTCGGAGCGTTAAATCACGCTCTGCTCAGCTTATGGGATTTGTGTGACATGCATCTATTTCTTATAAGGGGAAACAGAGCGCAAAGTGATACTTGATAATAACATAGCGTTGCTGTCACTCTACGGGCAGTGCTATATAAGATCAACGGGACGGTGCATTAATGACCGGCTGCGGGAGCATGCCAATGGCATGTGATGTCAAGTTATGCTCAAGTGTGCCACATTTTGCGCTAGTTGAGATTACTGGTAAGAGCTGGGATCAAACGGCGAGGGAGCTTTTTAGAAGAGTTTAACACTACAAGTATGGGGTCAGCCTGTGTCAGTGACAAGTATATTGTGCTATATGAATCCGAGTCTTTATTTTTTTTAGTACACAGCTCTTCTGATTACATGTATGACGTCACTTTTTCAAGAATCTGCGCGCGCTCGGAAGTTTTCTTGACTTGCAGGTTTTTCGGTCAATAAACAGTTGGTAGTTCGCACTCATTAGTCTTTTTTTTTTCGTCATCCTGTTCCAAGCATTGCGCCCCAAATAACACGTTCAGAGGTCAATAGACAATTTCGTGTGCTTGCAAGTGTATACATCCCAAATTAAAGGAAAGGGTTCTGTAGACGCTACTCGGCGTTCAGCGATGAGATGCTATAGTGTAACTCGACAGAAGCGGGCTTGCAACGAAGCTGCAAGACAAGCGATATGACCTGCCTTCAGGATATTCCTATGGCAGGCGATAAAAATGTAGATAAGCAGAGTCAACTCGAGTGCCTTCACCCAGATAACAGTGCAGGTCGTATAAAGCGCGACCTTCCACCTTGTGACTAAAGAGAACGTCTTGCTCCGGCGAACCTCCGGCGGCGTCGCACGCAAAACGGCAAAAAAAAAAAAAAAAAAACGTGGTTTATGAGAAGCGAACCGTGTCCAAGCGGCCACAGGGACGCGGACCAGTCACGTTGCCGGAGTCGGCGGTGCACATTGCGAGAAAAACGCCTGGGCCGCAACGTGTGCGCGACTCTTTCCCGCAAAAAAAAGAGACGGCAGCGCCGCTATACGTGGCTCGGTAGCGCTGGCTCACCTTCTGAATCCTCATGTCGTCGTCTTCGGCGTTCAATGTAATCCGAATCGACGCCAAATTGGCCCCCGCTAAGGGACCACCCAACGCGACGTCACTCCGGGGATCGGCGGCGACGTTTTCTCGGATCCCTGGAAGACGAAACTTGGCGGACGATCGGGCAGCGCCGCCGACATCGCTCTTTTTTTGCGGTTTTTGTTTCGGTGCTTCTTACATCGCTTTTCCGGCGCTCGGGAGAGGAGGAGATCGCGCGCGCAACGTGGACGCGGCGGCGCTGCAAACGTTTCGCCGGACGTGACGTCACGCAAAGGCTTCCCCCAATCGCGGAACGCCTTTGCGTTTTCGGTTTTGTTTCTGGTCGCCGACTGCGCGCGTGGTGCGTGTGTTAAGCGTCGTCGTCGTAGTCGTCGTGGGGCCAAAGGTGACGCGCCGAGGAAGCTTTTGCTTTCTCCGCCACCCTTTACAGCGCATTACGCAACTGACGTCTGACGCCTTAGCGTCGCGTAAGGGGGTGCCGGACAGCAAACGCGATCGGACCTATTGAAGGAAGACACCCCTCGATAAGCGCCGCCTACGCGAGAATTCCTTCCCCGTTGAGACGCTCCCAGAACTCGCAACTGCTCCGAAAAATGCCGAAAACGAGCCGTCGCTCGAGCCTCCCAAGCTAGAAAAAATGGTCAATTAGTCAGTAGAGATGAAAATAACCGATGTAGGGCAAACTCGGTTGGTTAGTTATGTCGGTAACTGGTTTCTCGGACGATTCTACTCGAACGTGTCTAGCCTCCTCTCCTACAACAGAGAGAGAGAGAGAGTAAAGAACATTTTCTTTGGTGCCGGTACAATCGCTACAATTAGGCTGTAGATACTATATCAACACTGGGATCACGCGACGCTTGGAGGAAGTGAAGCCGACCAGTTTGTTCATTAATCACGCCTTTATCCTTGGCGTTGGCGACTCTGTTGTGAAAGCTGACCCTAACAGACGCTGTAAAGGATTGCGTGCCTGCGATGGTGCACTTCGGAAGGCTAGCCAAGGCACAGAAGGGCCTCGGGGCCCTTCTGTGCTTCCTGCCTTTTTTTTTTTCTTTCGTACATTTCCATCGGCTAACAAATATGGGATGCCGGCCCGTGAAAGCAAACGCAATTTCTGTGCGATGGTGAATTTATACGAAGTGGTAGCTTTTTGTCACTCATATTCTTAATGTTGTTCCAATAAAAAATGGAACTTAGTGAGGCACCACGTCTCTATTGCCAGCTTTGCGAAAACTCACGCAAGAACGGAGTGGTAAGCAAGACCACAGCTACTTCTATACTAGCATGGGCGACCGTTCTTGCGAGCAGTCTTCAAGAGTTGTCCATCCAGCGTTATCGGATTGTAAAGTCGGTAGTACACAATGATGCGGTGTTGTTATTAGACGATTCACCGAGCTTGCACGAACAGATTAACTATAACACACAAACTAACATACAGTCTTCATTTGCTTCAAGTTCAGTGCGATTGCAGAAATCTATCAGTGCAATCACTACCCACCTGAGGAAAATTTCAGAGCCTTACAATTTAATTTCCACAATGAAAGTGTTTCCTATGAATGGCTATTTTTGACGGTTTTGCCATTTAGCTAGAGGTTTAGCTAAACGTAATTCAAAAGAGTGCTCCCCTATATGCGAAAATTTCGGTTACACTGTTTTGCATGCAACCAAATAATTTTTCGATGCCATTTGCTTATCTTGCTAGGGTGTCCCTCGTGTATCTCCTAGCGGCACAAACTCCTCAGGATGTTTCAGTAAAGTTCTTGACTGATTGACTGGCTGTTTCTCTAAGTTATTTCGAGTGAAAGTGATTTTACTTATAGGCCCGATATTCAGCCGCAGGAAATTTATCCACATCACTTAACTGTTATATTGTTACACGACATCGGCAACGAGAGAGCATCAGGTAGACGACGAAGACGATGGATGCGATCGCGCTCGTGTTGCTGATGTACCTCCATCTTGGCCGCAGCTGCCTCCGACTCTCCCTGTATATTTTGTAAATATATTTATTTCATTCATTTTCTCACCACCGTGACAATATTAAAATACTCGTGCGCTGCTGTCATACTTCATTTAAAAATAAAGAAAAAACCTGCGTTGTGCTCAAGCCTCCCTTTTATAGTTAAACACGCGAGCACAAAAGAATTGCGCAGATGCTGTGCTGGAATCGGAGAGTATTCCGACAGGCTTGCACTTGGAAGAAGGTCGCCAGCATCAAAACTGTGCAATGTCGCTGTACGAGTCCACCACGGTGGATCAGTGGTGCTACGGTGCTCCGCTGCTGACCCAAAGGTAGCGGGTTCGATTCCCGCCGCGGCGGTCGCGTTTCGGTGGAGGCGACACGGTTGAGGTCCGCGCGCTGTGAGAAGATAGCACCCGTTAAAGAACACCAGATGGTCACAATTTCCGGAGCTTCCCACTATGACATCCCTCATAATCCTATCGTGGTTTCGGGACGTAAAACCCCGGATAATATTATTAACGTTGTCATACGAGCAGCCTCAAGCGAACGATCATTATTTTGTCGCGTACGAGGTTCAACCCGTGTCCTAACTCATTGCGTGGAACATACAAAGCAGTGTATGTCTTCCAAGTGAGAAGTCAGACGCATTCGTTAAAGTTCCTCCAAAATCAACCCAATAAATAAACTCCTCACGTTTAATTGATGTCGTTAGGCGTTTCCTGAATACATGGAAGTATAAATGAATAATAACGTTATAAAAAGAAGAAGGAGACGACGAAGAAGAGCGGCTTGCTTCATAGTTCAATTCTACAAGAAACTTTTTGTTGCCACTATGACGAGATAAGCCAGCAAGGCCGCACTGATTGGTCCATAATACGAACTACGCGTACATTTTACGCACCTTTTCGGCCAACGGTTGATACTCAGGATTTCAACTTTAGGTACAGCGCATGTTGGTGTGTCGCTGTTGCAACTCGATAGATAATCCGCACTATTCAAAACGATGCTTATCTAATTCTCAATCACGCGACCTTCTTTAAGGGGAAAGGGAAACACGGGAGAGAGAAAAACAGCCGCAAGTCTCAGGTTCTCCAATCAAGGTTGCGCAATAGGCGGAAATCACTTAGACAAACCGTACAGCTTGAGGAAAGCAAATACTTAAAAGCGAGAAGAGCAATCGCGAAATATAGAGAGATAGAGAGAGAGACCAACTCCAATGAAGCGCACAGAGTGTACAGCTATCGTGCTCTTTCTCGAAGCTTCAAGTTGGCCAAACGGATTTGCGGCGTTCTCGTCCTCGAACTTGAGAACCCTATATGCCGTAAACCGGACAAGAAAGGGGAGTTTAAAGAAAACGCGGGCGCGCGACTGGAATACAATTACCCGAAGACAGAAACGAAACAGCAGCGAAGGAGGGAAATATAAAGAATAAAGGTTGTGCGCGAACATGGTGTTGCAAAACACTATATGTACTGCGCTATCTGCCAACACAGCACTCATCCGACCGTAAACCAACTGGATGTCGCAACACCGGAGATAGGAAGAAGAGGCGTCGACCAATATTCAACGCTCGCCCACCGTCGTCATGCACCACTTGACGAGCATCGTAAAGAAGCCGAAAACAAGGCAGACTGGACAAGTAGAGGCAGAAGCTGGCGAGGAGGTCGCGAAGGTCACCAGATTACTCACCCGAACGAACACAAGCGTACAAAAACTCGTTCACAGCTGCGACTACCACTGTGGTCGTGCGACCCAGTTGGACGCAGAGCTATACTGCTCGCAAACCGTCGCAAATGACCGCTTTGGTCGCAAATCGACGCAACAGAATGAGTTCCTTGCCACTCGATTTGTTTTCAGAAGCGTCATTGCAGTCGCAAACCTCTGAACCAACCAGACACGCAGGAAGACAGCTTATTTTACGAGGTGATGACCATGCAAGCCATGTACGGTCAAACGTAAAATTTTGTATGGCGACGGCTTTGAAGGCTCGTTCACACCTGCGACCATCGCTTCTCGCATGACCATTTGTAACTGGCGGCGAAAAAGCGAACCAAGGCGGCTTGTGTGAACACCGGTCACCTCGCGACTGATACTCGTCGCCACACGGAATTTGCGCCTCCTCACATTGCCATTTCCCCTGAAAGAAATCTGACACCCTATTCCCATGCATCTAATTGGTTCAGAGGTTCACACCTGCAGTAACTCGTTACTGAAAAATCTAGAAGTAAGCGACTGAGCCAAAGTAGCCACTTCGCCACCAGAGCAGCCGTTCAGGACCATTCACTTTGCGGTTGACATGGTCGTGCAACCCTTGTCAGTCACAGGTGTGAAGAGGCCTCAACGCGCACGCAGATGTGGACATCCGTTGCCTGGGGCCCCTTTTGGTGGCCAGTTACAAGTGGTCCCGCCACCGCTGAAAGTCGCTGCTGTGAGCGGACCTTAACTCCTCTCAGGCTACGTGTACTGCCACAAAGGCAGCGTGTCCTGAGCTCTCACTCGAGTTAAATCCCTCGATAGCCCGCCTGACAAACGGCCGCACGAAAGAAACGCGACGTCCGGGCGAATTTCCGTGTATCGAGTATCTTCACCGTTCTCCTGCTATCTCGAGCATTCCGCGCTTCCGTTTCTATCTTTGTTTGTTTGTTTGTTTGTTTGTTTGTTTGTTTGTTTGGAGTGTGGCTGTAATCACCCGTGCCTCCATTTCAATCAGTGCAGAGCGACCACGACGAGAGAAACGCGGAGCTCATGAAAATCCCAGGACAACTCTTCGCGCGAACCGGAAAAACACGGAGATAAAGGCGTGCAAGTCGTGTCCAAGGGTTCGCCTGTACTAAGACGCACGGACTTGCGGAAAGTGCAAAACTGCTCACATAGACACATGCACGAATAACATTGAACGTCGTTATCTCGCACTGTAACCGCAGAGTGTTGAAGAACCTGGTCCATTTCCTTAACACCCAATACAAAGCGAGAGCCTTCGTATACAGCCACATAGCGTTGATTTGGTGAGCGGGTGTTGCGTTTTAAAACTTGTTACAGCATATCAAATAAGAAAAAAACGGTCAAGAATCCACCGTCAAATTCCCCCCCCCCCCAAACGAAATGAGGAAAAGAGCCCCTTAGGAGTTTCTTGCTAGTTTACCAGGTTGTGTGTAACAAGTTTGAACGTTAATAAAAAGGTCATTTACTTACTCATAAATCCTGAGGCTGCCACACTCTGGCACTCACACAAGGTCCGTTATTAATAAGTACGGCTCAATGTTTAAAGCTGAAAAGAAAGAGGGACCTAAAGAAAATACATAGAGGCGAAAATGGAGTACATCGTCGTGGTGATATGAGCTCGCCCATATTTGAACGCGAAGTTTTGGAGTGTAACCAAAACATACAACTCAATCTCTGTGAAATAGGTTAATACGCACTTTCAGTGGAGTATGCAACTCTAACGGCCTTCACAACTTCGCAAAGCACGTACGGCAGTACAACACTAGTAGGACAGAATGACTGCGTACGAGCTGCGTGGACTAAAATATTGCAAGAACGAAGCAAGGAATCAAATACCAGCGGAGACTTCTATACGTCGACAATTTATCTCTCCCTCTACATTGCACGAGCCGCGAATGCGTCAAAAAATAAATCCATGCGTAAACGTGCGCACCACAAAATGAAACCATGTGTAAGAGCCAAACTAACACTACAGTAGTAATGCGGACTGAAGCGAGTAACTATTGTGCACGCTGTCGGAGTCGCTGGCCTCGTTACAGCTTTGCGCGCACCTGTCGGCCAGCATATCAATAAACGTGCACAGAATTCCACGAAGTTCACAGCAGGATTAGATACCACGCCAGTAAAACGTTCGCAGTTCCTAGCGGCGTGCCTTGTTTCTCCAGCCGCGCAACACGAGCATATAACCGAAAGGCCGTGATCGGCTATACCAATACATCACTTATCGGGTGTGAACGAGCATGGTCCTTGCGTGACTTCGCTCGCATAGATTTGCATATCTTTGCCTCGTCCAATCAACGTATACGATTTCCTGTCGCACAGTGCAAGGGACGAATAAAACAACGAGTATTGCCGTTGTGATTTCGGATAACGCCATAAACTCCTGCGAAGGGACACTGGTGTTGTTTGTTGAATCACAGCACTGGCTTCTAGTGAAGCGGTTCATCATTGAAGTGGACAGATATCAAACCCTGGTGTGAAAGGAACAAACTCAAAAGTCGACGCCGCCACAGGCGCGTAGGCATCGACATCCCCTTCCATCTATAAAGAAAACGACCCTCGACGCAAATAGATAAACAGAACAGTAACCTGAAAACAGCACCTGTTCTAACCACACGCATAACCTGTTTATGCAAGGTACAAGACCAGGAGTGTTCCGGGCCTCTAATTAACTTGGCAGGTTTGTTAAACTCAGGTGATCTGAACACTGAAACTACGCAGACACTTAAAAAGTGATGTTTATTTTTTTTTCAACGTAACGTGTTTCTGAGACGTACAGTTCCTTTTCTCGCTAACAAACGTTTATTTATTTCATTATTCTTTTCACTACAGGAGGCGAGGTTCAGGTGGTGGCTCAGCTAAAACGTAAGCTCGGCAGCTCCCTGGCTGGCTTGTTTTCACCGGAAAGTGAAGAATTACGAGGGCGCATGCTGAGAGAACTCGGGAGAACAAGAGAGCACTTCCGCGTGCCCGGCCTCATCCGAACGGCTCGAGCTGCAGGCAGCCATAAATTGAAGCTGGCCTTTTTGTGTGTGTGTGCTATCTCTCTTTCTTTTCCCCGAGCAGCAGCAGGCGGGTCCGATGGCCCCCGTTTGGGGGCCGACGGCGTCAACCCGTTTGACCGCAGCTCCAGCGGCGGCAGATGGAGGCGGCAAATCCGCGCTCTCGACGCTCCAGGATTTATGGCCGACGTCAAACGCCGCCACTCACGCTGCCGCGGCCCTTTTCTAATGGAGGAGCACAGCCGCCTCGATCACGTGCCGCACAGGGCCTCGCGAAACAGCGTGTCCTCCGAGCCCTGTATTTCTTGACACTGCGTCGTTCCGCACACTAACCCTGCGTCAATCGCATGAGAGCTACTTGGGTGAAGCAGAGTTATCGTACGTCATATTCAATGGGCATATCTCTCATGACACTCTTTTGCTCCGCACTACACCTCTGCGTCAATTGGATGCAGCAGTGTTATCGTACGTCATATTGACGAATAGCCGTTCGGTAACGATGTAAAGCATCGTGTCTCACGCCTTTTTGGCAAAGTTGAGAAATGAGCCAAATTCCAGTTTAAAAAAAAAAAGTAGTAGCCTTTACCCAAACGCGAAAGTGGGGACAACCGAAGGTTGGAGTGTGCGTGCCTGGACAATTATTTCAATATCTATCTATCTATCTATCTATCTATCTATCTATCTATCTATCTATCTATCTATCTATCTATCTATCTATCTATCTATCTATCTATCTATCTATCTATCTATCTATCTATCTCATTGTGCGATGCTCCCTCCTAACGTTTTCCTTCAGCCCTGCCGAGAACTGGAACTTCACGCACGTGCTTACCAGCACAACACTTTTGTTGGGGCAGCAACGACAATCATAGGAGAAACAATGAAAGGCTACAATGAGAAGCAACAGGCGCACCTTCGAAAGCCTTATTCACGACCACCCGTAATTCTGCGCACTCCCTATAGCTCCAGATTTTTTGCGAACTACGTACGTCACCGCCGTAGCCACCACCAATGTTTATAATACAAGCTTACAATATGTGCTCTCAGCACTGCGTCGCGGGGCCATACGAACAGCTTGTTTTCGAAATTCGATGCCTTTCCCACACTTCACACGAGAAAGGGAATCATGTGACGTTTCAGTGGCTGCCAAGTTACTGCGGCGTCATAGGGAACGAACATGCCGATACTGCCGCGCGGGCAGCTCTTGAAGGAACACGAGAAGAAGCCATACCACATTCGCGGACCAATGCAGCCAGTAATCTTCGACGACTTGCACGTGAAATCACGTTTCCACTATGGTGCCCACCAAGGAACGAGACGAATCGTCAACAGCACCTGTCCTCTTTGATGGCTCTCCGCATGCCCGCTGGGCTCGACCGAAGAGAAGCCACCCTTCTTCATCGCTTATGGCTAGGAGTGGCATTTACAAAATCTTATTCAATTATCATATGAATTGCCTACAACGCTCTCTGCGATGCCTGTCATTGCGAAGAGACGCTACACCACATCCTGTGCGACTGTCCGTTGTATGACGTCCAGAGACAGTCACTGGCGTCCGTTCTTGCGCGCATCGACAACAGCCAAATGTCTGTGGACACTATTCTGTCAAATTCTCGAGAGAAGACATTGCAACAGAAGGCGACAAAAGCTCTGTTGAAATTCTTACGCGCCACGGACTTGAACAAGCGGTTGTAAGAGCAATGTCACACACCGCGAAAGACAAGACTGGACTATGACTGAGTGTGCACGCGTGTGCTGAAGAATGTCCTGTTTATCTCTCTTCCCTCTCTGCTCTCTATGTTTCATCTCCCTTATCCCCCTCCCATGCGCAGGGTAGCAAACCAGCTGCCTATAGGCTGGTTAACCTCCCAGCCGTTCTTTTCCTCCTATTTTCTTTCATATATTACAAGCTTCGGTTAATAGGATGTTTCAATTTAGTGATTGATTGATTGATTGATTGAGTGAGTGAGTGAGTGAGTGAGTGAGTGAGTGAATTCTCCTTCTAGCTCAGTTGAGCGCGCCGCAGAAAGCATTAGCCATATGGGACGCGTCGCAAGTCTCGACACGAGTGAAATTTCGTGCTTACCGACTAGCAGTAACCAGTCGAGAATGATGTGGCAAATTGGACAAGTTGGAACAGCGCTTGAATCAAGCAATTTCTTGTTTTTCATGTCCTATTTGTGCTGACCGTCATGACTGCTCTGGGAGCTGTGTCAAAGACTAATGAAAATCTTCGGTAGCTGATATGCGTTCAGCTCTCAGCTTTCGAGCTTTCTAGCAGTGAATACTTCAGTGCCTTGTCTGATTAATCATATACGCATCCAGTCTATCAAGAAGCTAAGTATATAAATACAAGTGTACTGTGTAAAAGCACCTATATATTGTACGTGCCTATGTCCTCGATGCAATTTCTACACTAACAAAGTTTGTGGTAAGGGATACCTACTATAACCCGGAGCAAAGCTCGATAAAAACGCAGTTCAGAACAAGATCCCCCCAATCAGGTTACCGCTCTGGCACGGCAAAGTTGCTTACCGTTTTTGTCTGCGCTGTTTTTATTGCGCTTCCTTAAATCATACCTGTACACTTCCGGTATAAACGCACTACCAGATGTCACACGGAAAGCCCAATAATACATTTTCGTAGAGATGGCCACGGTAACATTTGGATACAACATACGCTAGCAAATGTTTCTTTCGGGCGTTGGTTATTTCACAAGGCCAATCTGTCGGTACCCCACCAGGCGAGTTTCTGTTTTCACCACGTTCCAGCCGTTTAATGTGCACGCTGAGGCGTCCAGTTTTTGGACAGCCGCCCACTTTATTGTGTATTTCTCGTGCAGATATAATCTTCCTTGAAAATGAGCGATCGACGGTGGCATCGTGCTCCATTTAACGCGCTTGCAGTGACGCAAGTAAGTGCACGAAGTAGGCCGCTCTGCATGAGAATGAGTGCGTGCCTCCACCGCTCCCGATACCCTGATGTGGTCATCCTTACACTGACCGCATAAGTGCTCTACAGACGAGTAAACGAGTGGCTATAGTGTTGTTGTTGTTGTCGTCGTCGTCGTCGTCGTCGTCGTCGTCGTCGTCGTCGTTGTTGTTGTTGTTGTTGTTGTTGTTGTTGCTGTTGTTGTTGTTGTTGTTGTTGTTGTTGTTGTTGTTGTTGTTGTTGTTGTTGTTGCAAAACCCCGGGCCACAAAACTTCACAAGATTGCGGATAACATACAAAAATGACAACAGACTGCCCAAATATGGCGAGACGGATCTATTCTTTCGTGCAGTTCATATTAGAGCTTCCGGATGGCATATCGAACAATTAAATACTTGCACGCTTTCTTATAAGTCAGCCAATGTATCAGTTCTAGAACGAAAATGGCAAAAAGGAGCCGCAAAATGATATTTAAAAGATGTCCATTGCTTCAGCGAATCTCGCCTTTTCAAGTTGGGACTAGACATACTGCGACACAGCGCCATCCAATATTGTTTTTCTCGTTGTTTCGGTAGGATTGAATAGGTGGACATAAATTCAAACATAACATCCTGTAAAGTACAATAGCTCAGACTAAGGTGACCCCAGCTCTATTTTTTTTTCCACGCAAGTCGGTTCAGTAGACCATGTTGCTGCAAGTAAACGCTTTGTAGCACTTAGTATACGAAACGAATTCTAAAATGAAGAGCAGCCCACAGTCATTCAGTTGTCCGCGAGGGCTCCTTAAACGCCATCGAATGACACAGAACAGTAGAAGAGACAGATTCGCTTCTCTAGGGCGTCCCACGTACCTTGAGCCAAGATCTTCTTACCAATTGGTCTGAAGGAGCGTCATAGAATTCTGCCAGCGCTACGTCACGAGGCTGTCTTCATTTTTCGTTTTTTTTTTTTTTGCCAATGCGAAAAAAAATATCACGTGAGGCAACGTGAGTGCTTGAGACTCGCGTTGAGTACTTGAGACTTGGATAATTAAACATAAATAATTTGACAAGGAGGAAATAATAACTAGCCGGAATAACTACAGGCTAGTTAGAATAGTATGTATTCGGTTCAGTTTGCTTTCAACGCGCCTTCTATTTTTACAGTCTTGGCTGAAGTTATGTAGAACAACCTATATAAGTCGTATGTGGACACTTTTATTTAAAGGCTAAAATTGCAAACAGGAGAACTAAAGCTGAAAAATAAAATTGAATTGTGGTTTTACGTGCCCAAGAGGTAGTGAATTATGACTTCAGTAGACAGGCAGGAAGTACTCGAGTGTTAGGCTTCGCTATGGCTGATATTCCCCCTCTCCTCCATTACATCACCCCCCCCCTTTTTTTTTTAAGCCCTGTCTTGCACGATGATGTCGGAATGCAATCACGTAGAGATGTTGACGTTGATTTCATGAAGGTAACAGAGACTTATGAAAACGATTTTTTTTATGTTCATGGTATCTTCTGGTTGATCACTCCACAGTTTCCTATATCTGCGCAAGCTATCGTGTCTCCTAACACACGCCCTAAGAAGACGGCGAACATCGCTGCAGACAGCGCTTCGTATCAGTGTCGCCCGCCCCGTTGCGGTACGAAAGAAAGCTTGCTCTTGATGGGCAGCAAGGCGCGGTACATTACCAGTCATGGTTTGGCCATTCTCGTTCTGTACGTTTACTATGGTGAGTATCCTTAAGCACAACTATCCACGCACGGTTGAACACTACTGATGTGCGTACGTCCGCAATGTCGTAAAGTGCGATCCTTGCCCATGTGACTGCATCGTCCGCAAACGTTTGTCGTGACCCTACGTGCCCAAGCGCAAAAGAATCAATGGCGCTTTCAAGTTTCGCACTTCCATTCGTATAAGAACGCAGCTGTGGTACGCCCGGTACGCCCTTCCGTGCATGTGGGCTTCCGGCATGGTAGCAGGCGATCGTTCAGTCAGCGCCCGCCTAAAGCTCGACTATAACTCAAATGTGCGCTTAAGGAATGATTGAGGTTGGGCAGGAAAGCGAAGGAGGCTATCCGCGCCGTGCAAAACAGGCATGTTTACGAGCACTTTCCGGACCTGCGTGGGAGGGGCACCGTGATGACATTCTCGCACCGCAATCATCAGCGGAGGAAAGGAATCGGCTCTGCCGTATACACGACGAGAGGCGCGTCTGTGTGCCGAGAGCTCGCGTCACGACGATATAGAGGTCGCGGAAAGTGATGGATGCTCCGCTTGGCATAGAACAGACGCTTTCCAGGGCCCCGACTCCCAGCATTTTTTTTTTCTTTTCGAGCTATGTGACGCCCATCGGTATACGACGCCGAGGCTGCCACCACACGACCGCCGAAAAATGCATTATGGCTGCTCGAACGTCGTTTCGCGAAGCTGCGCAGTAGGGTATACAACCGATAATTAAAGGAGTTGCAAGAGAGATGGAGACCTTGTTTAATTGGCGGCAAGACGTGTGCCTTCCACATACACATCTCGCCGGCTGGTCCAGATGAGGAGGGTGATGCAAGAAATGATTGACTCGTAAGACCTTGGCAGCGGAGAGTGATATCTACCCATTTCACCTTTCTGGGCTCTTGCACGCGAGTACATTGTCTGACGTCACAGCTTCGGCGGTGCATTTTTGGGCGCATCATCCACGCATATTACCAACAGGCAGCGTTCAGGGAGCCTTTGTTGACAGGGTACGTGCAAACGACCGCTGACAAGGTGAACGCAAAGTGTCTGGCTCACCCCACTGTCCCGAAGGATGCCTGTAGACACTTTTGTTGCCTGAACAACATTGTACTATGTAGGAAGTTCAGGCAGGTCGTTCAAGCTGCCAAAACGCACTCCGAGAACGTTCGAG
The DNA here is from genome assembly GCF_043290135.1 of Rhipicephalus microplus. NCBI lineage: Eukaryota > Metazoa > Arthropoda > Arachnida > Ixodida > Ixodidae > Rhipicephalus > Rhipicephalus microplus. The sequence continues at coordinate 253,942,311 of NC_134700.1, read as the reverse complement.
TAATACGTCTACAAGCTACAGTGCCTACTGCACAAGTTCTAATTGCGAAACTATCGCAAATTAACGCCCCTATCGACTTTCCAAGATTGACAGGGCAATACTAAAACGAAGGGATAATTGTGTGTGTTATGAGGACGGAACCACAAGGCGTGCTAAGGCTTATAGAGTGACGAGTGGCACTTAATCTGTCCAAGTGTAAGTCGCGTGGTGGCGTTGCTGATTCTTTTCACTCGTTTATATCCCCATATCATAATACGACTTTAACAGATATTTTAAGGACGCTGTTTCATCTAACTCGTTTGAAATCACCAAACACGGATCATCGCTATTAGTAGGGCTATGATCTAGTCGCACAATATTTCACAATCAATCGCTTATCCCTATGCGACAAGCCCCACCGGGGAAAACCTCCCCGCCTCCATCGCCAGCATAACGGATGAGGAAGGTGTCAGATTGGCTCTGCAATACGTCTTGTACTTTATTTTAAAATAGCATTGGAGCGGAGCGAACCGAAGACTATGGTCATCGTGAACCTTCGAGCGTGCGCTCACTTCGTCTTCCTCTTCATCTTCTGCTTTGCTCCAAGGACACGTGCACCGATTGGTCCAGCGTGAGAGGCAATACCTCTTATGAGTGAGAGAACGAGTAGAGAAAGATAAAAAGAAAGAGATAGAAAGAATGAAATAGAAAGAAATAAAGAAAAGTAGACAGAAAAGAGAAAGGAGAAGAGATAAATAAACGAAAAAAAAGGGGAGAAGACCAAAACTATGGAAAGACAGGTAAAGAAATGGACTTAGAGAGAAATAAATGGGGAGAAAAAAACGACCCAAAATAAAGATAGAGAAAAAAACAGAACAAACAAGCAAGAAATAGAAAGAGAAAAGGAGATGGAAAAAGGAGGGAGCGAGAAATAGAAAGAGAAGGTGGAAGAAAGATATAAAGAGCGAGAAAGATAAAGTGACTGATAGAGAACGAAAGACAGAAATACAAATAGAGGAAGAGGGAAATAAAAAAAAGAGCGAGAAAGAGACAAATAGAGAGATAGAGAGGAAAAGGCAGGAGGCAAAGCTCGCACTTCCTGCTGGCTTGTCACCATCAAGGCAAAGCTGCCATATGTATTTTCTTTTTCTTTTTTAGGTACACATGTAACTATTGCCTCCTCACTCCTTTTCGTAGCGCGTACAAGCACTAAAATTTTCCAAATAAATAAATAAATAAATAAATAAATAAATAAAGACAAGATGCGTGCACACTAACATAGTAACGCTCTGTGACCCCAGCATGTACACAAAACAAGCCGTGATGCACGCTGCAGTAGAAACCACGAAGCATATACTGTACAACAAGAAGTTATAAACGACAAACAACGTTCACGGTGTATGTACACGTATACGGAACAGCCCAGCAAGGTTTCTGAGGTACGCCGCTGTCCGTGGTGTTGTAAAGGATCGACTCATTCCACCTTGCCCAATACAAATTTCACTAAATTACGCACGACGACTACTATATGCTACCATGTTTTCCCGGGCACTTAATTGTTTTTAAGTTTGATGTAATGAGGCTTGATTCACAAGAACTGTTATATGTTTGTAACCACCGATTGGCGCAGGCCCATGGCGCGCAAAAGTGTTTGGGCATCTTCGAGGTCACGGAACTGCCTTATCTCACTGAAGTTTAGCATATTTTAAAAATGTTGAGGGCATCGCTAATCGGTCGTGTACGTGCAGAAGCGGTAGTCACCTGACTCTTTCATCATCAGCCTACATTTTGAATCCATTTTACAGGTGAATATTAAAATTCGTTTGGCACCAATAATTCAAAGATATATACATATTTGAGCACGCAACCAGGTAACGTCCCTGAAGAGGGCAGGATATCCACGGGCACTCACTGACTCGGCCCTGTTTCCGTCTTCTATCTCGCAGTGATATTGTTGTGAGCTTAAAGGTTGTTATACCGCGAAGCAGTGTTAACGGAACGCTGTAGTAGCACAAGCTCTCGTTTGACCGCACAGCTGGCAGCGTAGGAGGAGAAGCGCTCCTTCCTGGCCGAGCTCGACGGAACGTTCCCGGCTGCGCCAGCTCCCCGGCGTCCTCGTCACCGACAACCATTCTTGGAAGTCCAAACGGGGAAAGCGCGGCTATAGTAAGCGGTACCGCGTGCGTGCTTGCGCACAGCGTGAGCCCGCTCTGTGTCAAGGTGGTCCGTGGGCTGACCCGCGCAGCAGGCAAGGATTCCGGTGGCGTGTGGTTGCATTGCACGCTCGCAGCCATGCATACAACGGGACCGACCTCCAACACACTGCTCCAGGCATCCGCGGTGGCGCCGTCTGGTCGGGTGGCTACCGCTCAATTCAGGTACCAGTGAGCGTCGAGTGGGTTGAACAAACTGCCTGCTGCCACTACAGCGAGGCCGTGATCGACGAGTGCATACTGTAACATCGCTCGCATACCCACTGTTCATCGTGCCGCATAGCCCGAAGATGTTCCGACGGTGCTTGAGCCTCGTCTTGAAGAGTAGAACGTCCGTGTGCTCAGATTTGGGCGCTCGTTAAAGAACCCCAGGTGGTCGAAATTTCCGGAGTCCTCCACTACGGCGTCTCTCATAATCACATGGTGGTTTTGGCACGTTAAACCCCACATATCAATCAACCAATGAAGAGCAGAACGCGATAACGTAATTGGATAATTTGACCGTGTTCACATCAACTTCTCGATGGACACCTCAGCCGTGTCTCACAGGAACGTCCATGCGCCTGTAAAATTACCATTGAGAACTATCCTAGAATGCCTGCTGCAAGCAATGTTGCGAAAAAATGCCATATTTTTTTCTTTTCTGCGAGGTGACGAGGTACCTGCTGCCTGTCCGTAATGTAAGACGTGCACCTACACACGTTGTTGATGTTGTCGATAATAATCACCAATGATGCGTGCGTGATTCGTCAATGATCAGCCTTTAAACCAACTGCTCGTTGCGAGATTCACGCGTCTTGGCGCCTGCTGTGATTTTACGCCTCTATCATACAATATTGCATCCATTTATAACAGTCCTCGCATACTAGCATTCATGCAGCATTTTTTTCGTTTTTTTAAGGAATCTAGAGCACGGGCGTAGCTCTGTTGTATACCATCTGCTCTCCGCGTGGAAATCCTTGGTTCGATTCCCACTCGAACCGAAGAATTTTCATCACTTTTTTACTTACATCTATCTCGAATTCTCGCTCACGAACAACGCTGATATTTCGCTCGCAACCAAAGACGCCGCTGTTGACACTGACACAGGCCTTTTCGCGAAACGAGCTCTTAAACGCTATCGCGCTAACTGTACGTTACAACAAGCAGGGTGAGTAAATTCAGGGTACAAATAACGCATCGTAACTGTAGCTCTCGATAAGACACATTCCTGAAGATATAAGACGAAGACTGCACCTCCCACGAACACAACTACACTGCCTTAACACTGGCTATGAGCTGGCGCGTGCTTTATTCAACAGCGAGCACGCGTAATCACTGTTATGAGCATCACTCAACTCTAGCCTTACTCAACATATGCGTGCAGAGAAACAAAATGAATGGACGTTGCAATCCTGACGTCAGAAGGCAGAGGCTTAACAATGGCATCGTTTACTCTGAGATGACGGCCGGGCGACTTCCGCGATGGCTACGCAGAGGTGTTAACAGCCTCACCCCCATCAACAACATGCGCAACAGTGATTTAAGCAGAAGTGTAATATAAAAAAGAAACTGGGCCACCGCATCACTCGATCCTCGTTGTTTTCGCTACGCCGACGTATCTCGCCATCTAACACGTATGGGCGACGTGAGGCCAGTCGACCAGTGTCCTCCGGACCATCGGCACAGCCAGCACGCTGACGCGACAGGCTAACCATAAACAAGCACGGTTGTCTACGCCTGGCCTAGTTACCACGGGTGTAATTAATCAGAGGAACCGCCTCCGACCAGTCGCGTGTTCTAGCAGCTACTACATTGCGGGTCGTCCCGACTGACCTGTTGCCGACTTGCGGAGCGTGCGTGGGTACGCCCCCTCCTTCGAGTTCAGCGGGTGTGCCCTCCGCGGATGACGAAACGACGTTGCAGCTCGAGGGTGCAGCAGCCAAGAAACCTGGCAACCGTGATAGCTCCACACGTCTACTGCTGTCGGCCACCAACCTTGACGGGTCGACCGGGGCCGGATGAACTCGGCAGCGAAACGCCTTTGCAGCCGACAGTCAGACCCGCACGTTGCTATAGGCACCAACTCCACAACACTTTTGGGAGCACCAGTTCTGAATTAATCCAATCGGAATAAAACAGTCAGTTTCAGGTTACGTGGACTGCACTCACTCAATACGGCCGAATGCAAGTCGTGGAGAGCCGCACGGCGAAGAGCACTGCAGTATATCGGATCGAAGAGCCAAAGGGCAAGGATGCTACACGGGGCGAAAGTGACGCTGCGTTGCTTCCGTCAAGGGAGGATGCAGATCCCTGGCGTCGGGAAGAAGTGGCACTCTGGATGGACGCAGAAGCCGGGTGACCGAGATAAAAGAGCAAAAAGGCCTCCTCAGCCGGCTGTACGCTGAGGACGAAAGAAGAGCAAGTCGCCTAGGTGGCGCCCAGATAGTGTCTGAGTGGCGGCAAGAGAGACCGCAAAAAGCTGCGTCGACAGTGAGTGCGCGTGCCGCAAGGAGTGGGTCTGCAGGCGCGCGCGCGGAACGGACTGGTGGGCCGAGTGCCCACGCGACTACAACGACGACAAGGGCGAAGAAAGCAACGAACAAAAGCGAAAGGAGAGCTTAACCGAGCTATACAGAGCGGAAAGAAAAAAGGCACAAGCAAAGCGGCGAAGGGTCGGGTGGGCGGACCCGGGGCGCGCGTCGCGTCAAACGCAGCCACCATTTGGCACCCGTTTGTGGGTGTGCTGTCTTACTTTAGCGCGCTGCTCAGCGACTACCGCGCTTCACTGCGGTCGTGGCTAGAGGTGTCTTCGTCAAGCGAGGTAAAGTGTATAACGGAAATTAAAAGCACTGCTTCTCATTGGAGTATATGTCGGAGCGAATTTCTATGCAGATTTGTGTGTTTGCGAGGAAGAATCCGTATGAATTCACGAGCAATCAAACTGAATACTCATTACGACATAACTGCGACAGTGTACTTCACCACTAAGCAGTCCGTCGCATGCACGCTGGCAGAGATTTTAAAAAGCCAGCTTATATACGAAACGTCATTTACAAGGAAATTGTAATAATTACGACGCTGGCGTCATATATACTCCGCTCAAATTTTTGCAGAACGCGATAAATAAAAAAAAACTTTTTTTCTTTTCTCACTACGGCCAGTAGACATGCAGTGAAGCTCAAATTTTAATCTAGAAATCTGTGATCTCAGCGCCAGCACCGAGGTGGTTGACTGAAGACATGTGTCTACACCAAGTTCTTCTTGAAGAATCGCACGTTGGCGTTATGAAAGTACGGGGTCTATATACGTCAGCCTAGGCGCGGTTCCCATTCAGCTTCAACTTCGCTTTCTTTCATTTCCCTCATATAAACTTAACGCCGCTAGACCAGGAAGCAGTTCGGCTGCATACATCGTTATTCATGAAAGTTTCTATCATTTCTCAGTAGTTCCGGCGCGTTTCAAAACTGACATCTTAAGCTTTAATTAGGAAAACAGTATAAGCTTCAAGTGGCCAAAGCCGTCTTCCAAGCACGCGCGCGAGACTCTCTCTCTCTCTCTCTCTCTCTCTGCGTGTGTGTGTGTGTGTGTGTGTGTGTGTGTGTGTGTGTGTGTGTGTGTGTGTGTGTGTGTGTGTGTGTGATATAGAGAGAAAGGCGACATCAGATTAAGCTGCCTAACACGCAAATACAGAAACCACGAATGTGTATCACTATTTGACGTTTACTAAACGTACACTCTGCCGCTACATTAAGTTCCAGCCTCTTATCAACTTTTCACCATCGATATGCCGTAGCTTCAAAAAAAAAAAAAGATCACAGCATATTTATGGTCTAGCCACCATAGCTTATCCACGGAGTGAATGATGATGAGTGGGGCGAAGCGTCCATCAGTCCATCCGTACTTCGTTCCGTTCCTTCATTCTTGCTTCTGTCCATCCGTGCGTCCGTGCATACGTACGTGCGTCCGCCTGTCTGTCCATCCGTCCGTCCGTCCGTGCGTCCATCTAGTAAAAACTTTTAAGTACCGCCACCTCGCTTCTTATCATGACATATTCATCATATGCAAGTACCGCCATCTAGCGTACATACCAAGGACTAAACGAGAGGTGGCTACCGACTACTACTACTACTACTACTACTACTACTACTACTACTACTACTACTACTACTACTACTACTACTACTACTGCTGCTGCTGCTGCTGCTACTACTACTACTACTACTAAACACATCGAGTATGTGGTGGTAAAAAGATTTATTCAGAAAATCACTGAGAGTTGCACTACAACTGCACTTGGTTGGTCTCCTTATTCCAGAAGTCCATTGGAGGTCATCGTTGCTCGGGCGCGGGCCACCAAGGAGCGCTGAGCGTCCCGGGTGGAGCAGCCAAGCAGGAACTCCTCCCAAGCCCGTCTTGTGGGTGAGGGGATGAAAAAAAAGGCAGCATATCCACGGAGTGAATGATGGAGAGTGGGGCGAAGCATCCGTCCGTCCATTCGTTCTTGCTTCCGTCCATCCATGCGTCCGTCTGTGTAACTGTCCGTGCGTCCATTCGCCCGTCCGTGCGTGCGTTTGTTCATGCGTCCGCACGTCCATCTGTGCGTCCGTCCCTGCATTCGTCCATGCATCCGCCCCTGCGTCCGTCCATGCGTCCATCCGTCAGTGCAGCCATCCGTGAGTCCGTCCATGCATCTGTCTGTGTGTCCATTCGTCCATCTATTCAACACTCCAAGTACCACCATCTCGCATCTTTTCATCATATATTCCGCATATGCACCACCATCCAGCGGACATTCCAAGGACTAAACGAGAGGTGGCACACGCACACTTTCTGACGGCTTGCGCTTCGTGTCTACTTCCCACCTTTAACCACCTCGAGTTCATGGTATATACTAGTTCACTGTATTCATGACACTGCGGCCCAACGCTCGCTAAACCTTTCTAAAACCAAGGAGGTTATGCCCAGCGAGTATAACGTAGCAACCCTTTCTTGTCAGATAGCGCTCAATGTACATGCCAATGGCTGCTAAGGGGGAATGAGAGACAGGAGAATTCGGCTGTTAGTTACGCGCACGCTGCGAATCTTTTATTGTTCAACAACGCACAGAAGAAATCTCTCACCGGCACCACCTTGGAGGTCAAAATGTAAGACTGGTTACACAGTACGACTACTACTACGACAAGGAGGGACGAACGGGTGCCACTATGAGGATCTTCGCCCCTAAAAGGAAGATGTATGGCCGGGCATACTGCAATCATGTGGTAGGTGTCGGCAAGCACCCCACAATGAGCATAGTAGCCGTACATGCCCGGCATGAAATGCTGGGCGGCTGCAGGACACAAGAAGGTGTTCGTCTGCAAGCGTCTCATGAGCCGCTCGTTCGGATCCCGTGCAGGTTCCGGGTAAAGACGGCGCGAAGTTTGATAGTAGTCGAGGATTTCGTGGTATCGGGGAGGCGCGACCCACGGCATAAGGAGCTTCGTCTCTAAAACGATAGGCTATCCATCCAACGCAACTAAAGCCCCAAATGTGCTCTGACGTATATAGAAACCATGAGTGAAATCCCAAAACTTCTCTTTAATAAGCGTGTTTTCCCACTGGTTACCTATACTTCACTAAATATCTGTCCAGCATTGTGATTGGCTGAAATATTCTCCTACGATAATTTTTTAACATCACATGTTTTGGTTAATATACGAACCCTGACACCTGAGACCTATAAACATCCTCTAGACCCCCGGCCAGGAAAGACAGACACTGAACTATTGGTACAAGCCGCCTAAGAACAGCGAAACTTACCTGTCGGAGCGGTTCACAAAAGCAATAATGTCAGAAATACACAAAGCAAAATACGTGGAAACTTGCACCATTGGCATTTGAAGAGAAAGGAACATAGGGCACTCAAAGTTTACGAGCGAAGAGACAAAGATATTCAGACATATAAAAACGAATTCACACGCTATAGCGGCGCAATACTGATCAGAATCTACTGTACAAGATTCGAGTTCGTGTAGTGGTGTTACGATGGTCTTGTATGGTATGGTATGATATTTGCTCCTATATACGTGCTCCTCTGTTTATCTGCCATGACCAACTCTTAGTATGTTTGTTGTGCAAGGATCACTCAAGAACTAAGGAGTACCCGGTGGATTATTTTTGCGCCACCATCTCATTATACACCATAAAAAAACGCTAGAAACCGCACTGTCTTTGCCACATGATCATGTGTAGAGCAGGACTAAAAGATCCCAATAAAAAGAGAGAAGGTGGAACGCAGGGCAATGAAGTTAACAATGAGTCGTGTGAGATGGTGCTCGCGGCCACGACTCTGCAGGCCCAACTAAAAGTGTTTGAACCTGACCCATGCCGTAGCACACAGCAATGCTGATTCATACTTGAAGTTACCACCTGCCAAGCGTGAATGCAACACACAGACTCGAAATAATTAACTTTCTCTGTCTCTATCTCCGTATCTGATGAATGACACATTGAAGTAATCTGTACCGAATATTCCACGTAACTACACGAAGTGTCCTCCAACGTACCCTTTTGTTTCCTTTTTTTTTCTATATCAGGTTACGAACAGCAGGAAGGAAGGAAAACAGACAGGAGAGTAAGGAAAGGTTGGGAGGTTTTGTTTTTTGCACGCATATTAAACTTGTCAACAGAGCCAGTAGGATAATCAGCACGAAAAACGACTTGAATAGATTTCGCAATAATTTCTACGCTCACGAATATAACATAGGTGCCGTGCATATCAATTTCATTAGGCATCCTTATTGTTGTTAAGATCTATCGTCAAAACTCTCCCGACTTAAGGCTTGAATCAATTGCGCAATAACGCCACTGAATCCACTCTTTATTTTTCTTTAATGTAGACACATTCAACCGGTTTCACGTCGTGAAAAACCTTTGGACAGCGATGCTGCAATCTCGTGAGTGGGAGTAATTAATTGGCTAGCGATAGCATGGGCATAATATTAGTCATCATCAATTACATTTACTTATTTCTTTATTTACACCCCCTTCTGCTCACGTGAACTTGGTGACACCAGTTACTACTACTACTACTACTACTACTACTACTACTACTACTACTACTACTACTACTACTACTACTACTACTACGACGACGACGACGACGACGACGACGACGATGGCATAATTTCGAGCAAGGTAGCTTCCCTGTACTGCAATAAATGCACGTGGAGAAATGATGTAGTAGCGTGTTCCAGCAACCACCAGCATAATTTGCTTCCGCGATTTACGGCCTATCGTTTGACTGCCATCTGCCACAGCCTCGATGCATCCATGCGCCACGCGCCGATGCTGCGACGGGAAGCAATATGCAACCGGAGCAAGGCGGTGCATTTACGACTCACCCACAACAGCCAGACACAACACCAATCCCGAATAAAAGAACAGCTGTTAGACGCTGTATGCATACTCTCCAATTTCGTTTGACCTTGGACAGAACGAATGGCCAGAGAAATATGAAATAAATTGGGTCCAGAGAGCGTTAGCGCAGAAGGGCCTTGAGAAGAAGCCTTCCCTTACGGGATCAGAAAAGTGAAGCAACAAAGGCAGAACCCAACCCGCTTGTTTTCCACATTCGGGTTAGTATAGCGAGAATCGCCTGCACGTGCGACAACAGTACATTAGAACAACCAGACGGTCTTCGGAGAGGAAATAAGCGATGACATGTTTCGACTGAGCCGCTGTTGCGACGCACAAAGAATACCGCATGGTTGGCAAAGAGCTAGCTCAGCCACGAACGTTCATTAAAACATACAAAGAAAACAGACAGCCGAGTAAAGGAGTTATTGTCGATTCGGTGGCGCCATCTAGCGAAGCGAGAATAAAGAAAGGGCGTGGTAGCAGGCTCCGTGGTTGCGCGCGACTTGGCAGGTGTCCAGGTGTGTCTTTGGCGAACGGCCCGCGCAAGCGTGGCTCGCACTGCAGGCTACGCATTTTATTCTCTCTCATTTTATTTCCTTTGCGCCGTTTCCGCTGAGAAATCGGCATAGTAAAATAGGGGACTGTGCACGATGCGAGCATTATGCAGCGAGTAACCAAGGCATACGCAATTTGTATGCGCGGGATGCCCTTGTGATTCGATTCCGCGGAACGGCAGCAGTGTCAACGGGCAGCCGCTCCGCGCACTAAACGCAAGTGCGAAGGCCTTCTTTATTGCACTGCGCCTTTCAACGAGATAAAAAGAGTAGCGCGGAACCACATTTCTTGGTTGCGTGTGTTATAGGGAAAACTCTCAAGTGCTCCGATTTCTTACACTGCGAGCGGCAATAACGTAGATATGGCCCTACACATGAAAATTCGACGGATCCCACGCACCTGGGAATCAACGCTGTCCGAACCATGCGCGGGGAAGGTGACCGTGTTGCAATTCGTTTTATTGAGCAACACGTCGAGAAATGACGCTAAATATGTGTGCAAATATTGCACGCACAGACAGTAAGTTGAAGAGTTGCAGGATTTTATATGACCAGTTGTTTGCACTTGCGCAACGATGCCAACTAGAACATGCGGCGTATTAGCAACACCAGAAGCTGATATGAAGCGCTGATGCTCGCGAGTATGCTGGCCCTGGTCACTGCTACATAAATCAACTTCAGCGCATGGTAAACTAACCATAATTGACGTTAACCCGACGTGACGGCAGTATAAAAGGGGTACATATGTAATGCTTATAAATTTGGCTAGGCAACACTGAAAAAATTATTGACGTTCAACAAAGATTAGCGTCTATTTGAAAAGTCCTGGCGTAGCTCTGTGGTCAAATGCGTCATTTCAACTCAGAATGCTTGAGTTCGATTTCAGCTGGGACCCTGATATTTATTCTTTGCATTTGTCGGGTCAACGCTACCAATGTCAGGTATTTCTTATCGCTCACGCGTTAAAATTGCACATGTGTGTTCTCGTCATTACTGAGTAGATACGAAGTGTCAACCGCCTGTGGCACATACTGGCATACCAGCGGCACACACCCGCCCGTGGGTATGTGCCACTGTCTGGCGGGAAGTGTTTGACGACGTACGCGACGGGATTGTGACATTATTCATGCATTGACCAGCGCGTAATATTCGTCAAATCATCTTACCCTCCCATGCTAATATTGGTTCACGCAAAGTTAAGGGAATGACCACGAGAGCACCCAAGCGTAAGTGGATAGATAGATAGATAGATAGATAGATAGATAGATAGATAGATAGATAGATAGATAGATAGATAGATAGATAGATAGATAGATAGATAGATAGATAGATAGATAGATAGATAGATAGATAGATAGATAGATAGATAGATAGATAGATAGATAGATAGATAGATAGATAGATAGATAGATAGATAGATAGATAGATAGATATGTCCCAAGTCGCCAAAGTTTGCTAATGCTTCGCATTTAAAAGATCAGTTCATAAACATTACCTTCTTCTTGCCCGTTTTAGGGGCGAAGCACATTGTGACGTCACCCGCTCGTCTCCCGTTAGGGTTTGTAACCACCGGTGGCACATACCCGAGAGAGCGGGTATGTGGCAAAGGGGATAGACTTTCAGGGGCGAAGCTCCTTAAGCCGTGGTTCGTGCGTTCTCGGTGTACGTAGTAGGTAGCCACTTCTCGTTTAGTTCTCGGAATGTTCGCTAGATAGCAGTACTTGTATATAATCAATATATGACGGAAAGATGTTAGATGGTGGTACTTGGAGTGTTCGTTAGACGGACGGACACACAGACAGACGGACGGACAGACGCACGCACAGACAGATCGACCCACGGTCGGACAGATGAACGCTTCGCCGCACTCATCATCATCCAGTTCGTGGCTTTACTGCGATTTTTTTTCTTTGTCTGTGATGATGGCATGTTAGAGTAAGGACCCACAGAGGAACGCCCGGAAACACGAATTAAACGATCAGGGCACAGCAACACGTCAATGTCAATCGATGTCCTCTAATACTAAGTTGGCGAGGTACAGTGTTCACGTATGTGAAGCGCGGCATCAAACCTTTTGTTATAACGATTAGTACACACGACTGCTGGAGATAACGACATCCTAGAAGTAGAAATTGGGCCACTAATGTTAATCTAGTTATAATAATATTTTGAGTTTTACGTCCTAAAACCATGATTTGACTACGAGAGATGCTATAGTGGAAGGCTCCGGAAATTCCGACCATCACGTGTTCTTTAATATGCACTCACGTCGCCCAAGTACACGGTCCTTTACGATTTCGACTCCATCAAAATGTGAACATCACGGGCTTGATCCTATAGCCGCGACGCCGATCTGACGCAATATGAATAGGATGGAAACTAAAGTACTTCCATTACTCATGTTTTGCAGTATGAATCAATATATAATGAATGCTGCAGCCTTCACGCAACCGGTCGCGATGGTATATATAGTATAGGCTGACTTGAGGGTCGAGCGATCGAATCCCGACCACGACGGCCGCATTTTGATAGAGGAGAATTAACGATAAAGGCCCGTGTGCTTGGATGTGAGTGTCCGTTAAAGAACACCAGCTGCTCAAACTTTCCGGGTCTCTCCCACTACAGCGTCCCTCAAAATCGTACTATCGTTTCGGCGCGTAAAACTCCATCAACTATTATTGAGTATGACTTGCCGAAACACCGATATAGTTACGAGAAATGCCATAGCGGTGTGCTCAGGAAATTCGAACCAGCTGGAATTCTTCAACGTGCGCCTAAATCGAAAGCACACAGACCTCTCGAATTTTAGCTCCGCCTAAATGCAGCTATACCGCGAGTGGAATCTGATCCCGCTTGCGGGTCAGCAGTCAAGTACCACACGCCACTCCACCGCCGCGTCAGGTTCGTGTTTAAATACGTGAGTACTTTGCAGGTAATAGCGATATCTTGAATAGTCAACGATGGACACTTGGGACATGAACGAAAGCACAATGAAAGCGAAAACAGCGTACACGAGTGTGGAGAGGGCGAAGTGTCAAATTTTCGAAGTTTCCCGCTTTGGTTTTCACCTTATTAGGCAGAAATACCCGCACATAGTGGTTGCTTCGACAGCCAGCAAAAAGTAAAATGAATGCTTGACAATACGCCAACCGCGGAATCACTCCTACGCATGACAGACGACTCGGCATAGGAAACTTCACATACAAACGCATGATTGCACGGAATGATGAATCAAAGTTCGCACTAGTGGGATTGTATTAAAAAAACAAAGGAATAGTTAGGAATTCACGTTGATCAATTACATCGCAAAATATAGAAAAGGTACACATTCAGAGAAGTTAAAAAAAGTTTGGACAAGGTACTTTGCTATTGTATATTGCTTATATTGTTACATCGAAAATTCTTTATGAAGCCAGTGAGAAGGTTTACTATATGCTCTCTATGTCATTCCGCACCAGGCCCATCTTCTGTCCCTGAAGCCACGTGATCGACGGCTTGACGGCCCTTGGCGTGCCGTATGCAAAAGTCTGGGGCCGCGTCGGTTATATATGATGTTCCTCGTGCTAAAGGCGTGTAAAACATATAAATAGTAAAATCATGAGAGCAACGTGACATGTGCGCAGTAAGGATCAACGACTCCTGGTCACGGTAACAAAACGATGGAGTGATGTCAACAGTGCGGATGCCTCGTCAACCGCCCATGCGTCGAAAGGCCGCGAGGCAGATGCTATTTTTAGCGCCACCACAGCAGCATCCTTTACTCAAAGGTCACTTAGAAGTGTGGCAGATTGGGCTAGTTGGTATGGCATAACGATAGTTATAGCGCGAGAACAAAACGACGACACAGAGACAAGAAGGACACGAAAGACACGAGCGCTCGTGTCTTTCGTGTCCTTCTTGTCTTTGTGTCGTCGTTTTGTTCTCGCGCTATAACTATCGTCAAAGGTCACGCTACGGGTTACCTGAAAATATGATGCGAAAACTATTCACATCCTTCGAAAACGCGACCAATGATTCCTATTTAAAAAGCGGTTCCCTACCTATGAGAGTCGTTGAATTGAATAATATATGATGTCGATAGGATAACAAAAATTGTTTTCTTCAAATGACATCAAATTCACTACGTTGTATTAAAATACGAAGCACTGTGAGTTGTTCAGGCACATCTATCACACAAAGGTAGATCCCCACCGAACAGAGAGGATGAGTTTGTACAGAGAGGGTGTCCTGTTCCTATATATAGCTTGGCAATTGTTACTTCCACGTGTGCTGCATGACTTAGATACTGGTGGCCAATTACCAAGCTGCAACTTGATAACATGCAGTTCCTTTTCTGTACGCCTATCTCATGTGCTCCGCCAATAATTCCTCAGCTTTCGTTAACAATCTTTCAACCTTCTATGTCACTGAAGCAACGCAATTAACCGCTTGACCACCCTTAGCATGTCGTATACGAAATCGTGTCGTATACGTGCGTCCATAAACACTTCGTACGCAGACAAGGATAATAACGGAGAAGCTCTTGCAAAGAAAAACTTCGCAAACAAAGGCCCGTAATAGTTGCGTGAAATAACAGTTGAAGTTATCTCATTCGCCCCAGCGAGCGGCAAAATGTGCTGTTGTCAAAAACTCATGCCCACGCCAGCGTCAGATGACCGGAAAGACTCACCCGTCCTCCACCATCGGACTCGTCCGTCGTGTCTCCCTGCGAAAAACAATAAGCGGCAAGAGCGTCAGTTCAGTATATGAGTAACGCAGGGGGCGCTCATGACACACGCCAAGCGCACTGCACAAACAACCGCAGACCTTGAGAGGTGTAGGTGATCGCTGCAGCTGTGCTGCACGCATCTTATAAACGCACTGTGCGGCAGCTACCTTTTATAAGAGTGGAGCTGTTGAAGCTTGAGCTTCAGTGCAAAACCAGTGTGTGTGTGTGTGTGTGTGTGTGTGTGTGTGTGTGTGTGTGTGTGTGTGTGTGTGTGTGTGTGTGTGTGTGTGTGTGTGTGTGTGTGTGTGTGTGTGTGTGTGTGTGTGCGCGTGTGTGTGTGTGTGTGTGTGTGTGTGTGCGTGTGCGTGTGCGCGTGTGTGTGTGTGCGTGTGCGTGCGTGCGTGCGTGCGTGCGTGTGTGTGTGTGTGCGTGTGTGTGTGTGTGTGTGTGTGTGTGTGCGTGTGTGTGTGTGTGCGTGTGTGTGTGTGTCCATTCTTAAAGGTGAACTAGACCATCAGTAGTAATAAGCAGCGCCAGGTGTACTGCTCTTTGCATATTAGAAACAGAAAATAAAAGGAGAGAATGGTGAAACGTGAGACAAAAAATGTGACGCACAATACAGCAGTATACAATTTGGTAGAAACTTGGAAGACGCTAGCCAAAGTGAAGATATATTTAGAGACGTTTCGGCTCTTACAAGGAAGTCTTGTTTACAGTGAATCTCGATGACTAATCCACAAGGCTGCATCCTACAGTCCGTAAAAGTAGTAACAATAATTTCATCTTGGTTAGCGCATTTCTAAGCTCTCACGAATATTTCGAACCAACCAGACGAGAATACTTGACCCTCTATCTCATAAAATGACGCAAAATGTAAAAAATAATTTAATGGGAGTGCCCGGTTGAACTCCCCAAACCCAGCCTCAGGGTGCGCCACTAAATGTATCTCGGCATTTAAGTTGTAACATGTACTTAGACCGTTTATCACGTTACCAAGACTTTTGTGGGCGAAGCTCCCTAAGCCGTGGGCCGTGGGTCCGCAATGTATGTTCCCGGATAAGTTCATTGACCTAATTAATTCACGCGATGGACCCACACTAATTCAGAGAGCTACACTTCACAAGGATTCCCGTGAGAGTCACCCCTTTCAAGTAACGCGTGGGGTTCATCAAGGGTGTCCCTTCTCCCCAGTTCTATTCAGCCTGGCATTAGAGCCCTTCTTTTAGGGCCGTTGAACGTGACCCGCACATTCGAGGCTTACCCCTACCTGGTAACACTCAAGTAAAGGTCTCTGCATATGCAGATGATATTACTCTATATGTTCATAATGAACAGCCGCTGCAGCATGCTCTTGATACTTTCCATCATTTCGGCATTATCTCCGGTGCAAGGTTAAACTTTTCTAAAAGCCAGTATTTCTTTATTGGCAACCCCTACGGTCGCACCAACATCACGTCGCCTTTACAGTGGTCTCATAGCATTACAATACTATAGGCCTTACTTTCACTGCATTTGGTGTACAGGACAGCATCTGGTCATCCGTTGTACGAACTCTTCAAAGTGAAGTAAAAGAAGCCCGACACTTCGATTTGCCCCCCTTGGAATGCCGATACTTCGCTTAAACGGTTTACCTCGGAAAATTTTTGTGCCTTTGCCATTCTGTAAAACCACCGCTCTACGTCTCCAAGAAAGTGCAAAACTGCATCAGATCATTTTTTTCTTTTCGGTCTGGTGGCACAGAATTATCCCGTCCGGCGTTAGCTCAACCACGAGATCGAGGTGGTTTTGCATTCCCCGACGTTTCCTTCACGGCTTCTATACCTTATGCCTCCGCACTTTACTGCGAATACTGAGCAACGATGGTACGCCAGCTCAGACACTGGCTCGCAACCATCTGGGGCCATCACTACACGTATTCCTGCCGGCTAGCCAAATTAACCAAGGTCCCCAATCAACTGAACTGTCATCTTTATATCAAGCCATTCTGGTATTTCACGCTACGTGCGCAGAGATAGAGGTGGCCGAATCTAAAATGGTGGACACAATGGCCGCCCTGCTACGGCCCTTGGTGCCCCAGCATCGTCAATCTGTAATGAACCGCCCTTGGAAACCAGTAACTGCAGCAGTTTTGCCAGGACATCGCCGGGACTTCATCTGGTGGTTGGGCTGCAGGGCTGGCTCCCCACTCGAGATCGGTTGCAGCGATGGCAGGTGGTTCGCACTTCCACTTGCCTGAATTGCGTCATGGTCGAGACCAATCGACATGTGACAATTGAATGTGTGGTCTCCCGCCTTTTTTAACGTGCGGTTCATGCCGGTTTTCGGGGGCAGGGTATGCGAACATTCGTGTCCAACATCCGATTCCCGCGTGGGCGCTTCTCGGCTCTTTTAATAGTTGCGGCGGGGCTGTTCAGCCTTTGGCGAAACCGATGCCAGGCCGTGGCTGCGAACTGCCGCCGGCGTGCGTTGTGGCCGATACTGAGCCGAATGAGACGAGAGATCCTCGCGTTCCTTTCGGAGGAGCTGTTCTTCCTCGAAGAGCACGATTTTCTGCGGCATTGGTCGTGCCTTTTCGTCAATCCTGAACACGAAAGTGTACAGCTCATTTTTCGACCGACTTCGTGCTAAGCAGCGCCCATTCAGTATCCATTCATGATTTGGTTTGTAACCAATTGTGCTTCATTGGATCTATTGAATCCCTATACAATTCATTGTATCATGTTATTGCATGAGTTCTTGTGTACGCGTACGCCAACATTGTCATATATATTAGAGCTATGATGTCTTCATTGCAACGTAGTGATGTTTGTCGTAGTACATAAATGTGCCGAAGTGCATGTGCCCTATATTACTATAATGTTATCAATTAAACCTTTGTTTTTTGTACATAGTGTAAATAAACTTTTTCTAAACAGTAGTAGTAGTAGTAGTAGTAGTAGTAGTAGTAGTAGTAGTAAGCAGCCACATCCACGGCCGCAGAGGAGCGGCACGCGCACACCCTTTTCAATTGAGAAGGAAAACCACGCACGTTAATGATAAATAAAAAGATAGTTGTTTCTGATGAAATAAACTACAGAGACAAGTATTGGTGACTTAATCTCCATCAATATATGCCTTGCATTTGATGCTTACTAAATAAAAACTAGTATCGAAAGGATGCACTATTAACACTATCTGACCAGAAAAGTTATCCACGTTAAACTCGCTGGGCGTACCCTCCTTGGTTTTAGCAAGGTTTATCGAGGGGCTGGGCCTCAGTACCCATTCACTGTACACACACTCTTGATGACATCCGGTTTCGTCCGCCGATGTGCCTAAAAGCATCGGTGGGCAAGAAGAGTTTCAGAAAATAGCCCGCTTATTTCTACACTTTCTTTCACTTGTTTGGCAAAATCTATTAAAATAAATGCCCTTTCGTGCTACATAAAATGATAAGAGATTCTTTTGATCTTTACGCACGTTTCTTTTATTTGAAAAAGTAAAGAAAGACTTTCCTTATCCTGGAAAGAAACTTGAAAACGTGATTTTAGTTCGACATTAGGAGCTGGTAAATGAGCTGACCGGAAGTTTTTGGGGTACAACGCTTGCAGCCTTGAAACCGTCTATAGTGAACTAGTATATAGTGATGACCTAGAGGCGGTGAAATGGGGGAAGTAAACACGAAGCGCAGGCTGTAAGAAAGTGCGCGAGTGGCACCTCTCGTTTAGTCCTTGGAATGTCCGCTGAATTGCAGTACTTCTATAAGCTGAATATATGATGAAAAGATGCGAGATGGCGGTGCTTGGAGTGTTCACTAAATGGACGGACGGACGGACAGACAGACAGATGCACGGACAGACGGACGGGTGGATGAACGAACGGACAGACGGACGCATGGATGAACGGACGTACTGATGGACAGACGCAAGGATGGACGCACGGATGGATCCACAGACGGATGAACACACAGACAGATGAACGAACGGACGCACTGACGGATGGTCGCACGGACGGACGCACGGACAGATGGAAGCAAGAACGAACGGACGGACGCTTCGCCCCACTTATCATCATGCACTCCGTGGATATGCTGTGATTTGTCAACCTCTTTGTGGGGTGTTAAAAACTATCTTTCTGGCTGGTAAAGAGGCACACGCCGCAGGCGTTTCTCGCACATGTTTGCATTCTTGAACATTGCGTTTGTACGTTTGCATTCTTGAACATTGCGTAACACACGGGCCTCAGTATATGTAGATGAATACAAACAGCTTCAGAACACCGTCGTAAAGGCCTGTTGAGTGGCGCGGTAAATCGTGTTCGCCTTACTGAGTTCTAAATGATCGTAGTTTTGCACAGTAATGCCACACGTGAGTGGATTCGGCAGTAAAAGACCTCCCGCTGAGAAAAGCGCCCACGGCGAGCTATTAGATATACAAAGGGGAGCGACTACGCGTTTCATTTTTTTTTTTTTTTCAGCTAGTGCATGATTAATACACGCTAAGCAACAAACTTCAAAAGGCCAAACCCGCTTGTTTGTTTGCTCATTAAGTGAAACGCTGCGGAAAGTATACGCGGTCATTCATTTATTCTACCGTCGCGGTGTAGCCAAGTGGGTTCTTAACTTCAGCAAAAATACAAGAACGCAGCTTCCTTTCATTTCGTGAACGCTGGAAATATATACTTTACGTCGGAGATTGAAAGCACTGCAGTCATCTCTCGCCAGCGAACGCGGCGAGGGATGCTGTCCTTTCCTGCAGTCTTTTAGCACTGCACCGCTTGCGCCGGGCCACCCTGCGGCCTGGCGTTTAAAGCAGTACGCCAAAAAGCTACAGAATGCAAGACAGGACCGACGCTGTTCTCACTAAAACTGTGCAGCCTTCTGGCAGCTAGGAGGACCAGTTATAATCCGCTGTGTTCCATCGCAAGCTCGTTTCGTGGCGCGCCACCGTTGCACTTTTACATACTATACAACCCGCCAAGGTGGTCCAGTGCATGGTGATGGTGCTCGACTGCTGAGCCGAAGGTCGCGGGATCGAATCCCCGTCGTGGTGACCGCGTTTAGATGGAGGTAAAATTCTAGAAGCCGGTGTGCTTGGATTTAGCTGCACATTAAGGAACGTCAAACGGCCGAAATTTCCAGACCCCTCTGCTACGGCGTCCCTCATAACCATATTGTGGTCTTCGAGCGTAAAACTCCAGTAAATATTATTAGTATTACTAATATATATGATTAAGGATGACCAACTATGTAATATAATCAACGTGGGATATCTCCAAAGCATCGCGAATAAATAAATGGCGACCGTGAATACACAGTTCATCATATATGCGTGCGCAAGTTTCCCCTTGAAGGAAGAGGAGGGGAGGAAGGCGCCCGTTTGACAAAGCACCCCCCCCCCCGTACCCCGGTCTATTATTCTAAAGTATAGGGCTGACATTTTTCCTTCCCCCTGCTCAGGTCCCTACACCTTCTCCCCTCTCAACTCGTGCGCACGCTTATGCAATTCATGACAGCGTCGTATTGCCGCCGTTGTTTTGGTTTCCTAACGTCAACTACAGAGAAGAATGTCGTGTGAGTTACCAGTTTCGCGGTATTCGTTTCACTGCACGGATTACCGAGGGCGACGTGCATAAGTAGGCATTGTTGTTATCTTATCGCTGTTATCTCACAGTAACGTTTCAGGCTCCTTGCACAAGTCACTGACAGCATCACAAAAGGCGAAAAAAAAGACAGAGGGAGAGCGACAGAACAAGCGTTGCGATAATCGAACTTAAAGCGTCGAAAAACAATATCTAAATGGAAAAGAAAGAAAGAAAGAAAGAAAGAAAGAAAGAAAGAAAGAAAGAAAGAAAGAAAGAAAGAAAGAAAGAAAGAAAGAAAGAAAGAAAGAAAGAAAGAGAGAAAGAAAGAAAAATTACGCGCAGGGCAGGCTTCCGGTATAGTAGGCAAGACGTTTCGGTTAAAGAGCACACAGTCATAAGACTTCATGGTCTCATCATCTTATTATTTAGTTTTCTTTATCTAGCTTATAATTCTAATCCTGTTCTTTCTTTCTTCCTTTTTTTCTTTCTTTATTTCTTTCCTTCTTTCTTTCCTTGTTTCTTTTCCTCAAGCAATGACTTTTTTTCTTTACGTGGTGAGCTACAGGTGGACCATTCAGAGAGTGACGTCGTGCCACTTCAGCGCGTTACGCCTGGACGCCGTTCGAGACAAACGCTGACGTCTTGGACGCGCCTGCGGGACCTGTTTTCTGTTTGTTCGGGCCCGTACGTGACGCAGCCGCCGTCGCCAACGCGAAGGTCGGCGTGACCTGTCACTCAAGGCAGCACGGGTAGCAGCAAGCCGGAAGCCGAGTGGGACACGTCTTCCGATCGGGCAGATGCTCATGAAAAATAAGCATCCATCGTGGTGTGTATATACCTCACGATGCGTGGCCGTGGCAAGCCGATCGGGAAGCATTCAAAAACTTCGACGAGCCAATGTCATTGTGATAATAAGGCGCGCTGTAGGGGAGTAAATCGCACTAACTGCGGCCACCTTGGGTACTTTAACACCCTCCTCAATATGAGACTCTGAGCACGGCCTTTTTTTTATCCAGTGATCGTGCTCTGAGCATACAAACGCTTCTGCGCCCCACAGACATAAAGCCGCCTTGGCGGAGAATCGAACTGACGCCACCACTCTCACCAAGGCTGAGCGTATAGGGATATATAGTTTTGAGGCTGCATATTTCGATGTCTTCGCAGCGCACGGAACAAGGGCGACAAAGGAAAACACACGCAGCGCTAAACTTTATTTTATGAGCTTCTCACTAGAAAAAAAAAAGGAGGAACAGAGCACGTGCAGCATACAAAATACAAAGGATAGAGCAGACGAGGCATCAGACGTGATAGAAAGAATACCAGTGTAGCTTCACTTGCTCTTTCGAACAAAGGTAGTGAATCGTTATCTACAAACGCGTGATATTTATGACTGGTTGTCGCTTCCATTATCTGAAATTCTGTATGCCCAATCTGTCCTGTAACTTTCTTTTTTCTGTGAAAAGCACATATATTGCTATAAGCAGTAAGATTAAGCCAGCTGTATAATAAGTTCAGCGTTGCGTGAGCCTTTCTTTTTTGTCGTCCTCATTCGATGAGCTGTAAAAATGAAAATATATGGGATTTTGCGTCCAAAAACCAAGATATGATTATGAAAGACACTGTCCTAAAAGGTTCCACAAATTTCGATTATCTGCATAGTATTCTTGAACGCGTACTGACGTCACACAGTGCACGAGGCCTACAACTTCGCTTCATTCGAAATGCGACCGCCGTGGCCGGGATCGAACTCGCGACCTTTGGGTCGGCAGCCGAGCACCATAATTTCTCAGCGGCGGACGTTCCCTGCGCTGTGAACGCATCGAATCAGCCACCGTTTTTAGAAACGCAAGGGCATAGTTCGCAAGCCACCATGGCGCGTTCGAGTAACGTAGCTAAAAACAAAAATCGGCAGTCCCCACGTACTTTGGGAATCGATGTTATGCGAAGCATGCGGATGGAAGGTGAACG
The DNA here is from genome assembly GCF_043290135.1 of Rhipicephalus microplus. Classification (NCBI taxonomy): domain Eukaryota; kingdom Metazoa; phylum Arthropoda; class Arachnida; order Ixodida; family Ixodidae; genus Rhipicephalus; species Rhipicephalus microplus. The sequence goes on along the minus strand of NC_134700.1, from coordinate 253,919,947 downwards.
TGTTTTACTTATTATTTTTTATTTTGAGTGACGCAATATGAAGTGGCGCTAAATATACGCACAAATGCACGCGCACGCATACGTTAGACAGCTACGTGTGTTTTATATTAGCAGTTGCTTACATTTGCGTATCGATGCCAACAACAAGATGTATACTAGAAAGAGTAACACTGACCCTGGATTTGATGAAAAGCGCAATATGTCGCGCCCACGTATATACCACTTGATAAGGTTCACCCCCGGTAAAAAAAAAAAAAGACGGAGGGTGGCTAGCGGGTGCGACATTTCAAGTATGGCGAGTGAAGAATCGCCGATTACTAAGCACACAGACAAAAATGACACAGGTACCGAAGCCGTGAATACGCGTTTGCAGTTTGATATACTCATCCTTCCTCCTACTTTATGTAACGTTCCGCCAATTGACTATCAACATTTCCCCATACTATCCTGAGAAACGTGCTTAGCCTTTGACCAACACGGACACTTTTATTTTGGCGTTCGTTTTTTTTTTCCTCGTATAGACCTGAATTCTGTGAATGGATGCAACGTAACAAGGAAGAACGAAGAAGACCGGTGTAACCTTGTTGGCTATCGTCCCAACGCACTCGAGCGAGGTTTGGCGTCTTGCCTGGCGTTGTCTTCCTTTAGGAAGGTTCTCTCGGAAAGCAAGCTATAATCTGTGATCACGGGCCACACAACAGTGCTGGTCCACACAGAAGGTCGCAGGCACTAAATGCACCGCAAGTCACTGCCATTCGAGAACTTGAGCAAATAGGAGAGAACGAAGTGAAACTTACCGATTGCCATGCTACGCACGCGGTTCAAAATCGATTACGAATTACCTTACAGGCTGGCACATACTTTTCCCTTTACAGGCGCGCACCCAGACCCTCGTTCATCTTTAAGATAGCTTTCAATAACCGCCCGTGCTGAACCCTCTCGCACTGCTTTAGGCAACGACTACGATCCTTCTTACTTGCGGTCGAACTATTTCAGTCACTCACTCACCTGGATGCAAAGCGTTTGTCCAAAGAAATGGTTGTGCAATACCAACGTCACGTAACTTGCCTCGCGCACTTTTACCATTCTTGGGGCTTTCATAAAATAGGGAGAGAGAGAGCAAGCAAAAAGCAAATAGGGACCGTATTCAGCCGAAGGCGCTGATTCACAGTTCATGTGGTTACATGCATCGCGAATACAAGGCACGTTTCTGACCTCAATCGGCTGACGTATATACGGGTACTTGGAGTTAAACGGTGCTTGCGTGGGTCGCCAAGTTGCTTTAAGGGGCTTTTATTTTATTTTTATGTCGGACGTCTCATGGACGCCGCTTGCACGGCTGACCAATGTCATTTCTGTCAGACTTGGTTATTCTGAAAGTGAAAGCGATGCATGCTGCGAGTAGGCCACACATGTTTATTTATTTATTTTATTTATTCGGAAGATTATCCACAGCGCCATCTCAGGCATTATTGCATTCTTAGGCATTCTTCTTCTCAGATATGCTTCAACTAACGCCCGTTATTTTTTACGTTTTCTTTTACTGCTTTCCTTTCCTCCTATTCGGATTTTGCCGGATAGGGTAGCAAAATCTATAAACGTTTGGTTAGGCAGTAGCACAACCACCAGGTCATAAAGGCTGCGAGTTCATTCGTATCTGCTCTGTTCAGTTTTTCAGACAACCGCGGAACTCTAAAAACAGATATATGGGGCACCAAGGAATAAGTCTTCAATAACACTAATATTTTTTTTCTTGTTTAGACGCATATATAAGCACGGGACAGAGGTCTAGCTGTCCGAGTTTCTAGGTGTAAAAAAATTGAAATCCAGGCATATGGCTACAGCTCGGTCGGTGCGAAACAGTGGCGGAGAAAGTTGTCTCGGTTGTAGTGTCAATGCAATAAACTAGAGCTTGGAAGACGAACAAGACCAAAATAAAGAAGGTCCTGGTCTAACAATGTAAAAAAAAACATATTTTCGAGAGCTAATATAGTCTAACGAAACCTCTTTGCAGCATATTCCCGAAGAAAGCGTCAGACAAACCAACAGACCAGCGGGCGATCTGGCGTCGCCAGCGGTTAAGACGTGCCAGGTGGAAAAACGCTGGTGCTTTTACGTATGCTTCGCCAAAGCCACCTAGGAGGCGCTGGCTTCGCTCGCGGCGTCAGCCTGGCTGTAAACATTCCCTCACAACTACACATTTCCACAACGTTGCTAGGAGGTAGCGTCTCGGGAACAGTACACGATGCCGAAACAGATGTGCGTGTCCTACCTCTATAATTATAATACTGCCCGCAGATGGCGAACAGGCCCAGACTATCAGCTCAAGTTCACTGCTTCTTGAATTGAGGCGGCTGCCCACATGCGTGCGTAAACAGCTTCGTCTAAGAAATATAGTTTGTTCTCGTTTTCTCTCTGCATAAATATGTGCTTGAACAGCAGCCAGGCGCGTCCTGGCAGTTCTTGAAAATAAACAAAGAAACAAACACACAAACTGAGTAACTCTGTTGTCTTTTTTTTAACTATCTTCCATCTATCTTATACCGAAAGTTACGTATGCGTAAAAAGAAGCAAGAGGTGACAAAGCAAGCGGATTTAGTCGCCATCGCGGCGTCTTCCGATGCTTCGTGGGACGACCGGTTTCTTTAAAAGTCAAATCGAAAGCGGAACGCCGTGAACGCGTGGTTAACGCTTTAACCGGAATTCCGCAACACGAGAGAGGAGGTGGGATACGGCGCGTGCTGCTGGGCGTCCGTGGTTCACCCGCAAAGAGGGGAGCCGGCATGGGACAAGCCCTCGGTTAAGAACAAGAAAATCCACAGCCCAGCCGCAATGCCGAGGGAATAAGAAACGACATAAAGGAAAGACCTTCGAAGGTGGCGCCGCATGCCGAGCGCGTGGCTTTCCACAGCCGCGAATATTACGGCACCACACCACGCCACACTGCGAGCCCCCACCATTCCATGTCTGGATTATTCTTGTTTTCTGCTCTGCGGGCGGCGTAAAAGCATCTCGCCGCAACCGGTTCGCAGCTGCTCGGCCTGGCAGAGGCGATACGCACAGCGAACGCACGTCGACCGGAGAGGACGTTTCCCGTATGCGACTCTGCCGTCGGTAAAACCATGCTGTGCTGCGGAACATGAAGAGCAACGCTTCGCGCGAGTATCACTATGTAGGGAAGCGATCCGGCGGCGTAATTCCAGCTCGAAAGCCGACACTGTACACCTTATAGTGCCATCGCGATGTGTTCGTTTGATTTAATGACATGGTTCTTTAACTTCATCGAAACTGACGCTCACAAGACGAGGACGCAGAAGAGAGCTGTGTGCTTTCAGTTTTTGTCCTGTCACAGCAACGTGCCGAAACAATCACTTTAGTTCAGAAACAACTGTGTGAACCTATGGTTTCTAAATAAGTTTGGCAACAGCCATCAATTTTCGCTATAAATACTAAATACGAATCAATAGTTCGTCCAGGCAACGCTACATGGAGCTTCAACAAATAACAGCAACAATGATGGTCAAACAAGCGCCCTGTTGCTTGGTTGAAGCCTATTTTTAACATCATGTGCGTTATATTTTCATATCTGACTTTCATATCAGATATTTCATATCTGACAAAGTGCACCTTGGTTCCCTCGAAATAATTCAAACTAAGTGCGCCTTGAAATCATAACTTTTTGCTATAGGGTCACACGGCAAGTAGGCATCACACAGCCCAATTATTGCCACCTCATATTCTTAGCCAGCTCCGTTTGCTTTTCGTTGATCACTCTACAGGGTTCTCACCAAGATTACGCAGCCAACATTGTGGCTGCCATAAACGAAAGAGAACCGAATAAAATTAAATCAGGTTTCTGCGCACTATAAGCGACCCCACTGAGCTTATAAAAAAAAACCACAACAGGCCTCATAGGTCTGACAGCACTGCACGCCACTAGTGACGCCGTTGCTAAATGGATAGAAGAGGGGAAAGCAAAAATATAATAAAATTCCTAGAACGGCCGACGTGTCGGCAGTAAAGAACTCCAACGTCATCATCCAAAACACCTATACCAGAAACAAAGGCTTGCGGAGCGCGCGGCGCCACAGGTGAATGAGAGAGGAGATGATGGAGACAGAAATAATGCAGTGTAGAAGAACGACTCGAGGGGCCGACTGAGCGGCGCGGTCTCCACTCCGGTCAATCAGACAGAGCGCCAAGGAAACGACAGAAACATCAGCGTCAGTCGTGCATGGCGTATATAAGAGGGATCTGAAGAGGTGCACTGCAGCCCACCTGACGGCAGGATGTAGAGAAAGAAAGAAAGAAGGAAAGAAAGAAAAAGGGAAAAGAAAGAAAGAAAGAAAGAAAGAAAGAAAGAAAGAAAGAAAGAAAGAAAGAAAGAAAGAAAGAAAGAAAGAAAGAAAGAAAGAAAGAAAGAAAGAAAGAGTGGGGTTGGGGAGGAGAGCAAGTGCGCGCGCGTTCTCGACATCCGGCATTCCGGTTTTAAATTGGACGGACGTGCGACTGATTGATCCGGACAGATCGGTCGCGCAAAGGTGTTCGCGGTCGCTCGGCGCTGAAGGGGTACACTCAACGCTGACGGAGTCGGGAAATAAAAAAACAACAACGTATAATTGAAAAACGCGGAATGCAAAAAAGCGACGATCGTTTGGGAAAACATGTCATTCCTTATTCATACCGTAGTAAATGAGAGGCATTCCGCATGCCGGATCGAGCAAATCTAAGATGAATATGGCGAAAGGTATAAAAACGCCAGAATGAGAGATGAAGAGAGAGCTATAGCTGCAAGGGGTGCAGAAGCTGATGAAGGGGCTTGATACGAGCCAGTTAATGAAGTCAAAAACAGCGAGACTGACTGCATATATGTATATACATATATATATATATATATATATATATATATATATATATATATATATATATATATATATATATATATATATATATATATATATATATATATATATATATATATAGGTGCAGCTAGCTGCATGCCAAGCCCTTTTAGGGGGCAAATAACGAGGCAAATAACCTTGGGGTCTCAACTTGTCGGCGTGTCATGTCGTCATCACGATCCTCCATAAGCGAGTATGTGCCACAAAAGTGGACTAAATCCCACTACACCTCATAGTCGCGCTATGCGTATTATGAGTTACAGGTTAGTAGTTACTGCCCAAACGTTATAATATACAGGGTGTCCCACATAACTTGAGCCAAGAATTTGAATATGAAACACACTTCAGTGGTGAAATGAACCAAACGCGAACTACTCGCACTATCCTATATTACTCAGGCTATTTTTTTTTATTTTTCCCCATACTAATCATTTATTAATTCTTAATTGCCTATTTTTATATGGGCTGGAAACCCAAATTTTAACGCTGAGATATAGATCACTTTCGGAGACCACCGACAAAATTGTTTCCTGTACAATACGTCTAGCGCTGTTATTTATTTATTTTTTTTGCGTTGTAAAGAAAGCCTGTAGCAGCACAATACCAGTGCGCTCGCAGTCCGTTACACGGCTTCTTTTCACGTTTCGCGGGCTTTATTTACAACGTGAGAAAAATAACAGCGCGAGACGCATCGCACAGGAAACAATTTAGTAGGTGGTTTCTGAAAGTGCTATACATATCGGTGTTCATATTTTGAGTTTCCAGCCCATAATTGAACATTGAGTAATTAGGAATTTTTAAATCATTTGTATGGGGAGAAATAAAAAATATAGCCCGAGTACCTACAGGCTAGTGTGAGTTTGGTTCAAAACCACCTAAGTGCCTTTCACTTTCAAATTCTTGGCTCAAGTTATGTGGGACACCCTGTACGTGACTCAAACACATGGTCAGAATCCCCGCGAAATTTACCGAGGCGTTCAGGCAGTGGCGTGACCGGTGGATTTTTCGCAAGGAGGGCGGTAGGGGGCTTAAATTTACTTTTGAGTATGTCCGTGCTTGCATTTGTATTTATTGCAGTACAATACAATAAAAAGAAAACAAACATTTCGGTTAACACTATACGCGACCTAGTTCACAGACCCGCACAAAGAATAGACATGCGCAATTGAAATGTTTTTTTTTTTTGGGGGGGGGGAGGCAAGGTAGAGGGGGATTGCATGTCTGCCTAGCTACGTTCACTTCAAACAATTTTTGTATCGGAGAATTTCCTCAACTTTTACTGTGATGGTTCCTCCTTCTTTCTTCCCTTAACGTAGAGTAGTCAACCAGATGTTTCATTTGTTAGCATTACCGGCTTCTTTCGAGCTAACTTGCAGATATGCGTAAAACTGAAATTGCGTAGTACCCACGGCCTGTATGCGTAATGCGTGGCTTTTGTAAGACCCCTCGTAAAGATCGACTAAGGCAGTTTAAAATGTTTCTTTTCTTCTCCCTTTCTTTTCATTCAGGGGAAAAGCAGCTTTATGAAGGTTGCAGAATATTGTGGTTAAAAAAAAAAACAAAGACATTTCAGTTAGCACAATACGCTCCCTATAGTGAACGGTCACGCACAGAGCCGAGCGGAGCTCTGCTGTTTTGCAAGTATCGGCAGGAAGTAACCACCACGGTGCACGGAATATAAAAAGGTTACTCGTTAGCAGGGCGACCTTGCGCAGACCAGAGAATGCACGAGCGACGAAGTTAATTGCGAGGGCTGTCACACTTGCGTGCAAGACCGGAATACTAACGAGCAGGAGCTTGCAAGCAAAAATGACTTTCAAGCCTTTCTCTTTGTTTTTTTTACGCGCGGCTTCACTCTGTCCAACGCGAGAGAAAAGAAGAAAGGAAGCGCTGGAGAAGCATGTTTCGTTTTCTATGGCGACGTTGTCAACACGCGCGTGTAGTAGGTGTGAACGGGTGGCAATGGCACGTTTATAGATGTAGTCGCAATCTCAACAGCCCACATTCAGCCTGTCTGTTTAGAACAGCGTTTTCACATATGGGGAGGAGACGGAGGAGGAAAAGTAAATGGGAGGTGTAAGGTGTAGTGAAGGTAAATGGGAGTATAAGGTGTAGTCTATCGATTAAAACATCTTTTTCACAGATGGGGAGGAGACGGAGGAGGAAAAGTAAATGGGAGGTGTAAGGTGTAGTGAATATCGATTAGAACAGCTTTTTCACAGATAGGGAGGAGACGGAGGAGGAAAAAAAAGGGAGGTACTGTAAGGTGTAGTGAATATCTATTAGTGACACTGTGCTGCAGGCGGATAGGGGGAATATGTGCTATAGAAGAACCTTCTCTAAAATAGAACTCTCGATGCCAATTTAAAACAAGTGTATGCACAAGGTCTCGCTCACTATAGCACGCCAAGTTACGCTGGCGCAGTGAAGCTCGGAAGAACTTTCGAACACTTTGCTTCGGAGCTTGGATCGAGCTCCGCGCCTTCGTCTTACAGAGGCCCGGTATTGCAATGAGCTTCGCTGCAGCTAACGCGTATTGTGCTTGTCACCATGGAGTTATTGAATGTCTATTCATTTGGCATTTCACATTTCAGTCACACACGTACAGACGCAAGAAATACGTATTGATATGGTTTCTTTATAGCCGGCTCATTCCACAAACAGCAGCTGTTACGCGCAGAACGTGATCTGTCATGGGCCGAGATAGCACGGCTTGAAACGCGAGTCGAAATTGTAGCTACAGCAGCCCGTACATATTATCATATACGCATAAGGTGATAAAGAGGGTTATTTATTTATTTATTTATTTATTTATTTATTTATTTATTTATTTATTTATTTATTTAGAATGTTCAACAGGGAGATGAGCTCCTTGGCACGAATTCATTCTAAAAAAAAAAAAGGCGTGCAAACACGACCACATACAAACTCTCTCTCCTTCTCCAAATGATCTTATAGTGTCTAAACTGGTATGGCTGAGGATACTGTATAAAATTTCTTTGAGAACCATAAATTAATAAGAACCTCTTGAATGGGGCATGAATTCAGAACAACCGCTATGATTAAACTAATGAAAAAAAAATTACGTGTTTCAAGATTGTAGAGCGAGGCCAAATTAATCACCGCTCGAAACTGAGTCCTCGTTAAGCCAATTTTTCCATGGAGCTAAGAGCACTCACACTTCACGTTGCGATGCATTCGGCCTCGTGCTTTCATGGCTGCTAGCCTAACGGTTAGCTCCATGTAGCGTCTGATTAGTCCGAACGATAACTCCCCGCAGAGTCAAGTCAGAGGCCAGAAGAGCATTTTTACAGTGCGAAAGAAGCAGAAGCCGTGCAACAGCACAGCAGTAGGATGCTAAGCTGCAATTAGTATTCTCTCAAGCTTAGCAGGAACTCACGGCACGCGGGCTCACTTTTAAGATGAACGCCCGTTACCTGCATGTAAGTTAGGAGATAACAACTACTAGTTTATTATTCTGCGTACCTAACCAGGCGACACAATAACAACGGCATCAAACGAGGCCCAAGTATACGCGCACAGTTATGCCTGAGATGTTCGGAAGAAAATGTCAGCAGGTGGTACAAAACGCACCCCACGTTGCCCCTGTATATATTGCCACGGCTTCTGCAATCGGAAGACGAGGCGCCGACGTATCCGGCGTTATCGCGAAAAGCCATCGCTGCCGATACAGTGCGCAAAGAACGCGCCTCGAAATGCGTCGTCGTCGACCTTCACGTGGAAGTATATATACACACACACGCCGCAGCCATTTACCGGTCTCGTACGGGGCTTCAAACCTTCGCGCAGCTACAGCTGACCTACGAGCCAGCCATTACGAGCACTATATGTATCGTGGTTGCTCAAGATACGGTCAGGCGTGTTTGCCTGCGCGCGGAGCCACTATGTCAAGAATACGAGGGCCGCGTTTTATCAGCGCGCACGTAAGCAAGCGCCCGAAGAGATGTCGCTCGCCCTTTGAAGTGCCGAAAAGAAACTCGCGAGGTTAGCCCCGAGTTAAGTCTTTCGAAGAATCCGCTGCCTTTTCTGCGTCACTGACAGCTAACCAGCCGTGAACCCGTCGCGACGCGTCTCCTGAGCAGGCTGGATTGTCCTCGCTTTTTTTTCTTTCTTTTCTTTTTGCATCACGATACTCACGAGGGATGCCAAGCATTGCGCATATATAACTACTGTTATCGGTCGCACCGCAGCTCAACCCCAAAACCACTGCCCAACGGAACTGCCTTGCGACCCGTCATAACTGTACATAAGACCCACTCAGTGTTTTGCTGAAGTCTGGTCGTCTGGCAGGCTTAACCTGCTTTGTGTTTAAACAAAAAACCGGTCCAGTGTGCGCGTCTTGCCGCGAAGTTGCGTGACGTTGTTCGAAGTGTGTGCAGTACACGCGCAAACGCGTTCATACGGAAGAATACATTGGGAAACATGCACGCGCAGTTAGGATATTTCGTTTTGCCGTGACTGTGTATAGGTCGAGGTATACAATTACTTCGGCCGGGTTAAGGAAATCTCGCGAATGTGATAACATCACTGATAACATGCGCGATTGTTAGTGTGAACCAAATACTCCATGATTTCCACTTTTGCCGCTATACAAGGAGTGACGCGCGTGTGTGTATTTTACGCAGTTCTTCCTTATTTTACACTCATGAAAATTTATTAATATCGCCCGATGTGAAAATATATAATTGCAAAAATGTTTTGGAGCCCGCAGAAAGCTCTGTTGTTCCACCTACTTCTTTATTAAAAACAACTTCTTCTCCACTGAAGCACTAACGAATCGGGAACGTTTGTGTATTTATGTGTGAACAGACATCCGAGGCAGCTCATCGTCAAAATTTATTCTAACTGAACATATTGGCCGGCTAAAATTCGTAAATTGCAGTGTATACATGCTCCACGAGACGGACAAGAAAATGAAGGTGAACACGAGCTCCGTGTTTAGTTTGAAATAGAGAGCTTGTGAAGCTTGTGTTTTCTCCGGGTGTGTTCATACAGGCGCACACCTTGTGAAATTCCAAGGTAGACTTGAGCTTATAGTAGCTGAACCACGGCTGAACTAATAGACAACCAACGTAAACTACTCTTGCCGTTTCGTAAACTTCGTGAGTATCAGCAAGACCCGATAGTCCTTACGTAGTAAACAGTTTAAGTGAGGTGAATAAAACACAGAAGACAAGACGAGTATAGTGTTGCGCATAGGATGGGGCAAAATTATAGGAACACGAAAATTCAGCTGACATACCTTGGGAGTCAACGTTATGCGAAGCATGCAGAGGGAAGGGGACCATGTTGTAATTTTTTATTGCGCGACGTCATTATGATATGACGCGGAATATAGGTACAAATGTTGCACGCACAGACGTGTTTAACAGTTCCAAATTTTTATATAACCATTTGTTTGCACTTGCGCAACGACGCCAATAGGAGCATGAGTATTAGCAACACGAGGAGCGATGAGCTGGAATGAAGCGCTTGTGCTCGCGAGGATGTATCCTGGACACTATACTGCATAAGTCAACTTTAGCGGATGGCGCTCAACGCCAATTGACATTAACCCGACGGGACGGCTAGCTGTATCACAGGGGTACATATGTATTATTTATAAAATTTTACAGCCACTACTGCAACCACAACTGACTTCCACAAACATTAGGGTCTATTTGAAAACCATAGTTCCAAGACGTGGCGTGGCTCTGTGGTGTAATACTTGATTTACACGCAGAATGCCATGGTTAGATTCCTGCTGCGACCCCGATATTTTTTTCTTTGCATTCGTCGGGTCGATGCTGTTGATGTCTGCTTTTTTCTTAAAGCTAACGCGTTAACATTACCTTTGTGTGTTCTCGCCGTTCCTGGGCTGAGTGTCAATCACCTATGGCACATACCCGCTTTCCGACAGCACATACCCGCCCGCGGGTATGTGTCGCGGTTCTTTGGAAAGTGTATGATGACGTACGCGATGATGCTGTGACATTATTCATGTGATGACTAGCGAGTCGTATTCGTCAAACCGTGCACCTTACCCTCACGTGCTGTTTTTGGTGTATACGCTAAGTTAAGGGGATAATCATAAGAGCACCGAAACGGAGGTGGATGGATAGATAGATAGATAGATAGATAGATAGATAGATAGATAGATAGATAGATAGATAGATAGATAGATAGATAGATAGATAGATAGATAGATAGATAGATAGATAGATAGATAGATAGATAGATAGATAGATAGATAGATAGATAGATAGATAGATAGATAGATAGATAGATAGATAGATAGATAGATAGATAGATAGATAGATAGATAGATAGATAGATAGATAGATAGATAGATAGATAGATAGATAGATAGATAGATAGATAGATAGATAGATAGATAGATAGATAGATAGATAGATAGATAGATAGATAGATAGATAGATAGATAGATAGATAGATAGATAGATAGATAGATAGATAGATAGATAGATAGATAGATAGATAGATAGATAGATAGATAGATAGATAGATACCGAAAGTGTTTGCAGTACGCAAAGAAATGCTTCTCATTGAATAATACGCCATTGCCCTCTGCGTGTGCCATCCTGCTCTTTCCTTTGTTAGCAAAGTGAGGTCTGCAAAGCGGATGCGTCAGTTCAAGCTCTATTTTTCTTACCACGACGTAAATCAAATTTATCAGAGACAAGAAGTAACCATTAATCCAGGCTGCTCGGAAAAGAACTTTCAGTCATCGCCATATCGCGCAATCAACCTACGCCTCCTCCAGCGCAGCGCAGCGCGTAGCAATCGCATTCGAGTAAAGGCGGCATGCGCTTCGTCCAGCCATTGGTCGGCTCATTGAGAGGATCCGAGATCAGCGCGTACATACACACACAGACACACAATAATCTAGGGACGCGCGAAACATCAAAATACAGTTCAACTACATTGGCATCGTCCCATGCCCCATCGTATAAAGCATTCACTTCCTTTCTTCTGGTTCTTCTTCCTTCATATTTATTCAATGAATTCAGTTGATAGTATACGCGCTTGTCGTGTTCACTTCGTGACATGCGTCCTCCCCGACTTATTTTGCCCCAGTAACTGTAGCGCAGTATTCCTAAAGGGACCTTACCGAGCAGAATGATTTTTCGCGTATTATTAAAGTACAAGTTGACAATCCCGAAAACGCCACTCTAGCTAAGACGAGAGGATTGGTTGGCATGAAAACGCGCTAACGGAAACTGCGGGTGGAGACACCGCCATGAGATTACCGCACCGAACACCGTGACGTAGTAAATCTTGAAGGCCTATACTAGGACATATACATAGATTCTACTGGTTAAAAATAAAACACATTCTCATCTGTGGTTTCCCTACATCTAGTGTACGAAGTTTCTAAAGATTTCATCGAGCCAATGTGGCGAAAATCTGACAAACACATTTTTGAAATTTCTTACGTGACGCGCGGAGATTCTAACGTGAAGCGTAAAAATGAAACTTTAACCTTGCTTTTTTCTGCTAATAATGGACTTATGACAGTGAAACATGCAGCACTATAGAGTTCCTAGAATGCAGTTTATCTATTAGACCAATTCATTGTTTGTCTTCAGTATTCCTTTAATAATTTTTCATGTTTCCTGTCATGTGTCTTCTCGCCTTAATGAACCAGCAAACTCCAGTGGCAACACTTTTGAAGTCCTTGACGCTTTAGCGAAACAGAACAATCTTTTAGAAGTCGATCTGTATAGGTGAATTTATATTTTTACAATCCTTGCGTTGTTAATGCAATCGGCAGGACAAAACGACAGTTTAATGTGTGTGCATGTGTCGACCATATATAACTTGCCCATGCCTAAAGCCATAGCTAGAACGTAAGTACTGTATGAGATGACATGCCAAATGAACATAGCCGTAGTTGTGCCCTAGCTTTAAGAAACCTGTTCGGCTGTAATTTTGGAGTTTTTTGCAAGAGATGTTACTTCGAGTCAAGGCTCATCCTTAAGTGTTGGCGGTTGTTCATAGTGCCTGCAGAAGCAACAGGTATTGGGCGTGTAACGAATCGAGTACTGTAGTGCACGAACGTGAATGACACAAGCATTATGCAATCTCGTAAGGACGCACACTCCGCAGTATCGACGTGCGGCTCAGTTGCAGCAATACATATGCAGAAAAAGTATCGTCGCATGACTTTAATAAAAAGACATGCATAGAAGTCCCAGATGAAGCAATGCATATACACACACAAAGGCGCGCGAAAACAAACGCGCACACAAACACACGTGCGCGCAGTTATAATGCTTTGTGAGATGACAGAATTTCATAAAAGCTCCTCCTACGCCTGTTGTCCTTTCTTGTAAAGGAAGTGTAGAATATGGCTATATCATCACGCAAATGGCGGGAATATTGTAAGCGTTGATTGAGAGTATGTAAGCTGTGATGCCAGATGGTTACATTATTCTTCTGAGCAGTAGCCACTTAGCATAGTACCCTACAGCCTAGTTTCTAGTCCTGTGCTTTTTATAAAGTCTAGAACAGCCTTTGTAGCAGTTTTTGACACTGTTTGGTCGTTCATTGCTGACAATATGTGGCTTTCACTTAATGGTGTTCGTCCAATGCTTGCCAACGTTGCAGTTAGCATTTTTCTTTGCGCCACGTATAATGCACAGTCGCAAAATATGTGAGCTATCGTTTCGCGCACTTGGCAGCATTCACAATTCGGGCTCTTCTTGTCCCCATCATCACCCTTCATCCCTCTTTCCTTCCCCTTTCCCTTATCGCCTGTGTAGAGTAGCAGGCTAGAGCGAACTAGCTCAGGCCGACCTCTCTGCCTTCTAATAAATTCTCACATCACATCTGAGCAGGACGTTAACAGGGTATATCCCATTCTCCTTGTCAGTTTGCTCGAACACATTGCGGAGCACGAACACCGAGCTGAATGCGCAAAGCGACCAAGCACAGCGTTTTGCAACGAAACAACCGCAGCTCAGGCCCAGTGTGAGGGCGCCAAACTCACGTGAGAGGTCGACGTCGTGTGCTTGGGCAACTCCCTGGACGATCCACTCCCACAAAAACAGGAGGACAGCATGGCGAATGAACGCCTTGATTGACAGAGTCGGTCAGAATTTCACAAAAGCGCCGTCGGCGCCATACACGACAACAAATTCACCTCTTCCTGCGGAGTGCAGCATCGTAATCGCATTCGAGTGAAGGCGGCACGCGCGTCTCGGAGCCGGGTCAGCTCATTGAGGGCATCAGAGATCAGCGCGTGCACACACACACAGACACACAATAATCTTGGTACGCGCGAAACCGAGCGCAGTGAAACGATGAAGCCTGCGCGCGCGCACAGCGTGGGCAGGCACGATTTGCTCAGCCGAGCGGAAGACGCTCCACACCGTTGCACAGCGGCGAAGACGACCCCGGCAATAGCGTGGTCCCGGCCGCGCTCTCGCCGGCAAAGGGCGCACGGAGACGCTTGCAGAGGCAGGTCGCCGGGCACGAACACAAGCGCTTGGCAGCCGACGAAGAAGCTTCCAACGGTGCGCGTCACGGGCGATCGCACCGGTGAAGCACTTCCCGCGCGCTGGCTGTACGTCGAGCACGTCGTTGGCAGCGGCCCACGAGAGAGAAGACGGCACGGCTGCTTCGCGCGCCGCTGACAGAAGGAGCGCGCGATATTGGCCCAATGCGGAGCGCCCGCTCTCCGGCCGCTTTCCGAGCCCTGCGGTCACGGTCGCGGCGACCGCAAGGCCGCTTCAGGAACTGGATGCAACGCCCACATAGCACGCCGTGGCAGAGCTGGTCGGAGGCAGGTTCGACGATCGCGGGTCAATTCAGCCTTACCAGATGAGACCGCCACTTCGAGCAGCAATTTCCAGTCCCGTGGGCGCGCACTTTTGGTGGCAGCACAACCGGGATCGTTCGAAAAAACCTCTCGGCAGCGTACTCTCGTGGCACTTGTTCCCGAGGGCTTGCGAGAGAAACGGCGAAATAATCCAACGAGACGTTCGACCTATTCCTTCCGGCAAAGTGGTAGGAGAAACGAGGCTGGCTCTCTAGTGCGCGGCCGAAACACGAAGCACATCACAACACGCGCGCGGAACACTGCGCAGGAAAGCATGCCGAGTCGCCTCTCGTTCTACCGGAAGAAAAATAAAGTAGAGCACTGGGAGTACCCCCTGGAATGGGCATACCGTAGGCGAGTACAGTGCGGCACGGCTTCTCCGTCAAAAGGCCAAGCCGGCCAGTCCCGTGCGGTGCTGCCGAGCCGCGGCATCCATCCGTTCAGCTCAGCAGTGACGGTCTTCCCACCCCCCTCCGAGCCCTCCTTTCCCCAGAGAAAACAACTCGACCCCCCTTGCCTTGCTCCCTGATGGTGAGGGTCGCCCCCGAAGGAGAAGACGCCCACTCCGCGGGCAGATGAAGGCTTCCACCGGCGGGGGCAGCACGCAGAACGCGCGTTTAGGAAAGCCCCGCGGGGCTCGCGGGAGTAGTATACACGTTACCTTCTTTCCCCTTTCCAATAAAAACTCCACTCTCTCGCTGTTCCCTCTTTCTCTCGGCCGAAGAGCAGCGAAGCAGTTACGAGGAGAGGCGGCGTGGATGCCGCACCGAGAACAAGGCCAGTCGAGACGATGAAATGTGCCCCCAGCACCATTCGGCTCAAAACTGCGTGCTTCCTGCAGCTACAGACGCGCGCGGGGGGGCGAGACGCAATCGTACGGCTACGCCACGATGATGATGATGCTGCGGCCGAAAATCACGGAGCGCGAAGACGGCGGAGGAGAGAGTCCAGGTAAGAGCGATGCCGTCGAACTCCCATCGCCAAACGAGCTGCCGAAAAAGCATGGGCGGACTCCCTCCCATCTTCACGAAGGCAAGCACCCGTCCGTGATGCTGCAGTGGAGCGCAGAACCGGGCGCTAGACTGCCGGCTCACGATGGGAGCGCACGGCGGCTCGCGGCTCTTCAGAAATGAGAAGACGCGACTGCGATACACGCAACGAGCATTTGTTTTCGCGAGGAAACGAAGAGATGAGCTGGGCGCAGTCGCAAAGGCAAAGGGCGCCGCTTAATCACAGAGACAGCGGCACTGGCGAAGAGAGCGAGAGAGCGGCATTCCGGCGCTCATTGCGGCGTCGGAAAACGAATCTTCGTTCGGAAGCAGCGGCGCCACAGAGAAGAGACCGTAGAAGAAAGCCGAGTGCTGGGCGCTCCCTCTTCGCTTTAATTCCGGGAACCACGCTGGGATGGGCGTTTTTTTGGAAGCCGCCGGAAGCTGTCCGCAAAGAGGGTCGAGAGCATTAGAAAAAAAAAAAAAAACACTACGGCTCGGAGGACGGTGCGCGTGCATGCGTTTCTGTTCGGGGACACGGTGCGTTTTCGGCTCTTCGCTCGAAACGAAATGCAGGGTCAACTCTGGTAAATGTTACGCTCGAACCAACTTCAATCGCTGGCCACACGAGGCGCTATTTTCGGTACTTGTTACCGAGCACCGGTCTGCAGGCGTGAAATCGATCATTAACCTTCACCAGAGTCAACAAACAGCTAAGGTACAATACCGGTTGCGCGCTTTTTGCAACAAGCGTAAACACGTCAGCGCGTGCGAAACAACCAAAAAAAAAAAAACGAGGGAGAGAAAAAGTTTGGTGCTTCGCGGAGTGAATTCTTCACGCGGGAACCCCGGCCGGTCACAGCGGTTGTTTGTGAATACGCGCGTCAGGCGTGCCGCGGGACTCGCCGCTTCATCGCGCATAACGGTGCATCGCAGCCTTTCGCCTTATAGTTCAAGGCCCGTTGCACCGACACGTACGGGGAGGAATGGACGCCGGCCGGGGCTATTCACCCCGGAAGGACGAGACGAGAGGGCCCCACCAACGTGCGCCTTTGATTATTCATTCGTTCTCAGCGCCGAGCTGATCCAGCGGCACAGGTATGCGCAACATTTGATGGCACGCCGACGTGCAGGAATCGAAGCGGCCGCAGTGTTCCTCGCTGCAGCGCCGCTTTTGTGCAGCGCTTCCTTAGCGTAATTTACCTGAGCGCCACGCGAGGCTGGAAGAGGCGAGTAAAGAGAGATAAACGAATGAGGGGCGGCGCCTCATTTGAAGCTACCTTGACTATCACGGGCACACCATCTCGCGAACTTCTCCGGCGGTATACCCCGCGATTGCCCGAGGAATACAAATAAGCGATCCCGTATAAAAATAAGTTTACGACGGGGGCCACGGTAACCCGATACCAGTTTTGGCCCAGACCGCAAACACCTTGGTCTCCGTTCGTTTCCACCTTGTTTCTACGCGGCGTTTGTTTTGATATATGCCGGGGTCCACCAATGGCCTCCTTAAGCACACGTGACGACAGATGGCAATGACTGCGGCCCGGCAGTGGAAACTCGATCCGTCCCGAAAACTTGTTTCTCGGTATCGCACACATTCCAAAACTCTTGCCCACTTTATCGCGACGCACTCCGACTCCAAATAGACGCGAAACAGAAACACGAGGCCGTGCGATATGCTTACGCGTAGGGTCACGTATACGCAACATGGAGAGCGACGCTGAGGAAACGTGTTCCGGAGATATCGAGCCAGCAGAGAAAGCACGTTCAGGCTTTTATCGCGGAAGAAAGACCATGTCGTATTATGAAGCGACAAGCTACGAAGCGTTCGCACGAGCGAAAACGAAGACCATTTATTCCACGTATATAGTTTCATGTTGCCGATCAGCTCAAACATCTTTCATTTAAAAAGGTAACAAGGATGCCATAAATGATTTGATTGATTGATATGTGGGGTTTAACGTCCCAAAACCACTATATGATTATGAGAGACGCCGTAGTGGAGGGCTCCGGAAATTTCGGCCACCTGGGGTTCTTTAACGTGCACCCAAATCTGAGCACACGGGCCTACAACATTTCCGCTCCATCGGAAACGCAGTCGCCGCAGCCGGGATTTGATCCCGCGACTTGCGGGTCAGCAGCCGAGTACCTTAGCCACTAGACCACCGCGATGATATGGAGTTCAAATAAAGAGTCAACGCATGAAAGGTGTCCGCCGTGCTACAGAAACAAGGCGGGACGTTTTGTAAAGCACGTCGTTTTTAGTTAAAATAACCGGCTGTTGACCCGGAAACCACGCCCCGCCATGGTGGTCTAGTGGGTATAAGGTACTCGGCTGCTGACCTGCAGGTCGCGGGATCAAATCCCGGCTGTGGCTGATGCATTTCCGATGGAGGCGGAAATGTTGTAGGCCCGTGTACTCAGATTTGGGTGCAGGTTAAACAACCCCAGGTGGTCGAAATTTCCGGAGCCCTATACACTACGGCGCCTCTCATAATCATATGGTGGTTTTGGGACGTTAAACCCCACAAATCAATCAAATCAAAACCCGGAAACCAACGGTTTCGATACCGGAGGCGGCGGTCCCATTTCGTTGGAGGTTATATGCCAGTGTGCTGCGCGGCTTCAGAGGGCGTTGGTGAACCCCAGGGGCTCGACATTATCCGGAGCCCTCCACCACGCTGTATTCCATCGCCCTAGTCGTTTTGAAGCATTGCGTCCAGCCAACAAGGCCGTAAAGAGATGTACTATACAGAATACAAACTCTGAGGAAAACGTTATGCAACAGTTGCTTGCAGAAAGGGAACGGTTGGAGGAGTTCGTTCCTTTGTTAGAGACAACCAAGGAAACCAGCAGACCGTTAAGCCAAGGAGACGATATGGAAAATTATTTTATGCTTTAACTGCAGTACAGTTGTAGTGTTTTCAACAGTGGTTAACATAAGGATGTTCAGTTTAACCGCAGTACAGCTTGTTACTTGAGGTAGTAACGCATTAATATTGTCACGCAGAGCATATACCAGTAAAACAAAGTGTTTAATCTTAAATCTGAAAAGGAAATTCAACTTCAGATATAAAGAAAAGAAACTGCAATGGTACTCGGTCAATAAAACAGTGCCAAATCAGAAAAACATAATCATCCTCTTGCTCACGTCTGACGCGCCAAAATTTCTTCAAAGTCTTCTGTGGCCCTTAGAATACACACGCTGCCTTAAAAAAAAATAATGACTCAAGCATGAGTAAGGGCGCAAACAAAAGCCGGTTTCGCTTCTTTGATTTTGTATTTCCCGCGCGCCCCCCTCACAGAAACGCGCATTCAAAGTTCGCTATGCGGTCGCCTATACTTACACCAACGGTTCACGGCGCAGCGCACGCCCAACATCCGGGGAAAGCTCATCCAAGCGGAAAACGTTCCTGGCTCTCAGAAAAAGAAGAGCTCAGGTAGTATACACACACGCTATTCTCGGCCATATTTTAATGCCCGATAATAAAAGATAAGAAGTTTCCTCGAACCGCGCGGTCCAGACACGTCATCGCAGGAGCCGGTTGGCGCGTACAAGTGGCACGTTAAATGAATACAGCGGGTATTATAGGCACTTAAGCGCGGGTTATCTTTATTATGAAAGGGGTACCCTCATTAGAAGTGATGCACAGAAACTTTACGGAGTGCAACAGGTTATATTCTCCCCCCTTTTTTAAGTGTTTTATTGATTGTCCGGAGTGTCGGAAGGCATCCTGAACCTCGCCACATGGTAACTGGAGAGAAAGAGGCGAAGAGAGAGAGAGAGAGAGAAAAGGAAAAGAGACAGCACGACCAATGGTAACAGATTGTTTGGCTATACTTGTTAACCGATTGCTGGGTAGACTATAGCTTAAGAGAAAGACATATGAGAATTTAGAGGAAAAAAATTCAGCGCGCAGACAATATAACATGTCAATGAGTATAAAACGTAGCACGCGCGCGCACGCGCGCACGCACGCACGCACGCACACACACACACACACACACACACACACACACACACACACACACACACACACACACACACACACTACAACTTTACTGTGCATAATCTATTTCGAGAAGAAATGTGAGGTGCAGTCTGTCCCTTTGTGAGCGAGCATCACTAACGTCTAAATTTCAGGTCAAGCTTGCGGTGATGACGCCAAAGTTTTAACTATCATTACGCGAATTACATGCTTCGAGAAGGATATGCCACTCTTAGGCATGTACAATCAACGTCAAAAGTTTAGGGACCACGAGAGAGAAGCAAAAGCTGAACGTTCCCACTGCTTGACCAGGTGGCCTTAAATTTAAAATTCCAACACGCACTGTTTACTTAGAGTGCATTAAGTCACAAATTGCTGATAAATCGACTGTTTTCTCAGAACTAGTGGTCACTAAGCTTTGGATGCCAACTTTACATACATCCTCTCAGTCATGATTTCAAAGCAAGCATTGACCCTTCTCCATGCACCCTATTCTCCTCTTCCTATCTTCATATGGCCCGTCGTTTATTTTTTTTACGCTCAAACTAATAGGCATACCTCTTCATCGACGCTTTTCCAGGCTACTATTTTATTCGATTTATTATTAATATTATTATTATTATTATTATTATTATTATTATTATTATTATTATTATTATTATTATTATTATTATTATTATTATTATTATTATTATTATTACTATTACTATTATTATTATTATTATTCGTGCGCGGTGTAGACTTCGGCCTTGCGGCACAATGTTAATGCGCTGCATTAAAGCCGCAAGGCAGCGCAAGTGCTTTTGCATTCATTGAGCTGAGTTACCCCATAGATCACTCCGTAGGGAAAAGCAAACAGATATCAGAGCCCCCACAGCGTCGCTCTATCTAGATGACTGGCGTCACCTCCTCGTTTAAAATTTCAAAAGGCGCCGCGCAGTAGATAACGGTCTACACAATGCATCGTGCGGCTGTAAGGGCCGGACGTGATAAAAGTTCGAAACTACGCGACCTATAGTATCGTATGCGCGATCGCCGTTGCGTTAGACGGAGAAAATCCGCATCGCTATACAACCTTGGTGGTCGCAAAGTGGCGAGAAAGTATGAATGTCTGAATAACATATTTCGTTTGTAAAATAAAAACAAAAAAAACATTAAGGTCTTGGGATTCAGCCAACGAGAAACGTGGCTGGAGAGTGGCTGTTATATACGCACGAAATGAAAAGCGAATATAAATAAACGGTGTCAAGGCAAAATTACTCGCCACAAAAGAGTAATCGCCACTTTGAATGTACCCTGTTTCAAGCTGATTTTTTTATTACTTTTTGCGTTATATCTGATTTTCGCTGCGAATTGTCAAATATTTACGGTGATTTTTTTTTTTTCAAATGAGACTTGTTGCCGGTATATTTTATAAATGTTGGCGTCTTCAATGATGCCAGCTACTGCTCTTTGCATACGTACAGAAATGAATGCCACAAAAGCGATTTTTTTTTATTATGAAAAACTCGGAATACAGTCACGTATCATTCACGTTTCTGAACAGATGACTTGTTCCTTCTGTTGGCTCAAAGATGAATGTATTTCTCTTTCTCTCTTTCTTTCTAGCTATCTTCTACTCTTTTTCTCTTGTTCTCTCTTTCTACCTTGCTATCTTCTTCTATCTTCTTCTCTCTTTCTACCTAGCTTTTTTACGAACGAATGGAGCCACGGCTATGTAGAAACCAATCCTTTGAATTCAAGTTGTGCCAAGACGTGCATGAGGTTCTCGAGTGATGAGTTATCTTACTTCATTCGAATGCCGACAGGGCATCAGTACGATTAGATTAACGCTTGGTCTATGCTTTAGTAACGATTGCTGCAGGGGCAATAGCATGAACTTCCGCAGGAGCAAAACACCATAATTTCTCGGCGCCGCAAAAATTGGGTAAATCCTGAAGGGTCAAGTACTCTGCAAGGGTAAATTTACACAGAGGTAAATTCTAGTACTCGTCAACGCTACATACCGTGCATAATACGAGTTAAAGGCTCATCGTTACTGCCTAAACCGTTATGTTTGGCCAAGCACATGCGTCAGAATGTACGACGAAATTCCCCAAAGTGCTGAAGTTTCTTACCTAAAATCGGAGACGCAAACACGCACCTCCAACGTATAGAGTTATCTATTTGAAACTCCACTGCTTGAGAGATATATCAAAGTGACGGTGTGTTCTAGTGCTCGGTGGAGATTTCGCGCTAAGTGATAGTTTATCACACCAGTCTTCAGTCAGGTCAACGGGACGGCTTTATGCTTTCCCATAGTAGAGTACCAAGTACTCTAAATCGTTAACCACTTATTCTATATACACACACAGCAGTGAAAAGTGAAGATTTTGCTGCGGATAGCAACAGCGCACATTGCGTGCTTCACCAGTCCCCATGTTTTCGGTGGGTGGAGTTGAAACGTCCTTCCCTACAAGTCCCTTATTTTCTAGACGCGAAGGCACGCCGGCGCGCGTTAGTTGGGGTGCATTAGGAGATTCCCCGCGTTCTTCTGGGAGTATACAGTGGTTCGGAGGAAGAAAGAAAAAAAAAGCGCTAAATTCTGCAGCTCATGAAGCAGCATGGCTAAACGCCGATTCTGAGACTTGGACCGAGTATGATATGTGGTAGGTACGCAAATGAGCATCCCTTGCAGGCCGGATTTTTTCTCGTAGTAACCATCGATCTCCTCATGAAAGAAGCTTACTACGGGATTCAAAGGACGCGCAAGTGATGGTCTTAGTGTGACGAGTTTCGATTCGTGGGGTGCTATTCTGGACAATGTATAATTCCGCCGTATTGTCAAATTTCGCAATGGCGGCATTTTAAGCCAATTAGAGAGGTCGTAGCAGCTCTTTTAGCCAATTAGCATCGATCGATGCTGTAATTTGACAACATGGCAAAATTCGACAATGTGCAGAATAGCACCGGTGATCACCCACAACCTGCGCTGAAGCAATGCAGGATTCGCTTGGCTCGGCTCGACCGGGTCTGTTTCGATATACCTCCACGAGTAAATCGCTGTAAAGTAGTAACTACGCTGTTGTCCAGCAGCTAAATCCACTCAAGCCCGAAGCCTCCATCAGTACGGCGTTTCGCACAACCAGCGCGTTGTTTTAAAACGCAAAGCCTATAGACAACAAACATGAAGTATTCTGAGGCGAGGTAAACAAGAGCGTCGGCCCATCAAACGAATTCGGTTGGCGCGCGTCAGCCGCATCTGAACCGCCAATAAATAGCCTGTGACTTGAGAATTCGTGCTTTCATAGGTTAAGAACTTCACGAATGACGAGAATAACAGTTAACTACACGGTCACCCGGTTAGCCCAGATCCACCATAATCCGTAATGTACCTATCGTTGAGTGACTTAAAATTGCCTCGTCGGCGTTTTCAGCTTTGAGAAGGTGATTCTTAAGAGAGAAAGGAAGAGAAAAGTGAGCCCCGTAACTGTCTGCTTCAATGAGCGACACCTCAACAGTAGCTCACAAGGGATGGTGGTGAGGAGGGATAAAAGGGGTAGGAATAAAGGTGTAGAAAAGAGAAAGAGGCGTGAGGTGGTAAGCCAGAGAGAGCGACGACAAATCGTGGGGATAGGAGAGACAGGAAAGATGGAAACACGGTCACAGGAGTCCGAGCACGGGGCACCACTTGCGAGAGCTCTTGTCGGCGTCGGTAGATGGCGCAAAGCAAGTCCAGTCGGTCAGAGCTACACTGTCGTCGAAGGTCGTCGGCGTGAGGAGGTGACGTAGGGCGAGCCTTGAGGAGCAAAAAAGGCAAACACCAGCATTGCACTAGGGACCCGTGCGTGGCATTCTGTGCGAACACAGCCGTGCTGACCACCCCACTCGAGAGGCCAAGTACAAAGAACAAGGCCGCGTAGGCATGTTTGTGTACGTCGCGTCGAAACAGGGCCGGCAGGCGCGCGCTTGGACCTTTCATCTCCCCGCGCTGCTTTTTGTACGCGCGAGAACGCTTTACACCGGCACAGCGAGGAGGACGAGAAGCGAACAGCGTTCGGCAACATTCCTGCGGGTGGCGACCAAGGCCCGGCGTCTTGTTCAGCCAGACACGGCTGGGCGGTCGGGCTAGCCGTCGGGAGCGGCGGCACCGCGGCCTCCGAGAGAGAACCGCGTTGAGCGCGCCATGCGTCAGCGGCCATAATATTCCTCAGTAACGAGCCATTGGTCATCGATTTGGAGAACACGAGCGCTTTATTTCAGGAAACATAGACAGACAAACAGGGATCCACACAGCACAGGCGCTGATGTTTTGGTTGTGTGTGTATCCTTTTTTTCTGTCTGTCCCTGTTTTCTAAATTTTTGAGCTAGTGTTATCAAGATCATGCGCAACTAACTGGCCCGTCAGTACTCTTTGAAAAGCCGATACTCAATTTGTTTCGGCACATAACAGTGTATATTAGCATTCACCTCATTGCGATTACGAAAATGTGTCCTACCCTCGTAGTCCTCACGCCAGTGGCGTAAGTAGAATTGTTTTTCGCAGGAGAGGGGGCACCTTCTTAATATCGAAAAGGGGGGGGGGAGAAACCCTTTTGAAATGGTCGTTTTTCGCTCTGTGTGCCTGCCATGGCGAAAAAAAAGTTCGAGGGAGAGGGGTTGCACGGGTGCCACCCCATTGGCCACGCCACTGCCTCACTTAACTTTTATTCGTGTGCAAGACCTTTATTAGCTTCTTTGATCGTCTCACTAGTTTACCAATTAGCAACTCACACGGCTAGAAAGTTTTAAACGAACCTTTGTGCTGAACGACGGTACGGTGTTTCCGTACTTACCGCACGTGAAAAGCCACGTATAGCGAGGAAGGGGGGAGGGGGTGCCTAATGTATGTCAATATGCTAGTGTACCGCGTTTTGATGGCCTCGAGAACAGTCACATTCTGTTAGTTACTGCGCAGTTGTCGTTCTACACCGATTGCCGCGGTTGGTCTCTTCGTGGTTATTTAATCTTGTCAATGGCTTTAAGTGGATTCGCTGTTTCGCGCATGAGACATATGCAATCGGCAAGTTTTTCCTTATATTTGGCTTTCGTCGGAAGTCTCCGTCTTTAACGCCTGCCTCAGTTATTCTATCAATAACCTTAGCCGACACAATTCATTTCAATAGCACGTTACAGTTCATTACAACAGCAACCGTACGCGATATTACCGCTGTTGTGCTTCTTATGCCGCACACATTTTCACTACCTTTCCCATACACATCTATTT
The DNA here is from genome assembly GCF_043290135.1 of Rhipicephalus microplus. Lineage (NCBI taxonomy): Eukaryota > Metazoa > Arthropoda > Arachnida > Ixodida > Ixodidae > Rhipicephalus > Rhipicephalus microplus. The sequence continues at coordinate 253,894,976 of NC_134700.1, read as the reverse complement.
TCAGCAGGCTAACATTTCCGGGCATTTCATTTTACTCTCTCTCTCTCGGGCTCCTTCTTATACTGGACCTCTACACCGTGTATAAAAGTGAGACACGGTGATATATCCTCACGTCTGGGTTTTCAACCCCGCCATTCTATACTGTTTGCTGCAGAAGTGTGCCTTATAATCCACAGTTGTACGTATCCTACGCAACACGTACTAGTAACAAATCAATTGTCATCAGTTACATTTTCTTCTAACTTTGCAATATCAACGACTACTTTCACAATACTACAACGTTTCCAGGTGATTCAATTACATATTTCAATTACTTTCAATTACTTTCTATCAATTACCTTTTTTTTTCAAAATCAATTTGTAACCATTGCTCTATACGGCAGTTCTAGTCCCGAAAAGTGGGCAGCCGCTCTGAATGGTCCCCCGTCGTGACATACGGGAGTCCATATAGACTCCCTACAGAGCCAATTTGTACATTTTTTTTCTTTGCCTTAACTGCAACCCCTTACCCTAGCGCCAGCAGCAGCGAAGAGAGAAACTCAATATAGAGGTCATGGCAACCGGCACGGCAGTCCAACTACAAGCTGATGCGCAAGGTGGTATAATGCCACACTCCCCTGAAGCGCACCGCCATTGAGAAAGTGTTCAGTGTAGCAACGTAAACGACGAAACTCGGAACGTTTCACGCCCATTAGCACTGGAATGAAAAGTTCCAAGTTTCGTTCCAGTGCTGATTCCTGTTAACGGCGAAACGCAGAATAATGATCGGCAATTTGGAAAACAACTCCTGTCGGAAGTTTGCAACGTGTACACTGTATCACAAAAGCCACAGAAAGACATCCAGCCTTGTCTATACCATGCAAGTCACAGTAGTTTTTTGTAGCTTGAGTAAACTTGTGGTAATATGATAAGAAAGAGAGCGAGAGAGAGAAAAGAAAACAGCTTTATTGAAAATTCTTGCAGAATCGAGGAAAGTAACGCAAAAGTAAAGAATTACATTTCTTTAATTACACCGTTATTTTTCTAGTGTCTTAATTGACCTTTAAAATAATTTACACTTTGACGAAAATATTTATAACTGTAATCGGTAATAATTTTCTTACTTGCTGTAACTTGTACAAGTCTGCTTACATCATCCAACCGAAAACTCGAACAAAAGACTTAGTGTTCAATAAAAGCTATTGTATAGCTCGCGGGGCACTTCACTACTCAAGGAAAGGAAGCACTTCTCTCGGCGTGTCAAGCACATGCGTGTAACTTCGAGACTGCATATAATGCAGTGGCGACTCATTCCTGAAGCGAACAACGTCGGGCGATACATGGAAACCTCAGCACGGTGCAGGCGTTTCGGCCGATGTATCATTGATTCCCTGTTTGTAGCTTCTTCGCTTACTTCCAATGACTTGAGCGTTATCAAAAGTGTTGGCTTAATGATAAAGGAGAATAAGCAATATAGAAACGAAGATGCAAGAAAACTAACAAATATCGTGTCCTGTTTGCTGTATTGACTTAAATATGTAGAGATAGCGAAGCTAACTAAAACAAGTCCACGAGGCTTGGCTGTTTCTCACACAGCGTAAGCGAACGACCGCGTGCGTGGTCATTCGGCCAGCACAAAGAAAGAAAGAAAGAAAGAAAGAAAGAAAGAAAGAAAGAAAGAAAGAAAGAAAGAAAGAAAGAAAGAAAGAAAGAAAGAAAGAAAGAAAGAAAGAAAGAAAGAAAGAAATTTCCATGCGTACCCGGAGTCTCAAGAACCAGTTGTACGATACAGCAGCTAGTACTGTTTCTAGAAACTTCTTTTTGCATAAAAGACGTGCATTATAACGACCATCTGTGATCCTTATCACACACTAAGCACAAATTTACAAAATTCGCGGGAGTAATGCCAATATGACCAAAGAAATGCGGACACCATGCTTTTAACGTGTCGACAAGCAACGAGATGTCAGAAAGAGCGCCTTCGCATACAACACCTGATGAAGATGCACATGTGAGCGCCGAAGCTGCCCTGGATGCGGAGTTCCTGGTCTCAAATTACACTGGAATCGGGCTGCCTAAGACGGTACGTAGTATCTGCAGCAACGGAGCGGTTCGCACTATCTCACACCTTTATATGTTCGCGAACGGCCAAAAACGGGCCAGTCGCTTTCTGTAAGCGCGAAGCCAGCGACGGCAGAGGCGGCGGCGATTTCGCTAGCTATTCGAACTAAAGAGGCAGAGAACGCCTCCGCAATATTCTTGTCCGATTCCCAGGATGTCTGCAGAATGTTTCTCCGTGGTGCACTACCAAATTCCGCCTTGATAATACTAGGTGACGGGCTGATACAGGACCATGCTATAATTTGGTGCCCAGGCCACGAGGGTATCTAGGGTAACGCGCTGGCGCACAGTTTCGCAACCGAGTGAACAACGACACCGATAATCAGTACGAACCTTGCACTGCAGGCCACATACTGGAGCGTCAACGGAATATAAGACAGCGGTACGCCCCACCGCAAAAATCGCTTAAAGTTGACGAAGCTCGCCAGCTAATACAAATTCAGGTTAACATCTATCCACATTTGGAAAGGTGGCATAACATAAACCCCAATGCATATGTAAACTGCGAGTCACGATCGACGTTGCAACACGTCACATGGGACTGCCGGAACGAGCTTACGGAGGTTCAATCGCCTCTGATACTCACGCTACTGGGGGAGCCTTGGGAGGCCGTCCTCGCCCGACCTGACCTGAAAACCCAAAGGGGTCTCCTGGATCAAGCCGGTTAAGCTGCAGCGGCCACTGGTGTCCTGGAATGGGGAAACCACCCTTGACATTTTCCCCTCCCTTTTTTTTCGTTTTTTTCCATAAATGAAAATGTATCATCTTCATCCGTCGCTAAGGCTAGTCCAGCACGTTCTTGTACGCGAAAGCACGTGCGATCAGTCACCATCCACCGATGACGTAACGGAGCGCGCAAATCCGTCTTGAGGACAAGCTAGTTCTTTGTATGCACGACGTGAATATAGTTAAGGGCCGTCTCGTTCATCGCCGGTAACAAACAGGGTTAAGCGAATTCCTGCGCGGGCTGGCCGAGTCGAGCCCGCGCACAGCTCCTTCGTCCCTGTCTCACGGGGCGTTCAGACCGTGCATCGTGACCCCGACGTCACGCTTCGCTCAGCCAAGCAGATAAGCGCGCACGACGCAGGCGTAACAATACAGGCAGGCGCGCGCGCTTTGCAAGCCGCATAACACGGAGCTTGGAGACTCCGCACCACGGAACCATACTCTCCGCATGCCGCGGGGCCGAAAATGCGGCTCTCCCAAATTCGTTCCCGCGCTTCCACGCCCACCTTCCACGTGCGGTCGGGAACGGCAGCGTGCGCGCAATCGGGCCCCCTCGAGAGCGCTTCTCTCCTCTCTCGACTTGATCCGTTCGTCTCACAATCCAAGCAGCGGAACTGTACATAAGCCGCACCCAGTGCGGGAGGCGCAATGTTTTGTTTCTTTATTTTTTGTTAATTATTTACATTCTCCAAGGTGGGTCTCCCTCCCTGGTGGTGTACCGTGCCGCGCAGCCCCGTTCAACTCACGGAGGCAGGGCTGCAGGATCGCGCCCTCTCTACACGAAGGTATCTCCCGTAACGACAGCCTTCCTGCGAACGCGCAAGACCTCCGCGGTACACCACACATATACGCGGGAGCCTCCCGTTTTTTTTTTTTTTTTTTTTTTTTGTAGTCAGTCTTCCGCCCCGCCGGGTCTGTTATGATTTACAAACACGGCCTCGAGACCTGCCACGCATTCTCGCCGCCAAGTCTATCTCGGTTCCTCGGCATGGCGCGGTGTTCTTGCGCCCGATCCTGAAGGCCCAGCGTGCGGAGACGATAAACAAGTCACACATTGAATAAGGCACTCGTGTTTGGTGGGAGCGGGGGCCCTCGATATAAAAACGCGACCCGCCCCTACACGCTCACCACCCACCGCGAATACGGTGGTGGTTTAGGGTGGCGGACCGAAGCGAACGAGAAGCCCGGTGGTATAACCGCTCTGCGGTGTATTGCGCGTTGCATCTTAATACTTTTTTGCGGACGTGCACCGGGGGCACAGGAATTTCCGGAACCACCGCATTGTGTCCTATCCCCACGCACTGGAGGAGTGTTTTGACTATTTGTGCCTGTGGCGGGGCGCTTAATATAGTGGCGAGGATGAAATGGGCTCGGGCTGCCAATGTCGCTACCAGCGGGGCTGCAAAAGAGACGTCATACCACAGGCCACATCTCTAGGTAAATTCACCCTACCAGCGCTTCCTCGTGCCACGTACTGCCGATTTGTTCGTTTTTCGTTAATTCTGCCTCTGCTTCTTTTTATCGAGTAACCACCACGCAATGCGACTGTATATATACTCCAGAACTCTAGTGAAGTGGTATTTGTTTGCCTACACCGGCTGAATTATAGAAGGATGCGGTAATGCTGTTAGGAAAGTTGCTGGAGGTTCGTGCCAGGAAGTATACCGTAATTGTTGAAGACCTCGTTTGATTTAGGGCAAATTGAAATAAAGGGGGTGGGGTGGGGGGAAAGAAAAGGTGGAAGTTGGATGCTCTTCTGCAGAAGAGGGTGGCCATACGCGAAGTGCGTGACATGTAGCCAACAAACAAACAAACATAAGAAACGACATCGCGGTAGGTAGCGAATAACGGGGCTCGCTTCTTTCAGATACATATAGGTCGTGTCATATATCCGAACACGCAGAACCCACGTTGTACGAGCGGTGATTGTGAAGGCCACAGCAAGGAATTCCCTGCGTATTGTAGCCTCTCTAGACCTTCTACCAACGGTAATAACTCGCATTCCAACCCGACGAACACCTGGCGAACATCGCTGCAAAACGTAGTATATACGAGAAGAACGTCTCGAACAGTTCAACGACTTCGTAACGGCTCGAGCGCTGATTGTCTACGTAAACAAAAACAACGGTAGAAGTGTGAGTACGGTTTCCAGACTTCTCACGCGATAGCTATGAAATAAAAGCACTCTTTTACTGTGGACTTTATTTAATTATGAACGAATGCGAGCGAGAACTTGAAATTTCAACGTGGTCCTACTGAGACGCCGATCGAGTTCTATTTAAGAGTCCGACAACTTTCTCATCATCTTGTGGAAAAGCGGAATGAGATCTGTCGATCTCATCCCTCAAGTACACGGGCCGCCCTTATGAGTCGCGCCACATGTGCCGCTCCGTGCTCCTATAGGCAATATTGATCAATTGCGCGCCTCCATGCCGGAGCACGGCACCGCGTTTTTTGTCCCCTCCTCTTGTCATGCCCACGTCAGCAGGGAGAAGGCGCACAAAGCGCAAACTTCTCAAAACGCAGCAGAGGCACCGTTTTCCTTTCTGATTCAAATGAAGTGAATGGCACCGGTGTAGAGACTTTCTGTTGTGCTTCGCTTCTTTGAGAGAAGGGACTAGTGTGCTGGAGTTTATGAGGAGCCGCCGAGCAACGCGAACTTCTGCTCGCATCTTACTAAGCCCCTGCACGGATGCTCCTCCACGAGCAGCGCTCGTCACTAACCGAGTGCGCGAAAATACTCCCACGCGAATTAATAGAGCATCTACCATACTCCCAAAACTGGTATTCCCAAAATAAATAAATAAATAAATAAATAAATATATATATATATATATATATATATATATATATATATATATATATATATATATATATATATATATATATATATATATATATATATATATATATATATATATATATATATATATATATATATATATATATATATATATATATATATATATATATATATATATATATATATTGCTGGCTGAATGCTCGTAAGCGAAATAGAATAAAACACTCTGGTGATTATGAGGCAAGCCGTACAATACATAGGATCCAAAAATTTTGATCACGCCAGTTTTTGACATGCACCTCAAGTAGACGGGCTTCTAGAACTTTAGCCTCAGTCAAAAATGCGACAGCCGTAGCCAGGATCAAACCCGCAACCTTCGGGTCAGCAGTCGTGAACCGTAACCACTGTATCGCCGAGGTAAAAGTAGGTAGTAAGGAAATAAACGGCAGTACAAGTGAAAATTGGGCCAGTCTGTGACTATTCCCGTCGAAATAGCAGGAAAGAGAGAACACAGTGAATTTAACATTCCATCGGTGCAAGCTGCGATTTCATCGAGAAGAACTTCGGGCGAACCATCAGTTTGAGACTTGTGACGAAGACCTCTTTAGTGGAAGGCCCCCGTATAATTAATTTTGAACGCCATCGTTTTCTTAACGAGCGCGCGAAACAGAGTACGAATATGTTTTGAATTCAATCGTAATCGAAATGCGAACTTCGTGTGTGAGAACCCGACCAGCAACCACTTGCTTAACAATACAACGCCAGAGCTGTGGCGAGTTCTGTGGCCGTAGCGAATTTTAAACTCAGAGTTGACACGATTGTGCAAGCAGTGTGGAGAACGTTCCACTTCGCGCAAGCTGCATTTCGGTTGTGTGGCAGATAACAGCAATAAACCTGAACTACGGATTTTTCTACTTTTTACCTTTGCACACAGAAAGGAAAACTTTCCAAAGACACTGTTAAATTCAGTGCAGTTTTATTTCTTTGCTATTTTTGCGTTAACATGTCAACTCTAATAAAGGCAGCGCCCAGTCGCGATGGTCTAGTGGCTAAGGTACTCGGCTGCTGACCCGCAGGTCGCGGGATCGAATCTCGGCTGCAGCGGCTGCATTTCCGATGGAGGCGGAAATGCTATAGGCCCGTGTGCTCAGGTTTGGGCGCACGTTAAAAAAAAACCCACGTGGTCAAAACTTCCAGAGCCCTCCACTACGGCGTCTCTTATAATCATATGGTGGTTTTGGGACGTTAAACCCCACATATCAATGAATCAATAAAGGCAGCGTAAACAACGGAAAAGTCACAGCGCAAAAAAAAAAAGAGCTGACGACCCTTTTAAAAGCAATCTTGGCTACTTGAGTAGATACAAAATTTCGTAGCGCACGTAGTTCTTGACTGCCGATCTGCACGCGATGGCTGTACATTCAGCATGCGGGCAAGCAGGCCACACATGCTGGAAAGCACTCGGTTTTTGCACCAAGTCCAAACAACGACAGGACACCCTTTTCCCGACCGGGCGCAAATTCCGGCCCGTGTAGAAGTAGAGGTTGTTGCGCCTTTGTGTAGCGTGGTGCGGACTCGGGCCATCCGAGTCCCCGGAGAGGACGAGTAGAGAAGCCGGAGAAGGAGAAAAAAATGTTTATATACAGTATTTACATGGTAGCGTGGTACAACATGAAAAGAGAATCACCCACGAGCGCCTCTGCGCTAGCGTTTTTATACATCGTCCGCCTTCCCAAGATCCCTTGCAAAGATAATTTATGCGCAGGATACTCCAATGAGATCGTCGTCTTCCTCTCCGGCCCCGAAGAGGGAAAGCCAAACACCGCCTCCCTCTGAACCTAGGAAAGGGGGCAAGGCATGCCCAGTTCGCTGTTTGGTGAGGGAGACCCCACGCGCCAGCGTGGCACCACAGTGAGATGACGTGGAATCCCAGGCGCAAAGTCGCTCCCTGATGCAGCCAGGTTGACTCAAGCAAGGCAGAACACCCCGTACAGCTGCTGGGTCGACGCTGCTTCGGAGTGTTGCTCTCGGCGGCTGACAAAAACTTGGCCAACGACTTTTGTGTCAAGAGGAGCCGGCGACGTGGTTTTTCCCGATTGTCCGCGTCCGTCGCCGTCCCGGTGCAGGGTTGACTCATCAACAGCTGCCAGGTGCCAGCAGGCCGCGAAGACCACGTGGAACTTGGGCGAGGCACAACAGCACCCCCGCCGCCAGATGATACATCGGGAGGTCGAGTTGTTCCATGCAGCTCGGCCGGGTCGATGTCGGCGACGTTCCGGCAAGGCTCTTGCTTTCTCGAAGGGCCTGGTCAAACTGGAATGCTCCAAGAGCTGGCCTCTGCGCCCCGCTTCGGTGAAAAGTGGGTGACAAGCTCCAAGAAACGACCTTTGTCAGCCACACACAATGCGACAAGCACCGCGTGCACGCCACTCTCATCGCCAGGCCTCAGATTTTACAAAGCAAACATCTTATCTTAATAACTTAAGCTCAAGGAAACAATGTGCATACCAATCGGGACAAGTGTCCAGTAACTCTTTCATACGTAATTCCATTTGGAATCGAGATAACATTATAATCAAGCTAAACAAGCAAACTGTAGAGCTCGGGACAACGAGGGAGTCAGTAAAAAATTTCTCTATGCCCTCACTGTAACACATTGAAAAAAAAAGTACACATAAACTAGGTAAAGGTAAACAAAAAAAATCAAACAAACCTTCCGCGTCTTTTGACGAGTCAAAACGCTCGACTTAGGGCGTCTGCATTTGTATGAAGGCCACCTCTCTTGTAGCGCACCTCGAAATTGTGCTGCTGCAGTGCTATGCTCCATCTGAGCAAACGACCATTCTTAGGTGACATTTGGTGTAACCAGGTTAGTGGAGAGTGATCAGTTTCTATAATAAACTTAGAGCCAGCAACATAGCAGCCTAGTTTTTGTACGGCCCAAACAATGCAAGCACATTCTTTTTCCGAAGTGCTATAAGCCTCTTCCCTGCTGCTCAATTTGCGACTCAAATACAAAACCGGCCGCTCCTCTCCACTCTGGTCCGTCTGACATAGCACTGCTCCTAAACCGCGTTCGCTTGCATCACACTGAATAGTGAAAGGTTTTGCAAAATCCGGTGCCCTCAAGACGGGTTTCTCACTCAATGCGTGCTTCAGCTTCTGAAAAGCGTCTTCCTTTTTAGAGTCCCATTGAATGTTCACAGGTTCGGTCTTGCGTAAACTATCTGTCAAAGGGCTGGCAATCTCGGAGTAATTCGGGACGTAATGCTGATAGTAACCTGTGAGGCCGAGGAATGCTCTCATCTCGGTCTTAGTGCTGGGACGACGATAACCGACCACCGCGGCTACCTTGAGTTCGGACGGTCGACGACGCCCATTTCCTACAATGTGCCCTAAATAGCTTACTTCAGCACAGCCCAAATGACATTTCTCTCTCTTTACCGTAAGACCTGCATTTTTGATCCGTTCCAAAACCATCCGAAGGTGTTCAACATGGTCTTCCCATTTGTCCGAAAATATCGCCACATCGTCTAGGTAAGGCAGCGCAAATTTCTCGAGCCCGTGGAGAACCTTATCCATCAGGCGGCTGAAACAATACGGTGCGTTCTTGAGCCCAAAGCTCATCATCAAAGGACGAAAAGTGCCCAGGGGTGAGATAAAAGCAGCGTATCGACTCGCGCGCTCTGTCAAAGGGACCTGCCAATACCCCCTAACAAGGTCTAGCGTAGAAATGTATTTCGCCTTAGACACTGTCTCTACCCTCTCTTCAATGTTAGGAATAGGGTAAGTCTGGTCGATTGTTACAGAGTTCAGGCGGCGATAGTCCACGCATGGCCTTGGATCACGGCCCGGAATCTCAACCAAAATCAAAGGCGAGGTGAAATCACTGTCTGCTTCGATGATAACACCTAGGTCGATCATGCGGCGAATTTCGGCCTCTAGTATCTCTCTCTGTCTAGGTGACACCCGATACGGCTTACAGCTGATCGGCTTGTTAACCGTCAGCTCAATGTCGTGCTTAATCACATCCGTTTTGCCTGGCTTCTCGGAGAAAACGGTAGCGAATTCCTGTACTAAAAGCTCTAAATCTTCCTCTTGAGCCTTACTTAGGGTGTTCCCTGTGTCTACCCTATCTGACAATGTGCTGCTGACCGTGCCATCGGAAAGACAAAGGATTTCCGCGCCCTCGTCCTCAGGAACATTGAGTGCAAGGTTTACTACTGCTTTTCGTCGCATGTAGGGTTTCATTAGGTTACTGTGATACACTTTGGGGCATTTCCGGCCCCACTTTACCTCGTAGTTGGTGTCTGAAAGCACTGACATCACTGTCGCTGGTCCCTCCCATTGTACGTCCAGCTTGTTTTTTCTTGAAGGGCACAACAGCATCACCTCATCGCCCACTCTAAAGACTCGCTTTCGAGCTGACTTATCGTAACGGGCCTTGGAAAGCGCCTGTGCTGCGCGCATGTTGCTCTCCACCACTTCGCGTGTAGTCCCCAGTCGCCCCAATAAATCCAGTACATAGGAAACCACATTAGGGTCCTCCCCATATCCAGTCCATGACTCTCGTATCAAGTGCAGCGGACCTCTCAAGTTCCTGCCGTAGACAAGTTCAGCCGGACTAAAACCCGTACTCTCGTGTGGGGCCGACCTCAGAGAAAACATCGCAGCTGGTATACACCCCTCCCAGTCACTTTTATGCTCAAAGCACAAAGCTCGCAAAACGCGTTTCATGACCGAGTGCATGCGTTCCACAGGGTTCGACTGTGGATGGTGAATAGAGCTATGCGCGATTTTTATCCCGCAGCGTTCTAGGAATGTAGTCGTAAGGCAGCTTGTGAACACACTTCCGTTGTCACACTGTATCTCCGAGGGAAAACCCACCCGAGAAAAAATAGACAACAATGCGTCCACCACGCATACTGAACTCAACTCTTTCAGTGCGATTGCCTCCGGGAACTTGGTGGCAACGCACAGCGCGGTCAGGACGTACCGATATCCTGATTTAGATGGAGGCAGAGGCCCCACGATGTCAATCACGAGCCGACGGAAGGGTTCTGTGATTATTGGCACTAGTTTCATTGGTGCCTTCCATTTGTCTGTTGATTTTCCTATCCGCTGACAAGTGTCGCATTCACGGACAAACATCTCTACATCCTTCCAGCACCCGGGCCAGTAGAACTCCTGAGCCAGCTTAGCTTTCGTTTTCTTTATACCTAAGTGGCCCGCCCAGGCGTTGCTGTGGGCCAGGTCGAGAATGTTCCGCCGGTATTTTAGTGGAACTACCACTTGGTTGTAGACCCGCCCTTTAGCGTTCTCATACCTGCGATGCAACACCTCGTTTTGGGTGTAGAACGAAACGTTCTTTCTAGAGTTACCTTCCTTATGTATGGCATCTAGCAGCATAGAGAGTGCGAGATCCGCCTTTTGATCGACCACTAGCGTTGCACGGTCGGTTCTGGCTAGCTGACACCAACTGGTGGACGCGGGTGTTAACACCGAGCCTGTCACCAAGTCCTCGTTTTCGGGCGTTAGAGATATTTCCTCGCTGTTGCCGACCATAGCCCCAGTTTCCGTCTCGACAACTCGCATGGCAGACTCATTTTCCGTCGCAACTACCTCAGGTTTTCCTACACTGCCCTCGGACGTCTGTTCCCCAGAGGGTGAGCTGCTCAGCTGTTGCGTCAGCTCGCGCGCCTTCGAACGGGTAAGGGCCATGCAAGCTATTTCGGTGGCAAATGATTCTCCACGTGTTTTTAACATTTCCTCAGACTTATTTGAAAATAGGTAAGGGAAGTGCTCCGGAAGGTTGGCTGAAATTGCTGCTTCCGTACACAATTGGCCGAAAGGGCCCTCGATTACAACCCTCGCTATCGGTAGGCAGACGCTTTGCTTTTCTGCCACTTGCCGAATCCAGGCACACTCTCCTATATAGTCTTCGGAAGATACGCAACTTGGATGCGCTACATCCATTGTGGCCGCCGAGTCCCTCAATACCCTACACATTCGGCCGTTCACTGAGAGTGTCCTCATGTAAGGCTTCAACAGCTTTAAGCTATCCTCTGACTCCTGAATTGTGGCAAATGCCATGTGCCTCTTACAGCTCCTGGCCATGTGGCCCTTTTCTCCGCAGCTGTAGCAAACAACTGGCTTCCGCGCTTCTAACGCATGCGCTATGTCACCCGGCGCCTTTGAACCTGATGAAGGTGCCGCCTTAGTCCCCTCACTGTCCTTTCCCTGCTGACTGTCTAATAACTTGGAATTCTCGGGTTTCCAGTTATTTCTTGCAAACCTCTTGCGTCCCTGGTTTCCCGACCAGCTTTCTACCTTTTCATTTTTTTCCGAAGTTCGTGGTGTACTGCGGAGACTACGGCGTGAGCAGTAATCTTCGGCGAGTTCTGCTGCCCTGTTCATGTCTACGTCTTTCATCCTATCCTGCACCCAAAGCCTTACCTCCTCGGGAATTCCCCGGTAAAACTGCTCAAGTACCATCAACTCAATGACCTTGTCATGGTTGCCATAGACTTGCGCGCTTTTGAGCCATTCTTCAAAGTTGGCTCTAATTTGGTAGGCATAGTCTGAATGAGATTCGTTGCCCCTCTTAGAGTGCCTGAACCGCAGGCGGAAAGCCTCTGTCGATAGGCGACATTTTCGTAGCAATGCAGCCTTTACCCTGTCATACACCTCGGAGTCCTCTTTATTCATTCTTGCGATAACATCGGACACTTCGCCTGGTAGTACGCATATCAGTTTTTGTGGCCAAGTCTCCCTACTAAACCCTGCATTTTCGCATGCTCGCTCAAAATGCACGAGGTATAATGCAATGTCGTCACCCGCCTTGAAGGTGTGGATTAGATCCTTTATCTTTGATTCTCCACCCCCTGAATTTCGATTTCCCACGGACATACGAAGCTCCAGTTCTTTCAGACGGATTTCATGTTCTTTATCCTCGCGATCCCTCCTTATTTCCTCCTCTCTCTGTTCACGGGCTAAGCGCTCACGCTCCTCTTTCTTTGCCAAAATGGTTTCTCTGGCCTCAATGGCCTCTTCTAAACTCACTTCCTCTTTTCCCAAGTGCTCCAAAATTTGTTGTTTTCTTTTAACCGAGCCGACCGAAATATTCAGCTCCTGACAAATTTCGAGGAGTTCTTGGACCTTAAACTTCTCCATCTTAGATATGCACACCGTTTCTCTTCTAAGGTAATTTTGCCCACGAGCCACCCAATTCTTGGTCTGCGAATCAAAATTTACCACAATCACCCTACCACGTTACCGACCATCTGCGCTAACGAGTCTGGCGAAAAGAAGAGCAAACACGCGGCACTCACCACTTCGATGCAGCCGACGCAGGCGAATCCCATAAGCTGCCAGCCACTGTTGCGCCTTTGTGTAGCGTGGTGCGGACTCGGGCCATCCGAGTCCCCGGAGAGGACGAGTAGAGAAGCCGGAGAAGGAGAAAAAAATGTTTATATACAGTATTTACATGGTAGCGTGGTACAACATGAAAAGAGAATCACCCACGAGCGCCTCTGCGCTAGCGTTTTTATACATCGTCCGCCTTCCCAAGATCCCTTGCAAAGATAATTTATGCGCAGGATACTCCAATGAGATCGTCGTCTTCCTCTCCGGCCCCGAAGAGGGAAAGCCAAACACCGCCTCCCTCTGAACCTAGGAAAGGGGGCAAGGCATGCCCAGTTCGCTGTTTGGTGAGGGAGACCCCACGCGCCAGCGTGGCACCACAGTGAGATGACGTGGAATCCCAGGCGCAAAGTCGCTCCCTGATGCAGCCAGGTTGACTCAAGCAAGGCAGAACACCCCGTACAGCTGCTGGGTCGACGCTGCTTCGGAGTGTTGCTCTCGGCGGCTGACAAAAACTTGGCCAACGACTTTTGTGTCAAGAGGAGCCGGCGACGTGGTTTTTCCCGATTGTCCGCGTCCGTCGCCGTCCCGGTGCAGGGTTGACTCATCAACAGCTGCCAGGTGCCAGCAGGCCGCGAAGACCACGTGGAACTTGGGCGAGGCACAACAAGGTGCTCGAAAACAGCCAAGCACGAAGCCACGCACAAGATAGATAAGGAAGGAAGCGCTGCGACCAGGACCCGCACTCTCCACGTGTTCGAACACTGTGCCATCAGTACCGTGCAGTGTTGCAGAAACTGAAGCAGGCGTCAGATAACGAAGCCTCCACTACGATTCGAAAATGTTTTCTTCAAGCTTCTGCTGACATGGGTTCTCAATGTCACCCTGCTGCACAGGCTTGTGAGATAGATGTATGACGGGGAAGGGGGGGGGGGCAGCTCCCTCCCTCCCTCTAAGGAAGTTTGACGGAAGTCCAAATCCGTCCCTTGAGAAGTCCCTGCCCTCGCGTACTCTATAGGCCTGTTAGGACTCCGCAACTGCCCTTTCAGGTTAACAGCTGTGGCCGCACGACTCACCAGACCTCCTAAACGTGTTCTAGATGGTCGCACGTGCGGACCATCCCGAGGACGAACGGACACGTGACGCACGGTTTTATGTAACAGCGCGCAGAACGTTCCTCCCCCAGCTGTCATGCGGAAATTGCATCAAGAACAAAAACCGAAGCCAGGTGAGTGGCTATATTTAGGAAAAGTAAAGAAAAAGGGCAACGGTCTATAGGAAACTAAGGACTCACCTAAAGAAATCTCTGTGCGTGCAGCTGTTCCTGATACGTATTACATATGACAGATTTACGTGAAATCCCACCTGATTGATATGGCGCTCTCTTTATGGAGCGCCACTTCGACAGTGTTTGTAGGACTTTCCCACTTTTTGAAGGTAAACGACGTAAAAAAAAAACAGGGCTACGAAAAGCAAGCACACATTATATACAAGCGTCAACTAGCCCAGTCAGCGACTTTATTAAGTTATGTCTCTTACTTCACTTCACTGGTTCAATTTCACTGCTCATTTTGAAAGCTGCAAGTAATTTCTATTGGTAGACTGTAAGTAACGCACCGACCCCGGCAAAGAAAGCAGAACCCGCATTAGTACAAGAGAATATTCATCGTATGGCGTGAGTTCCTGTGCTAATTGGCAACAGTTCAATCTTGACAGTTAACAACATTTAAGTTCACATTTCATATCACTAAGTCTGACAGTTCACCGCAACGTCAAGTAATTCGCTCCCTGCTCACTTCACACCCCCAACACACACACACACAAAAACGTAATTCCAACGCACGTTACGTACAGGTGGCACAGTCCCATGACTCGTATACAGCACAAGCGTCACGAACGTTTGCAATACTGCCACGGTGATCACGACTATATGGTAGAAAAAAACAAAAATTTGCAATTTACCATAGATACACGAGGCCGTACGACTGAAAAACAGATGACAAACGGCTCAAGCAACGCTCGCATCTCACTTTTCTTCTTCGCTCTACGAAGTGCTACTCTGACGGCTCACTCATACACGAACGTCTCGTAACAATATTTCACTCAAAAATGTACAACAGTTACCATCAGGTCAATTGAGCTTGAGGAGACAGCACAAGTCCGCTTCCTTCTCCTTCAAAGGTTTGTATAGTAAGTATTTAGAAGCCATTGCAAGGCGTACACCGTTGATGAAATAGCCGCGTACACCCGTTGACTATAGCTGTCACCACTTGCGAGTTCAGAGGTACGTAAGATGAAACACTGCCAGGCAACGCACGAGGCGGATACCTGTCAAGATTCGTGAGGGGAGGAGAGGATTACGTTCAGCCAAGCATCCAGGTATCGTGATTCGCCCCGATGAAGCGAGAACGGATCGAGCGAAGAACTTGAGACGCCACTGAGAGGAGGTTGTTCACAGAGTGGGAAAAGACACGGCTTGCCTGACAGAGATTACTAAATCCTGCGCAGTTCAAAGATTCCATTTCGGCGAACGCGCGCGCGCGCGAGAGAGAGAGAGAGAGAGAGAGAGAGAGAGGGAGAACATGAGGAGAAAGGCAGGGAGGTTAAGCAGGGCCGAGCTCCGGTAGGCTAAACTGCACCGGGGAAGGGGAGAGGGGGAAGGAAAGTTATAGAGGAGGAGAAAAAACGTCACTGACTGGGCCGACGCGTAGCAGTTTCACATCACAAACGATGAAACAGGCCGGTGTCTGAGAAAACGCAACAGTGCTTTCGTTGCCTTTCGGAATTGGGATGGGCAGTGCCGCATGTGTTTTAAATCAACTGGACAGAAGTGATTTCACTGTCGAGAAAGTATTGGGACCGGCGGTGAACGCGAAAACGTTAAAGGCACGCAGCCTGGAATTTCTCACCGAACCGTATACACTTACGCGCTAGCGTCAAAACAGCCGAGGTCGAAGAGAGGATGTATACTGGGTACTGCTATCTATCAAAAGCGTGCTCCAGACAGCTTTTTTGAGGCTGAACGCGAGGATCGCACGCTCATTGCGCTTCAATAGCGCCACCTGGACTGAAAGGAATGCGAGTGAATAGAGAAGTTGAACTATTCTGCCAAAACTATAGGCACAATAGAATTTTTTGTGCTTGATAGCACTCACTAGTGGGATCCTTCTAAAGAAACCAAGCTTTTTTTTTTCAATTTCTCCTCTCTTTTTTTTCTGAAGCTGCAATTGTTGGGGTTTTCTTTTTCTTTCAAATGAGTACCGTGTGTCTTCCCACTATGCGATTTTCGCAACAGCGTCCCCACCGCTATAGATGTCTCAGTATGAATATAAACAAGAAAACGGTGACTTGAATTGACTTCATCGGTGGCTACATGTACGAAAGAAATTCTGAATGAGTAATAAGGATAACGGCAACGTAATTGACGAGGATTACTTAGAGCAAGAAAAAGAAATGCAGCCCACAAGAAAGAAGGCAAGGGACAAGCGCTTGCTCCTTGTGTGTGTTTTCTTGTGTGCTGCATTTTTTTTTTTTTGCGTAAGTAATTCTCCTCAGTATGCACCGACTAGGCCCTCAAAGAGTCATCTTAAGACAACTTAACTGCTTCGTGCCGTTTTCTTCATCCAAAGTATGTTATACGTTTCGCAAGCACGCATCTTTATATTTACACTCACGCATTTTTTATGAAAAATGACCACGAAAAACACAGTGTTCCGTCTTTTTTCTGCCAACTATATCAACCATTTACCGTTGCAGTAACGTTTCATGCGGTTATATTGGAATATAAAGGTTATAATAAATGGTTGATGCGTCTCTCATCACTTTTACGAAGGTTTATTTTCACTGTCACACCTACATGCCACGCGACGGAGGTGGCGTTTAAAAACAACATGCTCGCGGGTAACTACTCGCGTCTCTCGACTGCTATGGCGTGCCCTCTATACAAACATAGCGGCGTTATCAGCTTCTACTAGCACTGAATGTATTTTAGATATAAACGTAGGTACTATTCATCTATGCGTGCGTCGGTCTCCTTCACGAGGTTTGCGACCTCTGTGAACGCAACCTTTCCCGACACCTAACACCACACAAAGCCAGGCAGGGCAACGAACCCTCGAGCAAAGCCGAGAAAACCGCGTACCGCCTTTTCATTTCAGCGATTAAGTTTTACGAAAAAAAAAAGATTATTACATAACGAGCAGGAAAGAATAGTGGAAGTCGTATGTAAGCGCATTAATGGCGGTCGTGAACAGATGGCACCCTGCACCTCATCGGTGCACACGGCGCGCACACTTTAACGCCGAAACAGGGCTCCTCATTGTGAGATGTGACTAACTTCCGGTGTCGCGTTCGCAAGTAAAAGGGAGAAGAATGCGAACCACTTCCGGTTCTTGCCTGAACAGCTGCGCGATACGGCGTTGTGAAAATGGGAAAAAGTTGTCCTCGTGCAAGGACGGAATCTACGCCACCCCTTCCGCGATGATGTGATAATAAATTGGTGCGTAGGTTCAAACAAGGCGCTGCCATTCACGGCATTGAAGCACCACCATGGCCTTAATACAAACAGCTACGATACAATGTAATAGGCACTGCAGGTAGAGCCCACCAAGGAACCCGCGCGTCCCACGTCTCCTTTATCTCTATACACTCGCTCATGACTTTATACGATCAGAAAAATTAAACGCGTCATTTCAGGGTATTGAGAAAATACCTAATCATACGTTTTAGAGACGTATAGGGGATACTAATAAGTTAGATATGTGGGGTTTAACATCCCCAATTCACCATTTGATTATGAGAAACGCCGTAGTGAAGGGCTTTGACCAAATTTTGACCAGTCTGAGCACACAGGCCTATAAGCATTTTCGCCTCCATATAAAATGCAGTCACCACAGCCGCGATTCGATCCCGCGACCTGCGGGTCAGCAGCCGAGTACCTCAGCCACTAGACCAACATGGCGGGGCTACTAATAAGTTGGAATGTCATTCGGTAGTTCTTCGTTACCAGTCTGCTTTTCCTTTTGTTGTCATTTCTCTTAAGGTTGATACTTTAACAGTGGCACCATTAAAATACTTATATTTCCCTTAACATATACAATGTCCACCATACATGCTAAAAAATTAGTCCCCTAAGGCATCCTTTCAAGCAGCCGCACTGTGAAAATACGCTTAGTGCAAGTAGCAAGTAGTAAAAGGAATCGATCGATCGATTGATCGATCTATAAATCAATTAATCGTTTAAGCACCCTCAAGCAAGTTTAGGGTATTTGTCAAAAGAGTGTAGTTGTAGGAAAGGGTATACACCAATACCGTTAATCTGAAAAAAGTTTACACACACACCTTCCAACCGACAGAAAAAACTCACAGGGTGCCTTAGGCATCCGCCTCAGTAGACTTGAAGGCCAAAGCCCTCTTATTTTTTCTTCAAAGCCGGTGTATAAAACTACCGCCCCCCTCCCGCGCCCCGAAGGCTCTCTGCTACTAAAATTGTTTCGCAATGCCTCCAGGAATGGAGTGTGGTATCGGCCCGTGCCTGACCAAGTAATTACGTCATGTGATGACGTCACAAGACGGCGTCACGTTATGTGACGTCATAGTGATGCCACTACTTTCGCGATGTGGGACGTGATGCGTTAGCGTCATCACGTGATGGTGATTTCTTTTTTTTTTTTCGTCACTTGCGTTGACGTCACCGGTGGGAGGCCACTACGCGAGATGCCGGTCAACTTTCGCTCACTCTTAATGAGGCATCTAAGGATTTCGCCGGAATAAGCAAGCACAGCATCCTTCCTGGCTTTTGAGGGAGTCGTAACATTGGCCTCAGCAAAATGCATTGTGACGTCATTATATTTTCAGAGATGATAAAATAAAGAACGGGGTCGGTCTGCCGAATGCGAGTCATTCGTAACGTGAATTCCCTTAAAGTATCGATGTTCAAGCAATAAACAGAGGCAAGAGGAGTGCGGGAAAGCAGAAAAAATGCTAGTAAACAAAAAAAAACGAGAAGAAGCATGCCGTCACTAATCAACTGGTACAAACATGGAGTTAATATACGAAGCTACTTAACCATTGACACGATGCATCAAGAACACTGTTGCGCAAGAGATCGTGAAATGAAGAGCCAATGCCAAAGTGCGTAACTTAGTAACACTGAATTCTTCACTACGTCAAAGGTTTTAACCGATGTCGCATTAGATGGTCTGTCGAACGGGCCGCTCTGAAGTACTGGCGCGAAAACCAGAGTTATAAGTGATGATAATCAAGAGACCACACAAATAGCCCCGTTTTGACGGAGCGTCATAGATGGCTTATATTGTAGTAAGACGGTAAGTTGGGCCAGTTGGTTAGGATCCATCGTGAACTTACTTACAGCGCAACACCAGAAAAAATACAGGACAGGGAAGGAGCAAAACAAAAAGAAAAGTGTTTTCTTTCTCTTTTGCTCCTTCCCTGTCCTGTATTTTTTCTGGTGTTGCGCTGTAAGTTCACGATGTCTTATATTGATCGTGGAGAGCAGGCTGGAATGCACTGATATTGGTGAATGCGTAACAAGTCGCCTAATGTGTTTGAATCAAAGCTGCCAAGAGCCGAGAGGTCACGTTGAGCGCCCGCTAAATGAGCTGCGCCTATTTGCTACGACAAGGACAGGCTGCGCCAGCTATCGTGCGTCGGATGAAGCTCGCGGCACCTCGCGCGACCTCGGAGACAGATGATGGCTACGCTGCAACGCTTTTCGTCCTTGCGAGGCAGCCACGCTCACAAGCAGACATTCCTCAGTCTTTTTTTTTTTTTTTTTTTTTTCATCACGAATTTTCTTCAGCGCCACAATTGCCAGAGCATTATGCTGACATTGCTGATAGTAACTTGAATTACCTCCAAAAGCCTTTCATAAAATATGGTCATTTTAGAGTCAATTTTTTAAAACTCTTCAATCATTTACGAAGATGCGTTATTCACAGCATGAGTACTATATATGACGCCCTTGTACAGCATACATATACAGCAGAACGCATTTACTATGCCCCCTAAAGTTTTTCCCATATTGATGTCTGTTTATCTCATTTGTATTAAGTGACGCAGTCTGCTTTTTTTTTTTCGTTAACGTGCTCGCACGATCGAAGCACGTGCCGATATGCAAAAAAAAAAAAACTGACTTTACTAGCTTGACTTGATGGCATTCTTTACTCATAATATTCCTTAAACGTTAATGCTGAGTTTGTGTACTGATACACTCCAATTTTTATTTCTGAGTTGACATAACGCAGTCAAACTACGTAGTTTAAAGAACAAGCCGGGGGGGGGGGGGATGAGAGTGGTAGTAGGAAATTTCAGCATACCTAAATTTGCACAACGAAATGCTCTTTCCAAAAAGTATGTGTTTTAAAGGAACAAAAATACTTTGGAAAGAAAAAAAAAAGGTGCGAAATGTGGGAATATTTGGTTGTCAGCAGGTAAACAGTGCAATAAAAACACTATATATGCAAAAATATTCAAAACAAAGAGATTTCAGAATATGCATTTTGTAGATAAATGGTTCAGAAACAGTATAAAAAATAATGAATTTTGTACAAAATGCTTCTCTTCTCATAGAAAAAGAAAATCAGAGCCGAGGCGCTGCTTCGTTGCTCGTGCCATGCGGTGAAGTATTGTATGGTTTTTCGTGAGACACAAGTGTACTCATACACTTTTGTCAGTAAATTTTCGTTTTCTTGAAATAAGAGTCACCAGGTGCTCCAATACCTGTGATGTAAATAATCCCTTTATAAATGAGGTGTCCAATAAACTTCACTATTTCATCTAGCGTCACCTCTTTCCATGAGCCACCTCACTCCGCATAAGTTGGCGTTTCAATACATGCACCCAAGCATATTTCTTTGCATTTTGGCGCACATCGTATTAAAAGAGGACACTATCGCACACTTTTCTGAAACTTTTGGCACTCCTCCGAAGTCAGTACCATGATGTGCTCTGGGGACCTTCTTGTCGTTAGGAGAAGCTCCGCAGCCAGCGCCAGCACACCGCATCCCAGCGAAGTGTGGACCACGCACGCAACCAGAGTAGCTATAAGATTGTGCACAAAGGTCGGAAGCTATACGCACTTGCGGCAGAGGAGACAACTTGAGGATGTAAACAAGACAAACCAATGAACGGCCGCAGATGTCGCAGACTGACGCAAAACATCGTCGCCATAAAACTTGAAGCTGAGGTGCTGTCATCCTCGAACTCTGAGCTGGTCCTCACTCAATTCACATGGAGTTGCAAGACAGTTTCGAGCAGCACATGTGTTCTGCAGCGCTGGTGCGCACCCATGTCCGCGTGACGACGACGTCGTAAGAGTGACTAGTGGCACTAGATGAGACCCTGCGTCTGATATAACGATGCAAGCAAAATTAAAGCTGCTGGAAATTGTCAGAGAGGGCCACCTCAACACTTTAAACACACGGCGGACCTTCATTAATATTTTTTGTAGAACAACATCTCCCTGACTCCAAGGAACAGCTCTCTATTAAATAGCTGGCATAAATTTCTGGCAATTATTACTGCTTGATATATTAAAATTGCGAAGCTGACACTTTAATTCGGCATTTAACTTGCAAAGGATTTCATTACAGAACTTGGATGTTACTGTGGCATAATGACGAGAAGCATGCACTTCTGTCAAGTTCGCCAGCCTAGTGCACTTTTCCAACAACACACGCACATTGATTCACGCAAAGGTATGTCAACAATCACTAGGTTGCCGAAACAGGCAAATTCCAATTGATCCTGAAAGTTGAGTGGCTGTAGCAATCACTAGAATGTGCTGGGTGCAAGGCAAACAAATTTATCATGCCAAAATCAACGATTTATTAGCGTCGTTCACCGGTGATCGATTTGAATAGGTGCGGTAACGAAAGAGTTAAAGCTTGCTCTTAAAATCAACCTTACTGAAGTTACCTTATTGATGTTAACCTTACTGATGTTAACCACTCGATCATTTACGCTTAGAATCAGAAAACTGAGTAACATAATGGTATGCCATGGTGTAAGTATATTTGCGCTCTTTAGACGTAAGTAATGAAAATAAGTTCTGCAATATCCCTGAAATTGACGAAACCCCTGGACCGGCACGAATTTAGTATATTAAGAGGCTTTCTTTTTCAGAAATTCACATGAATTTTCTTGCAGAATCACCATGCTACAAACGGTTGGTTGTCGAGCTGACTAAATATTGAATGTGTATTGATAACCGCCCTGTATGCTACTACGACGCTCTCGCATTCATACTAAATTTGCCACCGTCATAGACTGTTTTCTTTTTCATTCTAGCACGCAGACTCATGCCCTTTCCGAGCACACATTGGCCATCTGGTGACGGTATTGTACTTTATCTCGCTTCCTCATTGTCCTTTTTTTTTGTTTGCTTGTTTCGCAAGCAAGCGTTTCTATAACTTTGAGAATTTCGGCAGCGCACAAGAAGGAAACCAACGTCGGGTATCTCAGGTGGTTTCCAGTGCACGCTCACTTCTCTCACTTCAGTGGCAGAATGAACAGAAAAGAAGCGGTATAATTTTAACTACTACTGCCGTCTCTCTTTCGCGATGCCGCAACAAGCTTGTAGCTGGGCGCCACTCGAGAGCCGCAGCGTGCAAGACGGCGGGGAACAAAGGTGCCAGCCGCGGTCTTTTTCTTAGCGTGCCTTCCCGGCGTGCACGCGCCTGGCTCGAAATAGGCACCGAGACGCCAATACCTCGTGCGGCCCGGTTATTAATCGGAGCGGAGGAGCCTCGTTAGCCGCGGGTGTGCCAAGCGCTTCCATAACAGCACCACCGCGGCCTCCAGGCGTCGGAGTTGCTCTGTACTAGTACTGCGCCACGCATGGAAGAACGCTACCTGTGGAGACGTGGAGAGCTGAATTGGGCTCACCCCTCAATTTCGTGTAATATAAAGTCATCAAAGGTTATTACAAGGGTATGCGTGCGACGTATGAACAACTACAGCAAAATAAATTAAAATAAACACGAATTTCACGCGTATACAAACAATTGATTGATAGATATGTGAAGTTTAAAGTCCCGTCACTTTCATATGATTATGAGAGACGCTGTGGTGGAGTAGTCTGGTTCGATCACCTGGGGTTTTAAAGTGAGCCCAAATATAAGCACACACAACTACAGCATTACTCACCTGCGTCAAAAATACATACGTCGCAGCCGGGATTCAATCCCACGGCCTGCGGGTCAGTAGCAGAGACCGTGGTTCTACTGCATAATGTAGGAGCAACGACTTAATATACTGGGCACCCGGGAGCTCCGAGACGATACCGTTCATTCTTGACATTTTAAAGAGCATGGCAAAACTGGTAAATTTACAAATCGTACACAGGCTTCCTAAATGCGAGTCAATATTGCACATGTCGAAATGGTCGTTTGGTTGAGTTGGTGATTCCTGATGGTCAGGGACACGAAAAACGCGGACAAGCGCTTACTTCTAACTGAAAGTTGATTCGCTTCCGATCAAACAGCTTTCCGATTGAACTTTCACTTGGTAGCAAGCGCTTATCCGTGTCTTTCCTGGCCCTGTCTACGTATCGCGCTCGTATTTTAAACCATCTTTATTGTACAACTGGAAGTCACTCGGAAGTTATCTACCCAGCATATATATAGCGTGCGCAGAAGGTGGACAAAAGTAGGGGGGAAGGAGAGGGGGATCTCTCTATTCACCTATGAAGAGGGGAAGGCACAAAACTTTGACTTCACAATGACTAAGTAGGTGAGGGGGTGCACTGTGGTGATGCCCCCCCTCCCTTGATAGGGGGCCCTGCGCTCGCCTATGCGACCCAGCAGGTTTACTGATAAAACTCGTAGCTCTGCCTAAAAACCTCAGATCTCGTGCAGCAGGACCTCTTAGAACAGCCCTCATCTCCGTGTTTTCCTTTTATCTATATAGACACTATCATGTATTGTCGTCCTTTTATATGCAACAAGTACGAATGAATACCGGCCAACTTGGAATATTGAAGTATCAATAGAATACCCAATAAACAAGTATCGATGTAGTTTGAATATCGTATAAAGAACCACTACATTCATATTGTAGTCTTCAAATATTTTATAAGACACTAATCTGCATGACGAAGCCTATACGATATATATGGTGGGCAGCGTTTACATAGAAAACAAAACTTACACATTACTTACGATTGCTTACAATAACTTCCTCTTTTTCTCAAAATACTAGCGTGCAATATGAATCCCTGCTGTGATCATTTCACAACGATCAAGTTTGCTCTGATGACAATATTAATTTTTCCTCTTCATACACAATGTAATAGGACAATTATGCTCAATATTCTATCGTAATGCTTACGCTGCTTGGATTCCATGTCAGCAGTATTTTATAGATATATAAACAATACGAACAACCGTTCCAGTCCGACCAAGGACACCACGTTTAGGGAGCGTAACAAAGTACAAGCTGAAAAATAAATAAAGGCAAACATATTTGAAGAAGCGAGGAGCACACGCCCCTGAAACCAAAGACAAGTGCGCGCAGAACAGGCGCCGTGCAGCCCCGCGAAGTTGTTAAAATAATGAGAAAAAATATACACTGACCCAGTTGAAGAACTTGTGGATGTGTGGGGCTGGAAGAAATAAAGTATGCAAAACAAAAAAAGACACAAAGAGAGCCGCGTACGCGAATGCACTTAGCTGCTCGATCACTGTCAGCGCGGCTCGAGCTAAAGGGCAGAGAGAGCTTATGAGGAGGTGCCTGTGCCGATGATCAGGTAACAGAGCGTGTGCGTTTGCTGGAAACGCCTGTCCCAATTAAAGCGAACACGTTCTAGCTCGATAAACGGAAGGAGTCTCGAATAAGCTGAGATCAGCAAACGCGTCGATGTTATGACAATAATGATACTTAGGGGCTTACGTTCCAAATCCTCAAGATAATTATGAGGCACGCCATATAGAGGAGGCTTCGGAAATTTCGATCATATCGTGTTCTTTAACGTGGTCTGACATCGCAGAGTACCCGGACTTCTCGCATTTCACTTCCAACAAAACGCGACCTCTTTAACCGGTGTCGAACCCGCGACTTTCAGGAAAGCAGCTGTCAGCTGATCCCCGCAACCTTGGTTCCACCCAAATGGTGCGTGTGTATGTGTGTGTGTGTGAGTGAGTGTGTGTGTGTGAGTGTGTGTGTGTGAGTGTGTGTGTGTGTGTGAGTGTGTGTGTGTGTACACGCACGCACACAAGCGTCGTCGTATCCTACCTTCTAGTGATCATGTCACACATCGCATATGTCCCTTCCATGTCTTAACCGAAGGAAGCACTTGATGCCTGAATTTTCTAAGGCGCAAATTCCCCAGTACGCAAGTTGCAATCTGGGTTTATGCGCCTCTGCCTAGTGTTTTGTGACACTATGTTAATAACTACAGTTTTTACTTGAACCCATGCATTTACCAAAAAGCCTCAACACCCCAAATCCGCTCGTGAAACTCATTCATCACTTTCAGCTATCCACATATATGCACTGCCGTATTTGTTATACAATACTGCTGTATTCGCGCAGCCCTAGAAGGCACCGTTTATATACATATTCACATATGAATATATCCAATAAGCGGCAGTAGGAGCGCAGTCACAAAAGGCACTTATCAACATTTTCAACTCACGCAGATTCAGGTAGTACACTTAACGTTGAAGCTCTTCAGTTAGTTGCCTACACGAGGACGAAGTGAGGTGATGTCTGTCCAACGCTGGAATTGTGTATGGATAGTTTAAAACCAGCTCTGTACGTTGCGTTGACATGTTAGCAGATCAACACTCTGCTTAGTGGTAGGAAAAGAGATCAGAAATATCGTTCCTCCAATTATATCACTCCTTAAATGTTAGATTTGCCCAATAGCGGATCGAAAGTGTAAAACAACTATGCAGAAAAGAGCTGCTTGTAGAACAACGGCGAATATAGCCGCGAAGGGAAACTGAACGGAATCATTGTAACTTCACAAGTATGCAGCATTTGATTTTCTTGCAAACAAGTCAAATTCGTCAAAAACGCCACCAACTCAATCGATAACGTTGCTGGCACCCCAATGCCAACAAGAAGCTGATAATGTAGCAATATTTTCCTTGCTAATAAAAAGCTTTCGTATTTTTTTCTGCGAAAATATAGAGGCTTACTTTTCGGAGTTATACACCAGTATTCTAAGAGTTAATTAAGGTGAAAGTCGTGTATACGCATTACGCGAAAGTTATTTGAAGCGAAAGTTCAGCGTGCCGCATAAAAAAGTCCCACGACCATTCGCACGTTTAATTCTGTGATCGAGCTGGGTATTCCTTTATGTGACATTCCTTCTCTCTATCTTTCATCTCCCCTTTCCCCCTCCCAGGCGCAGGGTAGCAAACCGGCTGCCTATAGGCTGGTTAACCTCCCTGCCATTCTCTTCCTTCTATTTTTTTTTCCTTGGTGTGATATAAAAATGCATACCGACAATGGGTTGCTTTTGTCTTCGAGGCGTCATAAGCGAAAGCGTAAGAGGCCTTGCATTTACCTTTTACTTACTTCAGTATCAGTTTAGGTATACAGCACTGCAATTTCGGTCAATTACTGTCGTACTATCTGCAGTACGGGCCAAATTATGTGTTCTTTCATTAGAATATTCTGGAACGTGCCTTTTCCCCCCTGAAAACACCAGTCAAGTGTCGCATATGATTCCTACATTCGAATTATATATGTTCTGAGGCTTTGTTTTTTTTTCTTTAGATGGTTCTCTATAGATTTTTTTTTGTCGCCAAATTTCAATGAATACCCTACTAATCTCCCATCTGACGTCAACCTTACTCGTACCTACTTCCCCTTGGAATCAATGATAATCGTCAACCTGCTAGCATCGTACCATAGTCACACTGGTTAAGTCACCTACGTAACTTATCTCACTAATTTGATTGAATAAATGCCTGAACAACGGTCAGACGTTGTTCAGGTATAAGCTGCGTTTTGCTTTTGTGGCAACTGGTGCACTAAAGCTAAAGGTTACAAGAGTTCGGCTTTGAGTAGCTGACGATCTATAGTCTACTTCAAGCTGCTTATATATAGGGTGACGAACGTGGTAACATTTGTGAATTGGAAAGCGAAAGCTCGAGGCAAAGCACGCGGCACATCCTCGTCGCGACGACGGCCACTCCTCAACCTTCGATCTTTATAAAACCCGCACCGTATCGGGGTTCGAACCTTGAAGCGAGATCGCAGGTCACGTACCGCGTACGTGAATCGCAAGAACGAAAGCCTCGGTCACGCGTCCTTGCGCGGAGAAAATCGGTGGGCGCGTCGGAACCGTCTAAACGCTATACGCTGCTTAAAATAAATGGCTCAGGCAAATACAAAGAGAACAACAATGATGAAAAACCGCGAACAATGCAAGTTAGCGGAATCGCTTAGTGCATCGCTTGATTGATTTATATGTGGGGTTTAACGTCCCAAAACCACTACATGATTATGAGAGACGCCGTATAGTGGAGGGCTCCGGAAATTTAGACCACCTGGGTTTCTTTAAAGTGCACCCAAATCTGACCACACGGGCCTACAACATTTCAGCCTCCATATTGCATCGCTTATGCTCGTATACATCGTGGTATAGAACAGTTTATAACCGGGGCTGACACAACCAACAGGGAATTAAAAAAAGTTAACAAACTAGCGCAGACACTGTGGTCATATGCAAAAAAAAAAAAGTCCTCTGCGTCGCCTGCTTCTACTTGTCCCAATTTTCCGCGTTTTTTTATCGTCATTATCTTACAGTTGTTCAATGGCATGTTGTATCTGTCCAGCTTTTATTCACAAGCACGCAGCAAGCAGTAAATTCGTCAACATAGAGAAAGGTGCTGCGTACGTCCATGCTGCATCGGGAGACGATGAGCGGACGTGCTCGTTTCGTGGTGGTATTTTTGATTTGGGCGAAATGTGACGTCACAAAGGCGCGGAGGCCACAGACATCAATTTGCTCATTACCTGACAGCTTGCAAACATGCTCTCGCTATGGTCGCATTCGCAATATTGACTCGACAATCGTGTGGTTTCACCGCAAGCGAAATTTCCACGCGAGAATTTTTCGCTTGGAGCATCAGGAACCGAAAGTGGGGTGGAAAATGGTTGAGAGCAATTACTTTCTTCAGCCCGTGTATCGCGAGGATTCTTTTCTGCTGAATAATATTACATGGAGTTTCCCGTCCCAAAACCACGATATATGAGAGACGCCGTAAAGAACGGTTCCGGAAATTTCAACCATCCGGTGTTTTTCAAGCAGTACGTGAGTCTTTAGCATTTCTCTTCGATCGAAATGTGACCACCGTGGCCGAGGTCGAATCTGCAACCTTCGGATCGGCAGCGGAACACCGTAACCACTGCTCCACCGCGGCCAAAGATTCTTTTCTGTTGACACCACGCTTCACAACCTCCTCTCTAGATAATGTCCGCGCACGCACCGAAAAAAAAATTAAGCCACGTGCGACTAAAGAACATGCTTTATTATTTCACTATTACGTAGTAAAACTTTATGGGCTGCAGCCATTCAGCGCAATGTATGAACGCAAATCATTTTAGCCCGTTTTGGTTGACTACAACGGCAAATCATGTACGATAGTCTATAATCGACTGCAGCACAGCGCCAGTGCTTTGCAAGGTGATGCCAAGTTTCAGTGAACGGGAACTCGGTGATTTGTAAAACAAAACACGTGTACATTCTAGAGCAGACCACGGGAACGGCCAATATCAAAGATTTTGCTCTGTAATACGTCTTGAAATACGATACGTACATGAAGGATTCTTCTAAGGACGTCCCTTCACTCTAAATATATATATTTGGTTATATCAATGAATTGGATTCTGTGAACCCACTGTGGTATATCTTATCGGCTAAGGGGTAACGCAGCTAAGCTTTATCCCGGAAGTTCTGTTTTCGGCCACGGAGACCATGCCTCGATGTGCACGAAATGCAAAATAAATAACTAAATTGATAAATAAATAAATAAATTGATAAATAAGTAACTTAATGAAATGTAACTACAAAATGATTACGACGATGATCCAAACCCCTATTGAGCTTGGATTTAGATACACTTTAATAGAGGTCGATTGCAATCCGGAATCTCCCATACTTTTCATAAGGCAAAACCAGCTAACACTTTACGAAGATGGGCAGAAAAAAAACAAAGCACAGCGCCCGTGCCTCTTGTTTCTTCTATCCGCCCTTGCAAAGTGTTCGCTCATTTTTTTTTCTCATGATGATCAACAACCTACTCGTGCTTTTGATCATGAAGCATGCTTATTACTCAATTCCGCCACCCAGAGCCCCAAGAACATTACACTTTGCCCAGTTGACGACTGCTACAGCTTTCATATAAGATGCACGGTTTTATACGGCAGCACCAGAGATATCTATAAGCGATATAAAAAGTTCGGTTGAACTATAGAGGGACGAAAAGAAGCAGCTTCCACCGGAATGGGAACACGGTACGGGAAGGAAGGTTTTGGAGCCTCGCCAAAAAAGATCTAAAGAGGACCGCTGGCCAAGGAAAAATGACAGGCACTTTAATGGAAGACTGTCGCAAGTCTGAGTAATGTGGGACGAGAACTTGTAATAGACGACTATTACTCGCGGTGATAAAAGCGAAAAAAGCAATGAGACCGGTGAAATTTCTTCGGGACAAAATGATTGTTTGTTTACATGAACGAAACGAGCGACTGCGTGATCACACAATTCATAGATTAGCATAACACCTTCACGCATTGCACGGTATTGGACTTCCCGCTTCACTCTGTGTTTGTTGCATTGTTCATATGCGCTCATTGTGGTTTAAAAGCTAAAGCGCAGCGTAAGACTAGACAATGCGGACTTTTTTTTTTTCGCGCTCTGCAGCATTTCAATCGCAAGAGACTAACAATGCCCAAAAACGCAGAATATACCTTAGTACAAACAGTTATCTTACCTAACTAACGAGACAAAAATACTTTCCAATCAATGAACATGTAGACGCTATAGCTAGCAGTTAAAAATGCCGTGCTTACGTATTTAATTTCTTCAATAAAGTCCACTAGTGCATCGGCTCATGTGTTATTGATCGGCAGCCTTTGTTTTCAATGTGATTACGGTATAGTAAAACGCACTAGCCTATTTTGAGCAACTGTCGTCCTCTGCTAACCCGAAAGCCTCGCTTGTTTGGTCGTTTAGGTTCGGAATCTCAAATTAGCACTGTACCAATGCATCATTAGAGTAGGATTTCACCGTATTTTTTATTATTACAGTTAAAAGCTTCAATTTGATTTCGCGTGGGCAGGAATATAAATATCAATATCTCAGAAACGGAGGTGAAGGTATCTCTTCAGAAAAGAATGGGACAAGTCACACAATTATTTTAGTGAAGACAACGCATTCATGTCACCTTCATAGTTCAACATCGCACACGACGAAGTCAAATTGTAAATTAGGGCGCGCATGAAAATGACACCATAAACAGCAAAACAAACAAGAAAATTGCAAAACGAAGCACATTTCACCAGGAGAAGCATTCGGGGTTCGTGTTGAATGCATAGAATTATGACAGCATGCAGGATACGTTTTCCATCTTAAAACACTTAATGCCAATCTAAATTCAAATAGTTCATCATGAGACACTAAATAAAATGTTGTAACATGAAATAAAATAAGCTTTGCATTCTAAGTTTACTCCCAACAGTACGCGCCCTAACTCACATGATTTGGTCGCCTTCGGAAATCAGAGCTGAATAGCGCGATAATGCTTTGATATAATAAATTCATATAGAATAGATATGAGGACTTTCGGTGTAGCTAATCAGTTACCATAATATCTGCTAGCCAAAATATAAAAGAAAGAAAGAACTAAATGAATAAATGAGACAGAGGATAACTTGTTGCCTCGCCTTTATTTGCTGCCATACAAGAAATTTATTTAGATCGGTGTTTCTTAAAATATTTTTATTAACGTTAAATAGGTCAGACGCACGCTTTTTTTCATATATATCTAAATATAAAGCTTCAGTTTCTTTTGTATTCCACGGAGTTTTCTTGCATGGTATAGATTGCCTATCTGAAGCGATAAATGCATATCGACAAATGCATATCGGCAATTTCCGGCTCGCGAGGTCAGTCGTGCGTGTCGCGGCGAGCCTCATCGCTTAGATGTTTGGTATCGTGACGTCACTGTCAATGTTAAGACCAGACTAGAAAACAAACACTCTCGTTCGATTCGAGAGCATCAAAATGTGCGCGAACTAAGGCGCAACACACTCACATGAGCGTAGTCGCCCTGTTCCGCCGGCGCCCAAGTCGCGAGGAGCAGCTGCGTCGTCTGCTGCTGTTGACACCGGTGGTGTTCGCGCAGCCAGTGCGCCTGCAAGTGCGACAGCGTTGTAAACTTGGCACTGCAGTCTGGGCACACAAAGGACGCGAATCTGTCGCCGGACAGCATGAACGGCGGCCCAATCAGCGTGCTTGCCACGCTCAACGTCAGCCGAGCCGGTACTTGCCGCAGTGGCAAGCTGCGGGTGAAGGCATAACGACGCTATTTGGTGCGCGCGCCCGGGACACAATAATGAAAAAAAGAATTGGCGGACCTCGCGCGCCGAGAGAGCCGCTGTTTTGCGACGATCGGGCGCCGCATGGCGCGCAGCGGCGGTGCCTAAAACCCGCGACGAGCTGCAACGACACGAGCCGGAGCTCCAGTCAACCGCGAAAACGAAAAAAACATCCACGCCGTGAAGGCCGTCCGATATTGAAGGGTTTCAACGAGCAGACAAGGCAGTGTATTGGAACCACGGACGACATTGGCCATGTTTGCAGCATGGTGTAAGAATAAGTTGCCTGCTGTAAAGGGTGTGCCCGAGGTGGTCTATAAGTGGTCGCGATACTCTGCTCACGGTGATTAAAAGATAATAAAAAAATTTAAAACCCTGCTGACTCTGAAGGCACGCGTTTGAATCGCAACCGCATTTTGATGGTAGCGAATGCTATACAGGCTCGTTTACTTATCTTTAGTTGAACGTTAATGAACACCACATAACCCAAATTTCCGGACCCCGCCACGAAGGCGTCCCTTATAAACATATCGTGGTATTGGTACGTAATACCGCAGAAGTCATTATTATTATGTGCAGTAAAAAGCCACTGTGTTTACTCGGGAGACCATGCATGAATTCTCCAATAACAGAGCATGCAGCTTTAAAATGACGACACTCCTCATTGCAGCGTGCCTAACTTGATACCCTATAAGTTCATGTCAATATTAAAATCTTTTGAAGACACAGTCTTGCTTTGACTCTTCCACACTCGCATTCTGAGACGGATAACGTGACTTCTCACCGAAGATAAGTCCCGATTAACCGGCGATGTTAGCCATAGCACACACGTCCATCATGCGTCAATGGAGACGTAGCAAGCCCGGGGACAAAACCGGCTAAAATCCCCGATATCATTATTTTAAGACTATCTATCTATCTATCTATCTATCTATCTATCTATCTATCTATCTATCTATCTATCTATCTATCTATCTATCTATCTATCTATCTATCTATCTATCTATCTATCTGTCTGTCTATCTATCTATCTATCTATCTATCTATCTATCTATCTATCTATCTATCTATCTATCTATCTATCTATCTATCTATCTATCTATCTATCTATCTATCTATCTATCTATCTATCTATCTATCTATCTATCTATCTATCTATCTATCTATCTACCACGTGATCAGGATACAGAGTGGACACTTCTCTGTCTTCGTCTTATGCGCTTTCGCCCTGTATCGTGCCAAACGAACGAGCGCAAACAGCCACCCTATAGTCAACGTGATTTGGGATGAACGAAAGCAAAGAAAAAAAAAATCACTCTTTCCGTCATAGGACTTGGGTCTTCCATTAACTTGCCGCCTGAATGCTGTAATCGCTATGCTTTGCCACTTGAAGTTGTACATCCGTGAACCACTTTATTTTCTTTCTATGGCGTAATTTCCGAATTCAGTAATACTCACATGCACCAATATGATGTTTAATTTTGGCGCCAATAATCGTGATAACTATATGACAGCCAGGCTAGCCTGGAGGGATCAGACGGCCTTCGGCTCTCCGAACCCCTGCCGTTGTTTGAATAAGGCGCCTTACAACACTGTTTCAAGCCTCGAAGATGAAAAACGTGCGTTTGCAATCTCAAAGGCCATGCGCTGTTTCGCCTAGCTCTAATAGCGGCCGACAGGTAACACTACAATACCATATGTGGAAGTCCTTGGGTGCACCGGGAGTCGGTCGCGCAGGGTGTTTAGCTACACTGCCGCATTATGCGTGGGTGCTCTGCAAACGTCGACAAGCTTAGCTATTTATGGCCTAACTGCTGCATTCAAACGACTGTTGTTGAGTAAATAAATTTAAAAACGAGTTGAATGAACAGGATTTAAGAGAAAGAGATACAGTTCGGACAGGTTGACGTTCCCTTACCTATTTGCGAGTGAGCAGAAGAGCGTTTACGTGCCTATTAACAGGAAGTGCTTTCCTTATGATTATGTCTGATTATGTCTTTCACTATCGGTAGTTACCCATCAGTGGCGTACCAACTCTTTCACGAGTGGGAGGGGGGGGAGGGGGGGCTGACACCTACCTCACTCATCGACCTGGATATATATATATATATATATATATATATATATATATATATATATATATATATATGGTGTGGTGAAATTCAATGGATCCGGTGGAAAATGCGGTAGAAAAAGAGATTGATTTGATTGATTGATTTGTGGGGTTTAACGTCCCAAAACCACCATATGATTATGAGAGACGCCGTAGTGGAGGGCTCCGGAAATTTAGACCACCTGGGGTTCTTTAACGTGCACCCAAATCTGAGCACACGGGCCTACAGGTAGAAAAAGAGGTCGACAAACGTGCGAAAAAACACTAGTTTTACTAACGTTTCGGCAGGTGGGCCTGCCTTCGTCGGAGTGAATGGTTACACATGGCACACAGGGCACATATATTAGCCACTTCTTTGCGTATCACACGGCTAAGTCATTATCAGTAGTTTAGGAAACAAGATTATACATCACCAAAGGTACG
Organism: Rhipicephalus microplus; assembly: GCF_043290135.1. Lineage (NCBI taxonomy): Eukaryota > Metazoa > Arthropoda > Arachnida > Ixodida > Ixodidae > Rhipicephalus > Rhipicephalus microplus. The sequence continues at coordinate 253,860,876 of NC_134700.1, read as the reverse complement.
TGGCTATAGTGCATATACAGCTGAAAACGCGTATCATTATACAGCAGTGAATTGGCACGTATTAGATACCCTACAACTTGTGTGGAATCAAACAGGTCAGCAAAACCTGACCTGTTTCATTAAGGGCAGTGTGATCGGACATCGATCCACACTGCCTTAAGTGCCATGAAGAGTATTGCTCGTTAGCGCACATTGTGCGGCAATGTTCAGCGTTACAAACTACCTCTTTTAATAAACGAGAGGACTGCGACGAAAACTCTCAAAAGTGGTGATCTTCATGAGCAACTAAGGGCTTTTCAAAGGGCCCACGAACGGGCGGAGGACCACGTCTTCCGGCACATTGGCGCGTCCCACAACTGCGACTCTGTAGTTCATTAGGACCCGAATAAAGTTTCTTGACTGACAGACTCGTCATTAAGACGACAGAACACATGACAGGACAGCCCCGCCGCGGTGGTCTAGTGGCTAAGGTACTCGGCTGCTGACCCGCAGGTCATGGGTCGAATCCCGGCTGCGGCGGCTACATTTCCGATGGAGGCGGAAATGTCGTATAGGCCCGTGTGCCAAGATTTGGGTGCACGTTTAAGAACCCCAGGTGGTCGGAATTCCCAGAGCCCTCTACTACGGCGTCTCTCATAATCATATGGTGGTTTTGGGACGTTAAACCCCACAAATCAGTCAGTCACTCAATCAATCAATCAATCAATCAATCAATCAATCAATCAATCAATCAATCAATCAATCAATTGCTTTGCGTTCTACACCCTAGCGCCTCTGAGACAGGCGCGCATCTTTCTCCGTGGGCACAGACAACTTTCTTCGTTTTAGAAGATAACTGCCAGATAGCGCTCGTTTCCAACGTGTCTCGACGCACTTGTTCGCCTTCGCTGCACGAATCGAGACTTTCTAACGCAGCGCTTCCAGACTACAACTCGCTGAATTTCTCGTGCAGTAAATCAAATGAACGTTCTGTTCACTCCCTCCACACGCAAGACTATCTTCTTTCGACTGAATTTGCAGTGAAAAATGAAGATACGGGGCCAATCTTTTGCCTCTACCCGTATCTGTTTATTTTTTTTTCCGTAAATTTCTTCGTCATTCTTTCTTTCTCTCTCAATCTCGCTAGCTCCCTTTCTTTTTATCTTTAACTATTCGTTTGTTTCTCTCTTTTTATTTGATTATGAATATTTTCATTTTCTTTTTGTCTCTCAATTTCTCTTCTTCTCATTCTTTCCACGTTGTTCATTACTCTGTTCCCTCTCTCCTTCACCCCTGAACCCCACATCTTTCCTCCTCACCACAACTTACCTTTTTTTCTACCCTTTGCAATAAAATCCTAGAGTGTACTACACAATTTCATTCTAATACACTGTAACTATACTGTACTATACTGGATAAGACTATGCTATGCTCTGCTAGCGTACGGGAATCATAAGGGTAATTACGATGCTCGTCGGCTCGAATCTCGGCTCTCGAAGTTTTTTTTCGGCATAAACATTTAAATTTTCTTTCCTCTCTTTCTATCTCTTTCTATCTCTTTCTTTCCTTCTTTCTACTCGTTCCTCATTCCCCAGTGTATTCTTGTCTCGCTTACGCTGGAGAAATCGGCGCACGTGTTGCGGGAGTGAAGAAGAAAATGACGAATAGGAACGAAGAGTGCACGTTCCGGTTCATGATGTTGATCCTTTCTGCTCATGAGTCATGGACGAACGGCATTATAAAAAAAAACTCCCTTTCAACAAAAGAATCCCTCTTTAAACAGCACTAATTTTTTTAAAAACCTCCCAAAAGAAGAGCTCACAATACAAGCACTGCGGCTCCAACGGGCAGAAGGATACTCGACTGCCTCTTTATAGGCTACGCAACACAACAGAGAATCGAGTTTGATATACCGCAGCAAGAAATACGCGAAAAGGTGCATGTTATACTGATTCCCGGAAATATGCACCCAGAGAACGATGCGGAAAGACGTGCAGGAGGGGTGAAGAGAGTCGAACTATAGGTACGCAAAGATCAAGGGCCGTTTCGTTGACGCCACGAAATGTCCACATGCGCAAAGAAAGGCTGTAGCAGTCGTCAATAGATTTCATAAGCTGATAAGCTGAAGGTCAGTGACTCACTTCAACCGCATTGCGCAGGAAGCTGAAGAGGAACCAGTGATCGCATTTACGATTCCTTGAACGTCGGCCAAACACATAACTGCTGACTCAAAGACAGAGGTGCAAGAGTTTTTAAGAGGGCGAATCTCGCCGGACGTGTTTAAGATTTCGACCACTCTCAAAACCAGTAGGCACATATGTCCGGACTCGTTTCTCTCCATGAAAACAAGGTGGCTCACACAGAGGCTCGAGAACTCACTCTTCGAGCCAGCGAGCAGCCACAGCCAGAGAAGAGAGAGGAGCGCATGGTTAGTTATAATGAAATAACCAGGTATTTCAGATTAGCGAGGGCTCGATGTCACCCTACCCATTTAAGTTTCAACAAGTCGTGGATGGTTGTCTTGCACCTTTAACAAACCAACACTTATCCGAATCCGGTGACCTACAGCCGTTATTACCCACACCGATACCATGGCAAATGCCAGTTATGCGGGGAACGGGCGAATTTCAGACATATTCCCTGCGTTTTCTCTGATGTGTCTCGGCAGGGCCGCAACATAGTTCATGAAAAGGAATGGGAGGTCATACCCCTTAGTCCGGATTTAGAAGAGCGGCTCTGGGTCGTGCAGCTAGCCGATTGCAGATCATGTGGGTGTGTTCTCCACTTGCACAAAAAAACTATCAAATATACACATGTTGATCAGCGCAGGCATGAAATAGCCGAAGCATTTTTCATTAAATCCAATAACGAGTGCATTAAAGTCATCCATCTATCACTGTTCTTTACATGAAGAACATAACCACCTTTTAGAAAAGACATGAATCACGATGTGCTGTAACACACGTGCACATGCGAACAGTTTTGATGACCCAATGTTTTCTATATATGTTCTTTCTTTCCTTTTCCATATAAATTTTGGTTGTGAGTTGATTTCTGTGTCCCGTTGGGCTGTAAAAGATCCTGCGATAGCCGAAAACGCCGTTAAGGCCGAAAGGAAACAGGCCGCCGTCTGGGCGGTGACCTATATAGTCCCCAAACCACTGGATCCAATAAAATTGTTTCTCTCTCGCACACACAAAATACGTATATATGCGCACAAGCGAAATGTCCACACGCATATCATAGTTCACCCAGATGTTGTCAAAGCCGATCAGTATGCACTTGCAAATCACTCTCGGGTGTCACACTCCAAACGGAAATGTTATATGGTTTGATCATTCATGAATTTTATGCATTTAGTCTCTGTTCAAGTTTTTTTTTTTGATCTTCCCTCATTCAAAACTTGCACAGCTCATGTGAGCTCCGTCACAGCTCCTTCGTGGAGCTTATACCCTGCGTCAACATCCCATAGCCATACCTCAAATTATACGTAACGGTATCACAGTCCAGAATCCAGTCCTCGTTTCTTTTTTGAATACCCCAGCCATAGAAGTAGCCAGAAGGGGGAAGAGGGGTAAACTTTTTTGCCCGACCCTCCGTTTTTTTTTTTTGTTTTGCTTGTGTACACATACACGCACTAACATAGATAAAGTATGCTTTAAGACACGGAATACTAAATTTGGTACATGTCAAGCTGGTGAAACGGCCCCGAGCGCACAATAAAAGCGCGGTATGTGAGTCAGGTTGTACATGATATGCACGCCATGATTTTTATGTTACCACCTGTCAGTTATGTTCATCTTGCGGACACGTCACGCAATGTCACATTTGGTACGTGTCTATAGCCTGAGCCGTACCAAATGCGCAGCCGTTTCGATACAGTGCGGTTGCGGCCGTTTCGCTACAGCTAAACGGCCGCAGCGGTGCACAGTGAGCATGACATGTAAGTCATGTCGTACGTAACATGCATGTCACGATTTTCACGTTGCCCCGCCGCGGTGGTTTAGTGGCTAAGGTGCTCGGCTGCTGACCCGCAGGTCGTGGGACCAAATCCCGGTGGCGGTGGCAGCGGCTGCATTTTCGATGGAGGCGAAAATGCTGTAGGCCCGTGGTTCAGATTTGGGTGACGTTAAAGAACCCCAGGTGGTCAAAATTTCCGGAGCCCTCCACTACGGCGTCTCTCATAATCATATGGTGGTTTTGGGACGTTAAACTCCACATAATGATGAATCAGTCATTTTCACGTCACGAGCTGTAAATTATCTTTGTCTACGAAAACGTTCCGTCATACCAAGTTTGGTATATATTTATTTAATTAAGTGGGCGCCAGCACTCCGAGACCACGTCATGTAAACCATACTGTTTATCACATGCGAGCCGTGTTTACACGTTAGGACCTGTTTTTTATTGTTGCCATTCAGTCATGTCATAGTCATAATATATATATATATATATATATATATATATATATATATATATATATATATATATATATATATATATATATATATATATATATATATATATATATATATATATATATGTATATATATATATATATTTATATATATATATATATATAGTTACTTATCACGTGTACGAAACGGGCATCATGTCTTTCATGAAATGCATGTCATGGTTATCGTGTTATGACCTGCCATTTACGTTCGTCATGCAGTCATGTTACGTAATACCAGTTTTAGTACCCGCCATTAACGGAACGGCCAGGAGAACCCAAAGTCGATACGCTCAAAGCCGTAGAAGTTCGCTAAGAAATTATTCGCCTTTTAATATGTGTTGATACGGGCTTGTTGATGCATACTGAAACTTCAGAACAGTTTTAGGATGAGACACAGAATAGCAGTGACCAGGGAGCGCCTTTTTAATAATATTCATTTGGTAGCCATGATTTCGAGGAGAGTATTGTTAAGGAATAGTGAAACTGTCAGAAGTCTAGCCAGACTTTTTTTTTTCTGGGGACGTGAAGAAGGTCATTGACCCTTTCTCTATGTTCGTGTATTCGTATGAGTGCGTGTATATACACACACGAAAAAATTTAAAAATAGACGCATTTCATCGGCTGTTCGAGCGGAAAGTGTTTGTGTAAGAGAGGAGCTAGTCTGCGTAATATGCTAATGCTAGTGGCATAATACGCACTAAGTCAAGGATCTTTCCGATTCCTCAGTCGTCTTGTGTTACCTTGTGCACAAAGCAGAAGCTTTGAAGAAGAAACCCATGGCCTTGAAAAAGCGGTGTCGTACTAAGGTGCTAAGGTACACTAAAGTGAGAGAACCGGTTCAGAATGGTAAATTTTACTCGGAGAATTTTCACCCATCGTAGCATTGGTAGGCTCTAATAGAGAAGAAAAATCAAGGTCGACGTCTCATTTTTGGATTTTGATTGTAAAGCTCTGCTCATGCTATCGCGGATTTCAACACATGTTTTTCGTGTTATGACAACATTGCTCAACAAAATTTAACTTCTTTGTACCGACTTTCAGAAGCCACACATTCTCCGACAGACGACGTCGAAATCTATGACGTCATGGCGGTTGTAAGGGGTGCCAAAGTAACGTCGCAACCCACCCACCCTCGCTTTTTGTTTTTTTTTTCTTGCGATAGCAATTATATGGACACTCTCGGCTGGGTTTTGCCGCCGGCGTCGGCGTCACTCACCGTATATGTATATGTATCTATATATATGAAAAAGTGAGAAAAAAAAACAATCCAGAAAAAGACACCGGTGCGCGGAATCGAACTCTGAAGCGTGAGTGCGAGACGTTAACCACTGAGCCACGGAGAGGTTTTTTTTTGGGGGGGGGGGGGAGGGGGGGCGAAGCTCCTTATAGCGGCACCCGTTCGTCCCTCGTAGACATTGTACTATGTAACAAGTATAACATTTTGACCTCCAAGGGCCGGTGACAGATTTCTTCTGCGCGTTGTTGAACAATAAAAAATAGTACACAATGTACATGCCAATGGCTGCTAAGGGGGAATGAGAAATACGGCTTTTAGTTAACGCGCACGCTGCAATCCCCATTAGCAGCCATTGGCATGTACATTGAGCACTATTTGACAAGAAAGAGTTGCTACGTTATACTCGCTGGGTGTAACCTCCTTAGTTTTAGGAAGGTTTTGCGAGCATTGAGCCGCAGTGCCATGAATACAATGAACTAGTATATACCATGAATGAACTCGAGGGGGTTGAGTGATTGAGTGAAAGAACTTTATTGACGATCCGGCATAAAGGGGGAAGGGGTAGGGGGATTAAAGCGAGACACTAGCGTGCTCGGACGTCCAGGAGCAGCAACCTACTCGCGTCAAGCCCGTGGGGGCGCCGTTTTCGGCCGCTGGCGTTCCAGGATGCTAAGCACGTGCTGGACCACGTCTCTTAAAGGTGGGAAATCGAAACTAAGCGCAAGCCGTAAGAAAGTGTGCGTGTGCCACCTCTCGTTTAGTCCTTGGAATTCCCGCTGGATGACGGTGCTTCTATATGGGGAATATATTGTTGCGTACATGCACGAAGAAAAAGAAGCGTACACGGTGGACGCACTGGTGGCGCAGAGCGAGAGAAAAAGAAGAGGATCAGGAGGATGTTTAACCAGTCGGCCGCTTCTGAGCTGCCCTCACGCCCTAATAAACGGCCCCTTTCAACGTCTACCAGTCTCTTTCAAACGTTACAGAGTGGTGGAGGTGCTGGGTAAGCGCTTCAACTACGGAACGATCGCTGCCACAGCTTCGACGAAGCCGTCGACTTGCCGGTCTCCCACCATCTGCCGTGAGTGACTTCGACATGCCCGAAGAAGCAGGCGTTTCCAGGACGGCACCATCTGGCCCGCTTCCGTACTACCGAGTGCCACCGCCCTTCGGAGGAAAAGCCGAAGAAGATGTCGACGCCTGGCTCACCAAGTACAAACGTGTGGGCAAGTCCAACGGTTGGGATGCAGCCGCTATGCTAGCCAACGTAGTGTTCTCCCTTACCGACACCGCACTGGTATGGTACGAGAACCACGAGGACGCACTCACGACGTGGGATCTTTTTGTTGAAGAGCTCAGGGCATGTTTCGGCGACTTGGTTGCTAGAAAGAAGTGGGCTGAGCAAACACTGTCGCAACGGGCACAGCTACCTGGTGAGACATGCACCACTTACATAGAAGAAGTGTTAAGGCTGTGCAAGGTGGTCTGTGCTACCATGTCGGAAGAGGACAAAGTAGGGCATCTGCTCAAAGGGATAGCTGAGGACGTGTATAATTTTCTAATTGGAAAAGAAAGCCTCAGTTCTGTGTCCGACGTCATTCAGCATTGCCGAACGTTTGAAACGCTCAAGATGCGTCGAATTGCGCCCAAGTTTGGTCGGCTGGCTAACGTTACAACTGTTGCCAGTGTGGACACGAATCCTGGCCTCGACCTTTTTTCTACAATTCGACAGATTGTTCGTGAGGAACTGTCCCACCGAGAAATGTCGTGTTCGACAGCTGACCATCGCGAGTTGTGTCTGCCACGTGAGGCCATGGATGTGCCTCCTTTGACCCCATGGATGTGCCTCCTTTGACCCCATGGCAACCGACGATGAGCGCGGCAACTGTGGAGTACAGCCCAGTCCCCCAGTCAAGGATGACAACCAGACTTCCCGCGTCACGGTATGACCGACGCTCTCAGCGCATGCTTCCTCGACACCCGACGTCTCGGTACGACTCACCCAACCAGTACATCCGTCGCACAAGAGCAAATGATGATGCTCTATTCATCGACGAGCGACCGACGTTTCGACCTCGGCCGGTGTGCTATTCCTGCGGTGTGCCAGGCCACATATCGCGATTTTGCCACCGTCGGGTGACTCCTCGGTATCACCAACCATCTGACTTTTCACGACCCTTCGAACAGCCTCATGGTGTCCTGCGGCCGGCCCACATACCACCTGATGACAACTATTGGCCCAGCAGCTTCCGCAACCACTCCCCGGCATCTGACAGGAGTTTAACGCCCCCACCGCGACCTCGTGCTCATCGTTCTCCTTCACCGCTGCGTCGCAAAGCGCCCTCTTCGCCACCGGAAAACTAGCCAGCGCGGCCAATGGGGTGAGGTCGCTGGAAACGTGCTACTGAGAGAAATACCTCCTGTGTGTATGTTTAAAAACAAAGTGCGTGTTTTGGTGGATCATGTGCCTGTGATGGCCTTGGTGGACACAGGTGCAACGATTTCCGTGATGAGTGCTTCTTTTAAAGATGTGTTAGGGCGGAAAGTTGTTTTTACCTGGGATAAAACTTCGACGTTTTGTGGAGTGAGTGGAGAGCCATTGCGCGCTATTGGTGTGTGTAGTGCTGAGGTATTTTTGGGAGGCCTTATAATAACTACAGAGTTTGCGATTATTCCTCGGTCGACACATGATGTCATTCTCGGCATGGACTTCTTGCGAGATTGTGGTGCCACTGTAGACTGTCGCACGGGGAAAGTCTTTGTGAGTGGCCAGATGCCTTCAGAACTTCTGGACACTCCGGTAAATGACCAAACTACGCTGTGTGTCTGTGGCGATACGGTCATACCTGCGTTGTCTACCGTACGTGTTCCTGTTGTTTGTCGCGGCGCGGATTCTGACAGCTTCGATGCGAGCGTAGAACCAATGCACATAAACTGCGTGAAGAAGAATGTGTTGGTTCCCCATTGTGTGGTGTCGATTGATGGCAGACGAACTGGCCTATGGACTGTAAACTGTTCCTCTGAGCCCGTAACACTACCCAATGGTTTGAAATTAGCTTCGGTCAGCAAAGAACACGTGACCTTATCAGTGGTCGAGCTCACAGACGTGCCGGAAGAACGTGACGAAACTGGTTGTCACAATTTGGACGGGGTGTTTATGGCAACGATAAATAAGTCGCTTAGCTCAAGCGAGCGCCGAACTTTATTGAATGTGCTGTTGAAGCACGTTTCGGTATTTGACTTTGCGCAGAAGGGCAAAGTAACCCCTATCCCCCTGTATAGAACGCGCCATACCATCAACACTGGCGCGGCAAGTCCGATTCGCCAAAAACCATATCGTGTTTCCCCGTTAGAAAGACAAATTATCAACGATCAAGTGCAGGAAATGATGCAAAAGGGAGTGGTACAAGAGTCAGTCAGTCCGTGGGCAGCGCCGGTAATCCTCGTTAAGAAGAAAGATGGATCTTGGAGATTTTGCGTCGACTATTGCCGACTGAATGCCGTGACAAAAAAGGACGTATACCCGCTGCCACGCATAGAGGACGCAATAGACTGCTTACATTCGGCCTCTTATTTTTCCTCTGTAGACTTACGATCCGGCTATTGGCAAATTCCGATGCACCCAGAGGACAAGGAAAAGACTGTTTTTGTAACCCCTGATGGGCTGGCTCTTTGAATTTGACGTGATGCCATTTGGACTGTGCAATGCACCGGCCACGTTCGAGAGATTTATGGACACCATCCTGCGTGGCTTGAAGTGGAACATCTGCATGTGCTACCTCGACGATGTCGTCATCTTTGGCCGCACATTCAGTGAACACAACTCTCGTCTGGATACTGTTTTGAACTGCATCCGAAACGCTGGCCTAATTTTAAACTCGAAGAAATGCCACTTCGGAGACCGCCAGACGCTTGTGCTCGGGCATCTCGTTGACAAGGATGGCATCCGCCCTGACCCCCAGAAGACTGCAGCAGTTGAGGCGTTCAATGCACCGCGTTCCGTCAAGGAGCTTCGTAGTTTCCTGGGGCTTTGTTCATACTTCCGCCGCTTTATTCCGAAGTTTGCCGACATTGCGTACCCTCTCACATGCCTCTTACGAAAGGACAATTCTTTTGAGTGGACTCCGGAGTGCGATTCTTCATTCCGCCAACTGAAGTTTTTGTTGACGTCACGACCCGTCCTTCAGCACTTCAGTCCTTCTGCTCCGACAGAGCTTCATACGGATGCTAGCGGAATAGGTATTGGAGCCGTCCTAGTACAACGTTACGGCGACCGCGAACACGTCATCGCATACGCAAGTCGCTCCCTAAGCAGGCCGGAACAAAACTACACTGTTACCGAACAAGAATGCCTGGCGGTATTATTTGCAATTCAGCGGTTTAGGTCTTGCCTGTACGGACGCCCATTCACAGTCGTAACCGACCACCACTCGTTGTGTTGGCTTGTCAACCTTCGTGACCCTTGTGGCCGCCTTGCGCGCTGGGCACTCCGGCTACAAGAATACAGTTTTACCGTCGCTTACAAGAGTGGTCGTCGACATGCTGACGCGGACTGTCTTTCACGTATGCCACTTAGCACAACAGATTGTGAATCCGATGACCTTGACCAGCTTGTAGCGTCTGTGTCGCCTACGTTCCCGGACTATCCCAGTTTCAGAGCAGAACAGCGGAAAGATGCTAAACTAGCACCACTATTCGCCGCTGCGTCCGCTTCCACTAGTGCACGCCGTTTCTGTATGCGTGATGGACTGTTGTTCAAAACGAACCTTTCCAGCAGTGGCGCGCGTTTCCTTCTAGTGGTCCCTGAGAGCCTGCGAACAGTTATTATGAGTGTCATGCACGACGACCCTACATCTGGACATTTAGGTTTGGCGCGGACGCTTCACCGGACTAAAGAGCGCTTTTATTGGCCTGGTATGCAGAAGTCTGTTGAGAGTTATGTGGCAAGCTGCATGCAATGTCAACGTCACAAACGTCCATCAACTGGTCCAGCTGGTCTTCTACAGCCGATGCCTACTCCAAGCGCACCTTTCGAACAAGTGGGCATTGACTTTCTGGGCCCCTTCCCAAAATCGGCTAAGGGCAACCGGTGGATAATTGTTTGCGTCGACTACCACACACGCTACTGCGAGACGGCGGCCGTCCCCTCCGCAACTGCCAGTGAAGTCTCGTCGCTTTTGTTACAGTACGTCATCCTCCGACATGGCCCGCCTCGCCTGATTATCAGTGATCGTGGACGACAATTCACAGCGGATGTCGTGGAGGAGCTACTCCGTTTATGTGAATGCCGCCTGCGTCACTCGACACCATACCACCCCCAAACTAATGGGCTGACGGAGCGTACCAACCGCACCATTATCAACATGTTGTCTATGTATGTCTCATGCGACCACAAGAACTGGGATGACGTACTCCCGTTCATTACTTACGCGTTCAACACCGCGAAGCATGAAATTACAGTCTATAGCCCTTTCTTTTTGCTTTATGCACGTTCGCCCCGGCACCCAATCGACACAATATTGCCTTTCTGTGACCACGACAACGTCACTGTCGCCGAGACTCTCTGCCTCACCGAAGAGGCGCGTCGCATAGCTCGACTACGCACATTGGCATCGCAAGACAAATCGAAGGCACGCTATGACATCACCATCGACCAGTGATTTATCGCCGTGGTGATCTGGTGTGGTTGTGGACTCCGATGCGCAAGCGCGGGTTATGCCAAAAGTTTTGGGCCACTTACGATGGACCTTTTGTCATCGTCCACAGACTTACAGAAGTCAGCTATGTAATAGCTCGTCTCACGGCGAGTAGTCGACGAGCTGCCAAAACTCAATTGGTTCATGTTGCGCGCCTGAAACTGTACACGCCATGACAACTTGACTGACTCGTCCGGCGGCCTTCGTCTGCGCGGAGAGGAATGTTGCGTACATGCACGAAGAAAAAGAAGCGTATACGGTGAACGCACTGGTGGCGCAGAGCGAGAGAAGAAGAAGAGGATCAGGAGGATCTTTAACCAGTCGGCCGCTTCTGAGCTGCCCTCACGACCTAATAAACGGCCCCTTTCAACGTCTATCAGTCTCTTTCAAACGTAACAATATGATGAAAAGATGCGAGATGGTGGTGCTTGGAGTGTTGAATAGATGGACGAACGGACACACAGACAGATGCATGGATGGACGCATGAACGGACGCAGGGGCGGATGCATGGACGAACACAGGGACGGATGCATGAACAGACGCACGCACGGACGGGCGGATGGACACATGGACGGTCACACAGACGGACGCATGGACGGACAGAAGCAAGAACGAATGGACGGACAAGTGCTTCGCCCCACTCTCCCTGATTCACTCCGTGAATATGCTGCCAATTTGTTTCTTTATTGCCTTGCATATCAAGACTGTTCACATTTTACATAGTTACATATTGGTCAAAATACAAGTGTGTCCCAAAATACACCCACAGAATTCATTGAGGTACCGTCAGCTCTTAGCTGACTATTGATCAATACTTGGGCATTCGTAACACGTCCTTCAACGTTGAAACGGTGCGCTATCTATATCTACCACTTGCGGCTGTTTACGGGCACCTCGGTGGAAACTATCGTGTTTTCAGCATTGCCAGCAAGATGGCGCATTAAGCATGCGCGTCACCACATCATCACGACGCGGTGGAGCATGCTCTCCTCCCACGCGCACTTTGTCCCCTGAGAGGAGGTGTATGGACGCTCACTCGCGCGCCTTTATCTCGCGCTAGGGAGGATCATACGTCTCGGCTTGTATTGGCATTTCACCGGAACAATTCTGTTGTAGTTATCGGGCGCACAAAGGTTACTGCAATCATTGCACAGTCTCCGTTTCCAAAAAATGGCATGCTTTTTAGACACAGCGAAGTAATTACTGAAACGCTTATTCGCGTTCATCTGTACTCGTGAGTATGTTTCAGGCGTCATTTGCGCGTGAGAAACGCGGGGCACGTTTCTATCTGCTTTCCATTCTGCGAGTGGCCTTCCAATTTCTTGCTGTCGCGTTCATTGCTTTGCCTTTGCGACAAAGCTGTGACTTTTCTGCTTAGTCCACTTTACGCACAATAAGTCTTGGTGGGAGAGACTAAGAAAAAAGGTACCTTGTGCAAAGTTAGCAGCAGCAAATCACCACGGTGACACACCTCCGTTATAATCGCGAGCGGTAGGGAACGCGCGATTAGGTACTGTTTTTGCATCAATTATATATATATATATATATATATATATATATATATAGAGAGAGAGAGAGAGAGAGAGAGGAGAGAGATTCATTCAGGAAAGGAAAAGACGCAACTTCTGCAGCCCTAATTGAGAACATCGATCATAGAGTGGCGGGAGTGTCAGCAGTTCGTGGGACCACGTCATCCCTTTCATAGTGTTTCTGAGCGTCGGGTTCAAGGCTATTGTTCACGCATTCCAGAGTTCGCAGCGAGAGAGAAAGAGGATGTTAATTCTCATCTGATCATTTTCCCTGTGGTTCTGGTACAATAAAGCAAGTTGTCCTGTATTCAACTGCTACTGTTTCTGCATTCTGACACTGGTGGAGATGCTTGGTACACGTTCGGGACGCCTGACAACAGCCCCGCATCTGGTCCAGAAAGACCCGCGCATCGACACCCCCGTTCACCGCAGCAGCCGGCGCCTGTTAGGCTTCAGCCCGGAGTTCAGTCCGTTGCCGGAAAGCGTGACCGTGCCAGAAAGCATGACGGCGCCTGGAAGCACTGACCCCAACATGTCCAGCCCAAGCACGCCACAGGTGACTGTTTTGAACCCTCGACATCCGGTTGACTTCCACGGAAACGCATATGAGGACGCACATGACTGGCTCGAAAAATTCGAGCACACAGCGAATGTTAACGGCTGGAACACCACACAGAAATTGGGCTACGTGTATTTTCCGCTTCAAGATGGAGCCCGAACATGGTTGACGAATAGCGTGTGGTCGTCTTGGGACGAGTTCCGGCAGAAGTTTGCGAGCACCGAAAGACGAGAAATCGCACAGCGTCTCCTCGAGTCACGGATTCAGAAACCAAATGAATCTGTTACGATGTTTGTTGAGGACATGGCGCGGCTGTTTCGTCGAGCAGATCCCAATATGCCCGAAGCCAAAAAGGTTAGCCAACTCATGCGGGGCGTTAAGGAGCAGCTGTTCGCTGGTCTCGTACGAAACCCGCCTACAAGTGTTGATGAATTCTCCAAGGAGGCGACATCCATCGAACGCGCACTGCATCTATACGCTACCGGCAGTGTGACCACCCAACCCACAGTGCACCGAGCAGGGCGGCAGCCACGACCACAGCAACGACACCCGAAGAATGTTCTTAGCGCCAACTGATACGAGAAATCGTACAAGAAGAGGTCAAGAAGCTCGTTTCCAAAGCGAATGACTGCGCGATTGCCTCAGTAACAGAAGTGCGCCAGGAGATCAGACAAGCGCTCTAGCTTTCTGAGCCGAACACGAGCATCCCCAAGGCAAGCTATGCAGACATACTCCGCCGACAGCCAGCGAACGAGCCGACACCGCAGCACTACCACCAGCAACATCCGCCAACAGTGCCTTGGTACTACTGAGAAACTTCGACGCCGAGGCGGCCACCACTTCGCAAAACTGACATCTCGCGTACCCCTTACCATAGGCCCCTGTGCTTTCACTGTGGGGAAGCAGGCCACATCGTTCAGTATTGCCCGTATCGCGTCGCAGGTTACCAAGGATTTCCTTCCACTATTCCTCGGCGCCATTTCAACGAAACACCTCATGTCGATACGAGTGTCATGACCACGCGGGATGTTCCTCCTGGGTTTTGGTCGCACTCACCCTCTCCTTGGCGTTATCCTCCATCCTCTAGACGGAGCACCACTGGCATGCCAAGAGGGAGATCCCCTAGTCCACGCCGGGGCAACTAAAAGCAGCGACCTCAGGGGGGAAGGTTGCGAATCGTCGAAGTGTTGAAAATCCCCCAATACTGTCGAGCGAAGAGACACAAATTTTCAATGATTCGATGAAATATGGTGTTGTTACTGCCGAAGTTGCTATTACGATTGACGGACACGACGTCATGGCATTCGTCGACACTGGCGCGGACTTCTCAATAATGAGTGAGAGTCTGGCAGACAAGCTCAAAAAAGTTAGAATGAAATGGACAGGACCGCAGATTAGAGGAGCTGGAGGGCAGCTACTCACACATACCGGAAAGTGCACCGCAAGAATGAAGATAAGGGATGCATCCATCGTCGCAACTTTCGTTATTCTTTCCGAGTGTTGCAAACAGGCAATCTTGGGGATGGACTTATGGCGTGAATATGGTGCCATCATCAATATACCGGACGGTGTACTGACCTTTTCAGTGGATCAAAGCGCAGCGCTACACCGAAAATCCCTGCGAGTCATTGACGATGTGGCCGTACCTCCGTTATCGTGCCGCCTTGTTTCGGTCACGTGCAGCACGCAGCATACCGGAAAAGGAATCACTAAACAAGTATTGACGCTTCTACTCTCTCACGATGTTGCAATTGCCAGAAGCATCGTCAATGTTGTGTGCGGTGAAGCGGAGGTTTTGTTGACGAATTTTACCAACGAGCGACGACACATTACACAAGGTACTACAGTTGCCTACTTCGACGAGATCACCGAAATCCGCGAGTGCTGTGTAGTACAACAGGACGAGCCGCAAGCCACGTCAGCCCCACCACCTACTGACGTGAGCACGGATTTATCGCCAGCGCAGAGACAGCATCTAGTAGATCTTCACAAGTTCAAATACGGTTTTTCATCGACCTCGAGGGTCAATCAAACGCCACTGACGAAGCACCGGATAATAACGGAGGAGACGGCAAGGCCAATACGACAAAACCCATACCGTGTAGCACCGAAAGAGCGTGAAGTAATCCATGAACAAGTGAAGAAAATGCTCGATGATGACGTCATCTAGCCGTCAAGAAGTCCTTGGGAATCGCCGGTAGTGCTGGTTAAAAAGAAACACGGAAGCTTGCGATTTTGTGTCAACTACCGCAAGCTGAACCATATGATTAAGAAAGACGTGTACCCATTACCGCACATCGACGATTCACGTGACTGGCTGAGGTATGCACGCTACTTCTCGTCAATGGACCTCAAGAGTGGGTGTTGGCAAATTGAGGTCGACGAGCGAGATAGAGAAAAAAAATTGCCCGCAGCTTCCCTCGGGGGAACACTGAGGAGGATGCGGAGCATATAATTGGTTAACGGGGTGTTAAAGTGCGACTTACTTGGGTCGATGGCTAAATTGGTTAACGTGGTTGTGAAATGGGGTGTTAAATTGCGACTTACTTGGGTCGATGGCTAAATTGGTTAACGTGGTTGTAGGAGGGGGTGTTAAATGAGTGAACACGTACACACGTATGCGAAAGGGCGGCGCTGGTCGAAGGGACGTCGATCATTGTGTTTGTGGATTCGTTGGAATTCATTTCACCGCGACCTTGGACGTCGACACGCCGTACAAACCAACCGACGAGCGGCAACTGAGCGAGCGAGCGCCGACCTTGAGTATATATACAGCGCGACGGCGCATGCACTGTCAGCTGTCGAATGTTCGAGAAGGGGGAGAAGCGCAACGGCGCATGCGCGCGCGTCAACTGCCGATGTTCTCGAAGCGCGACGGCGCATGCGCGCCCATCAGCTGCCGATGTTCTCGAAGCGTGACGGCGCATGCGCGCTACATTATACAGCTAGCGAATGTTCGTGAAGAGGAGAAGCGCACGCGGTGTGTAGAGGAGGAAGGGTGCACAGATGATGGAGGAGTGAAGCGCGCGCGGTGTGTAGAGGAGGAAGGGATGCACAGATGGTGGAAGAAGGAGGAGGAAGCTTGCGGACGGCGCCGCACTACAAGCCTCGAGTATTAGATGCTCCGCACCTAAAACAGCTTTTGTAACGCCTGACGGGCTTTATGAATTTAAAGTCGTGCCCTTCAGATTGTGCTCAGCCCCCGCAAAATTTCAGAGACTACCGTTGCGTCAGGCCTTAAGTGGCAGACATGTCTGGTCTATCTGGACGACGTCATTGTTTTTTCAAAAACATTTGAGGAACATCTGAGCAGGCTGCTATAGGTATTCAGGGCAATAAGGTCTGCCGGCCTGACACTAAAACCCGAGAAGTGACATTTCGGTTTCAAGGAGCTCCAACTTTTAGGTCATGTGGTCAGCCATGAAGGTGTTCGACCTGATCCCGTTAAGATTGCGGCCATCAGAAAATTTCCGGTGCCAACAAATAAGAAAGCAGTCAGGTGTTTCCTTGGCCTATGTGCATACTACCGAAGGTTTATTACCAATTTCTCACACATAGCCTCACCGTTAACACGACTCCCAAGCGAAGACGTTTCGTTCACGGGGGGCGACGATCAACAAGTGGCATTTGACGATCTCCGACAACGCCTGCAGACACCGCCTGTGCTTGCCCACTTTGATGAGAATGCTTCTACCATGGTCCACACAGATGCCAGCAACGCGGGTTTAGGCGCTGTACTCGTCCAGTGGCAAGACTCAGCCGAGCGTGTGATCGCATTTGCTAGTAGGACGCTTTCCCGCGCCGAGTCCAACTACTCCACAACGGAAAAAGAGTGTCTTGCTGTCATATGGGCGGTTATGAAGTTGCGTCCGTACCTCTACGGTTGTGCCTTCCACGCATAGTCAGCGACCATCATTCCCTCTGCTGGCTGACCAACTTGAAAGACCCGTCTGGTCGGCTCGCATGGTGGAGCTTACGCCTTCAGGAGTTTGATATGACGGTTGTGTACAAGTCTGGACGATGCACGCCGACGACGACTGCTTATCAAGGTCACCAATAAAGCGCGACGATGACACAGAAGATGACAACATGACATTTGTAGTAGTCGTCGACACCACTATGATTTCGTGCAAGCAGAAGGAAGACGGCGAGTTGCTTCCCCTTATTGAATTTTCGAATGGCCGGACAACAACCGTCCCTAGAAGATTTGCAAGGAGCATGTCGTCGTTCTGCTTACGTCGTGTTGTTCTCTATAAGAAGAACTTTTCTCCCAGAGGAAGCACCCACCTACTTATCGTTCCGACGTCAATCCGTGAGGATATACTTAGTGCTTGCCACGAAGAGCCAACGTCGGGTCATCTCGGATACACACGCACATTGTCCAGAATCCTGCAGAAATACTACTGGCCAAGACTTCCAGCTATTGTGAAACATTACATGCGCGCGTGCCCCGATTGCCAACGAGGAAAATCGCCACCGTTAAAACCAGCTGGACTATTACAACCAATTCAAGTGCCCACAGCACCTTTTGCCCAAATCGGAATGGATCTCCTCGGACCATATCGGACTTCCCATGCTGGCAACAAGTGGGTAATAGCCGCCATTGATTATCTCACGCGCTACGCGGAAACAAAGGTTTGTCAAGTGGCACCGCCGTTGAAACCGCATGCGTCTTCACAGAAAATATCGTCCTGAGGCACGGTGCTCCGACAGTCATAATAACGGATCGAGGTAGCGCTTTCACAGCCGCGCTCCAGAAGACAGTGCTTGAGCTCAGTAGAACAGCCCATCGGAAAACGACTTCCTCTCATCCACAAACTAACGGATTAACAGAACGCCTCAACAAGAATATTGCTGGCATGTTGAGTATGTACATTGACGTGGCTCACAAGAACTGGGACGATATTCTGCCGTACATCACGTTCGCCTAAAATACATCGCAGCAAGAAACTACACGAAGAACGCCGTTCAGTCTCCTTCATGGCTGCGAAGTGACGATGATGTTTGACGCCATGTCAAAAATCATCGACTGCAATGACATCGATTTGAACGCTGCATCTTTTACCCAACGAGCAGGAGAAGCGAGGCAGCTTGCACGCGTCCGAATCACCCAGCAGCAAAATTACGACGTCCAACGTTATAATCTGCGACACCGACTAGTTGTCTATCGGCCTGGTGACAAAGTCTGGGTATGCAGTCCTACCCGCCGCCGAGGACTGTCTGAAAAATTGCTGAAGAGGTATTTTGGCCCTTACACAGTTTTACAACGCCTAAGTGACGTTAATTACGTGGTAGTTCCTGACAGCCCCTCGACAACTCGCCAGCAAAAACCAGAAATCGTGCACGTTGTGCAAATGAAACCCTATTTTTTGGACTGATTTACACCATACATTTACCGCACCGTCTTTTGTAGAAGAGCATCGGGACGCTGCTCTCTGGAGGGGGGCAAACGCCGCATTCAATAGGCAACACCAAGAGAACAACGAAGAGCACGCGCCGCGAGGGAGAAAGACGAGGTTAATTCTCAACCGATCAGTTTACCAGTGTTCTGGTACAATTAAAGTGAGTTGTCCTATATTCAACTGCTGCTGTTTCTGCATTGTGACAATATAGGGAAGCCACGGTGACCACGTTGCCGGTGCTCGAGCAAGCTGGGGGAACGAGGCGTCAAAGGGAAGGGCGTGCTCGACTCCCACAAGTTCCGTGTATTTTGTCGAATTCGTTCCATATATTTTTCGTTCGCTGGTATGAGTATTTTAATGATTCTCATAGTCGTCAGTTGACGCTTATGATTGACTCATTTTTCGAAAACTGTCCCTAAATATAACATCATAAAGCTTGGGGGCTCGTGCGAAAACGTAAATCCTATAGATGAGCATGTGAAACCGAAATCGAAATCACATGTAAAAACGGAGTGCTTGGCGTAGTCCGTAGTGTATACTGTGTCTCTTGGTATATGACAGCTAAAGTACCGTTTAACGTAAATACATCCACGGTAACGAAGTGATACATCTCCATCCCGATGACTAACATTCATTATTAACAATTGATTAATAATTAAACTTGCCCTTGTGGTCATGCATGCCTGTGGTTAACGGTGAGAGGAACCAGAGAACGCAGTGTGACAGCCAAAAGAGCGTCACTGATTGCACGCTGTCTATACTGACTGATTGTAGGCTGTCACTTCATTTTGCAGTTGTTTAGCAGCCGAACTGGCCACTCTCGATGAGACACGGTTGTCAGAAATGTGAACTCTATGCCGTTGTAGTTTCCTGCACTGCCTCGGTAGTCTCGAGACACTACATCTGCGCGGAGCTGAGGTTAAGCAATGCTCTGAAAAACGCGTCTCAATACAGCTTAAAAGGAATGAGACTGTGCGTGTCGTAAAAAAAAAAGTTGACAACATCACTAGGGTCATTCTGGCATCTGACGTGCGCATTTAGCCGGCACCAACGCCTCTTGAAAAAATTATGCCTGGAACGTGAGCCGCGAACGCGCTGTCCTACCCTCTCATTTTGCTCTCCTCCTTCGGTACGAAGGCGAGCGTCTCCGACGGCCCCCCTGCGAACACAGCAGTGCTCTCACCACGGAGAGGAAGTACCTTTCCTTCCTCCGTGGCTCTCACAGTTGCCTCTGAGCAGCCATGTTGTCACGTGACAGTATGGTTATGTCACGTGACTGAGCGGTACGGAAGCCAGTGGTCTCACGCGGCGGCTGGTCGCAACACAAGGCAAAAGGCATGGCCTCTGAGATTGCGTGCTGGCAAGAGGCTCTTAATTTAAATGAGAGCGACGTTCCAGGCATAATTTTTCTAGGAGGCGTTGCCGGCACGTTAAAGCAGTTCAATTATGGTGGCTACATCATTTGCGATTCCACCGCTCCCACAAACGCCCCTGCTAGCTGCTGCCCGCCAGCCCGCAGGGCGCTTTAAAGTGTAATCGACTACAGCGCCGCCGCTAATTTCCACACAAAACGGGCTGCTCCACTGCATCCGGTTTCGCCACTTTGAACATTCTAGTACACTATAACGCTGGGGCAGCGTTGTGCGTCGTACCTGTTCTGTGATTTCGTTCGAAGGAGTTGTGCAGTGTGACAATGCTTAAGCTCTTCTCCCTCAAGCGGCAGAAGGACGGCGAGGCGACGGGCAACACGCCGGCGAGCCAGAAGCGTGCCTCAGTGGCCAAACTACGCGTTACGAAGGACATCAACGACTTGAGCCTACCCAAAACTTGTCGCATGGAGTTCCCCGATCCGGGCGATCAGCTGAATTTCAAGTTGGTCATCTGCCCCGACGAGGGCTTTTACCGAAACGGACGCTTCGTCTTCAGCTTTCGCGTAAGTCCAAACTACCCGCATGAACCGCCCAAAGTCAAGTGCGACACAATGGTTTACCACCCGAACATAGACCTCGACGGGAACGTCTGCCTGAACATCTTGCGCCAAGACTGGAATCCTGTGCTCACGGTCAACTCTATCGTGTACGGCCTGCAGTTTCTCTTCCTCGAGCCAAACCCCGAGGACCCGCTCAACAAGGACGCCGCGGAAGTTCTGCAGAATGACCGGAAACTGTTTGAAAAAAACGTCAGGATGGCCATGCTTGGAGGCTACGTCGGCGCGACGTACTTTGAACGGTGCCTGAAGTAGCCCGCTATGCTGTCTTCTCCTATCCGTCCGGGGATCGAGGGTAAATAATAAAGTGTTATGATGACGATGCTGCTGCTGCTACTGGTGCTGACGCCGCAACCGTTGTGCTGCGTGCTCCACTTGTGCTAGGCATGTATGTATGGGTCCCTGGGTCGTTACAAGCCTAGTAGTTTCCTTATAACGGATACTATTTGGGGGCATGTAGGAAGGTTGCTCAAGGGACCCCTGCTTTATAGCGTTTTGGTTAACACGCCCACCCGCAAGTATGTTTTCGTGTTGAGTCGAATTTCGCCAAGGCGTCCCCATGTGTTGTACACACATGGGGACGCCTTGGACGTAATCCAGGCTTCATTGTCTGACAAGACACAATAAATGTATGATATAACATTCGTTAGATCATACATTCATTGTGTCTGCCACGTATGAGTGGGGGCCTAAGGCGTTGATTGCAATGAGATTGCTTCATCTGTCATATGTTTCTAACTTATACAACCTGATTCGCAACCTGACTGCGTAGAACATTTACTTCGTTACTCTTAACAGAGTGGAACCCTGTGATAACCTTGGTAACAGTAGTACGAATTTGACTAATTGATTTAGCATTCTGAACTCAAAGCAAATTTTTGATGTTTCGTGAGATCTTCTACGCATAAGTCGTTCCACTGTTGTCAGCATGTTGTCGTGTGCAAGAAACTTCTCAGGTACTCTCTGCTGTTGTAGTTTATTTGCTTTTTTTCACTTGGCATGACGTGTAGGAGAGCCACATTAAACCAGCAGTCTCACTGTCACACCTGGTCCCGTTAATTAGGGAGGCAATCGCCGGGCTAATTCCAAGCGTCGAAGTATCGGCCCCCCGAACCGCACCACGAAAGCGTGGACAATTTAGAAGTGGTCCTTTTTGGCGCGCCAGCGGACGCCGGCTGTGGTCCAAAGAACAAGTCAGAGCCGAGAGTTGATAAACAAACAAAATTATATTCTCATCAACGGCAGATCAAAAACAATACACACGTATGCACACTCCACAGTAGTTACATACAATACGTCACCAATCAAACAACGTACTACACAGTACAATCAGCCACACTTGGAACAACGGACACGGACAACAATACGCACTACAATGCAGTCGCATGCATTGAACAACCAAGACACTTAAAGACTAAAGAGATAGAAAACCTATTCAGTCCAAAGTTCTTGGAACCAAAGTCTAGATGATACTCTTCCGAGGATCACTCACTCAAAGTGCAGCGTTGTTGTCGTTCCGCAGCCCTCGAAGTTTCTCTTCCAGGAAACCTCCCGTCTTCAATTGGCCACTCTTCAAACTTCAACTTCTTCGCCGGAACACGTCGGCTTCACACACGCAGCGGTTGCCCCGCGTCTTCGCTCGATAGCGGTAAACACACACTCTTGCCGGTAGCTCGAGTCGTCACCCCCTCAGGTGGAAATCCTCTTCACCTCCGGCCTCGTCCCTACGGACCAAAACTTCGCCGACTACACGGCGGAATCCCTACGCGCTCTGGCGCTCACTTCCGTCTCCTCCTGCTTTCTCGTCTCGGCGGCTCGATTAAATACCTTCCGCGCCACCTTCCAGAAAGTTCTCCTCATTTCGTCGGCGCGATGCGCAACGAAGGCTGGGGAGGGGCGCGAGACGGTTCGACTGCCCTCCGCGTCGGATGACTCATCTCGGCGTGGCCACGCCTCCTTCGTTCTAGAAAAATCGCGGGCTTGCTCGGCCGCCGTTGTGGGGTGAGGAGGTTCGTCGATGAAGCCACGCTTCTGCGGGGAGAGCGCGCGCCCGGGAAGCCTTGGCCGTTTGTTTTCTTTTTCTTTCCCTTTTTTTTTCTTTTGACTTCGCGGCGTTTCTTCCGCGCGTTACCGCAAGAATTTGCGGCGCGCCTATTTTTAGCGCTCGTTCTGTGACACTGCCCCCCACTTTAAGAATATTATCTCATAATATTCAAAACCACCCAAACGAGCGCGAACATTCACCACACACTCTGAAACACTGTAACACAAACCGTCGCTCACGACACTTCACATTCAGAATAGATCGCTCAATACGACTGTACATTGTAATTCAATTCCACGCCACAGGAAATATAGCCACAGGTACATGACTACAACACTTCATCACACATTCCAAACAATACAAACGTACGAAGTTTTCTCATTACCACAATTATACAACACTATACATCACATCACAGCACAGACACTTGACACTCTTGACACAGGATAACACAGCATTAACACAACATCTGGCACTCAGCCCTGCCAAACACACTCCGATTCCACCTCAGCACCTATCCTGTGTATTTCGAGCTGCGCTTGCGCCCTTTCTTGCGGTGCTCGCTCGATCTCTTCCTGGTTTTCCTTGTTCTTTTTCGGCGAGCCTTTTCCAACGACGGTATCTGAGGCAGCGTCTCAGCCATCGTTGTCACTTCCGACCCTGCTAACGGGTCATGAGGTTCGACGGGTCCGGTCTGTTTATTTACCAGCTCGTTCATGTCACTACATTTGGCCTGGCTGGCCGACTCCGTCTCCTTTGCACTGTCGGTCGGTTGAGGTCGTGCCGACGTAAGTCCAGTAGCCCGGCCCGTGAACTCGTTCAACACGATCATCTTATCATTCATAGTCCCTTGCACCGCGGCTTCACCTTGGGCTCGAGTGGGATCCGTCTCGGGTTGCTCCTCCACTGTATCTCGCGGTCGCTGGGTTGGCGAGGGCTCTATCTTCGGGTCTTCCCCCAAACGTTCTGGATCATTCGGCCCTCGCGCCCCGTCGATGTTTCCGATGACAAGGTCGTACAGGGGGGTCGTCATGCATAGAGCGGTAACCTTCCCGCTGAAGTACGGAGTTTCCACTTCAATCTCGACTTCGGGAAGAATCCGAACCGTACGGTCAATTAGGCAAACCGGTTTCGTTCTGCCTGTCAACTCGCTTTCCCGTACCAAATTTCTCCGCACGATAACAGTGGAGCTGCCCGTATCTCTTAACACCGTAATCGTTTTGCCCGCCTCTTTTCCAGGCAGCGTTGGCATTCCTTTCGTAACACCGGTGGGCTGTTTTGACATTACAGCACCCACAATAGGAATTTTCTCCCCATTCTTCAGCTCTACGAATCCATCGGTGACGGCATTATTATCAGATTTCGGTGCCGCTTGCACACAAGATACCTGGTGAGTTTGACTCACTCCGTTCCGACAAGCGTCTGCTTTATGCCCAGTCTGACCACACTTGAAACATTTTACAACCGTAGGGATCTTAAAGATCGTTCGACAGTTTTTCGCGCGATGAACCACTCGGTTGCACAGAAAACATCGCAGAATGCTCTCTGGTGCACGCTTCTTTTCTTCGGGAGCCAATTTCTTCGAATCGTCGGGACACTCCTTCTTGACTTTGGCCAAATTAGTGCCACCTTGCGCTTCCAAGAATTGATCAGCCAATTCAAGCATTCCTTCAAGTGACTCAGCCTTCCTCTCTTTCAAATACAGCGACAGGCTTGGGTGGCAACTAGTCCGAAATTGTTCTCTAATTAGGAGCTCTCCAAGCTCATCGTACTCCTGTGCTGTCCCTGAAAGTTCAATCCATCTGTCGAAATAATGGCAATGTCGGGCGGCATACTGCGTAGCTGTCTCACCGTCAGCTGGCTTTCCTGTCCGAAATCTATTCCGGAATCCTTCCACAGTGAATCTAAATCGCTTCAACAAAGCAGCTTTCACCCTTGCGTAGTTGGCTGCATCGGTCGGCGTCAGCCTACCGTACACACCGAGCGCTTCACCACTCAAGCAAGTACTTAAAGCAGTTGCCCATTGCTGTTCCGGCCAATTCTGGCTCCTCGCAATCGTCTCAAATCTGTGGAGGTACGCGTCTAGGTCGTCCTTCCTTTCATCAAACGCTACAAGCAGCTTGCTTGGGTTCAAGCGGAAGCCGTGATCTTCCCGTTCGCTGCTTTCAACTCTAGCTTGGACGGGAGTTTCACTTCGCTGTTGCAAACGGAGCCGCTCGAGTTCCATCTCGTGCTGCCGCTGCCGCTCCCTTTCCTCTCTTTCTTCTTTCAGCTGTCGCTCCCTCGCTTGTCTTTCTTCTCTCGCCCTTTCGGCTGCCAACTTCTCTCTCTCCAGCTCCAACTTCAATTGCTGCTCTCTTTCTTCCTTCAGCTCTCGCTCCTTTGCCTCTCTTTCTTCTTTCGCCCTTTCAGCTGCCAACCTCTCTCGTTCCAACTCAGCTGTTTTTTTCTTCCTTGGCTCTCTCAGCTGCCAACCTTTCTCTCTCCACCGCCTCTTTCTCCTTCTGGCTTACCCATTTCCGTAGTTCGGCGCCGGAAAGACCCATCTTCTCACCAAGCGCAACTAACTTTTCGAGATCCATTGTGTCTCGCAACTCGCAAATAAAACCTTGCCGCGTGCAAAAAGTATCTGCCTAAATCGGTCTATCGGAACACTCCCCTGCACTCGTTAACGAGAACACTGAACAACACACAAAATCGTTCCGATAGCACTATCAGCAACTCGAGGCTCTTTCTCACTACTTTGGACACACTGTGCACCAAAAGGTCCTGTCGCGGACGCCAGATTAATTGTCACACCTGGTCCCGTTAATTAGGGAGGCAATCGCCGGGCTAATTCCAAGGGTCGAAGTATCGGCCCCCCGAACCGCACCACGAAAGCGTGGACAATTTAGAAGTGGTCCTTTTTGGCGCGCCAGCGGACGCCGGCTGTGGTCCAAAGAACAAGTCAGAGCCGAGAGTTGATAAACAAACAAAATTATATTCTCATCAACGGCAGATCAAAAACAATACACACGTATGCACACTCCACAGTAGTTACATACAATACGTCACCAATCAAACAACGTACTACACAGTACAATCAGCCACACTTGGAACAACGGACACGGACAACAATACGCACTACAATGCAGTCGCATGCATTGAACAACCAAGACACTTAAAGACTAAAGAGATAGAAAACCTATTCAGTCCAAAGTTCTTGGAACCAAAGTCTAGATGATACTCTTCCGAGGATCACTCACTCAAAGTGCAGCGTTGTTGTCGTTCCGCAGCCCTCGAAGTTTCTCTTCCAGGAAACCTCCCGTCTTCAATTGGCCACTCTTCAAACTTCAACTTCTTCGCCGGAACACGTCGGCTTCACACACGCAGCGGTTGCCCCGCGTCTTCGCTCGATAGCGGTAAACACACACTCTTGCCGGTAGCTCGAGTCGTCACCCCCTCAGGTGGAAATCCTCTTCACCTCCGGCCTCGTCCCTACGGACCAAAACTTCGCCGACTACACGGCGGAATCCCTACGCGCTCTGGCGCTCACTTCCGTCTCCTCCTGCTTTCTCGTCTCGGCGGCTCGATTAAATACCTTCCGCGCCACCTTCCAGAAAGTTCTCCTCATTTCGTCGGCGCGATGCGCAACGAAGGCTGGGGAGGGGCGCGAGACGGTTCGACTGCCCTCCGCGTCGGATGACTCATCTCGGCGTGGCCACGCCTCCTTCGTTCTAGAAAAATCGCGGGCTTGCTCGGCCGCCGTTGTGGGGTGAGGAGGTTCGTCGATGAAGCCACGCTTCTGCGGGGAGAGCGCGCGCCCGGGGAGCCTTGGCCGTTTGTTTTCTTTTTCTTTCCCTTTTTTTTTCTTTTGACTTCGCGGCGTTTCTTCCGCGCGTTACCGCAAGAATTTGCGGCGCGCCTATTTTTAGCGCTCGTTCTGTGACACTCACACTGGCAAAAACTTCACTTTAGTATGTAGTGATTGACTGATTGATTGATTTGTGGGGTTTAACGTCCCAAAACCACCATTTGATTATGAGAGACGCCGTAGTGGAGGACTCCGGAAATTTTGACCACCTGGGGTTCTTTAACGTGCACCCAAATCTGAGTACACAGGCTTACAACATTTCCGCCTCCATCGGAAATGCAGCCGCCGCAGCCGGGAATCGAACCCGCGACCTGCGGGTCAGCAGCCGAGTACCTTAGCCACTACACCACCGCGGCGGGGCGACTACAGAAGAGTGCTTTATACCTTTTGCCATAGCCGTAAATGCTTTGGCTGGCAATAATTAGGTGATATCTTTGGACACACATACAAACGCCCAATAAAATAGATGTAAGAGTGGCTATTGCCAATTTGTGGATACTCACATACGTCATACAGATGATGCGGGTTAGTCTTTAGCAAGTCGTGGGCATTTTAAACTGCATGAATTTTTTGAAACTTTATGATATCTCTTAAAAACACAGGTAATTTTCCCCAAGTTTTCTTGACTTGGACATTTTGGTTTAAAGTGGATGTGCAAGTTACTCATGCAGCAAATGTGGATTTCTCAAGCGTCCTGTAATGTTTCTTCTTTAGTTGGTAACAAATTTATTGATGTTCCTTAGTGCTTTTTTTGTGAAACACAAGTCTCTATTTTAATTAAATGAAATGAAACCAAGCTTTATTAAATACTAATACTAATTGATTTAGTGATGGCCTTAATTCTGTGTCATTGTTGAAAACTCCTGTTCGTCGTCTGGAGCATCACGAACGGACCGGCGTAGTGTGCCAGTAGCTTTTGGCTCAAGCCACGTCTGTGTATTGGGGTCCACACCCGTACTAGATCACCGGGGGCATAGGTTACAAGCCGGTGTTGATTGTCGTAGCGAGTTTTGGAGGACTCTTGCGCTGCCAGTGTACGTAAGCAGGCAAGTCGACGTGTCTCTTCCGCACGACACAAAGTTTCCGCAATCGTTAAATCGTCATGGACGGCAAAAGGAAAGATAGTGTCCAGCGCATGTCGAGGTGAGCGAGCGTAGAGCAGATAGAAACGGCTGTAGCCTGTCGTTTCGTGTTTCCTCGTGTTTAGGGCGAATGCTAATACTTCATTCCAGTTTTTGTGGTCGGAGGTGACGTACATTGACAACGTGTTGACGAACGTTCAGTTTGTGCGCTTGGTGAGGCCGTTAGTTTGTGGATGATACGCAGTTGAGTGTCGGAACTTGGAGGCACACTAACGAAGTAATGATTCCACAATATCAGCGGTAAATTGTCGTCCACGGTCACTTATTATCACGCGAGGTGGCCGGAGTTGGAGCATGACTGAATGCAACAGGAACTCCGAAACCTGGACTGCCGTGGCGGAGGATAAGGCAGCCGTCTCGCAGTACCGCGTCAGGTAGTCGGCGCATACAATTATCCACCAGTTACCTTTTGAGGAGCGTGGAAATGGTCCCATCAGATCAGTACCGACCTTTTCAAAAGGGGAACCGAGAGGCTTTACGGGTTGCAGGTGACCAACTGGACCCGAGGTGGGCTGGTTGTGGCTCTAACACTGCGTACAGCTGGCCACGTAGTTTTTAATTGTCTTGCTCATTTTCGGCCAATAGAACCGCTCTTTCGTGCGACTAAGTGTTCGTGCGGTTCCTAGATGGCCCGAGGTGGGGTCATCATTCGTGAGACGCAGAACAGACGTTTGGAGGGAAGCAGGAACAACCAGAAAGCGGGCGCCCGTCATGGACAAGTTTCTCTGGTAAAGAAGACCATTTCTGACAAAAAATCGGTCTTCGCTTAATGACTTTCTTTCTCCAGGGAAGATGGCTTTTAAGTTTGGGTCATTACGCTGCTCAGCGGCGAAAGTCATGGCATCAGGAAAGCCAGACGACGGAGAAGCGACAAGGTGGTCAAAGTAATCGGCCTCACAATCTGTCGTCGGTAGTGGCATCTTGGAGAGGCAATTCGCATCAGCGTGTAGACAGCCAGTCTTGTATGAAATAGTGAAGACATATTCTTGCAAACGAATGGCCCATCGTGCGAGGCGGCCGGATGGGTCACGAAGGTTGATCAGCCAACACAGGGATTGGTGATCTGTGACGATAGTGAACGGGCGACCATAGATGTATGAGCGAAACCGTTGTACAGCAAAGGCAACCGCTAGGCATTCCTGTTTGGTCACTGTGTAGTTGCGTTCAGGCTTGCTTAAAGAACGACTTGCGTACGCCACAACGTGTTCCTTCTTGCCAGAACGCTGAACGAAAACGGCACCGATACCGATGCCACTTGCGTGTGTGTGAATCTACGTGGGTGACGAAGGATTGAAGTGCCGAAGTATTGGCCGCAAAGCTAACAAACACTTCAGCTGGTGAAAAGCGACATCACACTCGGAGGTCCACTGAAACGGGCTGTTGCGTAGAAGGCTCGTCAGAGGGTGAACGACATCCGCAAACCTGGGTAGAAACCGGCGGAAATACGAGCAGAGCCCGATGAAGCCACGCAGTTGTTTCACAGATTTAGGACGCTGGAACGATTCAACGGCCGCGGTCTTTTGTGGGTCAGGTCTAATGCTATCTTTGTCAACGAGATGTCCCAACACGAATGTTTGTCGCTCGCCAAAGTGACACTTTTTGAATTCAATGCAAGGCCAGCTTTTTCAATGCAGTTGAGCACGAGGTCTAGGTGGGTGTTGTGCTCCTTCAACGTATACGTCCAAGAATTACGACATCGTCAAGGTAACGCATGCATATATGCCATTTAAAACCTCGCAATATAAATGCCATAAATATTTCGAATGTTGCAGGATCAACACATAATCCGAATGGCATAACGTTCAACTCGTAAAGTCCATCGGTCGTAACGAATGCCGTCTTTTCTTTGACAGCTGCGTGAATCAGAATTTTCCAGTAACCTGATCTCAGGTGAACAGATGAAAAGTAGGACGCAGAATGCAGACAGTCTAGAGCATCATCGATGCGCGGCAGTGGATAGACGTCTTTCTTGGTAACAGAATTCAGTCGGTGGTAGTCAACGCAAAATCTCCTCGTACCATCCTTCTTCCTCACTAGAATGACGGAAGCAGCCCACGGACTTGCCGATTCCTGTATTATTCCCTTATTCAGCATTTCTTGGACTTGCTCGTCGATGATCTCGCGCTCCGATGGTGCAACTCGGTAAGGTTTCTGCCTGATGGGATGCGCCGACTCGGTGTGGATCTGATGACGTATCCGGGACGCTGGTATTAGGGGCCTATGGCTGTTTTTAGAAAAATCTAACACTTTCTAGTGCTTAGATAGAACATCGAGCAGTGTATGACGTTCGCTTTGGTCAAGTGACTTGCTGACCATTTGTAGCAATTAGGCATCCTCTGAACCTTCAAAGCCTACATGTTCATTTTGGCTTGTAGCATCAACAAGCGCCACCAGCGTCGTAAATGATTCGGGTCTAAATACTGCAAGTTTTATGCCGCCTTGTAAAACTGCAGGCTCCATGGAACTGGTCATTGTCCACACACCTGCCCGTCCATCAACGACTGACACTATACAATGGGGAATGAGGATGTTATTTTTCAGGCATGCCAAGGGAATCGGTTCGAGCGTGGCGTCAAACGTGCCACATTTGTTACTGGAACATGTCACAGGAACACACACAGCAGATATGCAGGAACGACTGTGTTCGCGGAGACGAAAAAGATGCATTACTCCGGACAGGAATTTTCCAAGAGCGCCATTGGGAAAGTACCGTGTATAGAAAGTTGCCCACTTCTGCAGCCTGCAATTGCCCCACACTCACACAAGAAGTCGATACCCAAGATAACGTCGTGTAGACCGCGGAATAACCGCAAACTCTGTGCAAAACACCTTGCCACACAGCGAGACGTCCACAGTTCAATATCCCGTCGGACACAACACGTCACCACTTAAACCACGAAATGTCACCCCATGGTTCAGGCAAAACATCACTTTTGGTCCTAGCAGGTTCTTAAAATTTTCACTCATCACCGAGACTGTCGCGCCTGTATCCACAAGTGACATGGCCGTGAGTTTTCCGGCGGCGGTGTCCGTGCGCGTCGCCGTGGCGACGGTGATCGTGGAGCACGTAGGGCTGGTGGTGGCGTCAAACTTCGATCAGAGGCCGGCGAGGGGTGGCGTGACCCGGCAGGTGCGCGTGGTTTTCCGTGACGTAGAGAGCGGAAGGTCGAAAGGTTGGTAAGACATGTACCAAGACTGTCGCTGATATGGGCGGTGGTCACAAAAACGGGCAACGTGACCCGGGATGCCACAGTTGTAGCACACCAGAAGTGGTCGAGGGGCACGTGGCTGTTCATAGTAACGACTCCTCTCGGAAGGCATGGGATAGTGGTGCCGCCCTTCAGGGGCACTGCAGGCAGGCGATGTTGGGTAAACAGGCGGGTGAAAACTTCGTTCGTAGTTTGGAGGTGGTTGACGTGGGAATCCAGCCTGCCGTGTGCCTTGATATTCATAAGCGTCGGCTGCGTTGATCGATGGTTGCCATGGTGGAAGAGAAACAGGAGTCCGCCCACGTTCTGGTTCGCTTGCGTACGCATCCTGCAAATCGCTGGGGCAGTGATAAGTCTGCTGACATCGAAGCAGCTCTTCTCTGACGATCTACCGTATGGTCAAAGCAAGGTCGTTAGACGGCATTGTTTCAACACTATCCACAGTAAGGACGTTGGACAGGCGGCCGAATTTCGGAGAAATTCGTTGCATCTTGAGGGATTCAAAAGTACGACAGTGCTTCATCACGTTGGACACGGAGTTCAAGCAGTCTTTCCCAATTAAGAAGTTGTACACGTCTTCGGCTATACCCTTAAGAACGTGTCCAACCTTGTCTTCTTCAGACATCCTTGCATTCACGGTGTTGCACAGCTTCAAGATTTCTTCAATGTACGTCGTACATGTTTCTCCTTGAAGCTGTGCCCTCTGAGACAATGTCTGCTCTGCGCGTTTCTTCTTTGCGTCTGAATCAACGAAGCACTTCTGCACTTCTTCAACAAAACGTTCCCAAGTCGTGAACATGTCCTCGTGGTTCTCGTACCACATGATCGTGGTGTCAGTTAACGAGAATACAACATGATTGAGCTGTTCGTTTGAGTCCCAGTTATTGCTTCTGCTCACCCACTTGTAGTTGTTGAGCCACACGTCGACGTCTTCTCCTGAGGTCCCACGGAAGTTTGGTGGCTTTCTGAAGTATGGCATGGAACTCCAATTGGAGTTGGCCTCAAAGCGTTGGCTGGCTGCTCTTGGGCCATTACGACCGGCGAAGGTGGAAGTCCGGCGAGGTGGCGGCCGCGACGAAGTCCTGGTAGGGAAGCTCCCGTCATTGGGTTCGTCCTACCCAGCATCTTCCACCGAATCGTTACGTAAAGTATAAAGGTAACTTAAGGGGTGGGGGGGGGGGGTTAATCGGCACCGAGTGCGCGACCACAGTATGATGATGATGATGATGATGATGATCAATCTACCGCCATGGCTCGTGCCCTATCAGGGGAATCGCAGTAGACGCAACGTCATCTTCTTTTTCTACCCACGCTTCCCTTGTTTTTCCTGGTAGTGACACTTCGTATCAGTATAAATGAAATCTAGCAGACAATAAAGACAAGGAAAGTATAGGGAAGGTTATTAGACCGAATTGTAAGGTAAATGTGAAGAAAAAAAGTATGTGAAAAGATAACTTGCTGTGGACAGGAACCAAACCTGCGACCTTCGAAAAACGCGTTCTATGCTCTACCACTGAGATACCACGGCGGCTATCTCCCTAGCCACTTTATTGGGTATATATGTGAATTTAAACGTGGGGGTGTCAGTCAGCGCCATCTGTAGCCATGGCGGCGAGTGTGGCACACGCTTCATGAGCCTGCGTGGCGTCACGTAGCACCTGAACTTATTACGAGCTGGCAGCTGACCAATAGTCTCTCGTATACAACTTAAGGTACCAAGTCTTCCAGTACGAGACCCTCGTTAATGAATAAGGAAAAGAAGTGTGTACTTAAGGGCTCATTTTTCCGTGTTTTTACACAATATCAATGAAATCTAACAGACACTAATACCAAGGAAAGTATAGGGGAAGTTATTAGACCTAATTGGGAGGTAAATTTGAAGGTGGAGAAAGAAAAGTGGGTGAAAAGATAACTTGCCGTGTATATATATATATTTGTTCACTATAATTGGCACCTTAACACAGCGCACCACGGCTTACAAAGCGCTTGCCTCTTCCCGAAAACGTTTTTCGGCTGCTGCTGCTGATAATGATGATCTTGTGGTGAACCCTTCGCAACGGGCAAACGTGGAAGCCACGCCTTGGCCTAGAGATACTGTATATGCCACCTTTAGGCAGCATATACAGTAACTCTACTTTGGCCAAACATGCAGTTCTTCACTTGGTGACAACTTTGTGTAGCAGCACAGTCAAGCCTATGGAGCCCAAGCACTCCCTTTTTTACTACGTTTCTGCATCTAGTTCACGAATGCTAACTTTTGTACACTGTGCAGCATAATGGGAAATATGAAAAGAAAAGATGTAAATATTATGCTCAAGATTGTTCGCATTATTATTATGAAGCTTTAGCCGTGCAGGTTTGTCGTTTTTTGCTGTTTCTAGTTTTCTAGTTTTCTGGTGCCATTTCACCTTTTACCTTGTTCTTGTCGCCTAGAATATCTTGGCTCATACCCGCAAAGGGGATCGGCCTCACTGTACTTTATAATGTAAATTTTTTATGCAATGGTGTCGCTTGGTTTCAGCAAGTTCACATCGAAGCTTGTGAGCGAGCATGAGGGCGTGTTCCATAGGTGATCTGTATTCAGCGAGCAGGAAGAAACGAAGACAGTGGTGCGTCATGAAATATTTTGTGTCCTGCTCATGCAACCACCGAGAAGTTGTGTGCGAGTGGTATCATCAGCGAAAGTTGGACTCTTATCGTCTTTGCGGCAAAACTGTGACTTTTCTTTTTTCGAGCATGCACGTATTTTGTGGCTTACCACAAGTCTCCCCATAGATAATGTGCCAATTCTGGTATAGTGAAAGAGTACTAATACAAGGAAAATTGCTACTGCCTCCTAAGCCATACGTGACATCACTGGCGTCACGACCTACAATTCAGGCATCGACATGAACAATCACTAACCCCGTACAGCACAAAAACTAACCGATTCAAGTTCTGATTTTTCCCGCGCACAACTAACGAGTGGAACTCGCTGCCCATGTCAGCAGTGTAAAGTATAAAAATAATTGAAAATCTTCAGGATTGATGTTAGGTTGTTTTAGTTATGTTCCTTTTTGTGTGAATATCGTTTTTTTTCTGTTTGCTTTTCCCTACACTTTATGAGATATTACAAGTGTTATTATTTTCGTATTTTGCTGTACTAATTAGACACTGCCTTTCTTTTGTTTTCAATGCACTGTATGTAAATTCGTCTATGTATTGCCTTTTCGGGTACACTTTTGCCCCTCCTTCTAGGGCCCCCGTCGGGCCTGCAGTATTCTGTAAATAAATAAATAAATAAAATGAATAAAGTTGTTTTTCTCTTTTGTGTCTCTTTTACAAACACGTATGTTCTTAAGTGTGTCCATACGCTCGTAAGTTATGGCTTTCTCAAGAGCCTTCCGCTTCACCCATCGTTTCCTAACGCAGAATATTGCGTCACTTCAATGCTTAGCACGTGTGCTGAAACTCCCCAAAAACGCGTTTAAGCATATCACGTTGAGAGATGGAGCCACTTCCCATTGTATCCAAAGAATGGAAGTGGCGCAAGCCGCCCGCGGGATGATGGAGGCTTTCTTACACTATTACTAGTGTAAACTGTCCATTGTTATTACTCGTTTTTCTACGATTATGTCAAGAGCATGTATTTTGCACCGTATATTGCATGTTGTGTATTGTTCCTGTACAACCTCATGTTTTTCGTGATGTCGTTTTTGTATTCTGGTTTATGCGAACTCCTGCATGTGCAACAGTGCCAACCCGCCGTGGTAGCATGCAAGGTCTCACGTTGCTGTGCTAGACCACGCGGGTTCGACTGCCGGCCACAGCGGTGGTGAAATGCTAAGTATAACCGTGTGCTTAGATTTAGTAGCATAGTAAAGAAAGTCAGATGGTCGGAATTTCCGGAGCAGGGTGTCTCTCCTATAATCAAACTGTAGTTTTGGTATGTAAATTCCCTATCCTCCTCATTAACATCGATACCCTTGGAAGAATCCAACACAAGGAAGGAAGGTTCATTTACTATAAATGTCAATCCAGCAACTCTCTAAGTAACCTAATAATCCCATGCAATATTGAGTCTGCAGACAAAAAATATTTACAGGTTGATATTAACGACAACTGCCAAGAACGTAGGATGAAATGACTGCACTGATGGAAATATTCTCCCTCAAAGTGACTGAAACCAACCCTGTTTTTTTTTTAGAAAACTTAAGTTATGTTTTCATTTCTTCAATGAAAATCGTGAAAATAGCTTTTGGCACGACCTGGTGGCAGAAACTTCAACTATCCGATGTGCCCTGTCATGAGACCGTAAACAAGTGTAAGCGGTCAACAATTTTTTTGTTAGCTTTGAAATATTGTTTGCTTCTTTATGGTAAAAGATATTACTCCATAAAAAATGTACATATAAGCCTGGATTTAGGTGGCACTTCCTTCCCACGACGGAATCATCCCATGCTCGTCAGCGCGTCTTGAGCAACTTTTCTGCGTGCTCAATAAATCGTACACGCAGTTTCCGGGTCGTTATAGGATTTTGGAGCGGCGTTGTTTTTCTATTTACATTGTGTCTCAGAAATGACATGCACTGCTACATGGCACGGCCGCGCATATGCGCAGTGACGTTTTCGATTACTTGGCTTGGCTCGTGTGTGGCGAGAGAGTAACAACGACGGGAGAAGCCATGCAGGACACAGGCACCACAACCTTGGGAGCAGGCGCACGCGACGCGGTATAAATACAGAGAAGCTGTATAACGCCACATCGTCTCATTGTAACTGCCTGTCATTTTCATAAATAGCTGTAAAGCTCAGAATAAACGCGGTTCAGCATAGGTACAGGAACTCCTGCGAAAGCAGAACAACGACAGCATGCACAAGTTGCCAGAAAGGATCGTTATGAATTCTCAGCGTTGCTGGATGAGAAGGGTCATCCGTGTTCAGGGTCTTTCAGACAAAAAAAAATACTGCTTATAAAATGACTACGTGCTTTTCAGATTAAATACTGCAGCCACGAACACTATGAGGGGTAAGTGTTCTGTCCCGCCGGAAAAAACTGGGTAGAAAAATCAGTTGTTGGTCCCTTTAGTAATTAATAATCATAAACAGTATATATTTCCCGAATCTTACATGAAACAACTAACTGCCAGCAGCACTAGGCATTACTACGAGGCCTCAATAAGATCTTATAATGCTACAGCTACCGTCTTTAAGTACTCAATGTCTTTCCATCACACAATAAAAGAGCGGAACGGTCTACCTTGTATAGCAAAATTATAAGGGACTGACTCAACCGCATCCATAACTGTTTAGTGTTTTCTGTTACAAAATAGGGATTGAATTTGTATATTGTCACTTATTACACAATGGTATACTTATAGTAATATTTTGTATTGATCTTTTGAGGCTATTAAGTGAATTTATATTATTAAAACTTATTATATATCTCGCATTTCTCTAGCAGCACTAAAGCAACAACCAGTAGTGAAGCTCGTCTTTGGGTGTTTTACTACCTGTTAGAATATTCCGTTCATACTTTAGCAATGCTTCAGCTTAACACTGTTCTGCTCCTCGGTTATATGCGCTACAGCTTACCCGTGCTTTGCGGGATGCGAAGAACAAGCTTGCGCGTCCTCCAGTCAATCCAAGCTTAAGCACTGCGAATATGCATTGGTCTCCCGAGATGTGCGTCTACAGCAGCGACAGTCATCCTTGCGCGTGATTATCCAGTCAACGCATACATCCGCGTAGACGCTTTGAGAATGCACCTAAGACATTTGGCTCGGCTTCCATCACATCACCTCGTCTCAATTCGAACTTCTAGGCCCCACTCAGCGTTCAGCGCAACTGTAGCTCAGCACTGTGCAGTTCTTCCATTGCACTTCACGCATGCAGCACGGCCACCATTACCATTGTGGTGCCTACACCCACTCAAAGCCCTTCTTTGAACTCCTGGCATCCAAAATAAGAAAACGTCGTCGCATCTAACCCTGAAACAGGCCACATTACTATTCCCCCAAGAAAAGCACAACGGACGCCTTCACATTTACACGGATGGCTCTGTGTCTTCAGTAAGCTCAGCAGGGGCGGTAGTTATTCCCGCGAGGCACATTACAATTAAATTCATGACATCGCATTTGACGTCGTCGACAGCTGCAGAACTCGCCATCATACGTGCAGCTCTGGAGTTTATAGTTAAAGAACCTTCGGGAACCTGGTCTATCTTCTCGGACTTGAAGGCAGCTCTTCAATGTCTTATGTCACCCATTCGCCATGAATCTAATGAACAGCTAGTAGCTGAAATAAGGCTTCTTTATCACCAGGCCATCGAGAAACAGCACAGCATAGGGTATCAGTGGATACCAGGTCATTGCGGTATATATGGCAATGACCATACATATAAGGCCCCTAGATGTGCACACGACAGTACCCAATACACAGCCATCCCGTTCTCAAGAACCGACGCAGCTACAAGATTTCTTTCACTTGCACGTGATCTCACACTGGTACAGTGGAGCTCAACAGACTTTACAAACGTGCGCCTGCATAACTTGGATCCCGATCTGCAGCTTCGTCTTCCCTCAGGGATATCTCGAGCTGAGGAGACTCTTCTATGCCACCTGTGGCTTTGAGTAGCCTTCACGGACGCATACTTCTATCTCATTGGAATGGCTAGCTCTTATACAAGCACGTACTGCAGCTGCGAAGAAACCATCGCGCACCTTCTATGTGAGTGCATCCATTTCAACGCGCCAAGAAAAGAACTAACTGCAGCTCTGGATAGACTGGATGATCGGCCTTTGTCGGAACAAAGAATTCTGGGTTATTGACCGAGCCCATCTTCAGCCCAGAAGGCTTTCAAAGCTCTGCTACGCTTTTTGCGGACAACTGGCCTCAGAGACAGACTTTAGTGTCTTATATTCTTTGATGTTGCCTTTCTTCTGTCGCTATCTTTTTTGTAATTTCTCTCTCTCTCTCTCTCTCTCTCTTTATTCGCAACTTTTCTTTTTATCATCTTTTATTCCCCTCACCCCTTTCCCCAGCACAGGGTAGCCAGCCGGACTAAGAACTGGCTAACCTCCATGTCCTTCCGCTTAAACTTTCCTCCTCCTCCTCCTCCATTCATACTCTGATTGCCTCCGTGCTTTGCACGCTTGTACCGTTGCACTTCGTACTCTTCAGCGATGCGGCGGCTGCATTTTCGATCGAGGAGAAAATATTTGAGGCCAGTGTACACAGACTTAGCTGCACGTTAAATAACCCCTGGTGCTCAATATTTCCAGGGCCCTCCACTAAATATGGCACCTGTCATGTGCTTCGGTCATGTGCTTCACATTCGCGGTCATGCGCTTCACATTCCGCAAACTTTCACGGCCTAGAGCCCGTGGCTTTATGTTCTAAGGATAAAGGTTCCTAGCACAAATCAGAATGGCAGCAGACGGTAAAGACATAAACACTCTACACGGCACATACATACATACATACATACATACATACATACATACATACATACATACATACATACATACATACATACATACATACATACATACATACATACATACATACATACATACATACATACATACATACATACATAAACACTTTAAATCAACTACGAAAGGGTGCAAATTTGGACTGCGCAACAACTACACGTGTAAGTACGGTAACTACAGAACACGGCACTAATAAATAAAAGAAAAATTGACAGAAAAATTAACCAAGGTCACGTGCACCTGTGGAGAGGCAATGTAATGCAGAAATGCTGGACTTATAACCTGAGCAAGTAATTTGTGCGGGGAGCAGCAGGGCTCTAGATTTATACACGAATAATCCTGAGTGATTCACTGCTGGTGAGTAAAAATTTCTTACTGCTGCTACCTAAAAGAGCAGAAAGCGACAACAGACAGTGTCTAGACAGTGCAGAATGAGCTACCAACTTCGACCGCAATCTCGCAAGGCGGTGTACATGCAATCTTGCATGTACACCACCGCTTGATAGAGAAAACACACACACACACACACACACACACACACACACACACACACACACACACACACACACACACACACACACACACACACACACACACAAACACACTCAACAATAGAAATAGAGTGACATTGAGCTAAATTTGTCAGTCTCAGTAATACACAGCATGTGCAGTGTCACCACACATACTAATGTACCGTCCACGCGTCTGCTCTGTTCTCGGCATCAAAATTGACTTCTCGTCCGAAGTAGTGATTACACTTATCTCCGTGGACCCTTACATGGACTGAGAGAACGTGACCGGAGTCAAACGGAACAGGAACAATGGACATGTGGTCAGAACAAAAGGCGAAAAGTCAAGTAATGAAGTCGTCATTAAGGAAGACGTAGAACAAGACAGCTAAGCTTCTCGAGATCATAGCCCAGTTAATTCATATTTCCCCACAAGATGAAAGAGGAAAATTAAAGAACAAATTAGCAAGTTTGGACAGACGGCTCCTCACAATAAAGAAACTACTTGGACCATGGCCTGAGATGCATCTCCAGAAAAAGGCAATAATCTTCCTGACAGACTTTTTAGTGGAGACCAGACTGGACAAGCGCCTATGACAGACAGCCAGAGATGGGTATATATAAAATGTGGTCATGTATATACTGACAGTAGAATAGTAAAGTGTGCGTGTAAATAGTTTATGACTGTGTGAACTGCGTGAATGAAACTGTGTATTGGCATGATATTTGCTATTATGTTTGCTATTATGTTTGCTATTATGTGTGCTATTATGTTTTTTTCTTTTCCGTATTGTTAATTTTTGGGTACCGTTCTGCATCATTATTTTATTTTTCGCTGCAGAACTTTGTGATATGGAGTAGCCGAGGCAATAGGCACCTCAACCTCTCCACAGCAAAACAGTTAAAACAGAACAGAACAAAAAGGCGGGAAACGAAAAGCCGCGATGTTCAGTGCCATAGCGCCTCAAGCTTTTGCAGCAAACTGTTGAGCTTGACAAGAGCTTCGTCTTGGTCCACATGCCCCGCCACGGTGGTCTAGTGGCTAAGGCTGCTGCCCCGCAGGTCGCGGGATTGAATCCCGGCTGCGGGGGCTGCATTTTCTATGGAGGCGAAAATGCTGTAGGCCCGTGTGTTCAGATTTTGGAGGCGAAAATGCTGTAGGCCCGTGTGCTCAGACGTTAAAGAACCCCAGGTGGTCGAAATTTCCAGAGCCTTCCACTACGGCATCTCTCATAATCATATGGTAGTTTTGGGACGTTAAACCCCACATATCAATCAAAGTGTTGGTCCACGAAATAAGTTCGTTATTTATTCTTTTATTTATTTATTTATTTCTGAGTGATTCGTGACTATTACACTAGGCAACAATTTAAAAAGCTGTGCTAGGCACGCAAGGCGAATTCTTGAGATGTAACAGCGGCCTTGACCGCGTTGGAGTCCGTGAAGTGGCGACCACCTAATAAACAAACATGGAAAACGAGTCATCATATAATGTATAATTACCAAGCTTTAGAGGCGGGGCAGGTTTCGTAATTGTCGCGCAGGAATTAACATGTAAGAAACGGAATTTTTTTCTAACTTTAATGACTCGGTGTTTTTTCTCTCTCTCTCTTTTTGATGGCATATCAACAACAGCAGCCTGTTAGTGACAATACCTGAAGACGTAGCAGCTATAATTTAACATGAATTGTTATCTTGAAATAGAGAGTGGTTGGGAAAGGGAAGGCGAGGGGGGTCACATAAAAAAAAACCGAGAACGTTCCAACGATCACGTGGTCGATGATCGCGCCGCAACGTCGGTCAGACAACATCACAACACACAAAATAGGTCAGTTATTTCCATAACAGAAAAATATTCTTTCCTAGAGGCTGCTCCCAGCCTAGCCAGCATTAGGAGTTGAAAAAAAAGTAAAAGTGTCAGCCTTTCACATGAAATTTATCAGCCATCCACAATCCACATAGACCTTACGTTGACTGAAACATGCTTTCATCGCATTAGACATGTGTTTGTTTGCCTGTTTATTTGGAAATGCTGCAGACATACTTCGCTAAATCAGGAAGGCCAGAACACATAAAAAAGACGAAGATAACCTAATACATGCAACGCTCAAATGAAGAACCATAAGCACTTCGATACAGTAAGGATTGAACAACAAAAATTAACACACTCTTGCATAACAATATCAAACTTAACATCACCAGGACCAAAACCTCGAATATAAAAGAAAATGTGGTCTTCTGTATAGACTGAACGTAATTGGGTGAAAGTATTCCTGAATCTGCAAATTTATCCAAGGCCGTTATATAGTTGTGGCCAAAAAAAGATTTATCAACTGCTCTAATTTTTCCGAAAATTAGTCACAAAGTATAAGCCCTAGCGTGTGTTGTTTGTATTTTTGAATGGGACGGAGGGATGGTAGATTCGTAGTCTTCATGTTATCAGCCATTATATTGAGAATAAGTTTTATGCGATGATATTCACTTCTGGAATGTGTATGGCATAGCTTACAATTTGTTCACGATCGAGTGCGCTCAAGAAATATGTTCCATTAGATTCATTAGGGATAAGTATCACGTACTTGTGCTTAATCACTTAAAGTTGATTAATGGCTAATAACGTGTGTTGGGTTCAAGTTTGCCATGCGTATTCTAATTTGTATCTCACGCATGAGTTCACAGCGAGCAAGCGCACGCGAGGAACATGCCGTCGCCTATACTACATAAGTAGCAGAACACCCGAAGTGTCTTCGCACATAGTGTACTCCAGGTATACACGTACAGCGGGCCTCGCAATCATATTGTGGTTTTGACACACAAAACACCAGAGATTCATTAACTAGTAATTAATTCAGCCAAGCTTCGACGCCAGGCTTGAATGACGTGCCGACGATGAGGGTGGTCTCTTTCCTACACTGAAAGCTCAAGGAAATGAAAACTCATTCAACACCCGTTTTCCTCTTCTTCAAAAGAGAAGCATTAAAAAAAAGGAGTGTACGCGCGACGCCCACAATGAATGGACAAAATCTTTCTCAACCTAAACGACGCGCGCTGGTCGCTCATGCTGTCCCTGCCCCACCCATTTCTTTGCCAGTGTCATTCACAAATCGCAACATCTTGATAGGCACCGTCGCGCGCCTTTCGTGTATTGTGACGCGACTTGTTTTGTGCCAGTGTTTCTTCCCGTTTTTTTTTTCTCATAGTCGCCTTTAAATTCAAGCACATATGCAGAGTGCTACTTGCAAACAGGCAGTGATTTCGCTCTACACGTCGTACTACTGTGTTCTGATCACCACGATGTCTATGACCACCTCCGAATTTCTTTCACTGGAGCAGGGGATAAGGTTGCCCCGCCGCGGTGGTCTAGTGGCTAAGGTACTCGGCTGCTGACCCGCAGGTCGCGGGTTCGAATCCCGGATGCGGCGGCTGCATTTCCGATGGAGGCGGAAATGCTGTAGGCCCGTGTGCTCAGATTTGGGTGCACGTTAAAGAACCCCAGGTGGTCGAAATTTCCGGAGCCCTCCACTACGGCGTCTCTCATAATTATATGGTGGTTTTGGGACGTTAAACCCCACAAATCAAATCAGGGGATAAGGTTTAGTTGCAGAAGAAGAAGGTGTTTAATGAGAAGGAGGAGGAGAGGTTGACCTGCAAAGCTGGTTTCTAGCCTGCTACTCCTTACGGGTGTAAGAGGAAAAGGGAAAGAAAGAAAGAAAGAGGAGGGCATGATGAAGCTCGTGATAGGAAATAGGTGCGGACTAAGCAAAACACTGACTATCGAGGTTGCTTTGCCAGGCAGACAGCAGGTTTGTAAACAAAATTGTAAACAAAGTGAATGAGGGCACGTTTACGTAGACGAACGCATTGCCACGTCTGAACGACAAACAACAGCGGCAAATAAACACGTCAGATAGTCTTTCCTTCCCCGTTTT
The DNA here is from genome assembly GCF_043290135.1 of Rhipicephalus microplus. NCBI lineage: Eukaryota > Metazoa > Arthropoda > Arachnida > Ixodida > Ixodidae > Rhipicephalus > Rhipicephalus microplus. The sequence continues at coordinate 253,817,867 of NC_134700.1, read as the reverse complement.
TTTTGTCTATATTGAATTACCCGAGATGCCATAAAAAAAAGGGGGGGGGGGTCTTGGCTATAAAACTGCTTTGTTTTGAGAGGCTATCATAAAATCGACTCAAGTTCACCACCTTCGAATCCATTTCCTTTACCCAAGTGTACACTGGTTACAATATTTTCTTCTTGGTTTCCACATGATAATAGTTGCATTCGAATACCTTCATTACTCCGATTGGAAAATACATGAGGCGCCAGATGAACATTTTCTTCGATTTATTTTCGCCAAAGAAAGCATGTGAAAGGAACCACTTCAACGCCTCCATTGCCAACAACTCAGGTAATTCACATCTTCAAGAAAAATTCATTTGAGTTTGGATGGTTATACAATAAATTAGCAATGTTATGAAAGGCGTCTCTTACAGCTGTCCTGCGTAACATTTCGAACAAAGTTACACAATGTATGTACATGCACTACATACTCCTTTATATTCCACCATTTGGCCCTGACAGCACAATAAATATATAAATAAGTAAGTAAATAAATAAATAAACATAGGAGAAGATGTGGGGAGAGAAAGCAACATGTTGATTAGTGAATATTCGCAGAAAGCGCACTAGAGGAGCCATAATTGAATGCTACTGTTTGCTTTGTGCGTGTACAAAGCATGCGCCGACTATTTTTTTTTTCAAAAACGAATCCATTAGAGGCACGCGCGAAGTAAAATTGTACTGCATTACTACAAATGACACAATTTGTACTTTAGCTCGGAACGCATCTTGCGCTGCATTGTACTAATCTTCGCTGTAAGCAGTCCGGAAATGAATGCGTAATCGCTGTCCTCCTAGTTTTTCGCTTTTTTTTTTTTGCAGGCTTGTGTATCCACGTTTGCTTAATACGTGCAGAGCTTGCTATAGCGCATGCGGGTGTTACTGCTCGAGTAACGGAATGGCATATTCTGTCGAGCGCCTGCGAGCGCTTCAAAGTTCAAGCTTTGAATGTCGCCCATGTGAAAGTGCAGTGTTTTGTCAGCATGGTGCACCAGTGGCTCTTGCAAAGCAAAACACCTCGAAGTTTCCCGAGTCTGTGGCAGAAAAGGACAAACCACAGCGACCCTCGTACCGCGATGTGGCACAGCGGAACATTTGAAACAACGGCATTTAAAGGAAAGGAACGGCATCTACAAAGTAAACATGTACCTCACTCTACTCTTTAATAAAGCGAAAGCTTTAGGTGTCTCATCGAACGTGAAAGTTGACCCGCCTTCCGCGTCGGCGGAGTGAACGCGAGTGATAAAAAAATCAAGCATTGACGTCACCATATGACGTCACCGTTGCGTAGCATGACGTAACTTCAGAGGACACTGTAGCTTGGTCAAATGTGTGCCGGTCATGGAAGCAGTGCAAAATCAGCTGACGTACCTTCGATCACGGAGGCAAAGGAAAACGAGGTTGGGTGCAGAGAGATTTCGGAGGGCAGGATCAGTGCTGTCGAGCTAGAAAAAATAAGCCCCGCCGCGGTGGTCTAGTGGCTAAGGTACTCGGCTGCTGACCCGCAGGTCGCGGGTTCAACTCCCGGCTGCGGCGGCTGCATTTCCGATGGAGGTGGAAATGTTGTAGGCCCGTGTGCTCAGATTTGGGTGCGCGTTAAAGAACCCCAGGTGGTCGAAATTTCCGGAGCCTTCCACTACGGCGTCTCTCATAATCATATGGTGGTTTTGGGACGTTAAACCCCACAAATCAATCAAGCTAGAAAAAATAAGATGTCTTTTGCCTTCGCGAGTCTTCCTATGTGACTAGTATTACTTAAAAAACCGTGCGATTTTTTGTGCTTCTGGGTTATGAATAGATGCAGCACGCACGTGTCACTGCATCTTCGCCTTATCTAGATTTGAAAGAAAAAGTGAAAGGCTTCGGTATCTTCATCACCACTAACAACATCAATGAACAAAAAGGTCGATTTCTTCCAGCAGCTCAGTACGGTGCACTGGTCAGACAGGCACACGCACACAGTACTTAACACCGCATACTGTTTGACTTCAGCCTTCTAGGTTCCCATAAAGAAAAACGTATTATAATTTCGTGGCGTCCACCGGGTCTCCAGCTTTTGCTCTCGAGCGCATGAGCTCTCGAATTATTCTAGCTCAGCTTTTCCCAACCGTGTTTATTAATGAAAAGGAACAAAAAAGCGCAATGAAAGGGCCACTTTAGCTACCACTATTGCATTGCGTGCGACGAACATGCTCCGGTATTCGAGCTGCATCCTGGCATGTAAGCCATGTCATTGCGTGCGACAACTGCATCTACGCGTGCGACGTACACGTGTTCGTATTAACTTTGCTCCGTATACGCTTGACCACTTGAGCTGAATAATGACAACCTCGGGAAGTCCCTGATGCTGTGCTCATACAAAGCCATGTTCTATTTTTTTTATTTTTTGGTCTTACTTTATATCTTTCGGATTTGACATCCTACTTTGCCGGCTGTTCAGTACATTCAACGTGCTGCCGTATATACTGTTCTCTCACACTATTACATCGCTCGCGACACAAACAATCTGTTCTATTACAAGACTATACTGGTAAGTGTATGAGAGAACTAAGCCATATTTATGCACTCTTTATGTGAAAAGCTACGCATTTATCTCGCCTATTTCTTGAAGAGATGAACAAATGCAACTAAAGATTTGATGTTGTTGTCCTCGTCGTTATGATGTGTCGCGGCCAAGGAGTCGCTAAAACGTAGCTTGATAATTACAATAAGATCATAGCTGCGAACTTCATTATTCATGTGGTGCCAGTGGCAAAGCCAGATTATTACTCCTTCTTTGTTAAACTATTATTATTATTATTATTATTATTATTATTATTATTATTATTATTATTATTATTATTATTATTATTATTATTATTATTATTATTATTATTATTATTATTATTATTATTATTATTCATGGAACACATATCACACAATGACAATGGACCCTACTTGTCCGCCGGCGCCCCCAACAGTTATAAAATTATCCCCCTCTTCTGTAACAAACTTCCGCCAACGCCACTGCATTGTGCAACTGAACATTTAGGTTTGACAGAGTGAAGTTTACACTGCATTTTCCGTATACTCAGTGACGAACATGTAGCCTGCTGCCATTATTGCTTCGCGAGGTGCTTGCCAATGTCAAGTGCCACTCAAATCCCAGCAGCACGAACGCGGCAAAGACACGAGAGTTTGATCTTGCGGTTGCGCAGTGCACTTTTCTCAGAAGTAAATCAGGCAAGGACAAAAAATATTTTAAAAAGAAGACCAGAGAGCAACCGCTTCCGTCGGAGGCTGCACGGGGCAGTGGTACGGGGCAAACAAATGTCAAAGTCACCACTCAAACTAAATCGCTTTTTCTCGCGGCCCGTGGCAGCGAGTGTACCCTTCGCCTGTAACCTTGAACAACTATTTCGCAGACATTTCGCACGCGTCGGCCACGACGATGAACACCGTGCAAACAAAATATCCGTCTCCCGTGCGGACGCGCGAGAGCACGCGCGATGTCGCCCGGATCAACTCTTCCATCTCAAGGGCAGCCTTCGCCAGAACAAACCGAGCGCGCGGACGCGCGATTGGTCGCTCGACGCCGTGACGTCACGGCTCGCCGCCTGCTTCAAAAATGGAAGGCGCGCGTGAGCCGAGGAGGAGTCGTTCGGCGAGAGGAAACGCGCCCGTCTCGAAACCGAAAGTGCGTCCGGTATTCGTCTCTGTCGAGCAAGTCCTCGCGACGTTCGAAGAAGACATCCGAAAAGCTCGCAGGGCTCGGTTCGTTCCCGAATATCTTCGCCCTTCTTTCTCTTTTTTTTCCCCACCTTATATTGACTTAGACGCCCCCCCGATCGACTGGTAGCTGTCCACGAAGACCGCCATGTGCCTACTTTACCTATTTGTGAATCCCCACCCAAAACCGGACGAATACCTGCTCGTGTTAGCCAGTGTGCGAGACGAGTTTTTCGGCAGACCCACCAGCGGAGTCCACATCTGGGAAAACAACCCGCAGATCGTCGGACGTGAGTGAAAAAACATTCAATATTCGTCTCCTATTGCTTGACAGGCTGTCACAGTGGTCGTATGGCTTCCACTTACTTAGTTTTCTGGTGAAATAGTACTAACTTCACCAAAAGGTGGACATTGTTTCGTTCATGCACTATATCACATAAAAACAAAAAAGTGAGAGAAAATAGAACTAGTGTTTCCAGTTATACTTCGTCGCATGCAACACAAACCTGAAACTGAAGTTCTTATTCTCAATGTTTCGTACACATTTTTCCAAAATTGTGAGAACCAGCGTATAATAATATCTCTTCTGCACGATTTCTCGCATTTATTTAACACGGCGTTCAAAGCAAATCACTTGTTTCTTTTGAGAAACATTCATAAAAACTATGTGCTTTCCGTCTGCTTTCTATTTGATATTCTTAAAGAAAGATGCATCGATCATGCTCATGTAGGAGTGCCCAGTGGGCAGGTGAAGTAGGCGACATTTAAATGTAACGTGGCCTCCCTCCACCCCCCCCCCCCCCCTCCCCACCATGCCTTCGCATACGATGATTGATAAAAGCACGGGGATAAGTAACAAGGTTAAGCAAAATGAAAAAAAAAACTGCGCGTTCATAGGGTGCACACTTAGGCCCGCATAAACAACCCCTATGCCGCGTTACCGCCACTCATTAGTACGAAAAAGAGCGGGCTTGCAAAAACGGACAAATGAGAACAGAATAAGACCACACAAACGTGGACTACGTTGTCCGCTTCTCTTTTCTTGTGTCCGCGTAAGCGCGCCTACCCTCTTTCACAATGAATACTAACACAAGTTCAAGTCGTTGTAAGCACTATTAATTACATCAGGAATACATTTTTTTTCCTAAGATGCTATAGAACGAAATGAGGTATAAGGCACGGAAGACGAAAGATTAGTACAGCAACACGAGAGTTTTTGCCCATCGTGCGTCGCTTCTATGTTGTCGTCTCCTTGTTCTTATTTTACGTCTTTCGACTTTTTTTTTTTCTTAACTCGTGTACTGGCGATCCGACCATCAGTTTATTTGTTTATTAGTAGCTTCCATTCAAAGGATACAACTGAGCGAGACATGCCTTAGAAATGGAAAACCGAATTTTGCGGTAATATTGCATGCCCCCGAAGGGTGAGGAAGATAAAGGAGAGTACAGTAAAGCGGCTGACAGAAGTAAACGAAAAATTTCCACAGAGTGCAATGAGCAGAAATCTGATGTCTTATAGCGGAAACATGGCGTCTTAATTCAACTCGTGACATGTGCCCCAAATAATTCGTAAGAAAGACGAAAGGAAGGTGACTACGAAGAATACGGATGTCCAAGCCTGGCTATGCGTTCATATAATGTATATTTGATGCCAGCGCTTTTTGAATACCGGGACCACGATACACTATGGAGGCTAGCCTTTGAGAATAGGCAGATCTATAGGATGCAATCCTTTCAGGTACCACAATCACACCATTCGCGTTATTTTTCAGTTCCCTTATACTTATATGAACAATTGTACGTGACAACCCGTAAGCAATACTATTTCAGTGAAGCGTAACATTTTTTTTTTATATGCGCGGTTGATTCCTTTCCGCCTACAGTAACATTATTATTTTCAGAGGCAATCTGTTGCGTTGATAATTGTATTCCACTGGTTAGACTTTTTTGTGTTTTTTTTTCGTTTATATAATAAATAAAGCAGTGTTATTCATTGAAAACATGTCACGAAACTGTACGTGAGAAACACGCCAAATATTGACGACAGTTTTTCTATCACTTAGTCCTCCTAATATACAATGTACGCAAAGGCTTAGCCTCCTTATGCAACATCTCTTTTTTCCCGTCTTTCTTTTTTCTTTTTCCTCCTTTTTTTTCAGCACAGAGTAGCCAGCCGTTCTGAGATCTGGTCAATCTAGCTTGCTTGCTCGCTTGACCCTTTACATGTGGCTCGTACCACTACGGAAATTGGCCATTTAAACCGACGGTTATTATAAGGGGAAAATTTAATGGTAAGATGAAGGGAAATAAATTAAACCGTAGTCAAGGATGATATAAGTATAGAATTCTAATATGCAATAACATCAAACTAGTGAGAAGTTCGAAAAGTTTTTGATTGGAAATAATTCAACAATTAATTCTTCTTGTGTGTGTAAGAAACTTTTTATCCTTCCATCTTTTTCTTCCTCCTCTTTGGTTCAGACATTATTTACCGTCTTCGTAAACTGCTGGGGTACCGTCTTGGCCAAGTATAGGTGAAGGCACTTTGTACTTTTCAAGCTAGATGTTTAAATAACAGAGTGCAATTAAAATAACAATGACAACGCGCAGAGCACAAAAACAAGAGCAAGAGAGAGAGAGAGAGAGAGAGAGAGAGAGAGAGAGAGAGAGAACGTAACCGCGCGCAGGGCACTGCACTTAAGTACGTTTTCCTCCTTTTATCTAAAATCACCTGATCACAATCACAAATACTCATAAACAGTGACTACGTAGTCCATTAGAAAAATTGCATGTTATTTACACGAAAAGACTTTGACAGTACACAAAAAAATAACACTTTGTCAAAGTAGGAATGCTGCGTGAAGACGAATATACATCAGTAGCTAGGTAACTGAAACTGGTCATGTTAAGCGTGCATTCACTAACCTAGTGTCGCTGCAGTTTACACAGCCTACATACTGCAGCATATAGATACTGAGGACTCGCATAGTGCGCCGTTAACTCAACACGTCCATGCACAATTAACGCGTCCGTACTAAATTATCCCAACACGTAATAATGTGGTCAAGATGTTCATGCGTTCATTGCTATACCACACCGTCATTATCTCACTGCAGCGTCGGCACTGAAGTTGCCAGCTCAACTCATATGCCTCAGAGTGCTCATTCTTTGCAATTTTCGCTTTTCTTTTATTGCCATCATATTTATATATGTACATGCATGCTCGACCAGACCTTTTGTCGGCTAACGCAGTTTAATACTAACATTTTTAGAGCTTTGTTGCTTCCTTGGATTATTCTACACTATTTACCTCCCAGTCGTCTTCGACAAGCGCACAGGTGATAATTTGACTTCTTTTTTTTTAATTTTAATTGCTTTGTTACGTTTTCTCATTTCGTTATGTCCTGACACTCACCTGCGGACTCTCATCCGTTAATGTTGCGTCGCACCCTCTTGGTAATTGCACCGTCCTCTCTTCTTTTCATCAAGTGAACAAACAATTTAGGCATCTACGTAAAAACCTTGGCAGTAATGCCACCGACATTGGCCTTGCTTGCTTTGATCTTGAAACCTGGGATTTATTTGCGAGAGGCTGCCTCCAACTTGCTGCATTTTCATTCATACACCGTGTTTTTTTTTTGCTTTGTTTTTTTTTCTTGTAGCAACAGACATTCGTGCCGGAAAGCAGTCACGTGACTCGAACAGTAGTTGTAAGCGCACGATCCGTTCCCCGACGCGAACCGCACTCGTAGGAATTGTGTCTTCGTGCTTCCTCCGTCGACAGTCGGGCTGTCAGCCAAGTGATGCGGAGATAAGCGGAGCACCCGCGCGCTCGGAAAGCACAAATCTCAGCCCATTCAGCAGTGCCCGCCTAGGCAAAAAAAAAAAAAGGCTCAGAACAATGGGAACGGCATTCCTCGCACCGAACGCCACGTGCCATCTTTCAAAGGTACACATCCCCGACGTGCACATTGCGCCCAACACAGCAACCAGGCCGGCTCATTCCTCTTGCGCAACGTAATCCTGCTAGCGTGACCGCTCCGGCTCTGAGTGTATTAATTTCTGCGGATTTACATACCAAGATATGTTTACGAGGCACGGCCTAAGGGGGTACTCCGGATTAATTTTGACCACCTGGGTTTTTTTTAGCGGCAGAGCAGTTTATGCTGGCAGTAAGAACTTGGGTGTCCTCAGAAAACCACAGCCGGGTAGGCGCCTCAGGATTTGGGCAAGCCCCACTACCGAGTACAGCAGGGAAAACTGCTCGGCTAAGTGCTGCACGGGAAACACGTGAACGAGAGACAGTAAAAAGCAGAGAAAGAGAAACTTAGCAGCGCGACACCTCTTTATGAGCTACCGAGTAATGAAGTCTTAGATATGTTCTAAAAAGGTCATGAAGACGTCTCTTGCAAACATGAAACAAAAACACCTTATATGTTACTTTAGAGCTAACTGGGTAGTGGAGACGAGGAGGGTTATATTGATTCATTTATAGCCAGTACTTCACTAATTTCATCCCTGTTTACTGCCGCAAAATAGGGGAGAGGGAGCGCAAACAGCGAGCTTTGGTGCTACATCAAACAAAGTCTGCACTAGCCCGTTTATATATATATATATATATATATATATATATATATATATATATATATATATATATATATATATATATATATATATATATATATATATATATATATATATATATATATATATATATTTATTTATTTATTTATTTATTTGTCTATGGTTGCACGAATATGTGTCCAAATTTGAATCGAGTAAGAAGGCCGTAGCCACAGTCCTGGGTTCATGCTAAGATTTTCAGCTAAATCGCCGAACTGTTATTTATGTAGCTGTCTCATTGGTTATAATATAACAGCTACAATGGATGACAGCAATTTAGCGTCGTTAAACTGGTTACCAGTCACGGTGTCTCCTATTGCGGTTCGCAGATGAATATTGGTTGCACAAATATCGGAAGGGGTTATACCAAAGGCGCGCCAGGTCCATGTGTAAGCGTGTCGAATCCCCGTAGTACCATATGCCGGGTCGATTTGTACCAAATTACGAAAATAGAAAAAAAAGAAAGTAGTACAAGCAAAATTGAAGTCGTAATTGCGTTTTATATGATACAGGCGCTGTACAGGCGCCATTAAAAGTGCTTGCGACACAGCTTGCGCTCTCGTGACGTATATCTTTAGTTGCGCGTGGGCGGATTGCGCTGATCTTTATCGTTTGACGGCGACTAAGATTCGAGATAGCTAATCACGAGATAAGGTACGAGAATATCTTACTACTGACGACCAGCCTATCCATGCGGCTGGTAGAGGATAAGTACTGCACCAGGGTGGCCATTCCTACCCTGGTGAAGGAGTGAGTGCATTACTGGCAGTGGTCGCCAGTGACGCCGCAGCCGAGCCTTTTTTTAAAGACCCTCGACGGAAAAATTTTGGTCTGTCTGTCTGTCTGTCTGTCTGTCTGTCTGTCTGTCTGTCTGTCTGTCTGTCTGTTTGTTCGCCCTAACACTACCTCAAACGGCATCAAATGGCCAACCCCATCCGCAGCACCCACCAATAGTCAAGGTTTAGCGTTCATAGCTGTGCGATTGTCAATTAAAAAGCAATTATTGCGCATATCTAAGGCGCCACAACAACGCTTCGATGTTTTCTATGTCTGCCTTTATACTAGAAAAGGCACACACAAGTAACTCTAAGGAATGTAGCGTTTAATCGCACTGCGCTGACAGTGCAAAGCGATACTCAAAAAGGTGTTTCCAACGCTTTGCTACGACGTCATGGTGGTGGCATCTGCCCGCCGCTTTGCGTTCTACACCTTATCCCCTCCGAGACTGGCACGCATCTTTCTCCGCGGGCTGCACGCCTTCGTTTTCGAAGATAACTACCAAATGTCACTTGTGTCTAACGTGCCTAGATGCGCTCGTTCGCCTCCGCCACACGCTCGAGGCACTCTAACGCAGTGCCTGCAGAATACCATTCACCAATTTTCTTGCGCAGAACATCAAATAAACGTTTTATTCACTCTCTCCAGACGCAAGACTATCGTCTTTCGACGACATTCGGGCCATTTTTTTTTTAAAATGCAATTCTATTATCACTCGGATTTTTTAAAATCTGGTTGGGAAACTTCCAGCACCGAAAAGTAAAACCACGTACTTCTTGTCTGCCATACTGATGTTATACCTCTACATCATCGTTGCAACCCAAAAAGAAGGCAAGCGTGTGAGAGGGTGACAGAAAATTAAGTGGGCAGATGAGATCAAAGTATAACGTGGCAGCAGACAGCAAAGGACAAGGTTGATTGCCGGAACCTGACAGAGGTCTTTGCCCCAGAATCTAGAATCTAGAATCTAGATTACTAGAATCTAGTAATGTTGCTTTGCTTGCTTTGCCCTGCAGTGGATGGAGTCAAGATGACGATGATGACTGTTAAACTTCATAAACTGCGATAACATGAAATTTTCTACCGGACGTTATCTTACGAAAGCGCATATGCATATTACATACCAGACATCTTCGTATAACGACATATTTTATTCAGCTTTTTTGTTTTCCTACATGTGTAGACGTATTAGTGACCAAGTTTGTAGACTTCTACATTTGCAGCGGCGTGCTTTTCATTGTGATACTGTGGGACGGCAGTAAGACCTTGCGATCATAATGCACGCGATGAGGTGCGCTAGTGCTGCGATGAAGTTCAGCGCACCCAGGAACCATCAGTACTATTAAACATGTCGTCTCACTGTTTTTTTTTTTTTCCTTTCTTAAGTTGGGAGAAGGGGTGTTTCAACCATGTACACTGAGCTTTGCCCGAGAGTAATTAAGGTATCACCTTATCGAGGATATCCAAAATTAGGCTCACCACGGTAAGATGTTTGTTTTAGAAGGAAATGTCTGTGGAGGCGAAGACAGCAACCTCAGTCCACGCCAATCGCTAACGCACGTGGGCAGCGTACTGCTTTGATGACAGCCGCCAGCGTAGCGACCTTCGGTCACGCGACGTAATAGCCCGCCGTTGCAGCGGCACCGCCTTTCGGTTTTTTGTTCATGGTCCGGCGCCCGTCTTTCGACCGGCTGCCGTGCTTGTTTGCCTCGAAAAGGAATTGGAGAGCGCATTGTTCTAAGGGAAGCTCACCGAGGCACATTACTTTGACGCGAAGAAAATAGCTCCACCCGCGTCTCAGTTGCGTTTCGGGAACTATCTTGAAGAGCCGCTTTGAGAGATATTTTATTGTCCCACGGGGTCGCTGGCTCTGTTCTATGAGGCAATATTACGCTGTCTTCCTAGGCAGGGAGAGAAAGGAAGAACGAAAGAGAGAGGGAGAGAAGTGATGCTGCTAGAACACAACCGGGTGCGAAAATGAGAACTGATGCGCTTGTTAAGCATCATAACGTAGATGGTCAGCGCAGCCAAATGGTTTCACGGCTGCAGCCGTTTCCGTCAATATCAGAAACTGTGAAAACGATTCGCGCAGCTGTGAAGCTACACCGAACAACTAACTGACTTTGTCATCGCTTTAAAACTGTCTTGTCTCTCAAAGAGGCTTGCAGTTCAAGCATGAAGTCAGTGCGCGAACTTAGGAAGGTCTCTTGTTTCCAAAAGTTGCCTAAAACGTGGGTAAAGAAAAATTCACCGACGACTTCGATAACTAATGCGAATAGTGAATGCAGCTTTATGTAGGGGAAAGACCAACTGTGTTCGAAGTTTTGATTTTCCGCATGCAAGGTATCGACTAAGCCACAAATCAAATCATAATTTGCGTGATTTAAGACAGCACTTACTACCCCATTCGTCCTCTGCGTTTAAGTGAGCTACCCGCTATACACATCTGTAAGGCTTATTATGGGCCCTTCTGATCGTTCACGTGGCTGATGACGATGAAGACTTTGCAGCGGGTGGGAAGCATAAAAGCGCGCGCTCGTTGCGGAATTAGCACCGTGTGATGATTGGTAGTTAATTTGCTCTCCTGCCACGCCATATCATACAGTTTAACGCGATTCCTTGCCCGACATGACGCCTCTATAGGGCATTTTCGCAAATTAGTTTCAAGCACCAGCGTCACTTTGTGAGTGCTCGACTGCCACGCGAAGAATCGAATTCCATTCGATATTGGGTTATTTTTTTATCAATTTCTTTTTCAAGCACGTCGGTTACACTTTCATATATATCGGTTGCGCCATTAACGGCGTCATCGTTCAAAACAGGAACGGGTGGCTGTGCTTTAAAAAAGTACAGGGGCATTCATAATACCGTCTCCCTTGCCCCCTTTTTTTTACATCATCTTGTAATCAAGAAAAGTCTTCGTTTGCTAATACAGTTTCTATTGTTGTGGCTTTTGAAAGACAAAAAAAGAAGAGACACGAGAAAAGTATAGAGATTAGATTGTATACCATATAGTAAACAAAGAAAAAAAGTGGCCGAAGTGAAGCATCCGATAGTAATGTTATGGACACAAAATTACTCCTTTACGAATGCTACTTGGATCAAGAACAGTTCTTGTGTTCACTGCCACTGGCCCTTCTTTCTTAAGTTGTTACCAGCGCATTGTTGATCGAAAGGTACGAAGACGGCACCGTTGTATACTATAGATGCGGCAGGTGCGACGAGATGTTAGGTCCGACAGCGACGTGTGGACCGAGAGGCGAACGAAAATTTCTTCGGACAAAGCCGCGGGTGCAAGCGGAAGTCCATTGTTCGCTATCGTCGCGTTATTACGTGCACGTGCCTGCCTCTACATTCAAATAATAAGCTACAAAACAATTGCCGAGCATGCTCCCGCTGGACAGCAACTCTGGCACACGACAGAGCACCCATGGCAGCATGTACGAAGACATTTATTGTTTACAAAAGGATCCGTTACTTTTTCACTAATGACCACTTTGCTCCCCGACTTTTCTTTTCTCTTTCTTTCTTTCTTTCTTTCTTTTTTTCTTTCTTTTTTCTTCATTTCTTTCTTTAGTTATTTATTTCCTTTCTTCTTTAATTTCTTCTGTCTTTCTCTTTATTTATTTATTTATTTATTTATTTATTTATTTATTTATTTATTCATTTGAGCACGAGAAACGGTTAGTGAGGAATTTGTGAAAGTGCACAATGGGGCGAAAGTAAAGAGGAGAACGAACCCAAATGAAATAGTAGATGTGATGATGGCTGATGGTTGACGTTACACAGGAAGTGATTCAATCAGCACATTCATATCAAGACAAGCCTATATAAAGGAACTGCTTCGAAGTTCAGTGAGGGTTGCCCTGACAAAATTGGCAAATTCCTCAGTTTTTTTTTTTTTTGCGTCTTGAACGTATACCGACATCCTCTCGACTTGTTGCACTCGACTACTAAATAAACAGCGCACACCCCCACTGTATACGTTAGCTGTAGCTTCAGAAAAGCAAACGTTAGGCGAGCTCGACAGCTGAGAAGCGTGAAGGGTGAACGTTGTTGCCTCTCCGTCGCCGTTCGAAGAAGCGAGACCATTGAAAATCGTTCGCGCAAGACAGGTTCAGCTCGCAGCTGAGAAAGTTCCAAACGCATCGTTCTACATAGCCGTCACAGTGATAAAATTACAAGAATAAATATAGGAAGAACATCTCACTGTGGGGCCGCCTTTTAGGGGCAACTTCCTGGACCGCCTTCGAAATCGTCCGCCAGTGACGAGACGATTTGAACTACAAAAGGCGCATAGCAACCAACGAGCAATCAACGCGTCGTTACTCTTCACTCAACTCAAAGCGAGTGCCACGTGCCCAGCGCTTGGTGCCAGCGATTGGTGAGAGTGTTGCTGATGGATGCCCAAATATAGACTGAATCCCGTCGCGGCCTTTCTTTCTTGAACTCTGGCTTTTTTCGTGCATTGTCAGCGCATATATTCGTTGAATGAAGGCTTCTTTTATCAAATCTGAACTTCGGTTTTATCAAGCCTGAGTTTACAGCAACCCATAGTCTGGGAAGCCATGGCGCAAATGATTTGAGATTGTAATCGTAAGCATTATAAACGCTAGTGACCTCGTGCCTCCTGTTTTCGATCTTACCAACTTTCTCCCTAACTTAACTTCACATCGTTTAGGTGGCTCCAGAGGAGGTAGTGACCGGTTTTTTCGTGTGTTTCAGAGGGACCAGCTCTATCGTGACCAATTGCAAATGAAAGCTGTCGCTTATCTAAAATATGACAAACAAGAAAAAAGAACGTGTTTCGAATGCTTATAGCTCCTTTGGATCCCTTGCGGACCTCTTATAAACTATAAAGGAAGCTGCTTGGGAGTTTTACTTGGCATACTTTCAGGTTCAAACAGGCCTGGCTTCTGACTGCGGGCAAGTTGAGCATTCCCATGCACGCGCTCGAGTGCAATTGCGACGGCATTGACGGACTTGCGTGGAAATCTCTGTTCGGCTCAATCTCGCGAAAACTGATTTAACACGGAGCGGCACCCCGCGATCAGCAGAGAGAACACATGCTCCGGTGTTTGCGTCATGATTCAAATTAAAATTATAATTTTTTAGACCATGCGGAGAAAACAGTGAAAAGCTGCTGCGTTAATTAGCCACTTCGCGAGACTATATACAGAGTAGCAATACTATAACATTTTGTACTTCGTTCACGCGAACACTGAAACTGAATCATTGAAAGAACGAAACGCTCACTCCAACAAACAGAGTTACAGACTAGGTAACAGAAAGGATTATATGCAGTGCATTCAGCCATTTTGAATCCATACATTTCCAAATTACAAGCAAAAACCCAAGAAAAACTATTACACGATGTATACGACTTAGAGTAGCGGGAAAAGTAGAAGAACAGTAGCGACAAAAACAACAATGCATAAGTGTATTACCACACATATTATTAATTAACATATGAAACATTGTTCTTTTTAATTATCTTCAGCTGCATGAAAATCAGTGCAGCCCACAATAATTTCCCAGATAGCGGTAATTTGAGTGTGTTCCCTAATGGATGATTATGATCATCATCATCATCATCATCATCATCATCATCATCATCATCATCATCATCATCATCATTATCATCATCATCATTATCATCATCATCATTCTGACTGCACCCATTGCAGGACAAAGGCATTTTCCATGTTCCACCGTAAACTCGGTCCTGTGCTTGCTGCTGCCACTTTATGCCCGCAAACTTCCTAATCTCATTTGCCCACCTAATTTTCTGTCTCCCCCTCACCCACTTGCCTTCTCTTGGAATCCTGTCAGTGATAATTAATGACCAGCTGTTATCTTGCCTTCGCGCTACCTCCCCTGCCCATGACCATTTCTTTTGCTCCATTTCGACTATGATGTCTTTAACACCGGTTTATTCCCTGATACAATCTTCTTTCTTCTTGTCGATTAGGGCAGGCGCTGATTAGGGTTGTACATGCCATTTTCCTTTACATTGCTCGCTGCGTCGTCCTCAACTTAAACTGGACCCTCTGTGTAATCCTCCAGGTTTATGCTCCTCAGGTACGTACCGGTAAGATGCAGCAGTTATATACCTTCCTCTTGAGGAATAGTGGCGATCTATCAGCCGTGACTTGAGAATTCTTGCCGGATGTGCTCCACCCTATTCTTATTCTTATGGTTTCTTAATTTTCTAGCTCACTAATGGGAGAGCTTACTTAATCGAAGTTAGCCATTATTGATAATTTACATAAGCTTACTCACTATATCGTACACCCAAGCAATTATTTTTATTCTTACAGAACACGAGACAAACGAAAGGAAACTGAAAAAGCCAGTCGTACACTCCTCTTGTCATCATAACAATCATGATTATGATTATTATTATTATTACCATTATTATTATTATTATTATTATTATTATTATTATTATTATTATTATTATTATTATTATTATTATTATTATTATTATTATTATTATTATTATTATTATTATTATTATTATTATTATTATTATTATTATTATTATTATTATTATTATTATTATTATTATTATTATTATTACATCATTTGGGCACACCAAGAAAACAGGAAGGGACCTGGTCGACAACTCATGCCCATACAAAACACCGAATGTTGTGGCGCCTGATAGAAACAGACCTCTCTTTCACAAACCCTTGTCCAAGATGGCGCTAACATTCAGCAATCGCAAATCGTCGAATGCGCTCGCCTGGGACAGTCGGTGGACAACCGACGAGCAAGGTCGCGTCGCTTGGATTGCGTTACATAATGGCCGCCGCAAGGCGGTTCTTTCCTGCTCTCCTCGTGTGATCGCCGGTACAAAGAGACGACGAAGAGGGAAACGAGACAGAGGAGGGTGAGGTTATGGCTTCTGCGCGTAAGTCTACGTTAGGTCATGGGTGTAACGGTCGCTGCTCACGCGACTGCTGTGGTATAGCGTCGTCAGCGAGTGCCATTTGCTTCTTGGGTCTTGAGTGACTCAGGTGACTTCACTCGGTTAGGGAGTTGCACTAACGTAAAGCTCATTCTAACAAGACACACGGAGAGCAGCTGCGTCCTTGATATTTAAGAACTCATAAAAAAAATTGGTACTTGTAAGGAAGGCCCTAATATTGGAGCGACGGGGACCATATAAGGACACTGGAGTCATTCGTCATTGTTCCAATTAGGACATATGCCTTAACGTCGCAACACAAAAATGCAAATAGGAAGAGAGAGGTTCTGTGAAACTACTAGACGTACCGGCCTAGTTAGGCCACGGCCTTTAATTTCCTATTTAGTCAAGCTGAAAAAAAGAGGAACGAAAACAAAAAAGATGGTACCATGGAGTTAAAATGAGTTAAAGTGAGTCAGTTAGACACCAGCGTTAACTTCTGTACTTTTCTTTGCTTTTCTCTTTCTCTCTCTTTCTCTGGACCTAAGTGACGCCAAAGAGCCATGGCGAGCTCGTGTCGGAAGCAATAAATTTGTGTGCGCTCGCATGCCTTTCTTATGTCCGTTCTTCCTTTCTCGCGCCGTCATTAGGCAGAGAGAGAATGAACTTTTATTTGAGCAAGGTGGGCGACCTATATTCCAGGTAGCGCGGGCCTTCGCCATCTCACGCGCCAGTTGAACCAGACTTCGCTGTTTCTCCAAGCCTGGATCCGATAACTTGGCCTCCCACTGCTCTTCGGTTAGTGTAGTGGTTCCAGAACTTTGTTTGCATCCCCATACCATATGGCAGTTCTGAGAAATAGAAATAAACAGATTAACACGGTCATAATAAATCAGCTGGTGTCGCTAGCCAGCTTTTCAAGGTCCCAGGTAGAACAGCAATGCAGCCAAGCCTGGCTACACCTCTAAGCATTTCTGTCGCACGCACGCACGCACGCACGCACGCGCGCGCACACACACACACACAGAATATCATTTTACCGCCCTTTAAAAACAAGAAAATTGTTATACTTACAATAAATCCCCTCCCAAACAAAGAAAAGTTTCGTACAAGTTGACATTTTTGAGAAACGTCACGATATGTGCAATCAGGCAGAACATGACTGACGGCGCGGATGCTACACGTCTTTCGCGCCCTTCAAGGTCACTATCGGGCATGCACTATACGAGATGGAACAAAGGCCGCGTGTGCACCACGGGAGTTGGCGAAAGAAAGAAAGCAGCCGGAGAAAGAAGCTGCAGCATCTCGCGTCTCTCCAACGAGCAGCCGACCTTCGGCTCAGACAAGATTGCACCGGGGCGAATGTTTGATTAGTCGTCACTCATCGTCGATAACATCGATTTTCCCCGCCGCTTTCGAGTGGCTCGCTCAGCAAGGATTCGAACGCCTCCACTCGTTATAGACGCATCCACGACTGAAGTGCCCATATTTTTGGTATTGCCACGAGCGCACTTGTCGCGTGTTGTAGCATACTACAGAGCCTCCCGCAATCGCCGTTCCTGGCACTCATCGACGGAAAACCGAGCTTGCACGAGGAAGCCTCGAAAGTGTTGGGTAAACCTCCCAATGTTTGAACTAGCGTTGAGCGCGTGCTTAGAGGAAAACTTCCTCAACGTGGGTTTCTTTATAATCCAATCAGACATAAAGTTTATATTCCTAAAGTGGTACCGCAGAGGCAGGGGCTTAGCCAAGAGGGGGTAAGTGTTAAGGAGGTACAACCCCTCCCCCCCCCCCAATTTTTCGATTTTGCTTGTGCGTATATTCATGTTATTCACGCACACATACAAACGCATGCACGAACATACATTGATTATGATGAACCCTTTCTCCCCCCCCCCCCCAAAAAAAAATCTGGCTGTGTCCCTGCGTAGAGGTAATACGCATTTTTAAGATACATCATAGTCACCGATTTTCTCAACTTAAGTTTAGTTATAATTACGAGCAATTGGTTTTCGATAATTGAATGCGTTATAAAAGAAAATAGCTTTCACGAAAGGAAGAGAGAGTTTGAAAGAAAAATGAAGTTTGATAAACACTAGGCTCTCTGGTTACAGTGGGTGGAGCCCCTCGTTCGGGGCTCCACTGGAATTCGAGGCTCCGTGAACGCCAATTGGCTTCCCAGTCCAGTTTGGAGAGTCATGCCTCCCAAGGCCAATTTACGAGTCTGTAGTCAATTAGCGGCGAGACGGCGTCTGACGTACGCTCTGTTTACTGTGTTTTGTCTTTGAGCGCTGGGGTCTACTTGCACCAGGGACATTTGTCGCTGTGTTTTGTCTACGTCGCTGTGTGAAGACAGTGTAAGTGCGGGTATGTGTTAGCCTATTCGGCGCCTGTCTTTCACTTCTCGCCATTTGTATTTAGGATGAGGTGGGGACTTTCAACAGGTCACTCGTACATGTGGTTTCATACAAC
This sequence comes from Rhipicephalus microplus, assembly GCF_043290135.1. Taxonomy (NCBI): domain Eukaryota; kingdom Metazoa; phylum Arthropoda; class Arachnida; order Ixodida; family Ixodidae; genus Rhipicephalus; species Rhipicephalus microplus. The sequence continues at coordinate 253,799,345 of NC_134700.1, read as the reverse complement.
TTTACCGTAAATGCGTCCATTATGCATATGTTGCGTACGCTGTGAAATGAAGACGAAGCGTCCGAAATAAAATGCGAGCTAGCAGCTTCGATAAGCCTGTGATTTCATGCCCGTGGGGTGGAGAGAGGGTGTTTACAGCTTCTAAAGTGAACTAGGTAAAAAAGACAGAGTCAACTTTAAGCAAATAATTTCTTTTTTTTTTCAATTTTGTTAGATGATTCAAGTTTCGTTGGAGGATTTGTTGTTAGAGTTTTGTTAGAGGACTTATCATTAGAGCTTTGTTAGATGATTAAAGTTTTGTTACAGGATTAAACAACCATGCCCAAGAAGCAAGTGCGACTTCTGAGTTAGACACTGCGAGCGCGATCACGATTCATAACAAGCGCAGGTTATTCGTAAAGAGCCCCGTAACAATCATTCCGACTGCGTTTCCCGGTGAAGCTATATTCCAAGGCCCGAAGATGACCATGTAGCGTGGAAGCAAGGAGACGCAGCTACGCCGAGTTTACACACCTATGACGTAAAACATGTGACTGTAGTATTGAACACGGCTGCAGTTAACGGCACCAAACAGTCACTTCTACCATTTCAGCATCTAGCACACACGGAAGACAAAAACAGAGTGACGACCGACCTCCCGGTTAACAGCCGAACGCGACGATGAGCGGCGCTGTACGTTAGCCACTCGCCATTTGTCTTGTCTGTGTGGACTAGATGCTGGAACGGAATACCAACATTCCCAAACTTACGTGACCTCTACCAGACATAACCCCGAAATCCAAGTCGGTACTGCCGGCTGAAAGTTGAAATGCTTTCTCTAGCGCATGCGAGTTATGCGGCGAAGCACGCGTCGAAGGCTAACGTAAGAGAGTGACCCCGATTTCGCGCCATTTGTCAGCGTCTTGGACTACGGGCCGGCAGGCCTGTCCCTGTCATCTCTTCCGACACTTTCCGAGAAGAAAAGCCGGCTGATGGTCGGCTCGGGCTAGAAGCCGCTCCAGGCGACACTCCGGTTTCCGTGACGCGGACTGCCGTGTGCGACCTCTTCTCCCAACTCTCGCCAGATCGAGGTCATACGCTTCGGTGGCAATGAACGCTATTGACGCATTCGATTGCACGCGTCGACGACAGGACCACTCCGGCGTCCTCTTCGTTTCCCACTGCGAGTCGCCCACTCTCTCGCTGCGAGCTTCAGTGGCACGAAGTCACGCCAGCCTGGAACAGGGCGGGCGCATTTGCGTTTTTTTCTCCTTTTGGCTCACGTTTGTTGTGCGCGAGACGAGCGAAACAAACAAGCGACCCGTCTCCTTTCGCTGTCGTATAGGAATAGGCTCGACCCTCCATGAGGCCTAACCTTTCTTTTCTTTCGTTCTTTTTATTTGTCTCTGCCTTTTCTTACCGGCGTCGTGCTTTCTTGCTGTGACACTGAGACCCTGATGGAGCACCCGTGTGAAATCGGCTTGTATATGATAGGCTCCCTTTCTTTTCTTATAGTCCCTCATGCTTTACCTGTGCAGAAAGAATGAATAAAGAGAAATAGGAGTATGAGATAGACTGATGAGCATGCGAAAGTAAGTGCAACCATGAAATTAAGGAATAGGAAGCAAGCTCAGAGAGTAACAATATGTAAAGGTTTGTGCAGCAGCAATACCTCGCTTTACACCATTACACCAGTCTACACCATTAGAGCAGGTGACACGTCGCCAGGCTGCCCATGGTGCGAGCACGAACAGGCCGACATGGCGCATGTGCTTTGGGAATGCGCAAGAAACTACAAGAGAGGACGACACCAACTGAAGGACCCACTGAAGCGACGTACCTTGCTGAGCAATGGGAAGCCGCCCTGCTGAGCGGGGATGCCGAAGACTTAGAGTGGGCCGTCCAGCAAGCCAGGACCATCGCCGAGGACCTCGAAAGATGTTTCTCGAACGGTGGATCTCTGGCAACCTGGCCACGGGCCATTGGGGAATAACGTTTATTGAACTACACTCAACCAGATGAAGCTGACTGACACAGACGAAAACACGCAGTGATCTTGTTTCTGACAGACATCACTGCTGCCAAATAATTTTAAATCAAGCAACCAGTCTGGGTTTGTTTCACCATAAAAATATGCATGGTCTTCTAGGCTTTTGATACGATATACAAAACTCACAGAGTCTGTCATACATTCACCTAAGAGGACTGAAAGATGAAAGACGTGTGCTTTTTCTCAATCGATGTATCGTTCCGCTCTCACCCACGTCCAAAATCCTTCTGCACCTAACGTGGTTCTGCGCTGCCTCCAAGATCGGAGACATTGCAAACTGTCCCCAAGATCGGAGACATTGCACCTTATACGTGGTTTCGCACTGCCTCTGTGAAAAGCTGGTCAAGGCAACTTGACTGGGCCAATAAACACCATGGCCCCTACATCTGGACAACATTCTCTCGAGACCTGATTCGCAATGCCTGAGGTCAATAGCAGAAAAATTACGGGAAGCTCACCGTAATTGTTCATTTGTTGTCCTGGATAGGGTTACAACAAACCTTCATGCTGTCAGGGCCCAAACTAATCACTGTATCACTGTATCATTTGTGGCGCACACCACGAGTCACGTCGCTCATGATTTTACGTATACGCTGCGAGCTCTCCGATCCGTCAACGTGCAAACAGGAATCGAGAGCTGCAGGACGAACGGGTCCGTGCAAGGCATCTATTATTAACGCCGTCTCGGCGTACGTTAGCCCGCCAGTTTACTTAACCTCGATTCTGCTCCGGCGTCACTGCCAAGCACCGTTCTCTCAGTAAAATGGGACGCTAAACAGTCGCCACGCGGGAATGACCGGCGAGAAACGTGATCACCGTTCGGGCTCCGCGAGAACGCGGCACTCTCTTCGCGAGGGCGCCAAGAGAGCGCCGCATTCACGAACGCGGCGTTTCCACCGAAAACGGGAAACGGAAGGAAGCAAAGAGGTATGCACCTGCAGTGGGTCCCCGCCAACGTTAAACACGAGCCTCGGCTTCTTTGTATAATATGTGGCTAGCACGCGCGCTCTCAGACGCATACGCGGGCGCACTCTTCCTTTGTCCCTGCACGTTCCTTCATCCATCAGAGCAGCGACTTTTCAAAGGGAGAAAGTGAAGGGTATACACGAGAGAGAGCAAAATTGAAAGCAACTGCGAGGGGGTGCCTTGAAGTGCTTCGCACACCGCTTACCCTTTCGTACGTCGGCCTGAGCTCGTGACGAGAATTGCGTATTTTTGGGGAGTGTGGCTTCCACGGCGGCGCAGGACACGAGTAGTTCGAGGCGGCGTTCCCGGCGGGGGTGCCCTCTGACAAAGCTCGTTGACCCAGAAAGAACAGAGGACGAATACAAGGGCAAAGAGCTGTGCCGTTTTTTAGCCACCACCGCAGCAGTGCCGACGTGCGAGGCAGTTGGGCAGCGACACAGGCTGTGGTTGCCATCTGCTGTAATGCAAAATCTAGACCATCACATGGTACGATTACTATAAGGGCTCAAAAATTGGAAACATCGCGTACATTATTCATTTTTTCGCTTCTTCATAACTGTTTAGAGCTGAACGGATGTTTCATTCACATTATTACCTGAGGCCTGTTTGTAACTATAATCCACCCCAAGTTTTCTAGCAAATTTTTTTTAATCGTTATACTTATCTTGTACCTGATTAACTTATACTACACATATGCAACTCTTTACGACAGTGAAACAAAAGTTGGCTTCTACGCGTAGTGCATGGTGTAATTACGGTCTGCCTGAATGCGCTCGTTTTCTGAATTCGCTGCTTCGAAAGGCTCAAGGCACCTTATACGGAACTTAGGATAGCCCATGCGGCTGGTTCATCTCATGCATAAAATTAACGGCTTCTACCACCCATCCAACAGGCAACAGAAGTGAATCGGGTAGTTCTATAGTAACACTGCCCGTCACATAAACCAGTCGATGTTTCCGAGTTTTGTGCTGTCAACTTGCAAGTTTGAAGCATCATATATCTTAATAGTAACGCGACGTGCTTCTGGTGTGATGATGGAACCACTAGATAATAATAAAGGTGCACACTGTTGTAACAAGTGTGAAATGCGACTTACTAAATAAGAACACCTGGCTCCCATTGCTGGTACCCTTTACGCACGCTCATGACTTGTTTTTGCATATGTTGATGTAGTAGTCTTTCTTCTTCTCTTTTTTTTTAGGTAGTGTGCTTGCTGTTTCAGGATCAGCTCTAGAATAGTTAGGGTAATGGTTATCATTCCTTTAACAATATGAATACTTAGCTTCTATGCGTGCGCCTTCTTGTCTAGTCTTACGTTTACGCGAGAGAAAAAAAAGCTGGCTGACAAGACCAAGTAGTCCACAAACGAATCATATCTGACTACCTAATTTATTAATTTCTTATGTTGGCCTGACTCTTCAAACATGAGAACGGCCCGCTGTGCGTTGAATCGTGCAACTCGGGACATGCAATAAAGTTTCGCATCTATCCTTCACGTGTTTCGTCCTGAACTCATGAAGCCGACTGAGAGAACACAGAGAGAGAGAAAGAAAAAAAGTGTAAAGTATATCGGCTGATCTTTGGACTTTAGTAAAGCAACAAGCCTCCTGGGCGGGTGAGGTCTCTGCTCGGTCGTGCACGCCCGATCGGATACCGTTGTAACAACAGCACACATCGCGTGTTAGGCCCAGCGAACCGAGCCCCCGGGGCCTGGCGTATACTCCAAGTATTTATTCGCGCTAGAAACCGCGACGTTTCCTGTATGCCCTACCCGATTCCGGGTGTCGGTCGAGATCGGCTCGTGGCTCCCCCAATCGGACACGGAACGACACCTCCGAGCACACTTCCACGTTCTTTACGGCGGGCAAGTAAAGAGAGGTGGCGGTGACAAACCGAAGAGAAAACCACCGGCCGCTCACACGGTCATCATATGAGACATGCGTACGCGGTATGCCCGATAGAGCACACACAGTTTATGGGTTATTTATGTACTATTTCAGTAGTATTCCCTCACACCTGGCGGTAGTATAGCGGTTATGGTACTTGGTCGCGGTATCGAATCTTGACAGAAACGGCAGCATTTTGATGAAGGCCAAACGCTGGAGGTCGGTGTACTCAGATTTAGGTCCAAGTTAAAGAATGCAAAGATAATAGAAATCTTCGGAGCCCTCCACTATGGGGTCTCTGATAATATTGTGGTTTTGGGACTAAAATCCAAGCAACTATTATACTATCTATCTATCTATCTATCTATCTATCTTTCTTTCTTTCTATCTATCTATCTGTCTTTCTGTCTTTCTATCTATCTATCTATCTATCTATTTATCTTTCTATCTATCTGTCTTTCTATCTATCTATCTGTCTATCTATCTATCTATCTGTCTTTCTATCTGTCTTTCTGTCTGTCTTTCTATCTGTCTTTCTGTCTGTCTTTCTGTCTGTCTTTCTATCTGTCTTTCCGTCTGTTTTTCTATCTGTCTTTCTGTCTATCTTTCTGTCTGTCTTTCTATCTGTCTTTCCGTCTGTCTGTCTTTCTATCTATCTATCTTTCCGTCGGTCTGTCTTTCCGACTGTCTGTCTGTCTGTCTTTCCGTCTGTCTTTCCGTCTTTCCGTCTGTCTTTCCGTCTGTCTGTCTGTCTTTCCGTCTGTCTTTCCGTCTGTCTTTCCGTCTTTCCGTCTGTCTTTCCGTCTTTCCGTCTGTCTTTCCGTCTTTCCGTCTGTCTTTCCGTCTGTTTTTCCGTCTTTCCGTCCGTCTTTCCGTCCGTCTTTCCGTCTGTCCGTCTTTCCTTCCGTCTTTCCGTCTGTCCGTCTTTCCGTCCGTCTTTCCGTCTGTCTGTCTTTCCGTCTGTCTTTCCTTCCGTCTGTCTTTCCTTCCGTCTGTCTTTCCGTCTGTCTTTCCTTCCGTCTGTCTTTCCGTCCGTCTGTCTTTCCGTCCGTCTGTCTTTCCGTCTGTCTTTCCGTCTGTCTGTCTTTCCGTCTGTCTTTCCGTCTGTCTGTCTGTCTGTCTGTCTGTCTGTCTGTCTGTCTGTCTTGTAATAATATAGTGTCTATGAAGTAAGGCTAACCAACCAAAACTTGAATCATTAGGCAAATGTATCAGACATCTCCTGATGAAACTTAAAGGGTTCTCTTCAGCTATCGCTGCGCCATCTACACCAGAACAAAATGGCGTAAATGTGCTTTCATGGTTTCAAATATTCCAGTGTTAACAATCGACCTTGTCATAGTTATATTCGCGTTGGCGTCAAAGCCCAAGTTTGCGGGCATGACTGGCGAAATGGCTTAACAGGCCCAGAGAAAGACAAAGAGACCGAAAGAAACAAGACAACATATATAATACGACTTCTCTCTCTTTCTTTAATTTCTAGAGCCTGTTCTTAAGCATAATAAATTTTTATTCCAAAATACACATGTAGGTTTGATTGATTTATCGATTGATTCAGTCAATATTTCACTGATTTATTGATTGATTGATTGATTACTATGTGGGATTTAACGTCCCAAAACCACCGTATGATTATGAGAGACGCCGTAGTGGAGGGCTCCGGAAATTTCAACCACCTGGAGTTCTTTAGCATGCGCCCAAATCTGAGCATACGGGTCTACATCATTTTCGTCTCCATCGAAAATGCAGGCGCTGCAGCCGGGATTCGATCCCGCAACCTGCGGGTCAGCAGCCGAATACCTTAGCCACTAGACCACCGCAGCGAGGTGACATGCAGGTTCGCTTCATGTATAAAGTAAAGTAATGAGTGATGGTGAGGTCCGCGAATCTATAGCGGTCAAAGTCTTGAGTTCGGTCAGGCTTGAATCCTGTTGCACGGAGGTGACGACGATGGCTTTATTGTAGGTCCATGCAAGTCCGCAATAAGTGTGACGCAGTTACATTCTAGATTGGGACGTGGCGAAATGGGCATGATGTACCATGTGGGCCTCGGTACATTTGCGCTCAAAGAAGGATCACAGATGGGGTAAGCGCAACCCCAGCATGAAGCCTCCGCAACGTAACCTCCCGTCGGCGGGTTAAACCACCAGGGAGGCCTGATCCACACGGAGGTATAAGAGCTCGTGTGGTACGTAGTAACATTTCTTTTTCCCGAAGCATCTTTCCTTGAGCATCCCCAGGAAAACGCGGTGGAGGGTGTGGTGCAACTGGTGGGCTGCCAAATAAGCTTTGACAAGGTGCGGCAAAGCAGCCCGTGGAATCCACTGATCACGTATCCTCACAGATGGGGAGACAGCATGATGGTGAATACTATTCGAGTGACGTAGACCGATACATCAGTTAATACAACATATACGTTGCATACAAACTAGCTACGCAGGTTTTTGTAAGATCTTCTAGAGACCCATTCTGCGATCACACAGCTGCAACCAAAATCAGGACTCAGTCCTGATTTTGGTCGCAGCTGTGTATTTGTGGTTTGTATTGGTTTTTGTAATCTTCATGTTCATGTGTTGACGCGTTTGTCTTAAGACGCAAATCATTTTATGTATAGGCGCTAATTTTCTAGCACCTATAAATTTTTGTGACAAACGAAACCGATAGGTCCTCACGGATATTCTGGGCGTTTTTAAACCTCCATTTTGCTGCTGAATACTGTCAATTTTTTACTCTACACGATCACTTGAAGCAACAAGGTTGAAGTTTAGACAAATCCTTATTTTTATTGACATTCCCATTCTAAAAAGAAACATTACTATAACAAATTTCGAGAGGGGTAATATGCGAGAATATTAAATTGGTTATATATTCATTATTATGATTATTATGATCGATCTACATTAATAAAATAATGTGGGCTAGCAACTGCCTTCAATAAAATTCAGCGAAAATTTAACTTGTGTTAAAAAATGGTTTTTCCCACCTGGCAAGAAGTTCGAGAGTCATTGTGCAGAAATACGGATTAGTTTTGTCCCTTTGATGTTGTTTATAACGTTCACGTAAAGTTGGATCCATGAGCGTTTGTACATTTCATCCACAGTGATACGCCGGGGATTGAGCCCGTAACTTCGAGTCAGGCAGAACAACGCCATACACAGTTATCAGGGCATACCCCGGTGAATAAAAGGGCATCACGCGCGCCTGTAAAAATAAAGATAGAAATGGGCGGAAAGAAAAATGTAATTAAACCCGTCGCGTCGCTCACAGAACCGAAGACGAACGCGGGCTTGCATTCTAATTTCCAATGCAGATTTGTGAGCCTGTCACCGAGGCAGAGCTTGACCTTATGGAAATGAAAGATCACAGGGCTCAGTTATAGGAAGGTCCAGTCGCCAGCACCTATACTCCGCAGTATACTGAGGGACAACTGCTAAAGTTCGGGCACCCCGAACAAACCAACACACACACAAACAAAGAAGAGCAAGACTTTTTTTTTTGTTGTTGTTGTATAGTGCATGTTGAAAGGTGGTTCACGTAAGCATTCCCGCCGAGATATTTACCATAAAGTTACCTTAAAACGATATTCGACAGCAACAATAAAACGATACATACCACTCTTGATTGCGCGGATGTGGATACTACAAAATATTTCGCTATAGAATATGCAACGCAGCTGGCTGTTTAGACACGGTAAAAACAAGTACCCCAAAAGTGTTCAGTTCCTTAATGTTCTGTTCCAGCTGGCCTGCGGCTGTGGAAAAGTGGACATTTAAAACCCCTCGACTATATTACACTCAACAAGACTTGCAGCGCAAAGATGGAGAGAGATATGATTACCCTAAATTCAGAATGAACGAGTAAACAAAAAAACAGCAGCAAACTGTACCAGAGGAAATAACATGGCAGTGAAAAACGTAGACGTTTAAAACCCCTCAGCTATACTACACTCAACAAGACTTGCAAGCGCAAATATGGAAAAAAAGATAATGATTGCCCTAAATCAAGAATGAACGAGTAAAAAAAAACATGCAGCAAACTGTAACAGAGAAAATAACATGGCAATGAACACTTCATTCGCAGTTCACTTTGCAACATGGAAAATTCACACGGCCGAATTTCTGTTTAGCAAGGCGCGCTGCCAAGTTATCCAGGCAGCTTCTCTCGCACGATCGAGGACATCTCGCGTTCCAGCTCTGTTCGTTGTTAGTGCTCAACGTGTCCCGTAAACCAATCCAAATTTAGCGCGCGTCAGCAGCTCTCGCGGTCGCTCTCTTCTTCCCACGCCATTGTCACGCGGATGCTTGCTTTTCTCGCAGCTGCATCGACTCGAAAGGAACTTCGGCCCTTGACGCGTTGAGATTGATATGTGCGAGTCGTAAATACTTCCACCTGACAGGCGGCTTCCCCCTCTGCCTCCTTTTTTTACATTTGTTCCGAAGGCGTCTATTAAGGCTAAAGATGGCAGCCGATGTCGTACCTGCGATCTCGCTCGTTCTTTTGACCGCTTTATTTCTTATGCAGGGAGAAGCAGCACAGAAGTCTCGTTCACCAGCGTGCGATATGAATCGTGTCCTGCAGGACTGTCGGTATGTTCAAAGGTGGGCCTACGCTTTTGGAAAGGACATTATTCAATCAAACTTCGGCTGAGCCATCGGCACCACTATAACGGGTAGCTGAATTAAGGAAGCTCAGAACTTGCCACCGACACCACTATTCTAGAGTGCATAAGCTAGGCACTAAAATAGAAAAGAGCCTCCGAACGAGACCTTTATTTTACCGAGATGCACAAACACACACAAACACACACACACACGCACACACTCGATGACTTCAGCGGGAGTCCTCGTCCGTGCATTTAACGTAAAGAACCCGCACTTCGTCAGGTCTTTGCACTTTTTCTAGAGACACTGAATTTCACAATCGACACTCGAAGAGGAAAAATGAGAGAGGGCACTATAACGAAAAGCCACGTACAAACGAACAAGAACCAACGACCGGCGGAGAGACGGAAAAAGGCGTCGTTGCGGTGTGTGGGTCAGTCCGCTCAATGTCAAGGTGTCCATTACAAGGAAGAAGAAGGAAGCGAGAGGGGGCCAGACCAGGAAGAAAGCCTGACCGGAGCAACGGAGAGCACGTAACTGAAGGAGAGCACCGGGGCGGATTACGCGTTGCGAATGATAATAGTACGCAACAGGCTATACTGCTGCTGCACGCGCCTGTAAGAGGAAAACCGCTGAGCCCTGCGTTGACTTACGGCACGCGTGCCTTGTCTATACGCCACGTGCCCCCTCTGGTGTACCCGTCCATCTTCCACTCGTATCAAGAAGATAACAGAACATCCGTGCATTCACTCAGACCTTGCAGTGGGAACATTGGGCTGGAATATGACGGAAGCAACATGCTAGGAGTCTGCAGCGCGGCGCTGTCACTTGTATTCGCCGACAGCCTTCCAGCTGACAATGGAAATGTTTGAAGCCCTCAGAATTAAGAAGGCAGGAAAAAACTGCGTCAGTGAACCGTCAATCGCTCTCCATGATAAAAAAAAATAACATTTTAGATTATTGTCACTAACGTTGTTAGAGCAAGATTCCTCCTGTGACCTGTCTAAACAGCAGTGTTCTTTTTAGTTTTTTTTTAATTTGTTTAGTTTTCTCGCTTTGCAAGAGCATGTGCCACTAATTGTAAATGTTTGATGTTTCTGCATTCAATTTCTCAGTTGATAAAGTCAGCGCTAATCTTTTGTCCTTCCTTTACTCTGTCCTCGTTTTTTTCACGCTGTTTATGTCGACCAGCTATGAGCCTTCGTTTCGCTGCGGACATGGAAATGTTTAAGTGTACATCGAAAGTTTTCTTACTCTCACACGGTGTAGAAGTAATGTGATTCATACACGGTGCTATCGTATGACAATGACTTACACCCACTAAGTGTACATCGAAAGTTTTCTTACTCTCATCATGGTGTAGAAGTAATGTGATTCGTACACGGCGCTATCGTATGACAATGATTTACACCCACTAATCACACTTTTAACCACGATTGATGTTGCAAATATTTCCATTTGTTTCTTAATCGTCATCGTCATCGTCGTCATCAGCCTATTTTATGCCAACTTCAAGAAAAATGCCTCTCTTAACAATCTATAATACTCGCGGACAACATTTCTCGACACTGAAGGGAAAGCTACAGAGGCGGAGCTTCTGCACATTTAGCACTAAGCGAGGTAGTCCCTTTTGGCCCGCGTCTCGTAACGCTGTGTAAAGTGACGGGGACGCACCATCAGCGTTTCATGTAGACGCAGACGCCGCTTAGCGTTTGAGTTGCACGTAAAAAGACGGGACTTTTTCACACGTTCAAAAACACGAAGTCACAACAGATAAATTAAAATAAATACGAATATCTCACAGGTGTGAGCTACGTCCTGTCTCAAATAGCTCCACCGAAAACAAAAAGGACGAACATTTATATTTCACGTTGAAAATATGGGTGCTATATACTTTGTAACTGCCTTCACTGGCGGTAGGATACACGTGATTTGGCTCCGTAGATTTCCCTTCAGTGCCAAGAAAAGTTTTCACCGAGTATACTACGTGAAGTAGTCCGGTATGTCATGCGTTCCGTACCGCTGTAGAAAGTGACGGCTGCGCGCGACCAGCGTTTTCATATCGACGTAGACGCCGCTTGGTAATCGAGGTATACATGTAAAGGGCACGGCTTTCGCACGGGTTGAAAAACGTGAAGTGACAACGAACAAACTGAATCAAATAAAAATAAATTGCTGGCGTGAGTGGGGTCCTTTGTCAGAGAGCTACATGCAAAAAAAACTCCCAAGCATTTCCCCGATGGTGAACATGGTTAAGTGCGAATTCACGGGGTGATGTGTGTTTAGAAAAAGTGGTTAACGATTTAGAGTACTAGATACCCTACTATGGGGAGGAGTAAAGTTAACATCCGTTGGCGACGCTGATATCGGTGTCAGTAACGCGCCTTATATCCAGATGGTAGCGTTGCCTCCGGGACATCCATCGCACGACCCGCTCTCGACGGGAGACTGAGAGAGAAGGCGGGCGCGCAGCTGCAGCGAGCGAGGAGAGCAGAGGAGCGAGCGAAGAGGGAGGGGGACTATCAGCGTCGCGTCCGTGGCTTATTCGGTAGAGCGTCGCGCTGCGGCCCGCCAAGTCCTCTTTCTTTTAAAGATAGAGAGAAGACTGCGGACGCCGCCGATGGCGGTGGATAGTTCTTCGATCATCGCCCACATGATTCTACTGCAATGCAATTCTCCGAATCTTCAAGAAGGCTACGTCCGCCATGTCTCTCTTGTTGTAGCGACTGCCTCACCATGTTATATACTCGCTATACAGCTGAAACCCTCACAAACTTTTGTTATCAGGTGGCAGCATCTGCAGTGATGCTGCTGGTGCGTGCATGACTTTTCTCAGCTAGTGCTCGATGGTGAAGCGGGTCATGTGACTGGCATTGAAAAACGTCAATATAACTCAGGCGTTATGCGTGGCACTGTACTCCATGGGGCTAAAAATAATCGGCAATTTTTATTAAAATTCAGGCCACACCTATGTAGAGTGGTGACTTTTTTTGTCGGAATTTGAAGAAAAATGGCGGCTTTTGGCGACATTTCAGCCGTCGTTTGGCGAATTTTACTGGAAAGTCAGTGGAAACCCTGGCAGCAGTGTTTTTCGTGTCGCTTGAGCGAGATTTTTTATCCTTGTATAACATTTCTTTTACTCCTGCATGTTCAAGATAATTAGGTGCAATGTCCTTCGGACAGTGGCACTTCCAAAAAAAAAAAGAAATACGTGCAATGAACGAGTACAAAAAAAGAAGAAAAAAAAACGCCAGGCCTGTCCGAGAAGTACAGCACAGCCAAAGTGAAAGCTGCATGGAAGAGCAGCATTTCTAGAACCCGTTTCTAACTTTCTTGGAGGTAGCAATACAAATACGCATTCAAGGTGGCCATTACGCCATAAATTGATGTGGTGGCTGATGATGATAAATAATTACGCTGAGCCCTTTATCATGGGTTGGAAGCATTCAACGACCTATATACCGTTACGCAGTTCGTATTGTGTTGCACAATTCGCGTTGTGTGATGCCTGGTTGTCATTTTACTCCTCTACCACGCTATATAATAGATGTCAAGACATGGTTCCTTTTCGACCTAATGCTTGTATAGGGTATTCTTGCGAAGAAATTACGAGCACCATCATGGCTCTGTGACTAATGAGGCCACTCTAAAACTTTTTGTCATTTGTATAAGGAGCTCTACACAATCCAACCATTTGGTAGCATCTTCAAGAAGTCTTTGTTCTTCAACAAAACGGGTCATGCTTTCTTTTAAATATTGACGCGCCGAACGCACGTCTACGTCACCGTCTCGTGTGGCCATTCTGCACTTTCATATGCTGTGGAGTGTAATCAATATTACAGATAAAACGACGATCCGCCATCGCTTTCAACATAAACATACCGAATGTCGAGGGGTTTAAGTAGAATCTTTTTGATGGTAAGCTGCAGTACGTCCCTAAAAACATGGTGTCCCAGCAGTCAAGAAATGTTTTTTTTTCCTCGGTCTCTTGCCATTATTTAGACAAGCAATGTTTGTATTGTGAATAGAGTTTGCTCTTTCGTTTGTTTGTTGCTTGTCGAGTTCCAATATAAAGAAATACAATGGCTCTCTGGTAAAAACTGGGCTGCTGCGGACAGGGCCCAGATTAGAGCCTCGTTCGTTCCTGGATAAATTTTTTTTGTACTTCCATGTTTTCCTTTCATTTCGCGCGAAAGCGGTTATGGTCACCGGTGGTAGATAGCTAAGATACGGTGCCGTTGTTGTGATCTCATGACAGCTTTCTCCGCGAAAAAGCGGCCCGATCTATCCGACCCTCAGTTTGCATTTACAGCTTGAGAAATGTATACACTTCATATACATAGTATAGGTTGAAAAGCAACAGTATTCTATTAAAAGCAGCACGGCGTGCGTCTCGCGAAAATGTTTGACTGCTTAAAACAGGACGAGCGCATGTTGACAATCGTTATACATAGAACGCAAGGATGAGGTTACGGAACCCCGCAAGGAGTATATAACGGAACGGCTCGAAACTGCAGTGAAAAACGGAAGATGATAAAAAAAAAAACCCTAAAGAAATATGAGCTCGACACCTGCGGAATGAGAGCAGCGTGTGCAAATACGGAATGAGAGAAAGAGCGATGGTCCGCTGATGTGACGGGACCGATTGGTTTCGGAGAAGCTGCGCGGCAAAGGCGTTTTATTTTTACGCTCGCCATCCGGGAGACGAGTGGGACCGGCCTCCTGTCACCCGCAATCAGAGGTGGGCAAACACGCCGTCGACTTGAGTCGCTGCCCCACGGGCGCGACTCAAAAAGCGGCCGAAGCCAGCGGCTGACCCCGATTCAACTGGCCGCCCGTTAAAGCGCGCTTCTTCCTAGCAGCATCCGAACAACGTGGTCCAAAGCAAGCGTCCAAATGCAACAGCTGCCGACAACAAAGAGTGGCAAACGACTTCCTATGTACCTTCACCGCACAAATGCGGCGCAGCAACTAAGAAGGCCAGCGCACTGTTGTCGGAAGATGGTCGGGCTGAATTTACGACGCTGTTCGGCGTGTTCTTTTGTGTCCACTGGCACAGACACATGCTGCAGCCAAGATTGTTGCTAACGCTACAAATCCCCAGGCAGTCTCAACGCTTTTTTTATAAGTCCGCAAATTGTACACGGTTGGCTCTGGCTTTCAGGGCGCTGCACACTTCTGTCGAGGCTCAGTCGGCGTTTCCCTCCTCCCGATAAATATTGGGCCGCGTCGTACTCGGAGGAGGAGAGCTAATTCGCGCACTTCGGGCAAGGCGTGATGAATCGCGCCCGGCGTGCCGGACGTGGCGACTTTTCGACGGAGGCGTCCGTGTTTATTTCCGCACCGCACGCTTCCGCGGAATAAAACGCTGTCGGTTTGGGTCAAACGGAAGCGACCCACAGGCCGCGCTGGTCTTCGGTCCAATCATGTGGGTGATTCCTGCACATCGGCATTCGCGGCCCTCTTGCCCCCCCCCCCCCCTCTCTCTCTCTCTCTCTCTCTCTCTCTCTCTCTCAGTGCGGCCGGAACTGGCAAAGCACAGCCACTTGCTGAATACCACCTTGATTTGACATCAAAGGGCCGAGCGCGCGCATGCTTCGCAAGGCAACGCGTTAAGCGATTGACGGCGAGTCACTTGCACCGATGAGGCGGGATGTGTTATTCAAACAACGTCAGGAGTTTATCTCGGGAGCGTTAAGGTGACAGCTGTGTCGATAATAATTAAAATCTAGATTGATACCAATAAAATCAATTACTTTCAACGCATAAAATGATGCGCAAGAACTTTTACAGGCAAAGGAAAATGAACTCGTCCGTAACTTCGCCCAATCTAATTTTGAAAAAGAGAATGAATAATGAACATTGCGTGATATCATCATACATAATTATATTTCAGTTAATTTTGAGTTTTTCCTAATTTATATTGCCAATATTGTTATTCTATCAATGATGTATCTACTAGCTCGGCTACTATAGCTTTCGTGCCGCTTGTATTCAGGCTCCTCAAAATTGATAAATGTGTGGAAGTTTGTTCGTATACGCGGTGCAGTAAGACACGAAATATATATGTATACTGGAGAGAGAGAGAAAAAAATGAGAGGGAGTGGAAGAGATCAATGGGGTGTGCAGAAATAAAGAAATGAACGCTTCGGAATATCGTAGCAGTGATTAGGGGTAGTATAATTACGAGTACTGGAACAGAAAATAAGCTCACACTTTTTTCCCCACTCTGGAATTCCCTGCAGCTATGGACCTGGAAGAAGGCAAGGTAGGGGGCACGTGGCTGGGCATGAACATCAACGGCAAGGTGGCATCCCTGCTGAACATCATCCAGCCCCTCGATGAAATCACCGGCGACGAGAAACTGCCCAGAGGTAAAATACGACCCGAGGTATACGTTTAGTGGAACATTCTGTACACTGACCCTGCACTATTTAGATTAGACAAAGAAGGAAGAAAGGGTAAGAACAACAGCAGAGAAAGCAGGGGAGGTTAACCAGGCACATGCCCGATTTGCTAACCTACGCTGGGGGGAAGGGGGAGTCTAAAGACGAGAGAGAGAGAGAGTCAGTCAATGGGCTGACGCGTATGCAGCGGTGGCGCCACACAAAAGTTCAAGGCGTTCACATATGCCTGTAGTCCTCAAAAAGCGCAAGATGGCCTTGACTGACTTTTCAGCCGACGAAGGACGAAGACGGTGCTCCACCAGCATCTGCACAGAGAGTGACCGATCGTCCAATTGTCGCAATGCGTCAGAAGCCAAGGAAAGTATAGAAGATGTCTGTTTTATTTAAGATAGAAGTGTGAAGGAAGTGAAGTGAAGGAAAGGATAACTTGCCAGTGGCAACCGAGCCTGCGACCTTCGAATTACGCGTCTGATTTTCAAGTTTGTATCGTAATCAATACAAATAACCTTTCTTATACTTTCCTTGGCTTACATGAGATAGTTTTATTTACTCTTGTGCTTAACAAGAAAAAAAAAACTGTCCTTGAAGTTTCTTTTCTTTCATTCATTCATAGAGTCACAAAGCTACTTAAGAAATATTAACGGCGAAAAAAAGAGACGAAAATCGCATGGATATACAAGAAAGAATGAAAACGCATGCTCATTAGTTGTTTTATTTTGCTATTTAAAAATTATTTTGCTGTCACGCAAACATTTTATGAATGGCTGTACGAACGCTTCAGCTGTGTAAAAGTACTGAGCCGCAGGTTAATTAGAAGGAACGTGACAGTTATCCGGTGGCTCTAATTATAACGCTAACCTTTGCAGGCCATCTCGCGGTGCGGTACCTGGAAGGTGGTCAGGACGGCATGAGCTACCTGCGCGACCTTCGGCGGAAGGCCAGCGACTACGACCGGTTCCTCCTCGTCACGTTGGACGTCAGGTTTGTGCTGCAGCGCGCGACTCTCGCCAGCAAGCTCCAACGTAGGTGACGATTCGCTTCCTTGACGCGACAAAGTTTACATTCACCCACGGCTCTCCGCAGAGCTGTCGGAAGGCGGTTAAGTTCAACATGACCGCTGGTGATTTAGCACTCAAGAACCGAAACGCTCCGTTGCTCTTGTTTCGATTTTCTTTTTAGTAGTTCACACTTGTAGGAACGTATGAAGTAAGAAGCTTAGAAGTGTGGCGGTTTGGGCTAGTTGGTATGACATGACGATAGTTATAGCGCGAGAACAGACGACGACAAAGGAACAAGAAGGAGAGGAGCGCTATCTAAGAATCTGTTGCGTGAAACACGAGATGACTATGAGTTACGAATGTGGCGATAAAGAAGCCATGAACACCAAAACATGAGATTTAAATGACGAAATTTCGTCATTACACTCAAACAAAACATCGAGTGAAAGAGGCGTCTTTTTGTTCCACAGAAGTAATTGTTACTATCTTGCGTTCCTTTACTCACATTATCGCTGCGAGCCCGGTCAATGCCACCAAGAGAAAATATGTTCAGGCCTGCTCCCTACCACCATGACGTCACTCGTTTTGCCCGAGCGATCGCGTGTACTGGCAACGCCTCCATTTCATACAATGCCAGTGCAAACGCGCGCTCTTCAACGGGAGTCGTCGGTCCGCCTTAGTTCAGCAGGGGTCGTAATGCGACGCCACATGAGGGGCAGGGCTGCGTGCATGACACGTGCTTCCGAGCGCTTTTCCACGGAAACGCGAAGGACGTGCATCCCTCTCTAATGCGTCTGTCAGGTTTGTTCCTTCATGCTCCTTCTTCGTGGCTGCAAGCAATGCCGCCGCCACCTTTGGCTGGCCGCATAGCGCCACGAACGGCGACACGCTATCTGAAAAGACCGGATCACTTACACAGCCAGTGTGACCACCAACATTGTGATAACGAGGAACGCAAGACGAGCACCCCACGGATATGAACACAAATGAACAAAAATTATATTATTCCCGTCGTGAGGCACTGCATGAAGGGCTCTCTTCCCCATGACCGCAAAGCGCAGGCGAAGGCAGGGTGATGGGCGAGAGCAGGAAAGGGCTAGAGGAGGGGGTGGTAAACAACTGGATCGGGCGCATCTGGCTGGCATTGATGAGATAGAAGATGCGCTGGTACTGGGGGTTGCGAATCCATTGCCACCATCGTCTGCGGTTAATGGATAAAGTGTTCGCGGTGAGTTTTACATGCTTACTGAGTTGATTTTGCCTTTTGCGACAAAAAGTGCGCAGGTTTAAGTTATGGGTTATGCTTGAAAGCGTTTAGAGATTTATCTGCGAGCCTATTCCTCCACAAAAAAGTCAAATAATGTGCACTATCGAATGCGTGGTCGATCTATAAGAGCGAAACTTGATTGACCACCAAAGTGTTGAAATAAATAAGGTAAATTTTATTCATTTTTTATTTACACGTACACTATCTAGGGCATGCAGGAAAAAAAAACTGTTCCTACTCCTTTGCGAAGTTTCTGCGGTTTTCTTTGTACTTTTTTGAACATCTGTCTTCGTAGAGACACGTAATTATTTAGAATAGTGTGGTGCTGCCACAAGTATGTAAGCCAGCATAATATCAGGTCGATGAGCATTCCAAAAGATAACGATGATCCTTCGTTTCACGAAAATCTCTCGTGATTGACACAAGGAGCGGCGTGTCTCTTTTGTTCTGGCCCCTCTCGCAGTGGTGCGTATAGTCGCTTCTATAACTTAGGGCCCGGGAAAAATGTTAGTACTGGGTCTAGATTAAATCGCGTAGCACCCGTGGGCGCTTCTACTTCCCTGCCGGTTACTGGATCGGTATATTTGGTAGTTGTTCTTACCGTAAGTGTCTACGCGCATCTAAATTTGAAAACATGTTAGGCTAACGTGCTGGCAAGACTGGCGCGAAATTATAATACCGCAATTAAGTGGTAAGAAAACACTACGCACAAAACCGATGCACTAAGCAATGCAACAGCATTCCTACCATTTTTCTCAACCAAGTGAACAGACGTAATATAAAAAGTCCGCTGCGCTAATCACCAATAGCAAATTATTTACCGACCTTGAAGGAAAAACGCCTGTTCTGAAAACGTACTGCCACGCGCGTACTGCCAGAGCTAACGCTAACAAGTCAGAAACACACATGGCACCTTTATCTTTAGAGCAAGAACGAAGCATGGTGGAGATGGTGCCATTGGAACGACTTAAACATATGTAGCGCGGACACACGTACCTATCGGGTCACGAAGAAAGCGAATGTCGACGTCAGTTTGATGAACGACACGCTCCCATTTCGTTCTTCGGTAGTTCTTAGAAAATGAGAACACTCGCAACTTTGGTCCCTTTGCCACGCTAAATTTTCAGCATCGCCCAACCGTTTGGGTTTGCAGCCGTACAGATTGCGAATGTCCAGCACACAAAACGCATCACACATTCACGCTGTAGTTCATATCCACGCTAAAAGACGGTCTTCTCGAATCCCCAACAAGCAAATCAGCAGGCAACGAAAACGTTTGTCAGGCTTGGCAATCCATGTCTGTCGAGCGACGAGAGCAAGCGTAAGCACGTCTGTGCAGCGAAACACACCGGTCTAAACGGAGTGAAGTATATATATATATATATATATATATATATATATATATATATATATATTTGTTGGACGAGCGCCTGCATTCCGGCGAACGACTTTGTACCGTCCGCAGCTGCACATGCGATCCAGCTATTGATATTCGTTCAGCTTGTCCCTGAAATTCAACAATTAGCAACGGCCAAAACTTTGATGGAAGACGACGGTTCTGTTCCATGCTGCACATCACGTCACACACGCCGTGTGAACACTGCTGTCGCTGCCAGTTGGCTGGGTTTATTGGCCCTGAAAAAAATTTTTGCAGCCAAGATTTTCAGCCATATTGAAAGATTAGACCCTCAAATCGCTAGAAACAACATTTATTCCAAGCAGAAACTACGGGGAAATATTAATGACGTTAGTGCGTTTTTCAGAAACTGCCGCGTCTAGCCACCACGCCGTGAACTAGAGAAGGTAACGTTTGGTGACGTCACACACACCCGAAACGGGCAAGTCAACAATGCCATCCGTCGCCCGCGTCTATCTACTCGCTCAACTCCCTTTTTTTTCTATTTCCGGTTAAAGTTCACACACGGGGTGCTTAGATAAAGATATTACAATACACAACGCACAATACAAAAAAATTTGAAAATAACTAAGGCAGTCAAGCATTGCTATAACACATACTCGCTCAACTCCACTTCAGTTTTCAAAACTGGCCCTCACACTGTCGTCTGTTTTTTCCCCTTCCTGACTGTATAGTGTCTTTCCTTCACGTTCAAACTGAGCTGCACTAAAAGCAATATCATTTTACCATGCACCAATTCGCCCAGTCAGCAGTACTTGTCGGTATGAACAGCAACAGCTACGAAGAATGCTTCCGGCTGGGACAAAGCTCCAGCTATTTTGTGGAAGGGAAAGAGCAGAATGAAAGGAGAGGTTGAGAAAAGGAAGAGGAGGACAAGAACACGCGCATCCTGCATGCTTCTCGGTGATTGTGACGTCACGGCTCGCGTCCGCGAGCAGCCGCCGCGCGCTGACAATCCATCAAAAATACAACCAACTGTTCAAAAATACGGAAAATTAACGCTGTTTATCGCAACAGTGCCATCTTCCTAGTCGAATTTCAAGGTTTCGCCAGTTTTTTTTTTTTATTTACAATGTTTGTTCAGTATCTTTTTGATGAAGCTATACGAATATCACTTGGAAGAGTGTTGTAAGGCCACATTAAGGCGCCGCCAGAATACAAGAATTCATGAAGGGTCCTACTGACATTACAGACAGAAGGAAACGTCAGTATCTTAGCTGCGAAGTAAGCAATAAGACGGAAACGTGGCATGCACTTTAGAGTTGCACATTGAAATACACGCCGAAAGCATCTTCATACCCCTGTACGAAGGATTATGCGAGGTGTATTTGCGTGAAGAGAACGCATTTTCTCTCACCAGCTTTTGCTGATCTCTTTGTCGCACTAAGGTGCTGAAGGATCTGTAACCCATGTGAAGAGCTACATTTGAAAAAAAATCGTTTTTCTTTTCTGCTAATGCGATGGCCAATTTTCAACGCAGTCCATCACGGCAGGACATCCAAGCCTGCTGCTATACGAATGCCCTCGATTCCCCACCGATTCATCTAAAACCAGGTGAGTTCTTCCTGGATGCACGTTCGTTAACTGTGTGAACAATGTAGCTATCGTTAGCAAACATCAAATCAGTTCATATCAAAACTTACTTTTCTGCTTGTCGAGGTATACAAAAAGGACAGCAAGAAAACTTCTTTTTAGATCAATTTGCCAAGCTCATAGCTCACAATTAAAGTTTCTTCCCAGTGAGATCAACGCCGCCAGACGTTACACTTCAGTGATAATTACTGCCATGTCCCCACCTCAGAAGCTCCCATTTATGTGAACCACCATTCTAAAACACTCTTGCTGATGGCCTTATACTAACACACAATAAAATTTCGAACACATAATCAAACACAGTCAAGTGGAAGTAAGTGTAGAAAACAAAAGAGACACCCTTCTTGTCTGCGTTTGACTTCGTGATCTTTTGATTTCCATAAGGTATTTTTACACACTCTTACAAATGTTTGCTCTGATGAAGATGACTTTGCTAAAAGTGAGAGATGGCACATAACAAATTTACATGGCGTAAGAGAATGTATCGGGAAAAAATTTCATCAAACGTAAAATAAACGATGCTACGGAATCAAGTCCACGAATTTCTCGAAAACAAAGGCTTCACAGGTGCAAAAGAAAACCGTCGATGTTCCTGTCATCGAACACAGAATCAACACATTCCGGTGGCGCGCGGTCGCTTCAAACGTAGTGAATAATCCAAGGCAAAATTACATTGCAGAACGAGCTCTTAATTGACATCCCGCGGTGTTTGTTTCCTTGGCTTCGGGAGGGATGCCACGACTTGTTGCGCAGGTTTTCACGCATTCGGCAATAGCAATCCACTGCGTCCTTGGCGTAAAGTGGTCGAGTCACGGGCGCAGTTCGGCGACATCGTGCAACGACAGGGCAAAGCCGGCCGCAAGCAGGCGCTGGTCGACGAGCTCATCGCCATGATGAACAACAGCACCGAGTGAGTGTGCACGTCGTCATTGGTGTGAACAAAGGGGGGGGGGGGGGGTGCCGACCCCTTTTCTTTAAAAAGGGGGCGCTAAGTTTGCTCCAAGTCGCACGTAGGTCTGACTAGCAACCACAACTATGGGGCAAAGCCACACTACATTTATCCAGGCTACATTCTTGTCGCAGTATGGATTTAAGGATGCAGCCCACGACGTGGCGGAGAGGTTAGCTTATCTGTCCCGACGTACGTGGGAGCGGCCCACTACGTGCTAGTTCACACCCCGACGGACCTAAATAGTTTTTTCCATACCATACCATATATTCTTGCCGTGTAGCTGGTGGCACGTTTGGCTTCTCGAAGTCCGGTGATTAACTTGACTGTCCATGACTCAACATTTCTATGACATTGTCCATGACTAGCATCCGTCCAGTTAACTCCAACGGCGTCGTCAATAGACAGTGGTAGCGGGATCAAAGTGCGCATGCGCAGTAACGTGGCGGTGGTTTAGGACGTCCGCTTCAAAGTGAACTTGACGTAGTAGTTGAAGATTTCCTTTGTTCGTCACAAAAGACTGTGTAAAACAGCTTTGCTTGCCTTCAGGTAGCTTTGACGACTGAGTATTACGGAGATTTTGGCATAGTTTTTGAAATAGCTTCCCATTTGAAACGTCTCTAGGCCTAACTAGAAGATTGATGCGAACAAATCGGCAACATAAATGTTTTCGCGTTCAGTGCGTGGTTCATATTTGTTTACTTTTAGTATTACTAAAAAAAACTTTTAACATTAGTTCACGCGGTCATACAGGCAAGCATTCTTGTATTCTTTTCATTTTTACTGTTCTTTGACTTGTTTACCCTCCGATAGGTGACGCGACCGACCCAGCCGGGGCACGTAAACCACGTAAACGTTATTCCGCTAAACTATAAGGTACTGCCCGCGACGAACGTTTCCGACACGATAACGCTATTACCCTAACCCCCGCTATCACGCTAACGGTAAACTATAACTATCTAATAAATACAAAAAAAGCAAAATCAGCTTCTGAGCGACGCATGGTTGCCAGCGGCGTTTGGGTGATGGCGGACGCCCAACTCTGCTACAAAAGGTAGCATATATATATACATTACCACGGGCGTTCCCATAAGGGCAAGGGGGGAGACAAAAATTTATCGCAGAGGCGCAACCCCCTTCCAAGGCCGTGTTCAAAAGTCATGCGTCACAATGGCTGCTAAAATAAAAATGAAAAGATGACGGTGCTTCTAACAAGGTCCTTCCTGCTTTTCGTAATTGGCGTTTCTGGAGTAATCACGACATAGACAGTTGCTCGGACGCCATTATCGACAAAAACCAGCAAACCTACGTAGCCACAGCCCTGGTCATTAAACAGTGAGGGGACGGTACGTCCGACTGAATACAAGTACCGTGCCGACTGTGCACTGGGCTCAGTCCAGGGCTTCGCTTGCAGCTGCCGCTCTCCTGGCCCGGTCGATCATATATACGCAGCTGATCTTCCAGGTTCTCGCTGGCCAGCATCTCTTTCCATTGCTCCGCTGGGGGATCCTGTTTTGGTGCTAAAGCTGTAATGGCCTGGCATCCCACGTGACGTTGCAGAGGGCTGCTTTAGCTGATCACCATGGGGATTGAGGAGGAGATAACTCCTTCGCATTTAAATCGGAGAACTCACTAGTCCTCATCAATATTGTGCCTTACAAAGAAAAACAAGACCTTATAGCTTCGATTTCTTAATCCAATTGAGAACCGTTGACTTTCCACCTTTACTTTCGAAAAGCCGACACGAAAGGCAGGCCGTTGCGAGAAGCACGTGCGTCATTGCGCCATTTTCATGTTTGCATTCAGTGGCATTTTTGTGCCATTTCGCCCGAGGCCCGCTGTGGCGAGATGGTGAGTACACAACATCTTGATTTGTTTTTTTTTTTTTGCGCCAAGAAAGACGAACAAATGTAAGAAGACCAGACAGGCGCTTCCCGTCGTTTCCTATCCTTTCAAAAAGTAAAAAAAGAGAAACACTAAAAGAACTGTGTTTTAAACCTTTCTTTTTTTTTTGTTAAAGAACGCAAACTGTCGGGCATTCAAAAGAGCCTACCGGTTCGTAAAAGAGAGGAATTAGGGCGTGAGGCTTAAAATGCGCAAGGGTCATTTGGGTTTATTGTCCAAAGACTTAAGATATCCTCAGAATGCACGCATGGCTCCAGCTGCAATTGCTTTCTTTTTATTTTCTGTATAACAAACCCTCCCGTTGCGGGTGTTTTGGGGTATACCAGGCGTTTGTTCCTGCGGGGTGCAGTAATCAAAGTTTGTGCGCGATTGTGACGCAGGTATTTTCCCGACGACCAGCTGCTGAAGGACGCGGAAGGCCGGTCCGAAGAATCGCTGCGAAGTCTTAGCTCCGTCTTCGTCCGGGTCGAGGACGAGTACTACGGATCCAGGTTAGGGTCATACCGCGCATTGCTGCTGAAAGCCTGTCTCCGACCCTTGTTCCGCCGTGTTAAACAGCTGCGGATCCCGAAGGCCATGACCTTCGGGATCCGCTTGGACAGCGTGCACGCTGTCCAAGGCTACAGACACAGTGGGCTAGACAGTTTGCACGTTGAAGTGTTTAGCTAATATTTGCTCGTTTGAACACCCGGGAAGCTAAGGGCTGTTTCTCTTTCCCACTCATTTACTCATAAGTGATATTAATGCATGGATAACCAATTACTGGGTCATAATTGACGACTTATAGCGAAAAGGTTCAACGTAGGCCTTCCTACTTGGATTCTGGTCGAACATCTCGAATGCACCGACAGACA
This sequence comes from Rhipicephalus microplus, assembly GCF_043290135.1. NCBI lineage: Eukaryota > Metazoa > Arthropoda > Arachnida > Ixodida > Ixodidae > Rhipicephalus > Rhipicephalus microplus. The sequence goes on along the minus strand of NC_134700.1, from coordinate 253,774,473 downwards.
GTTTTTACAAAAATATGGGCCTGAGCAAACACGCTTCTTCCTTCCTTTATTTTACGCGGTTTGTTCAACGTGGAAATGTTTGAATGGTTGGGCGGCTGATAAGTAGTGCAAGCTTTTTCCTTTTGTTTCTCTTTCAAATTCCGTTTGAAACGCAGTTATTATCCACCGACCGTTGAAGTTGACTAAGTTATTGCGTGACGTTTCACCCTCTGGCTCATTTTTGCTGGTCCACCGCGGTGGTGCAGTTACATGGTGCTCGACTACTCGCGGCAATCGCATTTTAATAGAGGCAAAATGCTTGAGGCCAGTGTATACTGTGCCGTGTCAGTGCACATTAAGGAACGCCGGATGGCCGAATATTCCGGAGCCCTCCTCTGTGGGCGCGGGTGGCGATGTCACGCGCAGTCGAGCATGCGACACTGAGAATGGAGGTTGTAAACATAAACGCCCGATTCTCCTTCACAGCGGACGATAGTTGTTCGGTTCATTGCAGAGCCGCCCCGCACTTAGGTGGCCAGGGGGAGAGAGCATGCGCAAAGTCTGCCGCATACATTGACCTAATAGGGAGGGGGGCACTGCGATGAACCTCCGCCGCCTCCTCTCTCCCTTGAAGCGGAACCCTGGGCCCGATTAGGCGCATTAGTATTACTCCGCAAAAGAAGTTGACAGCCGGTTCCTGCGCGTGTTATTTGTTTAGCGCTTAGCCACCGATAAATCGAGCAGATAGCGACTCGGTCAACCAAGGCAGTAATTTGCTTTTGTTATTAACTTGGTCGCGTAACCCGTGGTAGTCACAGGTGTGAACTGGTTTATACCGCAGCCACTTTTTAACATATTGGTTGATTGAAATGCTCTCCAAAGTGAGCGAACTGTCAGTTCAACGAGTTTGTCACCGACAGTGACTAGTATACATGTAAAACAATCGAGAGCTCTCATGTACCAACCTCTCACATCGGAGCTCTCGTGATTGCTCATCGGCGTCGTCTCGTTCGCAGGACGCACACTGTGATACTGGTGGATGCCAGGGGCTGCGTGGACTACATCGAGCGAACCATGCAGCAACCAATCGACCTAAACGGAAACGAACCCTGGGTCACGACGAGGCTGCAGTTCGGAATCCAGGAGCCCGGATCTCTCGTGTCCCGCCTTTGATCCCGACCCTTCATTCACGCGTATTTATGTCCCACTCTCAGAGTCAGCGGCTTCGTCTGTGCTTCTCGCGAAAAGAGTCGTTATGGTAGGCAAGCACTCCTCCACGCGCGGAAGCGAAGCAACACGTTAATTTATGCCACTTTCTGAAACGGTCGGTGCAGGCGAAGGCATATTGACGCCCCAAGGGATCTTGAAGAGACTCGGAACTAGATCAGAGGTGTATATCTTGACGTTGGGCCCACGTGTTCGACTGAGCCACGACCCTGTGATCACGTCACTGTCCGAACAGTAAGCTGAAAGTAATACTTATGTAGCGAAGTCTTGGAACTTTGTAATTAATCTCCACCTCAAGCGCTTTCTAGAAGGTCGTCCTTCTAGTGGGCCTAGTGGGGCACAAGTGTGGTTGAAAGCTGTCGTTCATGCTGTGGGTGAGCAAAGGCTAGCAGAAAGAACTGGCACACGATATCCTCGCGCACGAGGACTCGTTCGCTGGATTCCGTGCCGAACGGTTGTGCCCTCGCGATCTCCGACGTCAGCGTAGCTCTGGCCGACTGGGCTCGCCCTACGTCATCTCCTGACGCCGATCTTCCGCGACAGCGTAGCTCTGACTTACTGGACTTGCTCTACGCCATCTCCTGACGCCGTCAAGAGCTCTCGCAAGTGGTGCCCCGTCCTCGGACTCCTGAGACCATGTTTCCATACTTCCTATCTCTCCTATCCCCTCGATATGTCGTCACTCTCTGGCTTACCTCATCTCTCTTTCTGTCTCTCTACACCTTTATTCCCATCCTTTTAATCCCTCCTCACCCCCCATCCCTTGTGAGCTGCTGCTGAGGTGTCGCACCCTGATGCAGACAATTGCGGGGCTCACTTTTCTCTTCTCTTCTTTCTTATAACATAAACACCCCCCCCCCCCCCCTCTCGCACGAATCACTTCACCTCTGCGAGAAACGCGGGGTGTTCAGATACGGTTGAAAAGCCAGCGAGCTCGGCATAGCGTGATGAGAGCGGCGGGTCACGGACAGTTGCCGGCGCAGCTCATCGTAGCTTTGGCAGAGCGTTATGACCTCTGCCACTGAGCTTGGTTTTTTTTTTTTGTGAGGAGCATGCTGAAGGCATGTGAATTGATGCATTTCATAATGTGCCTCATCTTGAGATTATGGCATGGTGGCGTCGGCTCTTTTGCAAAAGTCGATGTCTTCCATGTAGCTTGTGATTGATTCACAGGCTTGCGAGCTCGTTCACGTAAACGCTGGTTGGCTTGCAGCTTACGAACAGCAGGGCGGCCTAACACGCTGATAATGACAGTCTTGAAGTCCGACCACGTCGTAAAATCTTATGCGTGGTTGTTCTACCACAGGCATGTAACCTCCACAAGGTAGAAAATCAAGTTGGTCAGTTTTCACGTCTCGTCCATGGAAAACGCCCACGCCCTCGTAAATCACGAGACAGTCCTCCACGTCAGTACCATGCGTGCGCGCCAGTGAACACTGGTGCGGATGGTTCCAAAGGACTGTCTCGGGGATACGAGGGACGCCTGGACACGGGGTCGGTGCAGGCGAAGGCATTTGCTGGGCGGGGTCTCGAAGCATTGTAGATGGCAGGGTACGGGATTGTAGCACCAGGGGCATCGAAAGGGGCCCGAAATTGTTGTGAGGGCGCAACACTATCTACCAATCTGTTAAGGTGTTTATTTGGCAGTGCTCAGCGACAATGCACAATGGCGACAGTGAAAGCAATGCACGGATTCCCAGCGCGAGCGGCGCGTTTTCACAAAAAGGAACCGCAGAGGACGACCCATTAGAGGCCGCTGGAGAGGGAGATTGCTACACTTCTTACATTCGAATCTGCAGGCAGCGTCGGTAACGCACGAATAGATTGAGCTGACCACGGCGTCATTGGCGGGTGCACAAGGAGGCCAGGGTGCGGGGCCGCCTCCCCTAATCACCGAGGTGAGAGGGCTCAGAATCTGCCCCATACGTTGACTCAGTTATGGCCGTTATGGATAACGATGGCCGAATGCCTCTGATGCTGCGTTCCGAGAATTGTTTACTTTTCACATTTAATTCCGGAAAACCATGGACTGAATGCAGGCCATAGCGAGGAGCACGTCATCGTTTGATTTCCTTTTTTTTTCATCCATTGGACTCGATCGACAATGGGGAAGTTGGACTGTGAAAAAACATTGCCCCACGCTTCCCCAGCCCCCGCTTCCCGGCACACGCGTATACGGACTGCGTGCAAGAAGCTCCAGGCACGGCAGTTAACCTCAGTTTTGAATCTCTTAGGCGTTTGTCGCGGCTGTACCGAGAATGATCTAACCGAAATCCCACCAGCTGTCGCTTCCCTTGTACTGCGTCACATAATGTGGGATTTGCGGCAACAATAAAATACCCACCCCGTACCCAAAAGAATCTACCCAGAGCTAATGCATTTCTATCATACTGTCACAAAGAAAGCCATGTCTTCACTCTCAGAAGCAGCCGTTTCGTATACGCGAAGAGCTTAATGTCGAGCAGATGAGCCATATAAGGTTCCGTCACCTCTACGGCCTCCCAACAAGCATCATCAGCGGCATTAGTGCGACGTGCAGACGGCTCCCAATTTCTCCGCAGCTGAACCTTCTCTGTGCTCGAAGAGGCGCCCACACCCGATCCTTGAAAAAGAGGCAGGGAGACCTGGAGCGGCGTCCATTGTTACCGCATCCCAAAACGGGCTCTTTGAAATAAATGTCTTTGGTTCACTCATTAAGAGCATGTTCTCGTACACCACGGCTTTTGGGCGCACACCGTCACGTGATGGTGAAGCAAGCAGAGCTTTATCAGGTAAGGATGACACTCTCTAATGCGCGAAATTGTGCTCGGAAAGAAGTGACACAATCAGCGAAATGCCATCCTCGAGCACAGTCGCCGGTAAACTGATCGTCGTCGGACAGAGAAGTGATCGAAAATTGCAGCGTTATCGCTAGCGCTCGCGTAAGCTCTCGAAAAAAGTTCGCCCTCCACCCTCTCCTTGAAAAAAAAAAAAAAAATTTCTGCCAATGCCCTCGCCCAACCATATAGAATTGCGAAGCGGTCAGCGCTGGGACGCATATCGGAAGGCACTGGAGCATGCCGAAGCTTACCGGAGAAACACTTCGAAAAACTGTAAACCAAAATACGCCATGAAACGAAAGAGGGCCCCGCGCAGGTGAACGAAGGCGAAGCCTCAACAGCTAAATAATGCCCATACAGGCGTAGCCGAGCATCTAAAGCTGACTACGCCGTTTAAACCACGCCAGATTTATGCGAGAACTTCCGTTCTCGCATTAATCATTATGTTTACTGCCAAGCAAACCAGGACATATGTAAAACATAAGAGCGAGCGTAGTTTAAATTTATGGGAAAAGCGGTGCCACGTGCTTTCTTCCGCACAATCGCATACAATTAAAGAGGTGGAAGCGAATGGGAAATTAACTTTACCATTGAAACCACGTACGCCCATTGTAATGAATGTATTACACCAGTGCGATTTCGGAACCAATGAACAATTGACAAGTTTTGACTGCGTCGTGTTTGGACGATTCCTTAATTTTGTCGAACTTCGTGGACCACTTTATTAGCTGTCAATATTTCAAAATAAATTTTTTTGTTATCTTTGCCCATTACCCAAGCTCACCAGCAAGGGCAAATAAAGCTGGCAGCCATGCACAACACGTAGGCAGCATATCTGCTACGGGGTATTCACAGATGCTTCATAAAATCACAAAAAAAACACAGTGTTCACAAAATGAGAAAGTTTATTGTAAAAAAACTTTTTTACTTGAACTAAATACAGAACTCTTCACAAGACCACTCTGCCTGAACCAGCCCGCTTCTTGGCACACAAACACAAAACAGGGCAACAAAAACAAGAACTTCCTTTAGAGCTTTTGGTAGGGCAGGCAATCAATGAAAGGAGGAACACTAACACTTTCCTGCACTCCTACGAATATAGGGGCACAGCTTTTGCTTAACCTGAAAATGTCTTCTGGAAAAAAAAAAAAGATGGGCCCGACTTCAGGCAAGCAGAGAGTTCGTAAAGACTGCATTTGTGTAGCCGTCCACTTCAATCTGCTCATAGACGTAGTTGCGGTTAGACCTGCATTCGTCTCCGCACTTTTGCGAGTTACACTTGGGGCAGGGAAAATGACAACCAGGGCAATTGGGCTGCAGGCAGTCACAGGCATCCTTGTTTGAAGCAATGTGGATACCTCGAGCATTGTAGTGTCTGTGTGGCCGAGTCCTGCAATGTTAAGAGGAAATTTTGTGCACGAAGTGCCACACAGTTATTGAACACTAAAAAAAAGCACTAAAAGCAAAGGCACTGAATCAACTGATAAAAAGGACTAGAGCAAAAAAAATAGAACTGCATTGCTCACAACGCCCCCTACATACAGCGTACCCAAGCTTTGCTTGTACTAGACTCCCCAAACACTCGGCCCACAAAACGTGTGTGAAGAAGAAATGCGACATGGCATTTCGCAAATCTCTACAACAGCGAACTTCACCAGGCTTTAAGAGAATTAGAACCGATTTAATCAATTTTCAAACAAAAAAAATGCTCCACATGGCTCGGTCATATGCAATTTTTTTTTAGAAAACACCTGGGAAAGCACGTTGCTGTACAAGCCATCCATGTCCCTCGTAAGCCCAGCTTACCTGAATAGGACTCTCAACGTGGAGGAAGGAACAGGTTTGTCATAGGTTGCAATACCTCTGCTGTAGGTCCATCTGAGCTATCATGTCATGCCGATACTGACGGCAACGCAGCAGTGCCATTGATCGTGCCAGGTACTGACTGCTGTCCTCTGTCGGCCCAGACTCCTCGCGCTGCTCTGTGCTTGGAGATGGGGGATTACTACCAGATGCACTGGAAGGGAAAGAGTTCGCATACTTCATTACCATACAAGCTTCACACTGTTACGAAATGAATAATGTGGAGCTTCAGGTTATTTTCTACTTTCACCAACAGATAATGTGTACACGCACGCGATATGATGCTGCTATCAGGGTTAAAATATATACCGTTAAACCCATTTACAAGAAGTATACTCCGGGCAGAAATTTTTCTTGTCTTTTATATGGGACGTTTCTTATAAATAGGGTACCATGTATGCATTTTCCTATCAATCCATATATTACTGTAGGCACACTGGTGTGTCTTATACCCTTTTGTCTCTTATATCAGTCTCTCTTTTAAAGGGGTTCGACAGTACATGCAAAACTCGTGCAATTGAACCATCGACTGTTTTTTAAACAATCTCTACAATCAATGCCATATACCTAATTTCCATGGCCACTGGCCGATTAGAGCATTTTGCTGTGGCCGCTGCGAGGTGTCGCCACGTGTCTGCTCGAGCACTAAAGACCACATTAAAGGTAAATTACACATTTTAAAAACGAACAAAAGCAGCGCTTAAGGTCCATGATGCAAGCTCCTGAAGGGACGCATCTTCTTAGCCCCTTGTCATCCTTTCACCGCATACCTTGCCGGTGAGAACGCAGGCAACATTGGGTGCAAAGCCGCAGGCGCAGGCAACACGGTAAAGATACAGAGAAACTGCATAATGCCATATCCTCTCACTGTAGCAGCTTGTTATATTCAAAAACAGTTCAAAAGCTCAAAATAAAGGTGGTTATGCATAGTTAGATGAACTCTTGCGAAAGCAGATTGACGACAACTTTCACGAATGGCAAGAAGGGCCGACAGCTTCGCTATCAATTCTCAGTATTGCTGGAGGAAAAGTACATCTGTGTTTAGAGGCTTTCAGGTAGAAAATATTGCTTGTAAAATAACCATGTGCTTTTGGGATGAACTACTGCCGCTACAAACACTACAAAGGGTGAAATTTTTGTCATGCGGCAAAAAACAGGTCGAGAAAAGTCTGTTGTCAATCCCTTTATTAAGAAGGAAAGGGCAGAGTTACACACTCTAAATATCACTATGTTCAAGTACAAACTCGGCCGAATTTCAGTGCTTTTAAAGAAAGAAGGAGCTTGGCCAAAAATTTCTTTCCAAGTGCACGGGTCCATTCATGATTAATGTGCGAGTAGTTGTTGCAACAGTGACAGCTAGAAATTGCCATTTACACAAGACGCAACTTGTGCATGCCTCCCGACTGAAGCCCAACAACTCGCTCAGTGAAAGTAAACTAGCCTGAAAGACACTGGAAAAGTGAAAGAGAAGACCGAAGGAGAAGAACGAGTCGGTGATCTGCAACCTCCAACTGTCCCTCGCCTACCATTTCCCAGACCTCATCATAAATGAATCCACATCATCCATAACAAGAATGCTCAATTTTATTTCTTTAAACAGCTGAACTCAAGGTTGCCCCCTCGTATGCAACATTCGACTTTGCATGAGCTCGCAATTCAAGCAGGTCCTATGCGAACAGAGAAATAGTGCAGTTTATAAAAAAGCATCAAACATCTCTTGCAATCTTGGTAGGAAGCGCAGCAACTATTACACAGAACACACAACACAAGCGCTTGCGTTGTGTGTTCTGTGTAATAGCTGCTGCGCTTCCTACCAAGATGGATTCATACCAACTGGCCCGATACAATTGTTTACCTCTTGCAAACAACTTGCCAACAAGTGAGAAAGGTCAACAGTTGGTGATCATACCATACAGGCCGTGATGCAGCGGCTAAAGTCTGCGCAGCAGCAGAAAGCCAGGCCTCTTTTCGTTTGCGCCAGTTTTCCTTCATAATAAGAGAACGCCTGCTGGGCACGACAGAAGTCTTGGCAGGCCCACTTTGTTGACGAGATGCCTTCTTCGTTTGCTTCCTGAGAAAAAATAGCTATTTACACATTAGTTGCACTGTGCCATGTCAAGCTTGGCAGGGCTTTGCTATCAGGTAGCCGCAATGTACCAAGTTTCCTTTCAAATGATAAAGCTTTATTTATTTAACAGTTTTTGTAAGATATTACACTGCAAAATGGGTGCAGAAAATAGGTGCTGAGAAAGACCTGCTTCTAACAATAAATTCATGATTGGTTGCAGACATAATTTAGGCACTTTTGTAACCCAACTATAAGTCACAAAGCACAAAAAAAGAGTAGGAATAGTCACTTGTTTGGTTGCCAAATCATGCAGCCAATGCTGTCTCATAACCAAAAGTAGAGGAGCCAACTGTGTCCAGACACTAAATCAACTGAAATAGTGTTGACCACTACTTCTGGTTCAGAGGCACGAACACTAAGTGGGCAGGCATGGTTCCTCTGATGCAACTTAAAGTGAAGCTTTGGGCTAGTTGGTTTTACATTATGAAATACGAACAGTGTGAAATTCAACATGGGGACACAAGAGGAGACACAGAAAGCACTTGTCTGCGTCTCCTTTTGTGTCCCCGTGTTGAGTTTCGCACTGTTCGTACGTCCTATGACGTGCCGCACGTGGAGTGCGAGGTTGTCCTCTAGTGAACCATTCACGAATTCAGCCTACACCTGTTGCAACACCTTGCAGTATAGTTGGAAATTCATTGAGAAGAATTTTTGCCCGATCCCGATGCGAAATTTTAAATTTTTTGCTGCATGCAGCATAACTAAATTGAAGAAAATATTTCTTTGACGAGTTCACCAAACTCTCATCGACAAATCGGTAACACTCCATTACAAGTTTGTTCAATAAGTGTTTCAGAGCTGAAATATAGTCATCTTTAGTTGTAATTAAATCGTTCTACTCAAAATTTATTTGCATTCCTGATGTATCACACAAAGCACACGAAAAGCTAGACCCGCTTAGAACAAATCGGCATCCCTCTTTTGCGTGCAGTGTCAAATCAACGCCATCACCAAACTAGTCTCCACGTGGGCACAGAACAAGCCATGAGGGTAGAAAGCCCACGACCACATAGTAACGTTTGCCAAGCGGGTGCCAAGTGCTCCCAGCTGTTCACTGTTGCGCAAACAGGAGCTGTCAAAACCCATGGTGCAGCATTCCCAAATCGCAATTCCACGGCCATCCTCCTTTTCCTTCCCCTTTATAGAATCCACAAAATGTTCCCCCATGATAGAAACCACAAAAAAAGTTTCCCCGCGATAGAATCCACCACAAAAAAGTTCCCTGTTGCTTTCCGACACCAGAAAACGGTGGCCTCTCGAATGCCATAAAGTGGCTGAGAGACCACAGCCCGAGACCACGGCCCGAGAAGCATTATAGCATGCCACGGGATACACTCGAGCGAGTTCTAGTGCTCTAAAGGGCACTTCTGGCGCACAGACAACGCATGGCACAACCCATGGCGCATAGACTTCTGGCGCATGGCATAGACACAACGGTGCGCTAATTCCAACACTTCAATCATAAAATTAGTTTTGTCAGGAATGAGGCGTCAAAAAACTAGTTTTGGGAACTTAAACGAATGCATGCCTCAAGAAAAAAAAATCGTCCAGTTATCGTGCAAAACAATTACTGCAAAAGTGGTCAGTTTTCTCGATTTCATTGAGTACCAACAATGAGCGGCTAATGATTTTTATAACAAGCACAACCTCAGACTCAAGCCACGGAATTTGCGGTACTGCAACGCGCAATTCCCTTCATGTTCCCCAACGTCCACCCTCCCGCATATGCACAATGTCAACAAGGGCTCCCTGGTTCCGCCACATTTCTCCCGGGGCAGCACTAGACAAGTGTGAACCCCCAAACCCTTCTTCGAACCCTTATTTAGGTTTTTTCTGTAGAAAAGGTTTATAAATGTAGCCACTGTTTCCCCCAGCTGATTCACTTTCTGCGAGTAGTTGGGATGCCAGTAGCTTCTTGCTAGCCTTCATGTCAACTCTCATCCTTGCTACCAGTTTCGATGTCACTACTCTTCCAAAGCAACTCTTGGGTGCAACCTTCCACCAACAGGTGCCCATCCGCAGTTCCTGCTTCTTGCACAACAATGATTGCCTCTCTTCTGCAACACGTGAAGCCGAGGCCAAGCCCGCCATTGCAACAGCCACCATCGTCGATGATCATGAGGGAAGCGAGATGCCTTGACATTCTGAAGCACCAGAGTAGCCTGCTATGTTCAATCACTTTGGCACTTGTGGCACATGCCTTTGTATACATGCTGCAGGCTATTAAATTGTGTTATTTGGAGTGCTTCATGAGGTGTGCATTGCCCGTGTTTTTGAAATCTACAGGCGGTGGCCACACCAGGCTCCGCGCAAAAGTGTCAAACTTTGGCGCATAAAGTTCTGATAAAAAAAGTTGGGAAAAGGTTGCCTGTAATAATTATGCAGAAATACTTCACAATGTCATAAAGTCGTGCTTCACTCAAAACATTGCACTTTAATCTCCCCTCATAGTTTTAGAGCAATTAAAGCTCGAATGCTATAGCTTTTCTCAAACAGTAGAGTATGAAAAAAATTCCTCACTTGTGGTATTTTAATACAGTTCTGATGACTTTGTTATAACAAGAGATTACTGTACAATGATTAATAGGTGTCAAGGCACACAGAAATTGCACAAGTGAGTGATTATCTCATAGGTAATGCTTGGCTTTGAAGGGTGCGTGCTCATTCGAGCATTCAGGTAAATCAACATTTTCTGTGGTTTGACGCAGACAGTGGCCTCCTCGTCACGGGGCACACACAATACCCCAAATGGCACCCGGTGAGGACTATTGTACGTTGCCCCTCTTGCTCTGTTATCTGCTAGCTCCTTTCAATGTGGTTTTGGCTGCTTATGCCAGGAATGTTTTTCCTTTCTTCTGAGGAAGACAAGCCTGAAGCACACACATCAATTCATTCTTCACCACCCGCAGGTCCCCCTATTTTAAAATAATGTTCAGCGTCATCGAAGCTTGAGCACACATATCTCAGGTGTTGCCCTGAACAGATACAAGGTTTTGCTGTCACAGGTCCTTTGAAATGCTGTGAGTGGATCTTTCTTGCACAGCACTTAATGCATTTATAGGAATGATCACAGATTAATGGGAGGCAATTACTTATCCAAACCACTACACAAACTCGATATGATGAAACTCAATTTTAAAAATTTCTCGATTCAACCGATTCTTCTATTCCCTGCAGCTGGCCGTAGTTCTTAGTGATGTCGTTAACTTGAATTAATGAAGCTATTATTGCACTAAACCTTGTTTAACAAAGTTTTTTCATGTAACAGAAAAAATGCAGTAATATCTTTGTAATCTAGACCGAGATGGGTACTTGTTCAAGCTTGCTCTGTAGTGCCATTTCGTTGAGACGTGTAACCACCCCTGTCATTACCGTTATTTTATTTTCACGAGGCTTCACACAATTAACTTGATAGTCGGTAGCACTTTTTTTTATGTGGAGGCGGTATTGTCCCTCTAAACACTACCACAGGGATGCGGTGGTTTACTAGACAGAAGGCACGAATATTGTCATTACAACTTTCTTTCTCTGCTTGTTTCGTACTATCAGTGCATTCTTTCTCCCAGTTGATGCATATTGAGAGCTTGTCCTAGCGGTACAGGCCGAGGTACACTGCCACATGAAGCTGTGACAGTGTACGTTGGCCTGTACCACTAGGACATTAAAGGCTCCACGTCCAGCCCCCAATTGCAGACTTTTCACTGGCGCAGACATGTTAGCGGCACACAAAAAGCCGCGGTACCTTTCAAGTGTTGCAACATAACAATCTTAGACTTTGAAAGAACAAGGATCGGAGGAACATTGAAGATTAAACAGTCATACGAGTGTGGTCATCCCTACCTAAAAGGGGACATGGCACTCTGATTATAATTATCACTAAATTCTTTTAAAAAAGATTACATGTTTGACATTCAAAACACACTTATAATTATTCAGATCATATCTACAGGATAAACAGTTCATTCAAAATTCTGGTTACTACTTCACAGAAAAAGTGTTGCTGGGTCCCTTTAACTGAAGCCCCCCACCACTGTGGTTTTCCACCACTACGAAACAACTGTCATCAGTGCATATCGCAAATTATGCTTCTTAATGCTCAAAAGGGTGAAAAAATGGCATGTGGTAATTTGAGACTTAAATAACTGAAAGCACTACTCTTTAATCAAACTCAATTAGCCTTAATTACATATCCATGCTCTCCACTGACACACAGTACTAAATGCAATGAAATAGATAGGGCAGAATGACAGAATGCAAGAGTAGGGACTGCACCTTGTCGATGTTGGGTCGGGAAAAAGCTCTGCTAACAAGAATTTAGGCATGGAGCTCAGAAGGTCCTCTACAGACTCCTCAGAGATGGCAGAACTGGAGGCAGGAAAGAGAACCAAACACAGGGTGGCGGTTGAAATAACTGTGAGCTCCAACTGGGAATAGTGCTTTCAATAATGACTTTTGCTACGTTAAAGAAATTCTGAATGTGATGACCGATACAGGAGATGAGTGTCCATTAGAAGTTCCCAAAAGGGGCATAAAAAAATTGAGCAGATAAAAGTCGGTGTTGCTCATATATGTTGTACAATATAAAAAAAATAAAGGGGTACTGACAAAACTTTGGCCTCACGTTTTATCACTGCAATGTGTTGCCAAGGGGCTGATAGTCATAGCACATCATTTGATGCAGCATGCAACATAAAATACAGGCCCCTCATTATTGACCAGTTTCAGTTTGAGAACACTCCAAAAACGACTAGCAACCAGGTCCAACTCCAATCACCAAGCGTGTACGGCTCTTGACCGCGTCGGTACACAAAACTGTGATGCACTTCCACACGGTCCGCATCAAGAAGTCCATTTGAATAGGGACTGCAGCGTCACCAAACACAAAACTTTCAACGCGCCATGCACTCGCGACCAGCTGTCAAGCAGTATAGACTGTTGGAACAAATATGGCAACAAAAAAAAATGGCAGCTATGATGTCATCATAATTTGTTTTAATGACTGCAGCATGGTGATGCAAGAGAAGTAAGGGGTCCCCATGAGGTGTCCCTTTTAAATGTATCAACACCTTCGAAACTCAAACTCCAATATTGCTGTAAAATACCTTCCAAGTCACCATATTTGCCGTTCACATTTTGCAAATAATATATGCATGTTCGTGGGAAACGATCCCGCAGTTCATCTCAGCCCCGAAATTTCGTGTCAGCATCCCTTTAGGACACAAGGCAGGGTCAAATTTGGTTTTTTACATGTTTGGGGTGATAAGGCCTCCTTAAATATATGCAGTGCCCTAAACATTTTTGCACACCTTGGCCGAGGGAAAAAAAGAACCGCTCTTTCTAGACCAACTTGCAAGCAGTCAAGCACCCTTTCGTCAGACCACGCAGAATCTGACCTTTCTGGTTCGATATTTTTGTTTTAATCGACAAATGAAAATTCCCCGAGTATAGCAGGTTTTAGTAATGTATAGCAGCTACTTGTTGCAGTGGTTTTGAACAATTGTAACATTTACAGAGCCAACTTGCCTCGTGTGGGCAAGATGCACATGGGGAAGCTGTTCAGTTTAGTTCACCTGTGCCCTTGTTTTGTTACAGTGATAAAACAATCTTATGTTGATGAATCAAAGAAACAGATTAGGAAGAGCAGTACAATTTGAAATCGACACACTTCACCTACAGACAAACGAGACTAGAAGCACCACGATTACAGTTAACTGGGTTTGCGACAAACGCAGAGAAACTGTGGCATTTGTAGAATACACAATGAATCATGGCCTTTGGAATGGAGGCCCCGTGAATCACCACCTTTGAAACTGCTCCAACTTTCAAAAAGACAGTGGCCCAAGTGAACTTTCTCAAGGCAATTTGGCACATCCCTAAGGTGCAAGAGTGGTACTGTATGGTTCGGTGAAATAGACTCACACTGACAGTACTTGGCCCTTAGAGAGACAGGAGATGTGACAAAACAAGCCAGAAATTGAAGAAAACAAAAAAAGTGAAAAGTTGATCCATGTTACTGCTATAGGGAGCATTGCCATGTATTAAACTATACAGTACACCTTTCTGAACAAAACATGAAATAAACTTGTTTATATTTATTAACTGTCAATATTTCAAAATAAGTTTGCCCATTACCAAACCTTTAAAAGACGAAAAGCTGATTTTATGCCAGAATAAATTAAAATGCATTGCAAAGCTACTGAACCAGAATGGTGTTTGTACGATGAAAAATGACAAATCCCCGTACATTCGCGAGTAACACCCTTTCCTGCATAAATTTGAACGCCCCATTTCGCTGGCTAAGAAAAAAAATCTTCGCGTATTGCTTGCACACTTCATAATAGAAAGTCTGCATCAATAGTTGATCAACATTTCACCCTAGAGGATTTCATCTTACCCTTTAAAAAGGTGTATTCGTACAACAGGCGAAGTCACGGTTCAAGCCTGCAAATTGTGTACTAAGTCAACATACGTAACTTATTCCCGCGTTCCCACTTCGATCCGTGAGGAAGAGGCCCTAATCACAGTTGAAATTCTCAGGGAGCAATGCCAAAGCCATCGCTTGTGTGAATTCTCCACTGCTGTGCGAATGCTGGATGTGAAGAGACCTGAATCACGTACTGGATTCACCCCCCATCATATACGTCGTATGAATGCATAGGCATAATATCGCCTGCTGTCCGATTCAAGTAGTGCAGCCATCCACTCGTGAGATAGGCCTAGCTGTCTCGATCTCCGTCAATACGGCGGGACGCATACTTCTCACTTCTTCAAAGAACTTCCCTAGCTGAACCTCCAGCTAATAGTAGGCACTGTTCTTGGGGGCCACGTAACGACCTATAATCTGAGCGCGTGGATAGTACGCTGTCCTCCTACCTACAATGTCGCACGCAGCACTCGTGCACATTGTACTATCTTTGCAATTTCGAAGTTCCTTGGTGGCGGCAAAGATCTTCAGCTATTGTGACACAGTGAACAACTGCCGCCAAACCCTACTCATAATGACACAACAGATCGATCTACACATGGCAAACTGGTCAAGATGCAGAGATGAAGTGGTATCAACGAAATTAAGAGGCTTAGTGTTACTGTGTAAAGGCTTAATGGCAGAACGCACACTGTTGTGAAGCTCCATTAAAACAAAAACCCTGCACCCCAACTTTGTCACCGCAATTTTCGCATTTTTCGGAGTGGGTTATATGCACGAGAAAATACGATACTTGCCTAGCTAAAAAATTGCAAAAAATGTTAACACCTTCAACTCTATTGTAGTTCTAGTTCCACTGCAAAAAGAAATGCCAATGAATAATTTGAAACAGACCCGAACACTTTAAATGTAGTAGCTTCAAAGAAAACGGGTCCCAAAGGAGCTTTAAAATGCAACGGAGGTATAGGCACAGCCTGTGCCCAATAGCTTGCATATTTTGTTGACACAGAAAAACATTGTACAACACTCAATTTTCACCATTTGGAGCTCATAGTAACAAACGAGAGTCAAAACTCTTGGAAGTGCACAAAACGAGGCACGGTAAACGTTCCACAAATTATATCGCGACAGTCGCACCAATTACTTGCACAATAACACTGTGCAGAACATAGCTCACCCTGCTCCTCCACTAGAAAGCCTCAAGTCCAACTGCTTCACCTGCTCCCACCACAAACGTTTCGCACGTGAACGCCGCTCCGACGGCGGCTCCTTGTGTTCAGCCTTAACACCAGCCACAACCGGGTCTACTCTGTGAAAAATAAAACAAAAGAACGCAAATTTTGCATGGATTGAAGACAGGTCGTTATGCAAGTATTGTGCAACATCACCGCCAATCACTAAATGCAAGGGCATAAATGCTTGAAACTAAAAATCGTAAGACTGTAAATGCAAATTGAGACTGTAATAATAGAATCAATGCAGCCAAATGAGGCAGGCCAAAGTTTAAAAATACTACTAAATGTTAAACTGCCAAAATTTTGCTCAACATACTGCTCTCAATACATTTCAAACTACTGAGTGTTCTTAGGATGCAATAAAAAAAACTGAAAATGGGACTGTGGGGGCAAATGCAAACCAACATCTGTTTATAAGGAGCCATTTCATCACACACACACACACACACATGAATGTGTATAACCAGTTACAAAAACATAAAAGAAGAACAATCACACCTGCCACACAACTAAAATGTACAATTTGAAATTTACACCCATAAAAATTTTTATCGACACGAGTAATGATTAAAAGGCTAATCAGTAGTGTCACGAGCGTAAACATCAAGATGAAAATGCATAGTACAGTTCTTTTATCTTGCTTTTGAAACTGTGGTAGTTGCCATGTACATATGTAGTATACACAGCCCGAAATAGGCAGTCGTTAAGTTTGCACTCGTGTTCCGAGTGTCCGTTACAGTGCTAATGTCAAAGACTGCCTAACATGTCGCGGCATAATCTTTCAAGGATGCCTCAAACTGTCTTTAACAAGAGGAGCCTTTTTAGGTTTAGCTGCATAGTGAGGCAATTGCATACGAAAGCTGTTGCAAACTGGTCATGTACAGCCTTGTATCTCAAGAATTGTTGTCTGCGAGCGACAGGGGAAGTCCTTACATTGAACATCTCGATGTGCCAGGCTCATTCTTGTCTGTGGTGTCGATATCCTTGCCCTTGGCCACTGATGACAGCAGCCTGTCCTGTTTGTGCCTCAGCTTGGCTGGCATAATATACTCCTGGTACTCTACTGGATTCAGTTTCCAGCGCAGCTTGGCAGGCAGGGCAAACGCAGGTGCCACAAAAGGAGAACAAAGGCTGGGGACGCTGTTGCTCAGACTACAAAGGAGAAGCACACGACTTTTCAGGTGTCATAAGGATATGTATTGACACGACAGTTCTGCTACCCCTCATTTTTTTTTCCCTTTTAAGAATACGAGCATGAACACTCTAAAAGCCTCTAAAAAGCGGGATAACTTTCTGAAATAACTTTTACGAACAGCTTTCAGTCATATCGCACAAATGTATGCATCACGGCTTCAAAAGTGCAGCAAGAAATATGCAAAACGGTATCTTTCTTGGTATTAGAACTAATCAAAGTAATAAACAATGAAGCAAAAGAATGTACTGTAAGAGACATGTGTAGTTTATAAATGTAAATTGAAGTGCGCACAGCAACAACTTAGTGTGAGTGAGTAACAACTTTCTATGCATATGTTGTATTGCTCCACCAATAATGAATACTATTCAAAATGTACAATACAATCTGTCGACCATTGGCAAGTTCAGTCCTCCACGTTTCATTGGGCAGAAAAACGAAACCAGTTGCATATCGCAGTCCTTCAGATGCTAGTCACGGACTATTTATATTCCTTCTGCAATGACTTCTCTTTGCTTCGTGCACTGTTCCGACAACAAGGGAGCCACGAAACTGCTGAGAACACGGTAGTAGCGATTTCAATCAAATTTTCCTATGGCGCAACTAGTAACAACAC
This sequence comes from Rhipicephalus microplus, assembly GCF_043290135.1. Taxonomy (NCBI): domain Eukaryota; kingdom Metazoa; phylum Arthropoda; class Arachnida; order Ixodida; family Ixodidae; genus Rhipicephalus; species Rhipicephalus microplus. The sequence goes on along the minus strand of NC_134700.1, from coordinate 253,756,990 downwards.
TAGCGTGACATTGAGCAACAGTGAAAATTCAAGTAACTTCAAACCGCAGTACAGGAAGACGTCAAAAAGTCAGTTTCGCTGCAGAGGCAAAACAATGAGTGCAATAGCAACAATTTGAAATGCAATGCTGAAAATGGCAAGCAGATTGAAACGTGCAGCGCGCTCCTCACAAATGACGCATGAAAACAACACACATAGGACGAGAGCTAACTAACAACGTTTACAGCTTGACCCTTAACACACTGTTCAAACAAAAACGACGCACGAAACGTAACCACAAGCACAGATACGAGTGCAAACTAACAAGTAGCCCAGTTCTTATATTGTGGTGTTTGAAAAGCGCGCTCTTTTCACGAACGAGGCCTTTCTAGCGAGCAAAGTTATTTTTGTGCACCCCCCCAACTATGTATACGCAGTCATTCCAGTGAAAGCCAAAAGCGCACGATTCTCCCCCACCGCAGCGGATAAGGCCCCTTTCCCTGTGCGAAGCAAAGCACGCGTGGGAGATCTCAACGAGCTGAGCACTGAGCTTTATCCTGAGCACGCCCATCGCAAAATGCTGAAAATATGCAGTTTGCTCCAAGATAGGCCCCACCAGCGAAAAGTGATAGATATAAATAACTTGCCTATTCAACGTTGAAGGAAGTGTTCCTTCATGGCTCAGTGGCTAATGCTGTGCACTCACGAATGAAAGGTCGGCCATTCGATTCCGCGCCGGAGTCTTTTTCTGGATTATTTTTCTTTCTTGCATTTTCATATACATATATACATATATATATATACACGTATACACATTGTGAATGAGGATGACGCCGATGGTGGCGTAAAACAAAGGTTGTATGGCCACTCATACATTGCTTTCTCAATAGTCTGCTCTTGTCGAGCAGTTGCCATAGTATGGTAGACTTGTGACGCCTGCAAAATAAGTAGACCTTGCACTGTATAATGTGTGCCCGTAATTATGCAATCCTTTCTTATGTGCAAGCCCTCTCAATGGGCACCATCTACGACAGGCGAGTCATCTTGCAATGCTCTTGCGGTGGGACCAAATGCAAAATGGTTTGAAGGGTTGGTAATCTCAGCATCATCAACTCTCCGCGAAGTTTTAACTGTCATGACACTACACAAATTTCACCCTTGTTGACAATGAGGGCACTTATTTGCCGCACATGCAGTGTGTGACGCACTATGGTGTGGCTGTGGTAATGTCGATATCTCATGTGAGCATGTGACCAGAAGCTTATAATACCCTAATTTTGCGCGTATAACCCGCCCCAGCATATAATCCGCACTCCCCCTTTCAGCTCACCGAGAAAGAAAAAAAAATCCTCGTGTATTGCCCGCACATTTGATATACAGGAAAGGCTGTACAAAAGCTACTGCCCAAGCAACATAGCACATATGTAGACAGAAAAAGCTTTATTTAGCAAGCAGAATACGCTGTCTGCAAGGCCAGTCACAATTCACTTACTGTCGCTGCTCTCGTTAGAGCTATCACTTGAGCCGCAGTCCTCACTATTATGCACAAGGTCATCTTCGGTTCCATTTATGTTGTTTGTGATGCAGCATTTTTTGTAACTTTTTCGCACCATCTCATCTCGAATGGCCTTCCATGCCTCGACAATCCACTTGCAGAATAGGGCAATATCAGGCCTTCGAACTCGTCCTGTCGGCGTCAAGTCGTAGAGGCCTTTGGCCATCCACTCGGCGTAATAGCGCTTGACATGCGCTTTGAAGGGCTTGTTAAGCGACACATCTAGAGGCTGCAACATTGACGTCATTCCACCGAGTATAACAACTAAGTTGGTGCCGTTGCGTGAAAGGCGGTCCTTCACTTCCTCAGTTGTGTGGCCGCGGAACGAGTCGAGAACGAGCATGGACCTCTTTGCGAGCATCCCACCGGGCCTCTTCTCCCATACCGTCTTGATCCAGTGTACGAACAAGTCACTGTTCACCCACGCGTTCTCGTGTGCGCGCACCACCACACCGGCAGGCAAATGAACCTTTGGGAGAGTTTTCCTTTTCAAGATGACGTACGGTCGCAGTTGCGTGCCGTCAGCGAGGGCACGAAGCTAAACTGTGATGCGCAGTTTCGTGTTCCCGCCGGTCAGCACGCTCACCGAACTGCTGCCCTTCTTCCCAATCGTTGTGTCCAACGGCATTTCAAAATAAACAGGAGTTTCATCCGCATTGCCGATTTGCGAGAAAATGTAATTGTGCTGCTTTCGTAGGCTATCGCAGGCTATCGCAGGCTGCTTTCGCAGGCTATTAAATATCTCTGATACTTGAGCAGCTTCTCCTCATAAGAAGCCGTCTCATTGCCGTCTCATTGAGAGCCCTTGCCACTTCATAAAGCAGTGCAGCCATCCGCGGCTTGCACAGAACTAGTGAGGTAGGCCTAGCTCCCTCGAAAGTCGCCGCGCTTCCACTTCGGCCATCTCGGTCGATACGGCGTGACCCCTGCTTCTCACATCTTCGATGAACTTTACTAGCTCCGCCTCCAGCGCAGGGTAGGCACCGGTCTTGGGGCCACGAAATGACCTACGGGCGGGGTGTGCGGCTTGTAGGCTCTCTTTCTTCTTTCTCCACAGTCGCACGCAGGACTCGTCCACATCGTGCCGTCTTCCCGCCTCGCGATTTTCGAATTCCTCGGCGACGGCGATGATCTTAAGCTTTTGCTGTGCCGTGAAGGCCTGCCGCTGTACGCTACTCATGGTGGCAGAACAGATCGACTAAGGCTTGGCGAACGGGTCGAGATGTGGAGCACTAGCGGTATCAGCGAGGTAAAGAGCGCTCACACTCGGCGACCACTTGACAGCACTACCCCTTCTAGTACACTGTAACAGCATCCTGAAAACAACAGAACCGAAATGCATGCCTGGTACCGCGTCAAAAAGTAGTACATTAATTTACTGATAATATCTCTATAAGCACTATAATATCTCATTTGCTTAGCTGAAATAAATACTGATTTATTTATTATAAAACTTTATTTATTATGGAACTTTCTTTGACAGCACCACCTTTTCGGCAAGCCCTTTCCAAAAGTAAACATGGCGTCCGTGACGTAGGGACATGTGGAGGGTCACTGAGCGACCGCGAACGTCCGAAAAATATACTTGTGGTGTGACAGTGAGATTTTACACTGAACAATCGAATTGTCTCTCCCCAAATGTTTTTCTACATGCTTCAACGATGCAAGCAAGCGAAACCAAAATCGGCCGCAAGCTGCCGTGCTACTTGCGGAGCAACACGAATTTGCGAAAACCGCCTCCGTAGCCTTTGCTACACTGTTAAGGCGCTTCACAGCACAACACGCATTGCTGTGAAGCAGCACTATAGGAAAAACCCCACGTATTATCCGCACCTCCACTTTGCCACTGAATTTTTTTCGGTTTTTTGGGGCAGGTTATACACACGAAAATACGGTATGTTGCGATGTCAAAGAGCAGTAGGTGCCAAAATTAAGTTTTCAAAATAGCTGTACAACTGATTTCTCAAAATACACATTAACCTTACTAGGACATTATTTAGGCTCCCGAGGGTACGGCTTTTTATTTATTAGAATAAAATTATCGAAAACTAAAAAATTGCGTGTCAGCACCCCCTTTAAGATTTGGACCAGTTTTTGTAGCAGAAAAAAAAAAAGCAGTTTTAGAGCAACTTCGAAAAATTTTTGCGGATCTAGCTCTGCCACTGTAAAAATGGCATTTATGGTCACTTGGAGCAATACTACAGTAAGCACTCAGGTTATTTTCGAGACCACAATGCGTCTATGGTTATTCCAGACACCACAGCACAATATGGCGAGTATATGCTTTGACGAGTCGCTCAGAAGGACCATCATGTTGCACTATAGCAAGCCGACTTAAATATATTTGGTGAAGCAAAGTCCATTTGCTCGCTTATAGACAACAAGTTGCTCATCCATTAGCGTACACATGAATGCTGTACAAGACTAGCTCATTTTTCATCTGCAAACTCGTACCTTAGCCTTTGTGCCAACAGATCGCTTTCAGTGACATAGTTGCCACGACAAATGAGACGTGGTCTTGGTCTTGCAGTCGCACTCATGACAAATGTGACGGCTTGAGTCTTGTTTGTGCTGTATTGCGCTGGATGAAACCTGAAACGTTTTCATCCACTTAGAGTTGGGCACTGATCAGGTTTAAAAAAACGACGCTATTGATCCTCCAGTAAATAGAAAAACTGACAGAAAACAGGACAGCCTACATTAAAGATTTCCTCAAAATTTCAATGAAGCATCATAAAGGGGGCTAGCCATTCACATGAGGCTGTCAAGAAAAGGAGAAAGCCGCTTTTCTTAGTGCCGAGTGCAACCTGCCAGCATAAAGCTAAGGACAGCAGCACAACTTAGCATTGGCTGCTAAGTGCAAGCTGATGAATCGGTGCAAACGTAGGGTTTCTACGAAACCACCACAGCAAATTTTGGTCATTTGAAGTTTGTGCAATCTCCATACAAAAGCTGCCATATACTTCACCCCATCTGAGTGCTACTGTCGTCACAGCTAGGTTTCACAATTTCAAACCTTGTGTTAAACATTAACATGAATAATACTCACTCCCGCTTCCTAGCTTTGTCAAGGTCTGGCAATGAAATGGGGTATGACCGTGAAGTCTGTAGCAGCTTTGGTCGCAGAGTCGGTCTCTCAGGTGGCAACTCCTCTACAGACTCATCAGTATCAGAGTTGGATCTAGAGAGCAGAGAACACTTTTAACATAACAGATATCATACATGCAACGCATTGTAACACTAGTGCAAGAGTTTTTTTTTATGCGGCACTTTCGTTAAGACCCCTAATATGCATTATCTCCAATGCCACAGCATTACTTACATGAATAAACAAAGATCCCTATCACATGGCACACAGCCCAATGAAACAGCAAGTGTTTGCTTGTCCTTTTTCATAACACAATGCTGCAGCTCAAAAGTGTGCCGATGCCATTGAGCACGTTCCAGTATGGCATTAGGTCCTTTAAGCCACATTGCAACTAACTGAACACAGGAAGTTAAACTTGAGTGTTTCAGGTTTCAAGACACGTACAGCCAACATGGCCTAGGTGATCTGCTTTTGCTGAACTATAAAAAAAGTGAAATGAGCCTCACTGAAACAAGTGGCAAAAGGTGGTTTTTGCGAGCCCCTTCAGATTGCATTTTTGCACACACAACCGGAACAAAAGAATTTAAGTTATTGGACTGAAAACTCTGAAACTGCCCAATCATTAGAAGGGTTGATGCCCAATCATTAGAAGGGTTGATAAGTTGGGAGACAATTTTGCCATCCTATTGTTTGAGCACAAAATTTACCTAAATCCAGGTATGCACCTGTATCTGCAGTTTGCCTCCCATGAAAGGGCGATTGTGACAAGGAATAAAACCTACCTTTTGCTCAGCAGCAATTCCCGCGCCAGAGAGCTGCCACGAAAAGTGACCAGTTACGGCAGAAATTTGTAGTTGTGTGGTTAGAACACCCAAATGCAAGGATACAGAAAAAAAAAGTTTTTCATTGATTACGTGATTTACTAATTGACAACATGCTTAACAAGCTTTCGTATACAAAATCAGAGACCTGCAGAAATCATTTGTGTTGCACTTTGTTCATGTTGCTGAGCGCTATTCTGAATACCCATCATGTTGAATACAAATGTTTGACAGATGTTTGGGAAGGTGGCTACAGGAGCAGTTTCCGAGAAGGAAAATTCCAACTGCTTTTAGCTGCCATCATCGCCCAATGATGCCACTGCTTGTGAATCAATTGGCAAGCTTTTACTATTCTTCTATGTGCCTTTCGCAAAGCCACTGAAAATAAATTATATTTTGAAATTTCACAACGGCACACAGTGGTAGCATCAGTGTGGTGCCACAAGTTTTCAAAAATTGTCTCCGTATTCAGCCTCTTCACAATCCAGGAAACAAGAGTTCTGTTTTGGTTCCTTCATATACAGGAGACTCAGAAATCTGATGGGAGTAGGAAAATGCATTCCATTTAAATGGAATTCCATTCACCAAGAGATGAAATTGAGTGCAGACTTTAAGCATGTGACCGATCACATTACAAGCAGTTGTTTCATTCAGGCAGCATTTCTACTTAAAGATATTTTTGTCAACCGAGTACTGTAACGCTATGAACAATAATTACCAACATATTAAAGGGACACTCAAGGCAAATGACAATTTATGTTACAGTGAAAGCTCAATGTATGACAACATCTAAAACAGCAATATAATCAACAGCTGTCTCTAGCTCAGCAAGAAATGAAGCTAAATGTATCACACGACATCCGCCGCAAGTGGAACATTTGCGAAACGATCCCAATGACCTGAGAGCATCCGACTACAACTAATCGCTACTAATTGAACTACCTGCAATAGAACCACCTGCCATAACAAAACAAATGGTGCGAGTGGTTCAAAAGTTCAGTTTTCAGCTAGTTAAAATGGATAGGTGGTGCCATCTAGCAGGGACCAGTTCAACCAAGCAAGCAAAACCATGACCTTCGAGATTGTAAATGTTCCCCTCACCTCTTCCCCCAGAGCAGTGTAGCAAACCAGACATGCATCTGGTTGACCTCCCTGCCTTTCATTTCTTCCCTTCCTTCTCCTCCCCTTCCTTCTCCTCAGTAGCGGCTGTTGCTACTGTGGCTTTCTGTACTTTCACTGTGCTGCTACAGGTGCCGACAGCCGCGCAGTAAAGGTGGGCAATGTTGGGCATGGCAACACTGACATCACAAAGATTGCTTTTAGGTGGTCAATTTAAAGTTTGCTAACGCGATGCCGACCGTCAAAACTCGATTTTATTTCCAAATAAGCACTTCTTTGGTAGAAAAGTAGCACTACGAGGTTTCTGGACTAATATTAAAGGGGGGACGCGGGTCTTAGAATGGTGAAAAATGGCCAAAATGTCGATTTTGAGAAAATGCGATATTTGAAATTTTTAGACCTATCAGCACATGTCCTCAAATTGTGAACGCTGAATTCGATGAGTAAATGAATTAAAATTGATTATGAAGTCGCCACGGGAGCCGCAAAACAACCCCCGGCAGGTCGAACCGTTCCTCGCTGTTCCCCCTGTTCCCCCTGTTCCTCGCTTCCCATTGGCTGATGCCGCCAAAGCTGCCCGCGCTTTTTTTTTTGTATATTGTTCGTCGGCCGCCGGTTCCTGTTCACGCACGTTGTTCGTCTGCTTCCCGCATGTGCCTGCTTGTGCTACGCGACCGACGCACCGACTTTCCGTCTTTTGCCAGCATGATTGCAGACGCTCGTCTAAAGAAGAAGAAGCACCAAGCGTACGGCAAGAAACGGAGGCGCCCATAGAACGCCCGCCAGAAGAAAGCAGCCGACAACGTGCAGCCGATTTCGCCCAATGCCACTGAAGCGGCGCATTTCAACGACGGCGCGCAGCCGCGGCCGCTTGTGTCCGAAGCGGTGCACTATCCTGTGCCTTGCAGCAGCACCTCATCGGATTGTGTCGTATTCGGATTGTCATCTTGCCCTTCCAGCCGCATCCTAGACCGCATTGACACGGCGTTTTATTCGGCGGACGAGTTTGCCGAGTGCACGAGAAATGCAGCGGGCTTGAAGGCATCACTCGCATCGCAGTGCGCGACGGAATGTAAGTTCGAGTTACTAGATAATGATCTGGAGGATGGTGGCAAAGAAAACGGGACAGAATTTGTTATTGTTGATCTGGCAGCGTTTCGCTCGTTATTTGGGCTTGCCGCGTGCCCAGAATGGGGTGAAAGAAGCGACACCATTTCAAAAACCAAGAAAGAGTGCGGGCTGTGTTCGAAGCTCATAGTCACGTGCGGAAGTTGTGACTTTCGCGAAGAGCGTTTTTCGTCCCCACGTATAGCCGACGAGACCGACGCCAAAATAAGGCCGTTTGAAGTTAATATGCGTGCCATAAAGGCAATCAAAAGTATTGTCAAGGGGGCAACGGCTGTCAGACTTCTTCGCCGGGATGAATATTTCGCATAGAGGGCTTCACCACAAAAGTTACCAAAGCCACGTGAATATAATGAAAGAAGCCTGCTGTGCGACTGCTGCCGAATGCGAAGCGGCGAGCGTTGCTCGCGTCAAGGAGCTCTATGCGGAGTTCGGCAACGCGCCCGGAAACGTCGACGTCATTTATGACGGCACCTGGCTTACACGTGGACATAGCTCGCATATATGTGTCGGCTGCATTGTTGAGATGTATAGTGACCTTGTGATAGACCATATCGTGCTATCGAACTTTTGCCTGGCTTGTACCACAGGACCCAAGGAAGGAGAAGCAGGGCATTCTGCCTGGCTCGTTCAGCATGCCCCTCTGTGCCAGAAGAACGTTGATTGTAATGCTGGCCAGATGGAAGTGGAGGCAGCACTACGCTTGTTTGAGCGGTCACTTGAAAAGCACAAGCTTCGTTATACGACAATGCTGTGGGACGGCGACAGCAGGACATTCCATGCACTCACAGAAAAAGAGGTGTACGGCTTCATAAAGGTGGCCAAAAAGGACTGCATAAATCATGCACACAAGCGTATGGGAGCTGCCTTACGTACCCTTGTAGAGAAAAAAAAAAAAAGCTCAAGGTGGCTCACTTGGTGGAAAGGGCAGACTTACACAACAAAAGATAAAGAAGATCACCTCATACTATGGCTACGCATTGAGAAGCCACAGGAACGATGTTCCAGGTATGCAGAAGGCTGTTCTAGCAACTTTGAACCACATGTCTTCAACTGACGAGGCACCAAAGCATGACCTTTGCCCTGAAGGCCCTGAATCCTGGTGCAAATTCAGGACAGTTTGCCTGATTTCGTAACTGAGGCATTGGAGCCTGTGTTTAGGCGGCTGAGCGACAATGCCCTCTTGGAAAGGTGCAGTGATGGGATCACCCAGAACCCAAGTGAGAGCCTGCACGCTACGATTTGGCAGCAGGCCCCCCAAACTCGGCATGCATCCTTGCGGAGCCGACGCGCGAGATCGCAGTACTCGGAGTGTTCTCTAGATTGACGCACGAACGGACGCATGGACGGACAGACAGACAGACAGACTGGCAGAGAGACGGACAGGTAGACGGGCGCGTAAAGCGGCTATGTGCCACAGGGTATGCGAGATTGTGCTACTTTGAGTGTTCTCATTGAAAGGGCAGTTGCCGAAGCCATCAGCGGCTTCAACCAAGGCACAACCAAGAGCAACGTGGAAATTGCTGAGAAGCTGGGCCACAGCGCTGGCAATAACTTGCCAAAAAAAAATAACTTGGTGCATCGCAGCCTTGAGAAGGAGAAGAGCAGGCTGCAAAAACTGCGAAGAGAGCATCTCGACAGCAGTTCAATAAAGGAAAGACTTTAAAAGCGTCGTAAGCCAGCAGGGGACTCTGCTTACAGCCCTGGTCTGCTGTAAACAGTCATGATGGCAAATAGTGAGAATTTTCGCAAAAATAAATATTCTTGGTTTTAGACCTAAACATTGTGTAAATCTATTGTCTATCGATAGACAACATTATTACATGATTTTTTTGTGTTCCTTTCACTAGCAAGGCACTGGAACGACCACAAAGTAAAAAAATAATTCTCATGCTGAGTCAATGGCTATTTTATAGTTCTAGAACAAGCTGTGAGCAGTATTCTGGGTGGGTACAGTGATATTAAGCATGGCCATTTATCCTATAATATAGAGCTACAGAACGATGTCATTAATATTGCTGTAGCTTCACTTTAAACAAAAGTTAAAGTTGCTAGAAACTTCAAAAGTGTTTTTCTCAGTTCGATGTTTTTGCACATCGCAGTCAGCCTTACGGGGGTTTTTCCTATGTTAAACTTGAGTGAATGTGACAAAGTTGGTATCATTTTATTCATCTTGACATGATCTACGGGGTGATGCTATTTCTATTTCTCTAGCATCACTTCAAAAATTCTAACAGAAGATTTTAGCGAGAGAAATTTATTGTAACATAGTGGCCATAAGTTTTCGTCCGTTTTCTTGCTTATAAAATGCCTTCAAATGGATAAAAATAGCATCACCCCCTACAGCAAGTCTCCAGCATTGGGATTATGCCTTCACTTTTTGGATTTAGCAAGAATAAATTGCCAAGAAGTCGCGTAAGAAGTACCCAATTAATTAAGATTCAGACCTTCATATTTTCTAAACCACTTGAAATATTAAGAAACAAATTAGAGATCTGAAATCGTCATGAAAAACTAGCTTAGGTAGTGAAGTTTGGTTAAGATTTAGCAAAAAAATTTTAGAACCCACGTTCCCCCTTAAACAATCAACACAGATTTGACATTTACCTTTAGTGTCCCTTTAACACAATCCAGTCAGATGTCGAAATGCCTCATGCAAGTTAGCAAGAAAACAAGGCGAAATGGACGACTGTCGCTGAACTTTAAACTTTGTACGGCTTACAATACCTTTGCTGCAAGTTTTGTTACTATTGTACATGAACAATGTAGTTTAAGCTTTTTTCAAGTAACCTCTGCAACATTTGGGTAACCTTCAGGTACTGCAAGCTCTCTTAGTAGTAAACTCAGCAGTAGCAAAGTAATGCAGAAAGGTAACCGTTGCAGTAAACTTTGCAACTTTAAAAGGTGTACGAATTTATCTCGGCAGCTGTAGCATGAACCACACAAGTACTATCGCACATTGAACATGCAAGAGTTCTTTTTTCCATGGTGAGGCAACCCACTTACATTTTTTCAGCTTGATCAATAGCAGCACTTTCACATTCATCTTCTTCAGGGTCCTCAGATCCAGAGGATTCATCTTTTTGGAACAACTTGGGGCGACATGCTCTCTCCAGGTACGGCCTCACTTTTGCTCCACTGAACATTATATCATCTGTCTGCAACTCTTGCACCATTTCAGCACTACGAGCGGCACTGGAGGCAACAAATTGAATGTGCTACGTTAGAAAAAAAAACCACACAGAGCAAGGTGGTAGACCACAGCTACAAAAAGGCCAGAGGTTAGGCGATTGGCTACATGAATAGAAGTTGTAGAAAGATGAAATGTGCCAGACAGACAAGCTACCCAGTCACGTTCCAAGTTGTAGAGTACAAAACGCATGTGGTACAAGGAACTAGTTTTCTAAGGAACCTGGCATTGGGGTTTCTAGTAAGTCAAAATCTTGTGAAACAGCACCATGGGTTGACAGGAAAGCTCTAGACTGAATTACGTGACCTCTGGTAGGTGAGTGGTTTACGTAATAGTACCAAGAAATCCTTGTATAGACAAACTTGGTAACTAAAAATGCTGAACACAGAGGAAGTGGGGATACATGAACCAGGAATTGCCTAAATGTAACACATTCCTTACAAGTAAGGCCTGGCATTCGCTCCACTAAACACTCTATCACGTTTCTTACTGAACGCACCTCGTATTTGAAAATTTCACAATGGCACACCACTGTTGCATCAGTATTCAGTCTTTTTGCAATTCAAGAATCAAAAGTTATGTGCTGGTTCTATTATCTATCAGCCATTTGTCACTGAAACTGCGGAAACGAATTGTGTTGCTTGGTCGAGTAGCTTCAATATACACTGAAGCCAATTAAGAGAACGACATAGAATTTGGAATAGACCTCGCTTTGAGAAAAGACACTTTAGATTTGCATTTGATTCAAAGTTGGAAGAGGCCAACAGAACAGCAAGAAGTTACTTCTTTTGAGCAACAAAAGTGACTTGACTATATTTCTATAACAGAAGCAAGTTCAAGAGCGTTCAAGACAGGCTCACCTAGGTGGATTTATGTGTCGATAAGCTTTGAGACCTACAAGTGAAGCAGTCTTCTGATCAAGACTCTCTTCTTTCGGCTTCAGAGAAGGCTTCCCAGCAAGCGATGATCCCAGTGTGGTATCTGACCAACACATCGAGAATCTCCTTCAAAAGAAGCAAGAGACAAGCAGGAGTCATCCTGTACGAGTCATCCTGTACATGTATAGCAAAAACCTTGTGTCATGTTAACATCTTCGCACACTATTAAGGCAAGTTAAATGTGCAAATGCTCACATGCAAATGTGACTACTGATACACAAAAAAGAAAAATGTTTTATCTTGCCTATTGACAATTGCCCACATTCTCTGAACACTAAAAAACGCACACACACACCTTGGGCACCCATTTCCATAGCTGTAAATATCATGGTTACGAATTGGCCCCCACAACAAAATGCTAACATTGGCATTAATTTACGGTTCTAAAGTATGTGTGGACGGCTTTGTGGGCAAGGAATACAAGGAATGTGCAATGAGAATTTTAGTAGGCATTTATTACCGAAATAAATGCTGTACACCAATACACGTTTAGGAAAGTTTTGCGAATAAAAAGCCTTTTTGGGAAACTTTGATGCTCAAAGGTGTGGAGGGTCCATTTTATAATAAAACATGCTTAGCAACACGAAAGCTTAATTGAAGACAATGCACATTTATTTACCTAGAATACCACATATATTTCAGAAATCCTATTTGCAGTGACGCAACAGATTGCCTCAGAAGCTGTTTTTAAGTAAATTCAAACAAAACCAAGCTTTAGAGCATCAAGCACATCTTTTGAAGCAGTTAATAGTCCAATTTCGAATGTGGACTCCCATACCTCTGACAGTTGTACCATGTTTAATGTAATTGACACACAAATATACGAATACATGTTTACTTATAGAATTACAGAAAACAAAATTAAATTATTGCTCTTCTTTGGCTTGTGCCCCCCCACCTCTCCATTCCGTCTGGTCACTGTGCGACTTCACATTTGCCCGCAATATTTCATATATTTCATCTTTGTACGTGAATCAAACTTTCTTCAATGCTTTAGCGACTGCATAAAAACGCGAACTGTAAATATTACACACATTTTTTTAGTATAAAAAAAAATACTATCCTGTCGATCACAACTTTCAGTACAGCCTGAACATATGTAATATAGTGAAGTAAATGATTTGCTTAGTGGAGAGGATGCTTGGACTGCTGTTTTGTGGGCAGATAGCTACATAAGAGGATTAATAATGAACTAATCCAGTTGGCTAAATATCGGGATTAATAATTGACTGATCTCTTGAGAACCAAAACAATGTCGTATGTTAAACAAAGTTTGCCATAATGAAATGCTTTTGTGTTTTTTTTAGATGAACTTTGGTTTCTGTCAAGAAGGATCGAGACACCAGCATATACTATAGTATATGTCGCGAATATTCTCAGCAAAATGCAACAGGCCTCTGCTTTAAGTAGAATGGTCGATATATCCCGAATGCAGTACCATATTACAACAAAGGCTCTGCATGACCTCTTCTTGAAGTTGATTAGACATTAATGGGGAAAAAAACACTTGGTGGTCAGTTCAGACATACATATACGCTTATTGTAATTCATGCAATCAAACTAATGAAAGGCTGCTGTCCTATAAAAACCTGTACTTGTACCAAGCATTACTTTCCTCCAATGCCAAAACAATTTCTATGTACTCATCTAATAATGCTAATCTGCCACTTGAGATAAACTATTTACACAGCAAGGGTTTGTCACATTGCTTGACAGCGTAACAAGTAGCCCTCGTCTCCATTTCTCAGCAGGTGAAATTAACACGTAGAATGACCGCTGCATTAATTCCATAGTCCTGTGCAACTCTAAAAAGCAGAAGCCATGTCAATGCCAGATGCACACAAGTCTACATCAACGTGCACGCGCTCTACGTAGGAGTCGCGAGTCGGAGGGACGATGACCCCATTGTCTCGGAACGGTGCCAAGAACATAAGCGGGCTTTTTATTTAGCCACAAGGCGATCGGCTGCTGCGTTTTCATGGTTCCATCACCTCTGCAAGAGCTCTCTTAGCGCATATAAACTTGACATGCTTTCGCTCCGGAAGGCTGCAAAAATGATGTATTGGTGTACACTCACCCCATATTAGATTTTTTTCCAAAATGAAGCACGATGTAGATGTTTCATCTCTTGGTGCAGTTTGGAGCAGTTATTTAACTAACCTGATCCCCTTGCACCAAATTTGTATGCTATATCAGGACACCTGCGATATGTACGACATTACTCCAACACGCAAAGTTTACGTTCTGCAGCAAGACCACTTCTGCATTTGGCGACTATTTTATTAATGACTGCCACAGGGACTCTTAAATGAATGTAGTCCAGACACTAAAACTAGCTGTACTTGCATCTCATTAATTTCCATAGTTATTCTAAACTTCTTATACCAACTGGAGCAATGAAGGTAAAGTACTTGGGTATTATACGCCTAACTGAAGTTGGAGTGAGCATGTTGCTAACATTTGTGGATGAGCTCAGCAAAAGCTGAGAATGCTACTACGCAAGCTAAAACAGGCATCTCCTCATCTAAAGCTTAAGGCTTACACAACGGTTGTTTGACCCACCCTGGAGTGTGGGATCCGTACCGACTAACTCTTAATGAATCAGATCGAGCGAGTGCAGAACAGAAGGACTGAAGTATCAAGTACAGTCCAAGTACAGAAGGACTGAATCAATCCGTCACTGCATTGATTAATACGGCAAACCTTACAAGGTTAGCTTCACACAGAAAAACAGCAAGACTAAAATTTTTTATCAACTGTATCATGGTATGTAAACTTCGATCCCAGACTTTACTTGTGGCCTCAAGGCAGAGTACCACCTCGATCCTCCCACCCTTATGTTGCAAGAACTTGCGTATCCAGAGTTGATGTCTGCAAGCATTCTTTCTTGGTAAAACCAATTGAAGACTGGGATAAACTAAACCCGAAAATATTTGATAGAGTGATTTCACTCGAGAGTTCCAATAAAAAACTGCAGTCACTGGGTGTATAATACAGATATTCTTACGTATAACTGCAGTGCTGTTGTTGTGTACGAATGCTTTTTTGCACGAGTTTTTAGTTTGAACTGAGCTGTTTGTGCTATGCTGTCTGTATATACATAACAATACATTGCAATATGGAGGTAAATGATTACACGGTCAATACACAGGAGGTCCATTGCATCCAAACGTCAACATTTTGCTTTTTCTTGGCAGCTTGTCGACGGAATTAGAAAAAAAGTTATGTACACACAATTGTATGTTTAGAAAGTGTCAAAAAGTCCACTTAAATCTTAAAGGGCCACTAAACTACAATATCACAAAAACTGAAGTCATTACTCTCACCACAAGAACATGCTTGCTAAGCAAAGACACATATGCAAAGAAATGAGCAAATAGAAAATACAGGTGGCGATGCAGCTCAAGTTGCAACTTATCGCACCACCTCGCCGTGGCGTCATTTTGACAACGCCTAGTAGGGCATAAGCAAATGTTTATTGGCAAGAATTATTGACAGTGTTTTGAGGCACCCAAAGTCCTGCCAGTATCCACAAGCATATGCTCAGAGCGAAATTCAGCTAATTTGACTCATTCTGTTTTTTTTTATAGATGTCCTACGATGGCAAGCTTAATGGCAGCACAGCTATAAAAGAGTAATCTACCTGTCTAAACTGACCTAATGTGTCACTTTAGTGCCTCTCTGAGCGAGATCCTGGGCTTTGTTCCTAGAGAGCAACCGAGTCTAGTTGCTGTAAGTGAGAGTCGCATGAATGAAGGGCCACATTGACAACACACTATCTGGAAAAGCAGAGCAAACAGCGTGCCATTTGCACTTATTTCAGAAGCGTTAGTATAAGCCAGCACAAGCATACTGAAATCAAGCACAAGCAATGATGGGAAGAGAGTAGAGAAAAAAGAATCATGCAGGAAGGAAGCAGCATGCGGGGTACTAACACAGAGTCACGGCGGAAGATAGCTCGAGAGAGAGGGTCACGAGCCTTGAGCCTTGCCAAGCGAAGCCTGGCCAGCTTCCGCTGCTGCCAGCTCATGTTGAGAGACTGCATGCGTTTGGTCCTGCCCCGACCACCGTTGGCCCTGCTGCCGCTGCTGTGACGAAAACACAGCCAAGCTGCAGTTCCATGCGACCTCAGACCGATGCCCGAAGATAGTACCAAGCGTTTTGGCGCACTACGTTTAAACCAGCTGGAGCGCTATTTGATTCCGGTTGTATTGCGCTGTTAGTCACCAACAAGTGCACAGAGTTTGGTACAAATAATGCAGAGAGAGTTGTCTTGCAGAAAGTATTCAACCACAATGGTATAATCAATACTGGTTGTGCAAGACATTTCTTCCATGACTTGTTACAAGTCCATACTAAAAACCCTGCAGTTTTCATTTAGCTGTTGGCATGATAGCTGGTTGATTATTATACGGGCTGAACAGAGCGACCAGACACTGAAGGTAGGAAATGCGCACGTGCACGCATGTACGTACACACAGACATGCACCAACACATAAGTTCAACTGAAAATACTTATTTCAATAAGCAAGAAACATTCATCTGCACATGAATACATGCAGGTGGTAGATAAAGTAAACATTTCCAATTCAAAGTAAGCGCAGTGTATGCGAGGGTTTTTTTTTTTTTGTCCACGATCAGTTGCGCTGTTCAAACATATTGTTTAGCAGTTCATGTGTGCCGTGTTACACCAATACAAAAACAAGTTTTTTTTTCCTACAATTACATATCTTCAATTAGATTTCCTTTAACAAGTTTAGGTTTTCTACATTGATGGCAAAAAAAATAAAGATGGTAATTAAACTTGAAGTAGGCCAAGATCGCTTTAAGGAGCATAAGGCAGCTACTAAATATAATAAAAGAAAGGACCAGCCTTGCTACAGAGCAAGTATTGTGTTGTGGTCTGCTGTAGTTTTCACTGCATATGAGCACTGATAATCCATGCTACACTGAAAAAACACATATGAGTAACATGTACAAATTGTAACGAGGGCAGTGGACATGGAGCTCGAGTAGAGGAAAAAGAAGAGGTGCCGCGATCGCAGGCTTGCATTCACTTAGCCCTTGCGCTAGTGGAAGTGCTGGGATACATGTGGTCCTCACCCTGGACCTTCGCAGCCGTACACTCCAACGACTTTCTGCAATGACTGATCCGGGGCCGTCCCAGGCCGCTATTCCATATCTCGCACCTGTGCCTGTCTTTTGCGCTGGCACTCTCCGGCAGCGCGACCCCCCCCCCATATTTGGTGGCACAGAGGACCAAGATGTGGATTTGCCGATTATGAACTGGTGAGCGCGTACAATAAGTGGAACGCAGTTGATAAGCTCACAAACGCGCTATGTGGCCTGGGATGCCACATGAAAAACATATCGGCCGATTATCTGAAGTGCGCCATTGACTGACGGTAGGGGCACTGTTCACTGAATAAGCTACTGTAAATGGTCGTGCAGGCAGCGGCATCATATAAACGTTCTGAGCTGTTTCGTATACAGCCTATACGGGACGGTCAGCGTAAACATGTAAGGTTGATATCCGTGTTATCTACCGTTCTGGCCGGAAGCATTCCGACGCCGATGCCCTGTCACGTTCGCCATTGGCTTCAGAGCCTGTTGGCTCGCCTATCTCCACTAGTGCTGCCTTGGCCATCAGCATTTCGGGCATGCCTTCCGAGCAACGCAAAGATGCTTGGATTTCTTGCCTTTTGGACTTTCACTCAAACCGGACGCCCGCTCCAGTTTCCAGTATGCTTCACCGTCAAGCAGAACACTTCACTATTCAGGATAACTTGCTTTACCGCCGAAACTACAGCCCGATCGGCCGCAAGTGGTTGCTCGTCATTCCCCGACATCTGCGCTCCGACATCTGCGCCACGTTCCACGATGATCCGCAGTGTGGCCACGCTAGTGTGTTAAAAACATACACTCGCTTGCAGCTGCGGTACTACTGGCGCGGTATGTACCGTTTTGTTCGCCATTACGTAAGGTCTTGCCTTACATGTCAGCGACTCAAAATGCCCGCTCAACATGCCACAGATCCCTTGCAGCCGTTGCCATGTCCGACACGAGCTTTCGATCGTGTCGGAATCGACCTTTACGGTACGCTTCCCTATACTTCGAGTAGCAACCGCTGGGAAATTGTCGCTATCAACCACCTAACGCGGCACGCTGAAACAGCTGCGTTGCCTTCAGCTACCGCAAAAGACGTTGCATGTTTTATACTGCAAAACCTGGTTTTAAGGCATAGAGCACCTCGGGAGTTATTAAGCGACCGCGGCCGCGTTTTTCTCTCACATGCCATCAAAGCGTTGTTGAACGAGTGTCACATCATACACCGCACTACCACAGCCTATCACCCGCGAACTAATGGGATGACAGAGCATTTTAATCGTACATTTGGTCAAATTGGGATAGCATACTGCCTTTTGCAACATATGCCTACAACACTGCAACGCAAAGCACCACTGGATTTTCACCTTTCGTCCCTCTTTATGGACGCAAGCCATCAACAATGGATACCATTCTTTTTTATCGACAGGACCCTTCAGAGTGGACAACCGTTTCTCGAGCAGCAGCACACGCTGAAGAATGTCGGAAACTTGCTCGTGCGTTCACGTCACACGACCAGACGGGCCAAAAACATCGCGACGACACGTCAACCACACCTATGAGCTTTGCTCCGAACTCACTGGTGTGGCTATGAATTCCTTCCACTCCCCCAGGACTTTCCCACAAGCTTTCATCCAGGTACCATGATCCCTATCGAGTTGTACCCCAAACATCTCCTGTCAACTACCTTGTCGAGCCGCTGGACGCATCTCCGGACAAGCACCGTCGGGGACAAGGAATCATAGACATCTCTCGGCTCAAGCCATGAGCCTTCTGTGTACACCTGTCCTTAAGTCGCCAGGATGGCTTCCTCATCGCCCGGAGGTGATTGTAACGAGTACAGTGGACATGAGCTCGAGTAGAGGAAGAAGAAAAAGACGTGCTGTGATCGCATGCTTGCATTCAATTAGCCCTTGCGCTAAATAAAGCTCTCATTCGCACAGTCAACTCCTGCTTGTTCAACAACCTGTTTCAAAATATGTGAATACGAATTTCTTTTAATTTGTACATGTTAAACACGGTGTGGGTGCTGGCGCCGACATTTCGACAAGTGGATTTGTCTTTGTCAAGGCAGCAACTAAGCCTCACTGGAAAAGCCCACAGGTAAAAACTTTGGCTCCAACACCCCCCCCCCCCCTTCACTCGTATTATGAATTGCTCATCGCAAGCTTTTACCTTGCCCTTCTTGCAGAGAGAAATGGAAAAAGAAACACAGAGAAAGAAAGCATGGTATAGCCACATAAAGTACAGTGTAGTCTGGTAAGGGGGTAGGAGAGAGAAGCGAGCGTAAGGAGAAGGGTGAAGCTTCAGCTTGCTTGGAAATGTCTACAGCGCAATATCAGCACGACATAGCACCACTTATAGTGTTTGACCATGCAGAACTACTTGCAGCTGTTCACGGCTTCTCCAAAAATGAAAGGACCCTAAAGCTTCGCGTTAAGGAGTTGAACGCAATAGCGATATCCTGTTTCTAGTGCGTACTTCGAACACTTATACATGAAACCTTTTTGAACTTGCTATGCACTCCCTTACGTGGCCTTAAGGGAATAGGCGCAATGGTTTCCGGGTTTTAAACCATAAGCTATTATGATAATCACATGTTTCGACGCCCGCTGGCAATGAGCGCTTGTACAACATGCATGTATACAGTACATGTGTTTGTGAAGCATGAAAGCTACTTTCACTGAATTTCCAAGCAAAGAAAGTTCTTTTGATTGTTTTCATAAGCAAAGGCGTGTGGCCATGTGGTAAAACATCCGCTTGCCATGCAAACGACCTGGGTTCGATCCCCACTTGGACCCAAACAATTCTGGTTCAGTCCCCACTACCCAGATTTTTTTTGCAATGGTATTTTTTTTGCAATGGAATTTTTTGCAATGGAATTTTTTGCAATGGATTTTTTTTGCAAGATTTGCAATGGTATCGGTTTTTCGGTCACACATAGGATGATTTTTCGCTCACAACAAACACTACTGACACCGGTATTTCTGCAAAATGAGCTCTTTAACGCTATCGTGTTAAAATTGCCTAGGCAACTATCACTGCCTGCTACTGGAACACCTGATGCTACCGTTACACCCTCACCGCACTAGCTTCATGTAAAATGTCACCCACATATAGAGGAAATGCCTCCCTAGTAGTATTCAAGCCTGTACAATTCATTTCCTGCACTTGATGGTGGCAATAAGTGGACAAAAAAAAATTGCTTGACTACGGTATGTGCTAGGTAACAGCTGTTATATGCATTTAAATACTAATAAAGTTTGTGCTAAAAATAAGTGACCACACACATGCAATTATGAAAATTGTATGATGTGGCACTCTCCACACATGCACAATTAAACACGCATGCACACGCACGCATGCACGCACACACACGCACCAAATCAAAAGTGTCAACCTAGCACTTCTGAACGTACACGGCCAGATCCATATCTTTCAAAAGAACAGATTACTTGGTCTAAGCGCACTTCCTTATTTCCATCATTCAATACTGTATTTCAATTTTCTCATTTAAGCTCTTGCTGCTAAATGCAGTATACAATGCTCCTTTTCTCTACATTAAAACCAACTATTCATTTCACTGAGCAATTTACTAGATTGGCAAATGCCCCACTCTAGTGCTATATGTCTTATGTGATAGGAGTCATGCCCCACATAACTGCACTGGCAAAAAGACAACTCAATGCATTTATTCATGCATCCTTTTCATTCATGCAGACAAAAAGTTTCTGTTGTTCACAATTGGCTTCCACTTCTATTGTTTTGCCCCCTCTACACCACAAACTTCCAAATTGCCAAATTGCTTTGCAACAATTGCGATGTGCTCTACACACCTTGGAGAACCAGCTGCTTTGGCTGGGAACCGGCGCCTCCTTGTGGGTGGTGGCTGCTGCTGCGCTGCAGCTGGCTTGCATTTGGAAACTGCACTCATAGGAAGTGCTTTCATAGACTGCCTCATGCTTGCCGTTTGCCGATCCAAGGTAGGGCTCGAGCCAATTGAGCCACCGGAACCTGAAGGCCCCATTAGTCCAGGATTGTTACCCTCATGTTGCTGCTGCTGCTGAAGAAGAAGAGCAGCGGCAGCGGCCCTTTTGCGCTGCCACATCAGCTTGGTGGCTTGCGACCGTTGAAGGTTGACCCGACGGACGACCTTGCGACGGCACGGCCTCCACTCATCGTCGTCAGCATTCGATTGGTCGCTGCTGCTGCAAGAGGGACAGCAATATCAAAGATGGAGGTTTTGTACGTGGCATAGAGGTTGTGCGTTTGATTTTTGCTAATAGAGATATAAAAAAGATATAAAAATAGATATAAAAAAAGAGTGCTAATTACAGCACTCTGAGCAGGAGCAGGAGAAAAAAAGCCATCCCAGCAGGAGAAAGAACATCAATAACCTGTCGTAAAGATTCGAAGAGTTCAGGGCAGTTGCAGTATTATCCTGCAAGTCTACCCCCCATTTCTATCTCATACATGCAGTGTTTAAGTGCCACTACACCACAAGTCTCACTTATAAAAGAATTAAACGAAAGACGAAAAAAAAAAGGCAGGTTACAGTGAAACTTCATTGGAACAGATTTCAAGGGACGTCGGGAAAACTTGTTAAAATGAAAGTTCACTTTACTGATGCACCTATGTTGGGGCTTGTTATCACAACGTTGTTACCAATTCGTCCAGCTGCTCATTTGCATGTGTACTCGTGTATGAAGCATTTTGTGAAGAATGCAGTGACCTTTGCCCAACCTGTGCCCTTAGGAGTGCAGATGGCATTAATTTAGTCACTACGACTGCCCAAGCTCCGATATTTAAAACTGGTGCTTCTCATGATATCAAGCATGCGACAATCAAGTTTCATAACAAGCTTCAGCTGGTAATGAAGCATCATTGTCAGCGTAAAATCCTGGCCTGTGCGGTACTCTGGTGGCGTAGAGGCTATGGTAAAACTATGCTATAAAATAAGCTCTTGTACTTGTTGAAGTGAACATGTGACAATAGTGGTATTGGACTGTGTCATGGGAAACAACTGTGCCCTGCACACTGGAGCTCGTTAAACAGAAAAAAGCAGTAGCATTTATTCCAACATTGCTTTGTTGAAAACTTCAAAATTTCAACTTCAACACTTCATTGAAAACTTGAACAATTTTGTAAAACTAGAATTGTCTAATTGAAGTTCGCTCAAGAAGTTTTCTTCATTTAGCACATGCACATTACTTTTAAGAACCATGGGCACAACAGGAAAGAACCAGAGTGAAACAAAGCAGAAAAATGGGCAATAATCAAAGAACACTTGGTAGGTTCTAGTTTTAAACTGTGATGTATCTGGCATGTGAACAATGAAAAAAGGAAGGTGGTTTCATTCGATACTTATGCAAGGAGTCATGGAGGAGTCTGCTTGATGGTCTAGCTATGTTCATTTTTCACCTGTAGTCTGTTCTTTTTCCCTAAAGGGCAACTTCGCAAAGCTGCATGACCAAGCTCATGCATCTATATGATATATTTAATGCACACAAGTTATTGCACATATGAATAAGCTAACCGTTTCCTGCTCTGAAGTAGCATGGCCAGCTTGTTCACTATTACTACAGTGAAACAGGAAGCATGATCCTTCGCAGAAGTCCCTACCGAGTAGCTACATCACTTTCTTCAGCAATCTGCTTACCTAAAATAAGGGCTTCCTCTTTTTACACCCGAAGGCTCGAGCAATTCTTGCACCATAATAAAAGCAAACCTTAACTAAATAAAACAATTTCAGAACTAATGTACTCTGAATCCGATTTTATTCCACATACCAGCTCCACTGGCACAGTTTTTTCCGCCAAAGTGCTTAAAGCAGGCAAGCACTGCAATGCTCTTAGGAGCGAAGCTCCTTATGGCATGGCTTGTGTGTAACCGCCGGTGGCACATACCTGAGAGAGCAGGTATGTGCTGCAGGGGATGGGCGGGTATGTGCCACAGGGGATAGAACAGTATGTGCCACAGGGGAAGGAGAGACTACATAAAAGATGAGAGATGGGTATGTGTGTTCAGTTCACTAGATGGAATGGCCAGAGGGACAAGCATCCCACTCATCATCATTCACTACATGAATATGCTGCGATTTTTTTGCTTCACCTGTAAAATAGCAGAAAGGTTATGCAGCAGTGCTGCCATGTGAATTAATGACAAGAATTCATTGTGTGAAACGTCCATAAAGAATTTATTGAGTGAAATGCCCGTGAGCTCAATGGTGCAAATCTGTACAATGAATTCTGCTGCTATAGCTGCACACAAAATATATATAACACAAGAATTTTATAAATACGTTCCTACCAAAACACAGAGTAAATATGCATTAAACAGTAGCATGCGGTAACGATCAAGTACAAATTTGCATATCCTGCCATGCACTGCCACTATCTGCGAAGATATAAACATGATGCCATAGTAAATGTTGCCTCAACAACTCACTAAAATTCCCTTTATTTCGTTTTGCTTTTTTTTTTACCAAAGCCATGAAATTCTTGAGTGCCATCAAATGACCAGAGGGCGCAATACAGCCGACGTCGGACAGCCCGGCATCGCTCAGATTGGACGTAGGCCATTCTTTCTACGCGACGTAATGCGCACAGGGAAAATGCGGAATAGTGCTACGTACGCATTACGCAAGCGCCTTGCGTTCGGTGGCGCCGTTTGCCACGAACGGGCTTTTAGTACGCCGTAGTAACCGCGTAAGTAACGAACATGAAGCGTGTTGCGCCATCTGGTAGATCAATATCGAAGTGCGTGTTGTTGAAGGCCAATCTGAGCCAATATAAGTGTACTAGCCGGATTATGGCCATACTTTTAACTGCTGTAGAACGCTATCGTATCCACTCAAAATGGGTGGTGAACGCTTTTGATGCCGCCATTTCGCGACGCGAAGTCTCGCGGAGTTGCGAACGTGTTCGAGAGCGCCGCGACCACCTCACCCGTACGCTCGCACGCGATGTAGCGGCCGCGTACGTAACGCGATACGTGCGCGTTGCGGTAGTCTTTGACCGGGAGACGAGGAGACGCGCGCATCGCGTTCGAATTTCATCCGGCCCGTAGCCTCTCCGCATTTGGCTCCGACAGCAGCGAGCCCGCTGTGACTGCGCGGCGAATACGCACTCGACGTCCCCTTGGCGCACTAGCGTTCCTGCACGGCGGCGCTTTAGAGTTTGCGCCGCCAGACATTTGCGCTGACAGACATGCTGCCCAGCTGATAGCGGAAGATGTTCATCGTGATAAGGTAGTCGCCGATAAATTTTAAACGGATAATTTGTCCCTCAGTGCTCATCCTTCAGAAGTCGGTACGGCCGGTCTACGCACTTACCAATATGAGCGCCTTGCGCCGCGCGGCAACACCACGAGTCGAGGGACGCTGTGATCGCGGCATGCATAAGGTCCCTAGGTGAAGGGACCTTAGGCGTGCATTGATCGGCAGGCACTGGCCCAGCCACCACGACTCGGTCAGCGACCACGTCGGGGTTTCGACGTAACTGCGTTTAATCCGCTAGCGCATTTGAAGCGTATATACGCGTCCAAGAGATCTTACTATGCTTACAGTTGAAAACAAATGGCAGCATATCCACGGAGTGAATGATCGAGAGTGGGTCGAAGCATCCGTCCGTCCATGTGACCGTCCGCGCGTCCAATCGCCCGTCCGTGCGTGCGTCTGTTTGTGCATCCGCACGTCCATCTGTGCGTCCGTCCCTGCGTTCATCCATGCATCCGCCCCTGCGTCCATCCATGCGTCCATCCGTCGGTGCAGCCATCCGCGAGTCCATCCATGCATCTGTCTGTGTGTCCGTTCGTCCAACTATTCAACACTCCAAGTACCACCATCTCGCATCTTTTCATCATATATTCCTCATATAGAAGCACCGCCATACAGCGGACAATCCAAGGACTAAACGAGAGGTGGCACACGCGCACTTTCTTACGGCTTGCGCTTCGCGTCTACTTCCCACCTTTGACCACCTCGAGTATATACTAGTTCACTGTATTCATGGCACTGCGGCCCAACGCTCGCTAAACCTTTCTAAAACTAAAGAGGTTATGCTCAGCGAGTATAACGTAGCAACCCTTTCTTGTCAGATAGTGCTCAATGTACATGCCAATGGCTGCTAAGGGGGAATGAGAGACAGGAGAATCCGGCTTTTAGTTAACGCGCATGCTGCGAATTTTTTATTGTTAAACAACGCACAGAAGAAATCTCTCATCGGCACCACCTTGGAGGTCAAAATGTAAGACTGGTTACACACTACCACTACTACAACGACTACGAGGGACGAGCGGGGGCCGCTATAAGGAGCTTCGCCCCTAAAGCATAATTCTTTCGGTTCACAATGTTACTGAATGTTACATAGGAAACTTGGCAAATTTTCAAGGCTACAGTCAAATTTCAAGACAGAGCGCGATTGTGGTGAAGGAAGAGATTTGTTACCTGCACCTATAGTTCATCATAACTGCACCACTGTCACGCTTTGGTTCATTTACATTGTTCACTAACGACCACCTTGCCTGTACGAAAAGTGGGTGAAGGCTGCGGTATCGACAGGGCGAGAGGCGTTGCGAAAGGAGTACCTATCCCCCTCAGGCCTCGGCAGAGCTTGCCCTCACCAAAGTTACACCACTGCTTTGCCCCCCCCCCCCCCCCCCCAAGAGAAAATCCTGCCACGACTATGGGCTGGGGGAAATGACATCTCGTACGGTGGGAACTGTTTAACTAAGCCATGTGCTTTGCAAGACCGCATTCACGATTCCCTAGATCTGGACAATAAAAAAAAAACATCGAGTTTTTTTTTTCGTAAATATCGCATCACAAACTACTATCCTTGACCTAAGCTGAATACTACACAAAAGCCAGTTTACAACTCACCTGCCTTCAGACTGCTCCTGGGGCTCCGATATTGTGCTACCTTGCTCTTCGTCGGCCTCCATTCTTCACTCAGCTAAACAGCGTGCAGAGGAACTGAAAAGTAATGCACACAAACCGAAAGGTCGAATCTGAGAAGAAGAACCGCACGCCGCGTTTGAAGCGGACGCAGTCAGCCAAAAGAGCATATCTATTAAATTTCACTCGCCAAAAACGCTGACGGCGTCGCCAACCGTCGAAGGTATAGTTGATTGTGCGACGCCTTTAAGCCGACGAAAAATGTAATGCAACCATTAAGAAATTCAAAATCATTCGAAATCGTGCCTAGAACAAAATAACGTGGGCACGCGCCACGCACTACACGAGAAAGGGTGCCTCGAGCGCGGTCTCCGCCCCTTGTTTACAGAAACACGTATACTATACAGCCCGACACGGCAACCTGGCTTGAACGTAATCCGCGATAACGACCACGAAACCCGTCCAAGACGCCTCGTACCCTTTGAAAGCACTCGTTAGACGAAACCTGCGGTACGACACCCGAGGCTGGCACGCAGGAGCCGCAGCCACGACGGGTTCGCCTTCGAGACTCCCGAGACCCCGCGATGACCGCAGGGAACCCGCAGACGCGCAGGTCCGATCGCCAGGCAGGAGAGCTCGAAACCCGGCGTCCAGCGTCGACAGTCGCGTGGACCCGAACGCGCCTACGACAAGAGCGCGCGAGCCCTCGTTCGTGGTTGCATCGCTTTGTTTTCCTCGGCTTTTACGAGAAGAATCGGCCGCAGTAGCTTTTCGACATTCAAAGAGGATGCGCAAGTCAGGGGCGTAACCACAAACTTTTTCGGGGTGGGGGGGATCAATAATAGAGTTTTATATTGGCCAACACAAAGCTTTGCGCATGTTGTGTGCCAGCATGTTGAGTTTCCGTTAAGTGACGGCCGCAACGCTACGCCCGCAAAGTTTGCGTACGCTATTCTAAAGCACCCTATTATTAAAGGGAATTTGACCCAGGACAGTGGGTCCCCAAGCTGCATTGGATTGCCTGCTGGTGCACTCGGAGGAGCAGTACAGTTTGAGAACTGGGTGAAATGCAGGCGGCGTTGGATCAAACGCACGAGGCGCCAAGAGCGGCGAAATTCAAATTATGCGACTCGCGGGCTGCGTCGTGGACAACGCTCTGTCTGCGTCGTTTTGCTGGCGACCCAAGACGCCTCGGGGGCCCACACTAATTTTAGATTTTTAAATGCGAATGCATTTCCTAGTCGGGCTATGTCAGGCATCCGGCGTAGTCCGCGCGCCGGCAGCTGTTATCGTGCCGCTCTCTCTCTTTCCCATAGTAACAGCTGGGACGCGCGCCCTTATCCTCGCCTCTAGCAAATGGAGCATGTGGTGCGAGAGAGTGTAGAAGGAAGGTGCAATGCTTCACCGCTCCTCTCGCCCTTCGCTTGAATTCTACGCATGCACCCTGGCTGCTCGCAAATGTTTTGGTCTCCAAGCTCCTTGGGGTCTTATGTCCGCGTGTGTATATATATATATATATATATATATATATATATATATATATATATATATATATATACATATATATACATATATATAGTGGGAGTAATAATTCAATGGGCCAGTTAGTCTTCGTGAAGGTATGGGATATGGCACAACGGGAGCGTTGTCAACAAGGATAAATATATTCATTTCCCAACAGTTTCGGGAGGGGCCCTCCCTTCATCAGGGGATGACTGACGTTTTCACATGTAAACACGCACACATCGTGCGGCCATTCGCACAAACATACATAAAGTATACTTGACCCCTTCCCCTCCTCGAGAAAAATTTCTGGCTACACCGTAGTTGAACTTTACGCGAAGGTAACACGCATTTTCTGGAGCACTGCCGCAACCACGGTGGCCGCAACCACAAATCAGGCACAGCGTAAACGGTGCACGCTCGACCGCGTTTCCACAGCGCCACCCAACGCCTTTAGCGTCGAGCTGTAGCGTTCATCACACGCGCAGCTACGGGGGTGTGTTCCGATTCAGGCCACCATCGCACACAGTCTGTGTAAGATTCCCACATAAAACAATTCGTTTTACCAAGGGACCTTAAAGGGCCAGTCAACTTTTTTTTTACCCCCCCCCCCCCCAAAGAAGCTCGCGCATCTTTGATATCTGGGGTTTAACGTCCCAAAACCACCATATGATTGAGAGACGCCGTAGTGGAGGGCTCCGGAAATTTAGACCACCTGGGGTTCTTTAACGTGCACCGAAATCTGAGCACACGGGCCTACAACATTTCCGCCTCCATCGGAAATGCAGCCGCCGCAGCCGGGATGCGAACCCGCGCCCTGTGGGTCTCGCGCATCTTTCCTACGCCTGACCAACCTCCTTCCGCGCGCTTACTACAGGTTTTCCCGCTCAATTTAATCCAAGTACCAGCTTAGATAATCTGCACGCCATTGAAAGTAATCTGAGCGCCAACCTCTTTAATCCATGTACCAAACATTTAATCCAAGCGCCAACTCAATCAGGCCGCGTGCCAGTGAACTTAATCCAAGTGCCACCGTGTTTAATCCAATTGCCAATGACTATAATTCAGGTGCTAGTCAGTTTAATCCATGCACAAACAGCCCAATACGAGGCGTAAAAATGGCAGTGAATTTGAAATGCAGTTTCTACAATATAAAATACTATAGTCGAAAGGTAGAATAAATCATTACTATTAGCAACTTGAGTTTTAAATGGTTGTTTCCAATTTTAAGAACGAATGAATATGAAATCAAACTTTATTTACCAGACAAAAACTGGAAGGTCGCCAAGGCTAAAAGCCGCGAGAACGGCTTGACAAAGGCCCTGGTGACCATCTGTCGATCACCGTTGTTATCGCCGGGCTGAGCAGACGACCGCGAATGTCTCAGCGAATAAGCAGCCAAAAGCCGTCTGCTTAGCAGACGACACGAATCTAAGCATATGCGATGGGTAGCCGGAATAATGCAGTAGCGACGAAGCATAGACCAACATGAACTCTATGAGCAAATACATTTAGTACCCGTAAATGCAATCAACACACACCGTTTTTTTTTTTTATTTTTGAAGCTATGACACCAAAACGTTAGCGGGAAATAGCACTGCGCACATCATTTCATAAGCGCAAGCATGTATAGGCGAGGGAAGAGTTCTTACTGCATGTTTACATTATTCTGACATTTATACTCTGCAAAGCGGCAAGCTTGTGTTTCCAGTGCATGGATTAAACTGACTGGCACTTGAATTGAAGTCACTGGCAAGTGGATTAAACACGGTGGCACTTGGATTAATCTCACTGGCACGCGGCCTCATTGAGGTGGCGCTTGGATTAAATGTTTGGCACATGGATTAAATAGCTCGGCGCTCAGATTACTTAAATGGCGTGCAGATTATCTAAGCTGGTACTTGGATTAAAGTGAGCGGGAAAACCCGTAGTTACTGGGCCGCAGCGCCCGGCCGAGGAGTGGCAGCTCGCTACTATAGATATCAGGGCGCTGTTATCGTCATCTCGCCTCGGAGCACACTGGGACCGAAAGAGCACGTAGGAGGGGTGGGGGGCGCATCTCTCTTTCTTGCTGTCGTTGATAAGAAAGCGAAGATGGCGCGTCATGTTCTTACACTGTTCGCTCTTCGAATTTTACGATCATGCCACGAGGAGGCAGCCGCTTTCCGGAAACTGATGCATCATGCTGAATTGCGGTCCATTTTTGGGCCACGCGGAGATCAATATTGCGCCCTTACCTTGCTACGGATGAAGTAGGGACTTTAGCTACCAACGCGCCGTCGCTCTCCGAAGGCGATATTTGCCGCATACGAAGGCGATCGGGGCCGTAAATGTATGCTTTCAAGGTATACATCATCGACAGACATCTGTCTGACCGGGTAAAAAGTACGCTAAAAAGCAAACTCTCCAGCCACTCTTGGTCAACAGTTTTTAACGTTAGAATTAAAAAAAAAAAAAAACGGCTAGCCACCTTTGACGAAGGCACTGAATCGGTCCCAAAACGTCGGGCCAAGTTCTAGTTTTTAAGTGGTGGCCATGGGAGTACAGTTTATTGAGGCAATGTGAGCAATTATACGAAGTTCACAGGTACCGGTCCTTGCCTATCCCTGTTTTTGTATTAACCACGTGCGAAAATTTACACAAAATCATCACCCCCCCCCCCCCACATTTAGCATGACTTTGGCATTGACAGCCTCTGCAAGGAAGAGGGTATATTATATATATTGCTCACGGCAAGTTATTTTTCACCCACTTTTCTTATTTAGATTACACTCGTTCTCATAACTTCCCCTATACATTCCTTGGCAGTATTGTCTATTAGATGTCAATAATATTGTGTCAAAACACGGAAATATGATCCCTTAGGTATACACTCATTTCCCTTAGAATATATATATATATATATATATATATATATATATATATATATATATATATATATATATATATACCACCATAAAACCACCATATGATTATGAGAGACCCAAGACCACAGCGTCTTATCCCGCCCCTTACACAGGCCGGAACACGCACGCGTTCTGGCAGTGCTTGGGCCAGCTTTTGCGCATGCGCATAAGACGTTGGCACGCACACCGGATAGCACTCCGCCATGAGCTGCTTATCATTAGAAACTGACTATTTTTTACTTCCACCAATAAATCTACGAGCGTAAAATTAACGATAGCAGAGTGTTCAAACAATTAATTTATGAATTATCAGTTTCTAACTTGGTTCATCGTTTTTACCTTTAGGATTCCTTTCAATTAGGTTCACATATACGGTTTGTTCGAACCAACTTGAGCAGCTGTCCGCTACTTATCATTCTTCTTATTAGACAATTACTAACCGTTCGTGAATAACGGCTAAATGACCACACAGGGTGAAAGCCACTTGTAACGTCGAGCCCGAACAGCTTTATTTTTAAATTTATTTAAGCATGGGCGATGTTGGGTGAAACATGCAGTAATAATAAAGGACGAAAAGAGAAGGAAATTGTAATGAGAGAATACATAACCATTAGTTTCAGTTTCTTGTTTCCTGTTTCCACACGATGGCAGAGGCTTATGAACTAAATTGTTTCCGCACATGCGGAATTCAATGGGGCAGAACTACAAGCTATGCAACGCCTTTTTTTTTTTTTTACCCCCCCCCTCCCCCCGAGGGTGGTTCACCGGTGCCCAGATTGCGCGCTTCCTATGATCTATCGCAGACAGTTCCCAAACAGAAAATGAGGTCACGTGACAACAGTGATAACTGCGCAACGCCTCGAGCGCATCATCGAATCTGGCTCAACAGCAATACGCTATAAACCATGCGCGCGTGGATAAGGCGAGAGAAGAAAGAAGAAAGCTTTGCCACTTCTCAGATATAAATTTTAAAAATATATGTATGCTTGCTGTCTATGACATTAAACTTCAGCTCTCATCCACCTAATTGCCCACTGACGTTACCACGTAGTTTAACACTAGTTACCTATGGCGTATCTTCCTAAGGTATAATTAACTAAGAATGGGGGACAACACTCCGAACAATGAAAAGTAAGGCTTTCTGTAAAAAAAAGAACGCATTATCTCTACCCAACTAGCGTGCAATTTAAATACAAGAGAGTGACTTCTAAAAAAAAACTTTATAAACACATTTATTTGCAATAAACACTTCCCTGCACTTGCTCATTAATCCGGTCTCTAACAAGTTTCAACGACCCTTCAGGTAGAAGGGAGTGGCAGGAAGTGCCCAATATCTATACTGAAAGCTCTGCATCCGTCCACATTGCCTATTATCTAAAACTGAGCTAGCGTCTGGAAATCACGCATGAGAAACGAGTATGAAACACTGATTGCAGCGATGCAGTTGAGCAGGTAACTAGCTACAACAAATTGTCAGGTGCCTTTTTATGAAACAATTGCTCGATACGAAATCTGTTTTGGCCGAGAAATAAGCAATTCTAATGCGAGCGATTCAGCTTCTCGAGCATTATTAGAAACCATCTTTGTCAAGCTTACGTCTAGAGAAAAAGGTCGACAGCACGTTGTTCGGCCACAGATAGAAACTTGGAGGACAGCTAGACACTTAAGATGTGTTACTTGAAATAGTAACTAGCAAATTATACATTCGCCTATAGCAAGTCTGGATACGTACTTTACACGAAATACATAATAGAGAAAGATTAGACGAACTAAACGAGCACGGGGAAAAATGATAATAGCTTAATACAGCCTAATTTATGAAAGAAAAACTCACCCTGTTCAGGCCAGCGTAGCATCGCTCCGTGCTGTCCCCGAGGCGAACCAGGGAGCCAGGACCGTGCGTCCAAGTCGGGCACCGGCCGTCGTCTTCTCATTGAGCCGGCACCTTCTTGGGAAAAGAAACTGCAGAAGGGATTGCGCG
This sequence comes from Rhipicephalus microplus, assembly GCF_043290135.1. Taxonomy (NCBI): domain Eukaryota; kingdom Metazoa; phylum Arthropoda; class Arachnida; order Ixodida; family Ixodidae; genus Rhipicephalus; species Rhipicephalus microplus. The sequence continues at coordinate 253,724,783 of NC_134700.1, read as the reverse complement.
TACGACAACGTCCGCTATATGCGTAGGACGAGTATAGAGGAGCTGGTCGATGTGTAGCTCTGTATATGGGCTCGAAGCAAGGTCCACGTGACAGCCGCCAAGGCATGAGACGCGCTCTTCGATAGCAGGCTACAGGGGCGATATGAAACGTCATCGTCGGCATGCGCATCCAGAGAGCGCATGTCGCCGTTCTTCAACGAACGCGATAAGAAAGAAACGCCCCGGAACCGCTAAGTCTAGACACCGAAAAAGCCGCTCGAAACCCCCCCGCCCCCCTCCTCTTTTTTTTTTCTATATCGGAAAGCAACAGCCGTATAGTGGAGCGAGCTGGTGGGCACGATCTCGAAGGCAGCTGTTCTACAATTAGTTTATAGCGCTGACATTTTGTGGCGGTGCCTTTTCCGATGCCAATGCATTTTCGTGCTTTCTCGAACCATTTTGGGAACGGTGTTGCGCAGCCAGTGTACGGGCACCCACGCCGCCAGAACTTTTGTTGGTTGGCTTCCCGGTTTTAACGTACCAAGGCGATTCAGGCTACGGGAGCCGGCGCAGTGAAAGGACCACCTGGGATTCTTTAGCGTGCACTACCAACATCGCACAGCGCACGGACCTCCAGCATATCACCTCCATCGATATGCGACCGCCAAGGTCGGAATCGAACCCGCGCCCTTCGATACAATTATCACTGCTGCAGCGCGGCGGCATGATTCTCGACTAAGCGAACGCCCAGTGAACACGACCTTACCCAAGAGCTCAGGCGTTGAGGATGCAAGACTCTTTGAATGGCAGACCACACGTCCCGTAATATTGGGATGCCGACCTTACACCACCGAAGCGACAAGGATCATTTAACACAGTCGATTCGTAGATCGCAAAGCCACATTCGGGCGGTCTGACCACAATGTGACGTACGTATTTAACTAAATCTGGAATCGCACAGATTACAGACTATACCTAATTATAACCGTGAAATAGCTCAACGAACTTGGAACTCGTATGCACTGAGAGGCATCGGGCTCATCGGTTGGATGTACGAAACGTAATTAGTTGTGTCATTCATTAATTACCCAATTATTGTCCACCTAGGCACTCTTGTGATCCACAGACCACACCGCAGTCTCGAACCGGCTCTGTAGTGCTGAAAAATTCAGAAAAATCTAAAACACGCATAATACAGGAAAATTATTTTTTTTTCTAAACAACAACGACAACGATGTAGTGCACGGCGAAACACATGCGGCAGCAATAGTATACGTAAAGGTAACCACAGTTCAAGCTACGCAGGCAGCTTCGGATAACGTTTAGTCACTCACCAGCCATGTGGAGTCTTTCTATAATCAAAGTGCTAAGAGAGCGACCCGGTCCGAAACTGCCTGGTACTGCTTTCCACACAGTGCAGTGTTCAGCACGTGCACGTGTCACAAAATAATGGAAGTTCAAGTTGTACACATCCGAGCTTACAACGCGGAACATTTCTACAATCGAGATAACCCAAGAAATAGAAGCTCGCCCCAATAAACGCTGTTATGGGGAGATGAACGAAACTGCGCACCTGTAGCTGGCTGCGTCGAAGCTCTTTACTTTCTTGGTCACCCTGCGCTTCTCGCGCCGATGCGACTGGATGTCCATGGAGCTCAGAACGTCGCTGAATTCGGGGTTTTCCACACGCAAGTTCCGCAGCTGCCGCTCCGTGGTTGTCTGCGACACGAAGACGTTATTTTTTTTTCCTTCTTGTTGTTGGTTTCTCTTTTTTAAAGACGATAGTCTTTCTTGGGGACCTTCGACGCAAACATTTTGGTTTGTCTGTCTGCCCATTTGTCTGTTTGTCCACCCTTAACGGCACCGGGTACTTGAACCGGCCGACCCCATCCGCAGCGCCCACCAATGTTACTCAAGGTTTAGCGTTCATACTTGTACAATTGTCAATTAAAGAAGCAATTATTGCGCATGTCTGGGGCCCCATAACAACACGTATATATTCTGCATGTGCGTCTTTTACTAGAAAAGGCATATATAAGTAATTTTAAGGACCGCAGCACTTATCACGCGGCGTTGACCATGCAAAGCTAGCACGAAAAGGCGAGTCTTTTCAACGCTTTGCTAAGACGAGACGGTGGTGGCACCTACCCGTCGCCTTGCGTTCTACACCTTATCCCCTTTGAGACGGGCGCGCACACCCGTCTCAGAGCCATATGCGCTTCGTTTTCCAAGACAACTGCCAGATGGTTGTCATGTCTCACGTGTGTCGTGGACGCTCGAGGCACTCTGACGCAGCGCCTCCAGAATACCATTCACCTATTTTCTAGAGCACAACATCAAATAAATGTTTTGTTCACTCTCTCCCCACGCAAGTCTATCGTCTTTCGACAACATTTGCAGATTAACATGCAGATACGGGGCCAAATTTTTCCCCTTTACTTAAAGGTACCCTGCAACACTTTTCGGTAGCGTCAAGAACGCTGCCGATTGGTAGCGACGGCTCCTAATTAACAAGCGAGCGAAACATTATAGCGCAGCACGGGGCCTGGAGGTTACGATTAATTCTCACTGTCAGTTACAGTTCGCTCACCCTTCTCTCGATACACGATGCCACAAGCCCGAACCACCGCGTCAAAAACCTTAAGTTCACGGCCATTGGCTCACTTGAGCACGATGAGCTACATAGTTACTGCGGCCGCCACGGGATGTCACCACGCACCTGCACGCTGAAGAAGCGATGAAGCTTCTTACCACATTGTCATACACCCACGTGGCTGGTACGAAAGAAGAGGGGGAAAGCGAGCGACAAATCCCTGTAACACGGGCTCGTCCTTGACGGATTGATTGATTGATTGAGTGATATGAGGGGTTTAACGTTCCAAAACAACCATATGATTATGAGGGACGCCGCAGTGGAGGGCTACGGAAATTTCGACCACCTGGGATTCTTTAACGTGCACCCAAATCTGAGCACACGGGCCTACAACGTTTCCGACTCCATCGGAAATGCAGCCGCTACAATCGGAATTCGATTCCGCGGCCTGCGGGTCAGCAGACGAGTACTTTAGCCACAAGAAAACAGCGGCGGGGCTACCAAGACGGATTTAAAATTTTTTCGCGGCAGTCCGTTCGTGAGGCAGTGAACTCTTTTAAAGGGACATTAAAGTGAAACAACGACTTGATTTACACTGATAAACTGTATTTTGGTCACTCTAATGTCACAAGTTTCCCTATCATAAGTTCATTATTAGCGGAGAAAATCGATATTGAAGTTTCATTTTTTTTTTTAATTTCGCGCCGATACCTCCACGCTTTACGTCGCCTATATCAATACGTACTTTTCGTATTTTCGCGGCATGGGCTGAATGAGATTTTCCGTAACTTCATGTGTTAAGTCTATGGCACCTTCAGATGTCATATATACTCCATTTTTACCTATTAGAACGTTTCTAACAAGAAAAACCAACAAGCCCAAATTCCGACAGTGCTGAACTCAGACATGCTGCAGTTAGCTACGCAATGTGCGGTTTTTCCCGGGTTAATATTATCATCAAGACTCGAAGAGCATGGGAAAGAAAACTACTTTCTGGCGCGAGCCCGAGCTCGATATGATACAGCTCGCTACGCTATATTCGGCTTTGCCTGCTTTACGCCAAGCACGAAATAATGCGACAGTATACGATCACGCGGCAGCCTAAAGTCAAAATAAAAAAAAGCAGTTAAAATTAAGCACCTTCGATTTTGCAAAAATAGGCACTCCCTTTAGGTAACGTTAAGGAAACAACAGACAAAGGCCTACACTATCACAACTCACTCATTAAATTAACTCAACGTTTTCAGTATGTGACTCCAACCTCCCTCTCTTAACCCTGAAGCTTCTCGCTCTTGAACCGTTGCAGCGCATCCCCGGGATCCGCCCACCTCAGACGAAACGACGATATCATGCAGTGACATACATCAAACGACGTCATGATGACGTCACAAACTTTTTGTAACATGACGTCACACGATCCTGAGACATTTTTACCCAGATATCGCAAAAGAATCGCCAGCTATCGCCCAAATATCGCAATGTCTTAGCACTTCTCGCAGGATATCGCAACGTATCTCGACTAGCGTATCAAACCAAACAGTCGAGAAGCTCTAAGCTCAGGACCCGAACGCTAATTTAAGAGGACGGGCACCGAAAGAGATGCGGCTAGCGGGATCGCAGCGCACGCCCTCGCCAGAGAGTCCGTCTCCGTGCAAGCGTAACCACCTGACCTGCCTTGGCCGCGTATACACACACACACACAGTGACGACGTCCCGGTAGACGTTGTCTGGCGTGGCGCGCCGCACATTCGCAGCCGGCTGTCCATTGTGTTGCTGATGAGGAGGAGATGCGACGGCGGAACACGTGCACACACACACGAGATCCGCGCTCAGCGGCGCGTCGCCACACGTGTATGCGCTCGCCAGTTAATGCGACAGCGAACGGAAGGGTCCTCCTCTTGTAGTGTGATGCCTACACCCCCGTCGGCATAGTTGGGAAGACGAAGCGGGACATCCTTGAGAAGACGCCTGCTAGAATGAGACTGGAAACTAAATGAGACAGCATTCGGGTGACGCATAACGCTGGCAAAGGACGCTGCGCAGGCAAGGACGAAACCGTGACGAAGCAATCGGAGAACGATGCCTCACGATATAAGCTATTTCGTCCCTCCATCGATTGAGTGCAGAGGAGGTTGGTTCACACGTTCACCATATTCACCACAAACAATCTGCCCGTATATATGTTCGCACAGCGAAGACGTCTGACGAAACGTACACCGTAAAAAAAAAAAAATAAAGGGCTTTAACCTTCGAAAGTGAGAAAGAAACAAACCATTCAAAAGCGTCGGGAACACCTACTAATGCAAAAAAAAAAACAGGGTATTTTCAAAGCTCGGTAAGGAACACAGCCCAACGGTTCGCCAAAGCGTGCGCCACAATAACCGGAGCACTGCATGGTCGGCCGATACCCTTTGACTCGGGATCCGGTTAGTGTGAATGCCACGCGGTCGCACGCAGAGGGTGTGCATAAGAGCGGCTTTCCCGTCGGCTGGCTGGCTTTTGCGGGTTGGTTCCCGCTGCGGCATGACTTGCAGGAACGGATCGGCCGGGCGCCGGAACGGGCGCCAGTGTCGCCCTGCGGATGCGAGAAAACAGTGCGAGTTCACGAACTGCGGACATCTGCGCGGCGACGACGAGCGGCTAGTCTTCTGCAGCAGCAGTTCATGGACGTCGCCTCGCTACCGCCACTGGATGCCGCAGTGGCCGCTCCACGGACGGCGATCGCCTGCTGGCCGCCACTCGCCTCCTCCGGTGGAGCGCGTGTCCACGTCGGAACCAACCGTGAGTATACAGTTACAAAAGAGGCGGACAACGAAATACGCGACGCGTTATCTCTCTTTCAGAGCCAGCAGTTGGCTTTATTATTATTATTATTATTATTATTATTATTATTATTATTATTATTATTATTATTAGACGAAACATGTACGTAAAAGGAGGAAATAAAAAAATTGGCCCCGTATCTGCATTTTTCACTGCAAATGTCGTCGAATGACGATAGTCTTCCGCCTGGAGAGTGAGTGAGCAAACTTTATTTAACCAGCGGATTGAGGCGTGGGCCCTAGGCCGCGTCAGGGGCGGTGGAGAGACCCCGTCTCTCAGCCGCCTCCCATGCTCGCTGGATGGCCCATATTTGATCTGCCCGATCTGAGCTGATCAGCGATGCTCTCCACCGCGCCCCAAGCTGTTCTGGGGAGACTGCATTGGCTTCCTGTATCTGTGTGCATTCCCATAACATATGCTCTAGGGAGGCGCGTCTCATGCTACATAGTTTACACGAGTCATGTGGGTATAGTTCGGGGTAGATGTCACATGATTTAGGTGTTTCGGGTTGGGAAATGTTCTAGTTTGAAGTCGCCTCCAGTCAACCTCCGAAGATCTGTCTAATGTGGAGCTAGGTGGTGGAAATCTGCGCCTCGACTTTTGGTAGAATTGGATAATGTCGCAGAACCTAAACATTCTGTCCCTCTCCCACCACTCCTCTCCTCCCGGTACCTCATGTTAAGCTCCATCGCGAGTGCGGTAAGTGAGACCTCGCGCTACGCGGTGAGCTCCCTCGTTGAGGTTGGGAATTGGGGACGCACACGGGGTGTGCGCTGGGAACCATATAATATACCTTTCTTCGAATTCCTCGGATAATATGAGACTTGCCTTGCGGAGGAGTATGTTGGCTGCCTCGGGAGATATTCTTCCTCGTGCATAGTTACGGATTGCCGACTGCGAGTCGCTGATGACATACCTACAGTTTGGGGAAATTATGGCCTGTGCTATAGCCACCTCTTCCGCGATTTCTGAATTATCACACCATATGGAGCACGCGCTTACGCATTTGCGGTCGGTGTTTATTACTGCCGCAACGTAGGATTTGTGACTAGGGTACTCCGCTGCGTCTACGAACAATGCCCCCTTGTCTCTGCCATAGGCCTTAAGTAGAGTTCTAGCGCGGCTTTCTCTTCTGCCCTGATTAAGTTCGGGGTGCATGTTTTTGAGCAGATTGGGGACCTGGATCTTTTCCCTGATCACCTTTGGAACCGACACTTTACTTCCTTGTTGGCTATGGTAATTTATCCCCAACTTGTCAAGGATACTCCGTCCTGTGCGCGTGCTGGCTAGTCTCTCCAACTGGGCAATCTGTTGCGCTTCTATCAGCTCCTCTAACATGTTATGTAAGCCCAGTTGAAACAGTTTTTCGGCGCTGGTGCTATCTGGAAGGCCTAAAGCTTGTTTGCACGCCTTTCGTATGAGTGCGTTGACCTTGAGTTTTTCGGCTGTATACCAGTTTAGATATGCTGCTACGTATATAATATGACTTATGGCGAATGAATAAATGAGCCTGATGACGTTAGCCTCTTTCATGCCCTGGTGTTTGTTTGTGACTCTATTGATTAGCCGTATTGCGTTGATGACATTGGTTACTAACCTCTTCATGGTTTTGCCGTTTGTACCCTATGACTCGATGATGATTCCAAAGACTCTGATTTGTTGCACTATAGGAATATTCCTGCCGTTTTTGGTGTGAATTTGGATCTTTTCGTAAGCACGGTCCCGGTTCTATCCCTTGGGTGGTCTGCCTTTAAGCTTGGGCGATAGAGGAGGAGTTCGGATTTATCTGGCGAGCACTCGAGGCCAGTACCTTCAAGATACTCCTTGATAGTGGTGACGGCCTCCTGTAGCCTCTGCTCTATCTCTCCGTCACTACCTTCACACGCCCAGATGGTGATATCATCTGCATATATTGAATGATGTATTCCGTATATTGAGTTAAACTGCGCAGGGAGTCCTATCATTATGAGATACAGCATTGGCGATATACCCGAACCCTGCGAGGTACCAGCCCTGTCCATAAACTTTTCCTGAGATCTCAGTTCTCCCATTACGATGGATGCCGTTCTGTCTGTTAGGAAGTCCTTGACATTGTTATACGCTCTCGATCGTAAGCTTAATTGGCAGATCTGATGTAATATTGGCGTATGCGATGCTTTGTCAAAGGCTTTTGTAAGGTCTGTGTTGTCGCAAGCTTGTCGGAATAATTCTTTTCGTAAAGAACGCCATCCTTTACGACGAAGCCACGTTGACCGTTCGTTCCGGAAATAAAAAAAAGCGAGACTGTTGTCACTGCACTGCTCTGCTCGAAAAAATTGTTAGGTCAGGAAATGGAGCATCCACTACTGCCAAATATTCATCAAAGTTGTGGGCGTCACACTCGGTTGTCGGAAGGGGAAGCCGTGAAAGGCAATCGGCGTCGGCATGACGACGAATGCTTTTGTAACAGGCTTAAAAGTCGTGTTCTTGCAATCGTAACGCCGAACAAGCAAGACGACCAGACGCAATGACGCGACCAGACGACCAGACGCAATGACGTGATCACATGACATTTTCGCTTGGTCAAAGGTGGGAGGCAGTGCAAAACCATTTGTGGTGCAGAACGCTTGCGGTGCCTCTGAATCTATGAAGCAGTAAAAATAAATACTTTTGCACGTCAGGTGCAGAAATATCTCGTAGGGGCAGGCGGGGGGGGGGGGTATGATAAAATAAATAGACTAAAGACAAAGAAGGTGGCTTTTCCCTTCCAGATATCCTGGGTGAATGCATAAGATACTTTAGAAGTTTTTGTTGTTCTTCTTTTTGCAAAGCATTTATAACATGGTGAAGATTAATGATGGAAGTTCGTAATGCTGCGAGTTGCAGGGCCTTGAAGTGTTCGATAATAATAGTGATACAGCTAAATATTATACTACTTACTCAAAGCCGCAAACTGTTCCAAAAATATCAAATGAAGTAGTCGTTAAGGGCAGAAAATTTATAAGAAAGACAAGACATAACGATAAGCTCGGTAAATATGGGACCTGCGGACCTGCACTCATAAAAATGAGTTTTTCTTTGTGCATTACCAAATGCCAATTAACTAGCAAAGCTTTGGTCTAAGCTAGTTGGTCATCAAGGCACAAAAAACCACTGTAGACCGGACAGATACCAAACATGTGCTGATGTTCTCCTATGAAGAAAATCAGTGGGTAGGTGTGCTCACCCTTTCTAGTATTCTTCGTCCTTGTATTTTTTTTTAACTTTTTTTGCCCAAATGTCTGCATTTGCCAATTGACTTTTTGTGACAAACCTGTAGAACTTCTCACTGGACTTCTAAGGCATGTAAAGGCAGAAACGCCATGGTTGGGGTGGTTCTACATCACATTTCCTAGGAATTTCCAATGGAATGTCTTCTTGCCGACACACCCAGAACTAACACACTAAGGCAGTGCTACAAATTTCGAAGCATTTTCTTTATATCTGGTCTGTGACAGCACAGCAAGTGTACTTAACACCTCCTTAGTTTATCTTCAACTCTCTCAGGACACAACATAAGTAGTTCATCTTTCCGTACTTAACAGAAGAATGCTGTTTCGATTTATGTCACAATTACTATACAGCTATTAAAGCATAAAACTAATATCTCATACTCCTTCCTCAACTTCATTGTCTGCTGGTTTCGTTAGGTTGAGTCATAACCATGTAACATGTAGAGAGTGCAGTAAGCATTCGAGTAGTTCATCAGATTTTGACTGGACTAAACTTTCAAAAGCACCTGGCTTTCGCAAAGAAGAAAATTATGTCCTTTCTTCTGTAATCTTAAAATTTCCGCTTCATGAGGGGGGCACTCCTTGGTAGGTGCAAAATTGAAGAAACATGGCAATTTATCCTACCTCTTTAATGACTTCAGGAGCTTAGCTTTAGTTCTTTTACCAATTTACTAGATGTGCTACAGAGCCTGGCATAAGCCAATAATTGTTCACATGTTAGATTTTATACTGTTGAACAGGAACAATGTAAGTGTGAGCAGGGGTCGCCCTTACTGGAAGAGGGGCAACAACTGATCGTAGCTACCTCTCCCCCTTAATATTGATGGCATCCTAAACACAACATACATAACTTTAGAAGGAAAAAAAATTAAAACGGTCTGCTCCTCACAAAGGCCTGCCTTCTGTTCGCCGCTCTCCAAGAAAAAAGATAGGAAATAAACAACTAGAATGTGGCCCCTTCGGCCACCATTATCCTCAAAATCTTGCGTGCCCATAACCCCGTTATTTAAATAGTGATGGAGAAGGTACAACCGAACAAGGACATGGGGCAGACTTTGAGTCCCTCTCTTACGCCCTCCACTTTCTGCCCCCCTCGTGCACATATGTACGATGAGCACAACGCAATACACACTAAGCCTCAAAGAGTACCGTGCAATATTAGTTAGGGAAAGGAAACATTACAGCAGAAAAACTCTTATGACGACTGTCATGCATAGAATACTCTCGTAAAAATTAAATAACTTATGTGTACCCTCATCCGATTGAACAGAATCTAGATGATACTCAGTCAGAGTTGAAAAAAAAAAGCACAGCATATTCACAGAGTGAATGATGACGAGTGGGCAAAGCTCTGAATGTACATCGGTCAACTGTAAATCCTCCGAAAATCTTTCCCAGTCAATCATTATGTAAAGATAGCTGGCATGCGTTGCAGCCGTTTTACGAACCCTCCGCTCCGCTGCCTTGTCTTCGTCGCTCATAGTCGAAACACACAGACTGCTGGCGAAAGAGGAAGCACACCAAGAGCAAATGCATTTTAACACAAGAGCAAACGTAGCCTCTTATCACATGAGAGCAAGCATCGAAGTGGAACGAGCGCGGCAGCACCATCTAGTAGGCAATTCTAGTACTAGCGATGCAAGCACCACAGTATCATCTAATGAGCGCTCCGAGTACTAACAGTAGCTACTACGATGCAGAACTTGCCTACACCTTAAGGACCTTCGCCCCTGAAACTCTGGCAGAGATGGGAAGAGAAAAATTTATGACCGCAGCCGTCGTGACCTTGAGCAGGCATGATGAAATGTGATTGCTCTCACCCACTGTGATTCATATAATGGGGCAAGGCTCACTGAGTAGAAATGATAGCACGCGACGGAGCCGACATGCGCAGAAAGCTCATAGAGAGAAGTACATATTATTCAAATGCGACTGTTGACTTGTGTCGCATATTGGTCGATAGCACGCTATCTTTTGCTTGGCATGTAACAGCAGGTGGGCCTTTGTACGAAAAGAGTGTACTTGAGAAAATGGTAACTTTGTGCTTTGCTTCTAAACACTTCTTGCCGTACACAACAGGAAGATATGGCTGAGCTGTTCGTAGCAGTGGCTGCTTTGAGCAGGATGCATTTTCTCATCAAGCTTAAAGGGGCCCTGCAACACTTTTTGAGCATGGTCAGAAAACGCCGCCGATCGGTAGTAGAGGCTCCCGACAACACGCGAGCCAAATATTATAGAACAGCGCGTGGCTTGGAATTCACAATACATTATCAAAGTCAGCTAAAAATTGCTTTCTCTTTTCTTGACAAATCATGTTATATGCCCAAAATCACACGTTAATGACCCATCTATCAGCCTTTGGCAGATTTGAACATGGCACGCTCGCTCGTTACAGAGATCACCGCGGGAGGCCGCTACTTGTCTACATGTGCGCGCGCGATCACACTGAGAAAGCTGTGCATTCGGAGAAAAAAAAAGTGCTCAAGGTCGCAAAGCGCACGTGAGGTTTTTCTGTTGCCCTGCCATCCCTCTCTGCTTATCTTCCAGCACTTTCGTGGGGACGAGAGAAGAGAAAATGCAATCACAGCATGCGACAAACCTTTGTAACTCCACTCGCACTGGACAAATTCTTAAAATTTTTGCGGCATTGAATAGGTGAGGCAATAAGCTCTTCCAATGCATTCGTTCCCCGGCTACTTGAAAAAGTGTTTCAGGGTCTTTTTAAGGGCTAGTTCAGGGTCCTTTTAAATGTGTAATAGTCAGCCTTGCTATAGCATGCACACAAGGTGTACCAGTTGAAGCATCAAGCTTTGGCACTAGAAGCCCATAGCTACAACACCCCTGATGGAACATTTTTGACACATTTATTCATGCCTATATGGAATCCACATGCACTGCACTAATAATCCCTCACATACTACCTGAAGACACCAACCCACGAATGCAGAGATGTTACTTGGCTCGCGACTTCAACTTAACTTGAGCAAGTCGACCTGAAGCAAGCAGCAGACTTCAAAACGCCCAAGTCAGCCTTCACGTTTCATAGATCAAGAACGAGCTTCAAAGCAGAAACACGCTGCTCGCCTGCTAACGAGGGTAATAATGAAGTTGTTCGCCTAAGGCATGCATTGCATAAAAAAAAGACCATAAGTTTTAAAATAACTATAAAAACAAAGGGTCACAAAGCATATTCCTGCCATTTTACGGCTAACGAGCGGCACGTGGTGCCTGCCGCCACAGCGATGCGCAGTGTTGCTTCTGTAAAGCGTTCGTTGCCCGCTGGTTTTAGTGGCCACCCAAATTTGGCGCGTTTCTCCACGGTTGCTTGTTTAGAGGCGAAGCAAGCAACCGGTCGCGTTAGGTTCTTTCGTCGTTTTTTTTTTTTTTTTTTTCAATAGAACGCCACGGCATGTATTTGTGCTAACCTGGCTCACGAAGTGACGCGATTTTCACGGTATTTGCCTTTCTGTTCGCCTGTGTGCATGCCTGTAGTGGGCTAGGTCGCAGTTATATATGAAAAAAAAAAAAACCAAGTTCTGGGAACAAATGTGATTCGTATCCTTTTGTTGAGCTTGGTAAACAAGAGAAAAAGCGGGGCTCAGGACATTGCCCTCAGCAGAATTCTGTCTCGCGGGGTGCAGCAGTGTCTTGCTGCATGACGGTGAAGTGGATGAAAAAAAAACCGTGATAGGGGCACCTCTTTTTTATGTGTGTGGAATTTTACGTAGCGTTGTGCTACAAGCGATGCCTTTCTGAGCGAGAAACAGCGCCCTAGACGGGACGATAGGATAGACGAGGCACACAGACACAGCGCCGAGTAAGTTTTGTACCGAAAGATGCGGAAATTGTCGTCGTGTTTAAGAAAAAACAGAAATGGCCTTTGCCGTTGCGGAACAGTTCGGCGTCGTCCCCACCGAAGCTATTAATACACACGTGTGTGTAGTTGACACAGCCTGTAACACCAGGGAACTCAGCCACTTCATGAAAGTCCTGCATAACTACAGAAAGTACTGCCAGCTGCGGAAAGCGCACCAGCATTGCGCACAGGTGCTTTGCGATGAGTAGCGTAACTTTGCCTACTGCCCGGCAAACTGTCGACTGCGGAATGCGGACGAGATTCCCGGTGACTGTTTGGAATGTGCCAGCGCCGTAAAACCCGAGAGCCATCAGTAGCAGTAACACTGGAGGCACAGGCTGCCCTTGGTTGACCCCACTTTTACGGAGCGGCAACATACCCAGCAGCTGCCGCACGGCGTCCTTAATGAATCTGTATCGAGCGTGGAATTGTTCCTCGTCGTGCAACTCTACCAGATTTCCTCGGTCACGTAAAGCGGCTCCAAGAATCTTCGGCAGGCATTGCGCCTCAGAAAATGCTACGCTTATGGCGAAGCAAGCAAACTCAAAAGCCGCCACCCTCCGCGCGACGTCGATTCGAGAGGTGGCCATGTTGGAATAACGCGTGAAGTCGCTTTCAAGCTAGCTCCGCAGCTGACTTGAAACTTGTCCTGACTTCGACCGAGCCAAGTCGCCTTCAAGTCGTCCACAAGTTCGAGAACGATTTATGGTGACCGGCAAGACTGTCTTGAGTCAAGAACGAGTCAAGTACGAGTCAAGTAACATCTCTGCATTCGGGGGCAAGTCTGCGAGAACGAGACCCTCGCTATGAATGAAGGAATGGCTTGAATGTACTCAAGAGACATGCAACTTTTCTCTCTTGTAGCAATGAACCTATGGCTGTGCGGTAAAACCCTGTAGTGTCGGAGTACGAATGTGCTTGTGGTGCTACAAATATCTCTTTCAATAAACTTGCAAAAAAAACGAGCCCTTAAGTATACACTTCTTTCCTTCATTGCGCTTGTCCTTGTCTCTGTCCTGTCTCTGTCCGTGGTCCTTGTCTTTATTTGTGCAAACCAGTTTACCTTAAAATTGTTATTGAGGCACTCAAAATCTACCATAGCATTGTTTTTGCCACTAACCCACGTGTGGTTGTGTGAAAAGTCTGTTTAGGTGTAGCGAACACTGGGCCTCACGTATGTCATCCAGGCGATGCAGTACTGATAGACAGTCGCATGAAATATAGAACGCAGTTGAACGGTGAAAATGAATGCAGTGATTATACGAGCAGGGCAAGCAAGAAAGTTGCGAAGAGACTATTAGTGACATTTGTCACATAAACCATAAAGTAACAGAAGCACGCAGCAGTGTTCCTGTGGGAGTACTGACCAACACCACTCATAGTACCATCATCACTTGTAGTACCAGCTGGTGAGCAAAAGTGGCACTGTTGCATCCACTATTTAGTGCATGAGAGGCTTCTATCTTTCTCAAGATAAAAGCCAGGCTCATTACTATGGGTGACAGATGACTTAACGCAAGTGTTAGTGCCTGTGCTTGAAGAAAAAGTCATATGTGCATAAAATTGAAAAAAGTTGAGGCTTTCTTCAACTGACTAATGATGCTCAAATTAGACAATGGCCATGAACTTGGGCGACGCTATGTGGGTATTTGGCATCATATCTAGAAAGAAAAAAAATGATTTCTAGATGACTTTGAAAATTAATTTCAAATTTTAGGCCATGTGCTGTGCTATAAAGATTGGCTCGCATGTTCTGAGGATCCTCAACTACTGATCTGAAGAGCTTTTTGGATCGTCTTGAAAAAGTATTGCACGGCCCCTTCTAATGGCTTGAATGCACTCATGAGGCATGTAACTCTTATCTCTTGTAACACTGGACCCACGGTTGAGAGGTAAAACCCTGTAGTGTCAGAGTACAAACATGCTTGCAGTGCTACAAATATTTCCCTCAATAATCTTGCAAAAGCAATCGGGCATTCATGTTATGCGTGTGAAAAGACAATGAAGACCGCAGAAAGTATCAGAGTCTAAGGAGCCTAAATCCACCAAGTCCCAATGAGCTTGCGTGGAAACCCTAAAGTAGCATTGCCACCTGCATCTCATTAATGACTTTTTTCCGACTTTTATCAAGAATCTCCTCAGGGCATTAGTAACTTTTATAATGCTGATGACAGGGATCTAATGATGCAGCTGGTTACTTTTTCTTGTAGGGTGCCATAGAGTGTCGATATTTTTTCATGCCTATCAAACAAGCTCACCAATTCATGCAGATGTTTGCCGTGATCACGCTTTGCAAATATCGCAGAGCTACAAGCCACGCAGACGCTTCATTCCAAAAAACGATTCCCACGCCCTTCTCCTGCGCCTGACCGTTTGTTTTTTCTCTGGCAAAGTGACGTAACCTTGCCCCTGGGCAACACTGCAAAATGCCTACTTTGTCTATTCGTCTTTCGCAATACAACACAGTTATGCAGTTATGACCGCGTAGTCCGCATTTTCATTTTCCTGTGCTGCGCTTTGCCATTTTGGTAGACCTGAGACTACCAGCGCTAGCGGTATAGCTGTCTAACCTTTTTTGTTGTTCAAAGATAGCCGTTATGATTGTTGTTGGTACCAGCTACTTTACAAGTCGCATCTTGTCAGTGGTGACTATTGACACCGTGAGAAGCACATTTAACGAACAAAGCTCATTTAGTGATTTGGCATAGGTCCTGTTGTTTGTGTCTTTTGTCTTCGTACGTAATGCTGCTGAACCTCTCGAGGTTAAATGGCATTCTTGCAACTTTACCACTATGAGAACAGCACATGTCGTGGAGTATTTGTTTACCTTACCAGTGTGTGTAACCCTCACATCACACTTCCTTACTGCACTGGCATGAGCAACATGTACAGGAAACCTTGCTCGGACAATAACCGTGTGTCTATAATTGCTCGCATCATGTTATGTTGCCCAAGGGGGCGTAGTCGAAAGAAGAGCTGCGCCTACCGCTTCTCACTGCCAAAACAGGTGGGAAGGCCAAGTGAGACACTGAAATTAGCTAAGGCAGTTTGTTCTATGACCCGTAACTTTCTTATTATAGTGCTCATTTACAAAATCTTTGAGGCAACATGTTCACACCCTATAAGTCGGCAGTCATCTCTTCTCCATCACAAATTTTGGACTGCAAAATTTGTTCACAAAGCGAGCAAAAAAAAAAAGCTATATGCAACATCACACAAAACCCCTCTTCAAAATGTCAATAGCATCTGCTTTTTAGTGTGCAAGAAGAAAAAGGGCTTCGTGACTGTTGCATTCTAAACCATTGCTCCAGCATTGCGTCGTACTTCAAGCTACAGCTGATATTTTGTATAGCTTTTATGCAAGGACAGTTATCTTCTGCAAAACAGGTATTAGAAAGAAAAAATCTGCAGCATCACCGATTAAAAAATGGCAGTTAATAATAAGCAAATACTAAATATCAAATAATGTCCTGCTAAAGTGCCATAAGTTAACCAGTCTACATTTACAGACTCATGATATTCTAATATAGCAGAACTAAAGACAACATTGTCGAATGACTCACAATGTTCCGGCGCCGCCTCCCCAATCTGTCATATTTCCATCCATCTCTTGTGTTGCTGTCTTCCTTCTGAGAGTTCTCGTTATCAGACTGCATGTTCTCATCTTCACTCTTCATGTCATCGGGTTTCGATCCAGCCAGCTGTTCTAACTTCAGCCGGATTTCCTTGGCATCTTCCTTGTAGAAGGTGTCTATCTCTGGGTACTTGGCCCGGATGTTTTTCAGGCACTTCAAGCAGACTGTACGGCCTGGTCTCAGAGGATATCGTCCTCGACAAATGAGAGAGAAGCGTCGAGGAACAAGCCACTTTGGCCTGCAAAAAAAAAAATGTTGCATCATAATTATTCACAGCATCATGGTTTGCAATGTTTACAGTTCACATGACAACACATACAGCTATCTACAGAGCAGCAATGCTAGCTCAGCGCTTACGGTGCTTGGCTGCTGTTGACCGGAAAGGTGTGGGTTCAATCCCTGCCACAGTGGTCGCATTTTAGTCGAGGTGAAGTGCTAGAGGCCACTGTACTGTGCCATGTCAGTGCACGTTGCTGAACCCAAGACGGTAGAAATTATTAGGAGCCCTTCACTACGGCATCTTTCAAAGTGTGTGTTGCTTTGGCACGTTAAACGCCACACGCCAACGACCCGCTGCGGTCGTCTGGTGGTTATGGTACTCGACTGGAGCCTCGAAGGTTGCGGCATTGAATTCCTGATGAAATGGCCACATTACGATGGAGGCGAAATTCTGGAGGCCCATGCACCTAAATTTAGGAGCACATCTAAAAACACCACATGGTCTGAGTTACCAAAACCTTCTGCTATGGAGTCTCTCATAATTATATTGTGGTTTTGAGACATAAAACCTCCACCAGTATTATTAATTATAAGATTTATGAGTAAAAACTCACCTGCAGTAAAAGTTCATCATGTACTGTTGCTTTGCTTCACCTCATATCTTGCACTAGGATTGCATTTGGTGGTTTCTAGTAATTTGTTCAATTGAACTCTCCAACCCACTCATTAGTGACCAGGCTTGTTTGGGCAACAGGTCACCAACAGACACAAAGAGTTTCCCACTCTCTCTAGCAACTTTCTCCTGTTATAGTAAGCTGCATTTAAGACAAACTAAGTGAGTTAAGCAAATCAGTGAAATATATGTTTTTCAGTCTCAGATGTATCGATAATTTACTACTTCTGGGCTGTTTTTATAGAGATTAACCTTATTAAGGGAATCGCGTTCCAGACACTGCGATCAGACTCAACTCCGTCGTTAAGGCACAAGGCAAAAGATACTTGTTTATTAAGCTGCACTCGGAAGCGCTCTGCTTCCACTTGAGCGTCCCAGCGTCTCCCTCTTCTCACACTCTTTTTCTTCTTCGCTTCCTTGTCGCAGCCCGGAATGTGCAAAATAAACAACATTGCCGGCCACGCAAAATTAAACACACAGTTCGTAAGTACAGTCTTTGTATCAGCCTGATCGCAAGGCGACTGCCTTGCAACTTGAGCTTGCAGGAACGAATGACACCGTCGGCACTGCGATACACTTCCGTGACCCTTGCAAGCTCCCATAGCTGGTGTGCCGTGTTGTCCGCACGCACGAGAACGACGTCCCCTTGCGTCAATGCTGTAGTTGATCTCGTGTCGGCAAAGTGTGCAGATCATAGTTGCAACACGTATTCTTTTTGCCAACGCTTCCAAAAACTTTCAACCAGGAGCTTCCTGTAGTCGTATCTGCGTATGGCGTCTGCTCGCTTGGAGTTACTGTTGTCTTCATCAGCGGTTGCATACGGTATGGAAGTCAACCTTTGTTTAAGGAGAAGTTCGGCTGGCGTTAAAGTGCAAGGTTCTCCTGCATCTGTCTCGAAGAAAGTCAGAGGCATAGAGTTTACGACTGCTTCGATCTCAGCCAGCACTGTAGATATTTATTTGTAGTTTAGACGAGCTTTGCCATTAATTTTTCGCAGCGGGAGCTTTACTGATCGTACGAGGTGCTCCCACCATTCACCCCACCAAGGAGCACTTGGTGCAATAAACTTCCACAATATGCCGGGGAACGTCCTTTTTAGAGATCATTCGGTGTAGTCGCCTTACGTCTGCTGATGTCTTGTGAAAGGTTCGTGCGTTGTCAGAATAGATCACCCTACGTGATCCTCTCCGACGTGTAAATCATTGTAGTATTAAGGCGTTTATTCGCCGGCAACGAGCGAGAATATACAATGGCGACAGTCACGACCAAGCACGCGCTCTCAGCGCGAGCGACGTCCTTGTTGAGTAGCCCCACTAGAAGGTACTCAAGAGTTCGACCCATTTCAGAGTTCGGAGACTTCGCTACAATTACCCCGGGGTCAAAGAGGGAGCCGCCTGGCGACCTAACAGCTTGTTACTATGAGCGGGTCATAATAAACCTTCAGGCGCTCCACGTTGACGATGTCTCGCCCACGGCGGCGCATGTCCGAAGATTGTTCAACGGGTTCGATCAGATAGTCGACAGGTGAGGTGCGCTCGATGACACTGTAGGGGCCGCCTTCGTATTCGGGAAGTAGTTTGGAAGAGAGGTCGGCTACAGAGGTCGGGATCGAGAGCCATACAAGCGCACCAGGAAGGAACGTGGGCTCAGAAATGGTGAAGCCATCACGAATACTCTTCTGCCGCTCTTGCTCTTGCGTCGTAAATGTCTTGGCAAGCTCGCGACACTCTTCAGCAAGCCTGGCTGTCTCGGAAATAGGTGTACACTCAGATGGATCCGGCGTGTACGGGAGTATCGTGTCCATGGTATGCGACGGGTGCCTTACGTATAGCAAGTAGAAAGGCGAAAAACCGGTCGTGCTCTGAAAGGCAGTGTTGTAGGTGTAGGTGACGAAGTGCTGTATATTATCCCAATTAGTGTGGTTGGCAGCGACGTACATAGAAAGCATGTCGCCGAGGGTGCGGTTAAAGCGTTCGGTGAAGCCATTCGTCTGTGGGTGGTAAGCAGTAGTTTTGCGGTGGACAGAATGACACTCCGTCAGGATGGCTTCGACGACTTCCGACAAGAAGACACGGCCTCGATCGCTGAGAAGCTCTTGGGGTGGTCCGTGGCGCAGTATGAATCGATGCAGCAGGAAACACGCAACATCGCGCGCAGTAGCCGCAGGAAGAGCGGCGGTTTCGGCGTATCGCGTTAAATGGTCAACGACAACGATGGCCCAGCGGTTACCAGCCGACGTCAGAGGAAGTGGTTCATACAAATCGATACCTACGCGCCCAAAGGGACGGTCAGGGCAAGGTAACGGTTGCAGACCGGCGTGCGACATGTGTGCTGACGGTTTACGGCGTTGGCAAGTGGGACAAGAGCGAACGAACTGCTGCACGTAGCGGTACATCCCGCGTCAGAAGTAGCGTTGTCGAATGCGGTGGTAAGTTTTGAATACCCCAGAGTACGCACATTGCAGATCAGAATGGAAAGATTCACATATCTCCAACCACAGACTGCGGGGTATGACGAGTAACCACTGTCGGCCATCGGAGTCGTAATTGCGTCGGTGTAGGAGGCCGTCACGAATGGCGAAATGGTGAGCTCGACGACGCAAGGCACGCGTGGATGGTGTTGCGGACGGATCAGAGAGCAAGTTGATCAGCAGGGTGATCCAATTATCCTTTCGCTGTTCGGTAGCGAGGATGTCAACATCGATGGCAGATACAGCAATTGAGGTTACTGAGCAGGGCACGCCGTCTTGAGGTAGAGGGGAGCGTGAGGGCATCAGCGTCAGCATGCTGGCGTCCGTTGTGGTACAGCACACGGATGTCGTAGTCTTGTAAGCGAAGAGCCCAACGGGTGAGACGGCCTGAGGGATCCTTCAATCATGAAAGCCAGCATAGTGCATGATGGTCGGTGACGACATCGAATGGGCGACCATACAAATAAGGTCGAAACTTTGTAAGGGCCCAGACGATCGCCAAGCACTCTTTCTCCGTGACAGTGTAGTTTGTCTCGGCTCTTGTGAGCGTACGGCTTGCATATGCTACGACATATTCAGGGAATCCGGGTTTCCGCTGCGCCAGGACAGCGCCTAGGCCTACACCGCTGGCGTCCGTGTGCACCTCCATTGGGGCTGTAGGGTCGTAGTGGCGTAGAATGGGAGGCAACGTCAACAAATGGCGGAGCTTCGCGAACGCGTCGTCGCACTCGGATGACCACGAATTGAGGGGCCCGTTACTTCAAAGGAGCTTCGTCAGCGGTGATATGATCGTGGCAAAGTTTCGTATGAAGCATCGGAAGTATGAGCACAGGCCTACGAAACTATGCAGTTCTTTGACAGATGCAGGTTTGGGGAATTCGGCCACGGCCTGAAGCTTGGAAGGATCAGGAAGAATGCCGTTTTTGGAAACGACGTACCCCAGTATGGTGAGTTGCCGTGCTGCAAAGCGGCCCTTTTTCAGATTTAGTTGCAAGCCGGCATTGCTCACACGTGCGAAAACTTCTTTCAGACGCTGGAGATGCGTGGAGAAATCCGGAGCAAAGACAATGACATTGTCGAGGTAACACAAGCACGTGTACCATTTCAAGTTGCACAGAACGGTGTCCATCACGCGCTCAAAGGTTGCAGGTGCATTACATAGACCAAACGGCATGACGTTAAACTCGTACAAGCCGTCTAGCGTGACGAAGGCGGTCTTTGGTCGAGCGTTGTCAGCCATGGGTACTTGCCAGTACCCCGAGCGCAGATCGAGAAAAGAAAAAATCGGCTCTATGAAGGCTGTCAATCGCGTCATCGATGCATGGCAGTGGATAAACATCCTTGTGAGTGATCTTATTGAGCCGTCTGTAGTCCACACAGAACCGCACAGAACCGTCTTTCTTTGCAACAAGAACAACAGGAGACGCCCATGGACTGTCCGAGGGACGAATAACGTCGCGTCGGAGCATATCGTCAACCTGATCATTAATTACTCGACGTTCAGCAGGCGACACGCGATATGGACGTTGCCGTAAAGGTGGATGGGCACCAGTGTCGATGCGATGCGTAACAACGGACGTGCGACCGAGAGAACGTCGCCCGACATCGAAAGAAGAACGATATTCTTGCAACAGGTCCAGAAGTTGGGAACGCTGTACGGCCGTAAGGTTGTCAGCGATAGAGGGGCCAAATACATCAGCAGATGACGAATCAGAATTGGAAACAGCATTGATGGTACGCGACCTGGGACAGCGCGTGTCATCGGGTACGTAAAGGACTTGTACGTCGTCGACTGGTTCCACTCTGCCGAGACATTCCCCTCGAAGCAAGGTAACAGTGTACGGGGACGGGTTGGTTACAAAAATAGCAGCGTTGCCCTGGTTGACTTGCACGGTCGCGAAAGCTACTAGCAACCCTTTCCTGCTGCAAGCGCGGTCAGATGGCGAAACGAGTGGGATAATGTCGGAGAGACCGGCGCAGTAGACAGACACAGCCGTCGTTGAGTTTGGAGGCACTGTTGTATCGTCTTTCATTAGAATCTTGCTCAGTGTCGAGGGACTGTCTTCTGCCGTCAAATGCGAGAAGGGTGAGAGCTCAATTTCGGCGGCGGCACAATGAATGACAGCGTCATGGCGGGAGAGAAAGTCCCATCCCAGGATGATGTCATGAGAGCATGCCGGAATGATCATGAACTGGGCGACATACAGAACGTCCTGGATGACAACGCGAGCTGTGCACCCTGCTGTAGGATGAATACGATGCAAATTTGCAGTACGGAGGGACAACCCAGAAAGTGGCATCGTCACTTTTCGAAGTAAGCAGCAGAGTTTTTCGTCGATAACTGATACGGCAGCTCCAGTGTCAATAAGAGCCGATGCACAAACACCGCCCACAAGCACGTCAATGACATTCGAGCGGCTGCTCTGAGGGCTTTCACATTGCGATAGCGTCGCAGTCCTTGCCTCGGGGACTGCGACCACCAGTTTTCCCGCTCATGAGCAGCTGCACTTAGCCGCATGGGGGACAGGGACCGACGTCGTGGGGACGGCGATTCTTCGCGATAAGGACGGCTGAGTTGGCCAGCAACAGGTGAAGAAATTGGAGGCGGCTGTACGCGATGGCAATAACGGGCCACGTGACCGGGGTAACCGCAGGCAAAGCAGATGGGCCGGTTGTCGGGTGTGCGCCATCTGTTCACCGGGGTAGGTCTCACCCATGTCGCAAGGGCCGATGGACGGAACGGTGGCTGCATGGTGGACTGAAGCCGAGGCTGAGGGGCTACGTCAACATACGTAGCGGGCATACCCGCTGCAAAGGACGGAGTTCGAGCGGCAGCTTCAACGTAAGTCAGAGGGGCGGGTGCTGGAACGACTTGGGGCGGCCTGGCGACCACTTGCGCGTAACTCAGGGGCACAGGAGCCGGAGGCTGTGGGGGGTGGTACGCAGGCATTACCTCCGCTATTTCCTGTTCAATTGCTCGACGGATGGGAGGGAGAAGGGTAGCATGCGATTGTTGAACAGCCGGTTGGTGAGCAAAGGGCAGGAGCAAGAACTGACGTGCGATTTCTTCACGGATGAAGGACTTTAGGTCTGCCATCAACGCCACTTGGTCACAACTGGCCTCCAAGCCAGCAAGTGTTGCACCTCGTGGTGGGGAGCGTTGGGTCATCGAACGCTGCCGACGGAGCTCCTTGTAGCTTTGGCACAGTGTGATGACCTCAGCCACTGTGCTGGGGTTTTTGGCGAGCAGCATCGTGAAGGCATCATCGTCAATGCCTTTCATGATGTTTCGGGTCTTGTCAGACTCAGACATGGTGTGATTAGATTTGTTGCATAGGTCCAGGACGTCTTTAATATAGCTGGTGAATGACTCACCAGACTCCTGAGCACGTTCACGTAAGCGCTGCTCGGCTTGCAGCTTGCGAACAGCAGGGTTGCCGAAGACGTTGATGATTGCGGTCTTAAAATCGGACCAGGTGGCAAAATCGGACACGTGGTCATTGTACCACAAACTGGCAACACCCGTAAGATAGAATACCAAGTTGGTCAGCTTGCCGTCCTCGTCCCATTTGTTGGGGACGCTCACTCGCTCGTAAATGGCGAGCCAGTCCTCCACGTCAGTGCCATCAGCGCCAGTGAAGATGGGTGGATCGCGGATTCTGGGGACACCGGGACAAGGGGGTGGCATTGGAGGAGGCGTTTGCTGAGAAGCGTCGTGATACATAGTAGATGGCAGGGTACATGATCGTAGCTCCAAAGGCATAGACGGGGATCCCAGCACTCTCCACCAAATTGTTAAGGCGTTTATTAGCCGGCAACGAGCGAGAATATACAATGGCGACAGTCACGGCCAAGCACGGGCTCTCAGCGCGAGCGGCGTCCTTGTTGGGTAGCCCCACTAGAAGGTACTCAAGAGTTCAACCCATTTCAGAGTTCGGAGACTTCGCTACAGTAGGCACATCAGCAAAACCTCGTATGTCATTTCTGAGACAAGCTCGAGATGCACAGCTCTAGATACAGCGCACGTAAAAAGTGCAACGTCGCATTTCGTGTCCCCTTTCTCTGTATGTGCATACAGAGCGCCCGCGAAGTCGACTCCTACAACTTCTAACAGGTTCGTTTGCGACACTCGATGACTTGCCAGTGGAGCAGTCTCAGCACTTCCTGGGCCCACACTGAAACGCTTGCATACATTGCAGCCATGGGGCACTCTCTTTACCAAAGCGCAAGCTCGACAAATCCAGTAGCGTTTCCGAAGCTCGGTAAGTGTATCTCTAACTCCTCCATTAGGACTTGAAGATGGGCTCTGTTTGCCAAAAGTGCCGAAAAGTGGTGGCTTTACGGCATTATGATTAGGTGCTTGACATCTTGTGTGAAATGCATAAGCGGTAAACGGCCTCCGACCCGAAGAATTCAGTCTTTGTCTATGTAAGGGCATAGAGTTCAGCGATTCGAGATGTAGACTCGACTGGTTGGCCACTGGTCAGAGCAGGGAGCTCTGCAAGAAAGCCTTGGTCTTGTGTACATCTTATCCAAGACTGTTCAGCGTTTAGGATTTCTGCTGCCACGAGATGCCCAGTGTGATCCGTCCTTTTTCCGCATCGGTTAGTGGATCTGAAAACCCACACAGTGACTCTGAGTAGGTGCAGAAGCCTGCTGTAACGTTGAATGTCAATTATCGGAATTGAGAAGTGTGTCACTAGTGTGACGTGGACTGTTGCAACTTCACTTTGGGTGGCTTCCGCTATGTCTAGTTCACTGAACTTTAGAGGCCATTCAGAGGTCTAGCTAGCCACTCGGGACCATGCCACCATTTAGAGCTGCACAGCAGTCCCTCAACTGTCATACCATGCGTGAGTAGGTCAGCCAGGTTGTCCGGTCCAGGGCAGTATCTCCACTTAGATGGATCTGTTGTGCACCTAATTTCATTGACTCTATTGGCTACGAACTCTTTCCACTTTTTGACGTCACCTTTTATCCATGACAACACAATGGCAGAATCTGTCCACATCGCGCAGTCAATCTGAACATTCCTCAGACCGCTTTTCACGTATGCCAACATTCTTAAGCCAATTAAGGCAGCCAGCAGCTCCTGTCGCGGCAGCATTGTCTTCTTAACAGGTGCTACACGTGACTTTGCAATGAGCAGTTTCATCTTCTCAGGACATGGCAGAACGTATATTGCTGCTGGGTATGCTGCTGGACTGGCATCACATGTACTTGAAGCACATTGGGCTTCTTTGCTCCGCCACCCAGGTCGCGAGGAACAACATCTTGCAGTTGCGGCAGCTGGATGGCCCAATCATTCCATTCTTTTTGCAGGTCATTGGGTAGAACTTCACCCCAGCCAATCCCTCGTATCCACATCTTCTGAAACAATATTCGTATGGCAATAGTATATGGTCATACAAATCCCAACGGGTCAAATATTCTTGCTGCGGACTGCAAGACAAAACGTTTTGTGTCCATCTTTGCTGTCAAAAGTCGCAGTAGATTTTCAACCGAAAAGCTGAATTCATCCTTTATTCCACACCAAACCCAGGACCTTGACTGATGTTTCGTGAAGAACGACCATCTCTTTACTAGTAGACTCTTCTTGATGTTCAAGTGTTCGCATCAAGTTTCCTGAATTTGTTGTCCACTTTCGCAATGTCATGCCGGCCGATTTCATTATTATTTATGTTCGCATCAAGTTTGCTGAATTTGTTGTCCACTTTGGCAATGTCATGCCGGCCGATTTCATTATTATTTACGCTTCTCAGCAAAGTTTAGCGGCTTCCTCTTCTGTATCGGCACCAGTGACTAAGTCATCCATGTAAAATGACTCTGCAAGAGTTTGTGCTGTTTGTGCCATGGCAGCTGGTGCTCTTTTCATGTGGTGGAGAATAGTAGCTGTGAGCAAGAATGGGCTACATGTAGCTCCGAAAGGCACTCATGTCAACCTCCACTCTTGCAGCTTGCCCGCTTGGTTAAATCTCCTTCTGAAAAGCAGAGAAAGCGTCTCTGTCGTGTTCCCGAATCGCAATCTGAAAGAATGCCTTTTCTACGTCCGTGATCACTGCCACCGGGTGCGTTCTGAAGCGTAGCAGAATGTGCGCAATGTCTTGGTACAAGTTGTCACCTTTTTCAAGGCAGTCATTAAGAGACTTGCATCCTTTGGTATGTAACGAAGCGTCAAACACCACTCTAATTTTCGTCGTCAGCACTTGTTCACGGATGACTTCCTTGTGCGGCATGTAATACAACTTCGTCCCATCTGCAGACATCACTTTGACTACTTCGGCATGTCCTGCCCAGAAGCACTCTCTTATTGTACGATCATACGTTTCGAGCAGTCCTTTCCTGGAGTCGAGGCGGTTGACAAGCTTGTCCAGTCGAGTAAAGGCGACTTGCCTGTTGCTTCTGACTGCCATTATCAGTCCTCTGACTGCCACCATCAAAAACGCCTCGTATATAGCGGCAGGTGTCATTCATGACCCATGCTGTGAAAGTCCGAAAAAAAAAAAAAAAGAACGCAAGCGATAGAACCTTCTTTGACGGGACTTCTTCCAAGTGATGCGCAGACTGTCGTAGTGTTTTTGTCCTTCTTGTTAGCACAGTCTTTCCGCGAGTGCCTGTCGGGATCGCACATGCTTGTAGCGTGTCGAGCTTGGCATCTCGAGTAGGAAATCTTCTTTTTGCAGTCCTGTGCCCGATGTCTTTTAGTGGTGCAGCGGGAACACCACTTGTCGTTGGAAAGCACTTCTTTCTTCTGCGTCAGTGACCTGTCAGCTGTGCATGCTTCTGATCCGTGATGACTGAACAAGCAGAAAACGCAGTTGTCCTTTTTTTTTCTTACCGAGTTGCTGTGAAGCACAGATGACGTTGGTTTCTCACGCCAAGAGTACGTCGGCTAAATTGCCATGGGAGGTGTTCCATGTTCTCGTCTTCTGGTATCCTTAAAATCGCTCTTCTCCCGACTTTCCAGCTCAATACACAGAAAGTTGAGCACACAGTCCAGTCTCACGGGTGAAGCTTCACCTCTAGAGTCATGTAACAACTGGACGGCACACGATTGATGGTACTGCACGACTATATCCCGTGGAAGAGCACGCAATAGGATGTCGCAGAGCGTAGACGAAGATGATGACTTGTGCACACCCAAAGTCTCTAGGCCTCGGATATTAATGAGAACTTAGTCGTACAAGCTGCGTAGCGCTTTGGTGTCAGTTGATAAACGGACAGGGCTCAACAACCGTAGCTTGGCAAAATATTGTTACGAGAAAAAGACCGACTCGGAGGGCTAGTCACAGATGTATTTACAGCCGGTTAAGCGAGCAGTGACAGCCACAAAGATTAGCTCGGGCTAGTCTATATGCTTTGTCTTCTTCATCTCCATGCATTGGCACGTAGCATGACCCCCCCGGCGGAGGCACCGTCCCGGTACTTTAAAGGTCGTTATCCGACACATTCTTGTAGGGGTTGATCCGGGAGACGTGTACAATATCACTGGGCCGCATAGTAGATGATGATGGACAGATGGGGCTGATCTTGTAGGTGACAGGTGTTACTTGACCCAATATACGGTAGGGTCCCGTGTAATCAGACAGAAGTTTTTCGGATAGACCCAGCCGACGATGAGGGGACCAGAGTAAAACGAGTGTACCGAGAGCGAAATGTACGTCTCTATGTTCCGCATCGTACCGACGGCATTGGTTGGTTTGCGACGCCACCAGCCGAGCGCGAGCGAGCTGACGGGCATGGTCGGCTCGCGCAATCGCGTCACGGGCATACTCGCTGGTGGACGAGGTATGAGCTGAGATGACTGTGTCCAGTGGTAACGTCGGCTCTCTTCCTTACAATAAGTAGAACAGCGAAAAGCCCGCTGTGTCGTGACAGGATGAATTATACACGAAAGTTGCGTAGGGTAAGGCAAGGTCCCAGTCTCGGTGGTCGGGCGACACGTACATAGCGAGCATATTTGTTAAAGTACGGTTAAATTGTTCCGTGAGGCCATTTGTTTGAGGGTGGTAAGCGGTTGTCAGTGTGTGTTGCGTGGAACAAGAACGCAGAATGTCGGCGATGACTTGGGATATAAATGTACAGCCACGGTCTGTGAGAAGCTGTCTCGGAGCACCGTGAATCAATATAACGTCCCATAACAAGAAGTCAGCGACGTCGGTTGCACAGCTGGTCGGTAGAGCTAACGTAATAACGTAGGGTGTAGCGTACTCTGTAATCACGGCTATCCATTTGTTTCGCAATGTTGATGTGTGAAATGGACCAAACAGGTCTAACCCAACACATTAAAATGGTTCCGTGGGTATGTAGGTTGGTTGAAGATGGCCAGCGGGTAGCAGCGACGGTGTTTTACGACGTTGGCATAGGTCACACATGGTGACATATCGGCATACCGAGCGAGCAAGGCCTCGCCAGAAGCAACAGCACCAGACGCGCTCGTACGTGCGGGGTACGCCAAGGTGTCCGGCCGTGGGAGCGTGGTGAAGTTCGGTCAGAACACAGCAGTGCAAATGCTTAGACACAACAATGAGAAGATCAGGCCCGTCTGGTCGGAAATTGCGGCGGTATAGCACACCCTTTTGAATGACAAAGTAGCAGACGGAAGCATCATTTGGGGAGGATTCCATACGGCTGATGATGTCAAGCAGCACTGGATCACGTTTCTGTTCTTCCCCAATATTAAGGAAGTCGGACACTGACAAGATAGAGTTCTCCGTGGGCTCGTCAGGATCGTCGACAGGGTACCGGGAGAGGCAACCGGCATCATGGTGTAGACGGCCAGATTTGTAGACCACCGAATAGAAAAACTCTTGCAGGCGCAAAGCCCAGCGACCAAGGCGGCCTGTTGGATCTTTCAGAGAGTTGAGCCAGCAGAGCGCGTAGTGGTCGGTAACTACTGAAAATGGGCGTACGTATAGATAAGATCGAAATTGCACCACTGCCCATACAAGAGCCAAGCACTCACGCTCTGTGATCGAACAGTTTCGTTCAGGGGCGGATAGGAGGCGGCTGGCATATGCAATAACGCAATCATGGCCATGTTGTTTCTGGACCAGTACTGCACCAATGCTATGTCCACTTGCATCTGTACGGATTTCTGTAGGGGCAGCAGGGTTGAAGTGTGCCAGAATCGGAGGAGTAGAGAGAAGAGCGTTGAGAGTCGAGAACGCAGAAGCCTCTTCAGAGCCCCATGAAAACGGGACGTCTTGTAAGCGGCCTCGCTATGTGTGCAAGATTTTTCACAAAGTGTGGAAGTAGGAACATAGTCCGATAAAGCTGCATACATCCTTCGCAGATCATGGTACAGGAAAGTTTTTGACGGCGCTGACTTTTGCCGGATCTGGCTGCACACCATTGGCGTCTACTAAATGGCCAAGTACTGTGATTTGATGGCGTCCAAAGTGACATTTGGACGAGTTGAGCTGCAGGCCAGCACGACGGAAGATGCCTAAGATGGCTGAGAGGCGCTCTATAAGAGTTTCAAATGTTGGTGAAAAGACGATGACGTCGTCCAAGTAGCACAAACAGGTGGACCATTTGAATCCTCTGAGCAGGCAGTCCATCATTCGTTCGAAGCTGGCTGGGGCATTACAAAGGCCGAAGGGCATGACCTTGAACTGATATAGGCTATCGGGGGTGATGAATGCCGTCTTTTCACGGTCCATTTCATCTACCTCTATCTGCCAGTAGCCGGAACGAAGGTCTATGGAGGAAAAATAGTGGGACCCATAGAGGCAATCAAGTGCATCATCTATTCGTGACAGAGGGTACATGTCTTTTTTTGGTAATTTTGTTGAGGTGTCGATAATCAACGCAGAAACGCCATGCACTATCTTTCTTGCGGACCAGTACTATAGGAGAAGCCTAAGAACTACAGGATGGCCCACTGATGCCCTTTGCGAGCGTTTTGTCGACCTCACTTTGGATAATGTGAAGCTCGGCTGCTGACACCCGATATGGACGCCTATAAATAGGATGCTCATTGCCAGTGTTTATGCGGTGGGTCATACCAGTAGCTTTCCCCAACGGACGGCCGCTGAGGTCAAAAACGTCGATGTAGGACAGCAGAGCTCGGTGGAGCTGCTGCGGTGTTAAGTTGGAAGTGATCATCGACGTAATAGCGCTGTCGGAGCAAGCGTCAGATTAATGTTGAGCGTGGGGGTCAGAAGGAGCAGCCATCGTGACAACATCTACCGCATTGTCTTCTAAGGTGCAGAACAACGCCAAAGAAATCCCTTGTGGCAGCACTTGAGATGTCAAGCTAAAGTTGACAACTGGGAGGCCTGTAGAATTTCCTGCGACGAACAGAATAGTGTGCGGTAATGTAAAGCCGCAGTTTATGAGGACATCTGTGATAAAGGTCAGAACATAGTCATTGTCGGAAACTGGTGGTATTGAGACGAGCTCTATGCAGGTCAGTGTCTCTGGAGGGAGGCGCACATGTCCCGTTGTGCAGAGACGACTCGGCCGTTGTGGAAGAGGTTCTATTGTGGGCAAGTGTAGACAGAGCGTACTGGTCTAACAGTCTATGAGGGCAGAATGCGCGGACAGGAATTCAAGGCCGAAGACTACGTCGTGGGGGCATTTATCAAGGACGGTGAAGAGAACAACTGTGTGTCGATCTGCAATGCTTATATAAGCGGAGCACATTCCAGCGATTGATACTATTCCGCCATCCGCAACACGGACGTACTGAGTGGTCGCAGGTGTGAGAACCTTCTTGAGCTTGCGGCGAAAATCACTCGTCATCACGGAAAGTTGAGCGCCGGTGTCAACAAGAGCAGTGACACGTACGCCGTCTACTTGTATGTCTATAAAGTCCCGTTTTATATGTATGGTCAAGAGAGGATTTTCTGTCAGTCCGAGCGATGCAGCGCCACCTCCGGGGGCTGCAACACTTAGTTTTCCGTCGGGGAACCTCATGGGAAGGTAGGGGAAGACGGTCGATGGAGCTGCGGAGAACGAGACTGGCGACGTTGGGGGAATGGAGAGCGGGAGTAGCAGTGTTCTGTAGCAGGTACCTGGGCAAAATGGTCGTGGCTGGTCTCATGGCGATAGGCAGGATGTGCATGGAAGGGACGAGAGGAGGCTTGTGCAGGACCCCAGCGACTTCTCCAATAGCGAGAAATGTGCCCGATTCGGTGCCACAAGAAGCAGATTGGTTTGTCATCCTGTGTTCGTCATGCGGACGGATTACGGAACGTTGAGGGAGAGCCGGTTGGGAAGGGACGTGCGGGCATGTATTGGGGCTGGAAGTCGGTGCAGGGAGGCGGTGAAATAGGGTCAATTCCCAAGCTGGCGATTTCCTGTAGGACGATTGCTTGAATGAGAGGCAAGGTAATTGGAGGAGAGGGGTCAGGGGATGTTGGTCCTACCTTATCTGGAGCAGCCACTTCAAGTTACCGCCTGACGAGTCGCGTCAAGTTGTTACAGGTGTCTGGGGGATGATATCTGTCGAGACACGAGGACGTCGCAGCGGTGTTCGGAAGGCACTGGAACTGATGGGAGATGCGCCTGCTTTTAGCTTGTTGGAACCGGCGGCATTCTTGAATAATCGTATCAACAGATGACACATTGTTGAATACCAACAGGTTGAACGCATCGTCAGCCATACCCTTTAGAATATGCGCAACATTGTCATGCTCGGACATGTTTTCGTCAGCTTGGCGGCATAGTTAGAGAACAGCCTGAATGTAACTATGTAGGACTCCGTGGAAGATTGTGCGCGAGTCGACAACTCATTTTTCGCAGCTTCGCGACGACAAAAGGGGTTGCCAAAAAGCTCACGGATCTTTTCCTTGAAGCTGTCCCAGCTTGTAATGTCATGCTCGTGGTTGTCAAACTAAACACGAGGGGTTCCATCGAGATAAAAGATGACGTTTGCGAGCATAAGTTTGGGATCCCACCTGTAAGTGGCGCTGATGCGTTCGTAGAGGCGCAGCCACTGGTCGGCGTCGAAACCTTTGCGGCCCGAGAACACGCCAGGGTCTTTGAAGGAGGGAAACGTCACGAAAGTTGTTGCGGGCGCTGGGTTGATAGGCCGGGCAGAAGGGCGGGCGACCGGGGAGGATGTAGCCGAGTCTTGAGTTGTCATGTTTAAAGCCGCGAGGAAGCGTCCACTTCGGAGTTCCGTGGCGAGGATGGGGATTGCACAACTCCACCAAATATGTTACGAAAAGAAGACCGACTCGAAGGGGTAGTGTTGTGACTGGGGGAATTTGTCGGGCCTTGAGCCATCCAAGGGTCAGGGCGAAGACGGGCCGAGGAGCCGGAGCTGATAACTTGAACGATTTATTTACACTATTTTACATGATGTTGAAGGTAGCGTGTTACATGGAGTAAGCATCATACTAGATGATGGAAGGAAGCTCTCTCTCCGAGCGTCCTGCGCTCGCGTTTTTATGCCCCCAAAGAGAGAAAGTCACACCGCCTCCTTCCCAACCTGGGAAGGGAGGAGAGGCCCGCCCAGTTCGCTGCCCGGCGAGGGTGTAACACACACAATACACGACACCACTGGCACAGTGCGAGAACGGGGAGTCGGACGCGCCGAGATGACTCTTCGAGGAAACATCGCTCGGGAAAGGCGCCATGGAACGTGAGGAATGTCCCCGAAGATGAATACAAAGCGCTCGGCTCATTGTCCGCTGAATGTTGACGACCCAAGCAATGACCACTCCTTCTAGGCAGCCCAGACAGCGAACAGCCCCCCCCCCCCCCGGTAATCTGTCGGTCGTGCGTGCCCAAAGGGCTTTTTGGCAAGACGAGCCGACGACTCCAAGGAATTCGCAGTACTACTGCTGTGTTGTTGCCGATTCTGGACGTCTCAGGACGCGCTGCGAAGCCGGAACCATTCCACGCGTCCAAGCGGCGCCCAGACATGGGGGCCGATCACAACAGCTCGTCCGCCGCCGGGAAAAAGGACTCGTAGATGGGCAGCCCAACGCTGCACCTTGAAGAGGCCTGGCAGCGCAGCAGCTCTGGAACGGCTGCGGCTCAGGTTTTCTCTCTCGCTCAAGTGGGGTCAGCAGGTCCGTAAGTAGTACTCTCCGTCGAAGGGGCCCCCGCAGGTCGAAGGCTGGGACTGACATTAGTGATCAAATCCGCACAGTACCCAAGCAGCGACAAGGCGGTACACCACCCCTCCCGAGATATGCCAGGCTACTGAACTCTTAGCCCGTTGTCGGCATAAAAGCAGCCACACTAGAACGTTGCCTGGAACGTCCCCAAACAAAGCAATATGGCAACGCTCCTAAAGTTTTGAAGAATTTACCTTAAATAAATTACACTCAAGCCGCAAGTCGCATAGCCTGGAGGCAAATGGCGAGTGAGAAGTGAGAAGGTCGGGAAACTCAACTAACAAATTATATCCCTTTCTCAACGTCTGGCCGTGGCAGGCAGACTAAGTAACAGGTTCACCATGCAGTAAAGGTTAAAAAAAAATCCAAAACGAAAAGATACACGGAATGACATAACAAAATAAAAAACCCGGGCTGTCGTAACTCAATCGGAATGCGCTTGCTCCTTATCACAGGAAGCCTCGGCTGAGAGCATCAGCATTTCCATTATCCCGCCCCTTTTTGTAGCGGATCTCAAAATTATGTTCTTGCAGTGCCAAACTCCATCTCAGTAGGCGGCCATTTTTAGGCGACATATTCCGAAGCCATGACAAGGGACAGTGATCTGTCTCGACAAGAAAGGGCGAGCCGGCCAAGTAGCACCGAAGCTTGTAAATAGCCCACACTAAGCATGCACACTCTTTCTCTGAGGTGCTATAAGCCTCCTCACGTGTGGAAAGCTTACGACTAATGAAAAGCACGGGGTGCTCCTCTCTACTTTCATCTCGCTGACTCAGAACAGCCCCAAGACCCCTTTCACTAGCGTCGCACTGAAGTACAAAAGGTCGGTTATAATCCGGAGCTCGTAAAATCGGTTGAGACGTCAGTGCTGCTTTCAAAGCCTGGAACGAACTTTCCCTTAACTCGTCCCACTGGACTTTAACGGGCTCTCCCTTCCTTAAACTGTCGGTCAGAGGACTGGCGATCTGTGAATATTTGGGGATATAGTGTTGGTAATATCCAGTGAGGCCTAGAAAGGCCCTGATATCAGTTTTAGTGACAGGTCGGGGATAGTTCTCGATGGCGGCAAGTTTTACCTCGTGTGGCCGCCGGCATCCTCGCCCAACAATGTGCCCCAGATACTCTACTTCCGCTTGTCCCAATTGACACTTTTCTGCTTTAACAGTGAGGCCCGCGTTCCTTAAGCGCGTCAAGACGTCCCGCAAGTGGCTCAGGTGTTTTTCCCAGCTGTCCGAAAACACTGCAATATCATCTAGATAAGGAACAGCGTAGTTCTCTGCTCCCGCCAGCACACGATCCATGAGCCGTGAAAAGCAAAAGGGCGCGTTCTGCTGGTCGTGTGCTTTGCCTATTCTTTGGCACACATCGCAGGATTGCACATACCTCTCGGTATCCTTGAAACAATTGGGCCAATAAAACTCCCTAAGTAGACGAGTCTTCGTTTTCTTTTTGCCAAGATGGCCCGACCACCCGCCACCGTGACACAGCTCCAGTACTTTGGCTCGGTATTTCTGTGGAACCACTAATTGATCATAGTGCACCCCCTTCGAGTCTTTGTACTGACGGTACAAAATTCCGGCGCGGCGGTGCAAAAAGACGTTCTTCCGCGCCAACCCCTCCTCCACCATATCGCTCAACTTTTGCAGCGTTTTATCCTCGGCCTGTTCCGCAGCGATAACCTCCGGGCTTACTTTCGATAGCTCCAAGAACCCGCCCATGCAAGGTAGCACGGAAAGAAGGTTAACTTCCTCGCTGGCCTCACTGGAACTCTTAAAGCTGCTTTCGCCATCGCTCGGGACGTTCTCCTGATTCGCGTCTGCCCTTGTTTCGTCGGGGGCCTGTGCCTCTCTATTTTGGGAACTGCCGAGCTCCTTTGCGATCTCCTTTGCCTTAGACCGCGTTAGAGCATGTACAGTGTGTTCTCCAAAGCTCAGACCTTTCTTTCTTAACAGGTCCTCCGAGTGGTTAGAAAAAAGGTAACCGTACTGCTTCGGCAAACTTTGTGACACGGCAGCCTCTGTTTCCAGTTCTCCGAAGGGACCCTTGATGAGGACTTTGGCCACTGGCAGACACACACTGTCTTCCTGCGCTACCTGTCTGATCCACGCGCAGTCTCCGGTGAACCCATCCGCGGGCACGTAAGATGGGTGTATTACATCCATAGTGGCCGCAGAATCGCGTAGAACCCGGCAATTTTGCCCATTGACAGTCATCTCTCTTAAGTACGGTTCAAGTAACCTCATGTTCTCATCAGTATGGTTAAAAAGGGAGAAAACGAGTTTTTCCTTACGGCAACCCACTGCTAAGTGCCCCGGTTCATTACATCGATAGCACACAATGGGTTTCTTTGCCTCAAATGCTCTGTCGCGATTCTTATCCTGTTCTTTCTCTTTGCCAGCGCGTCCACTCATGGTCGATTCCCCGTGCGTGTCTTTTTCATTCGTCCCTCCTGGTGCAATAGGGGCATAACTGTTGCGCTCAGACTGCTTAGAATTCTCACGGTATGGTTTCTTTGCGGGTTTGTTGCGCTCTCTTATTTCCTCACGCCTCATGGTGTACTCTTCAGCCAGTTCTGCGGTACGCTCCAAATTCTTTTCCCCGGGCTGATCTAATACCCATAAGCGTGCTTCGTCACTTAGAACGTTCAGGAATTGCTCCGTGCAAATCAACTCGACTACCTTGTCATGGTCTCCAAAAGCTCCCTCGCCCTTAAGCCACTCGGTGAGATTGCACCTCAGACTGTATGCAAAATCGGCAAATGATTCACTGCTACGTTTGCTACTATTTCTGAAACGTCGTCGGAAAGCTTCAGCAGACAGCCGATACCTCTTTAGTAGCGCACGCTTTACAATATCGTAGTCATTCGCCTCATCTCGCGGCAAACGAGCCAGTACATCCGCTGCCTCGCATGGAAGCACGGTCAAGAGCATTTGTGCCCATAACTCACGCTCAAACTTGCCTTCGCAACTTCTCTCAAAATTGACCAAAAATAACCCGATATCCTCTCCCATCTTAAAAGGATTCAGGAGGTCTTTTATTTTTGGTGCCTTGCTTACTGGAGCATTGAGTGTTGCGCCTCCTGAGGTAGTTGCCCGAGCTATTTCTAAGTCTAGGCGCTTCTTATCCAGTTCGTGCTTGCGCTCGCGCTCGCGCACGCGTTCCTGCTCTTCTTTATGGCGCTCGCGCTCCTGATCTTCCCTTTGTTTTTTTATATCCTCCCACAACTCCACGATCTCCTCGTCATCTCTGCTTGCCTCCATAGCCCTGATGACTTCCGCCTTTTTAAGATGTTTCCCGCAATCAATCCCGAATTCCCCGCATATCACGTCTAGGTCCGATCTGTGCAACTTTCTCCAAGCCATGGCTGCTACTTTTCTGCCGACAAGTTTCTCAAGGGAAAGCGTTGAAGCAAGGTTCCCGTGAACAGGCTTCCAACACTCTTGTTACCAGGAAGAACTAATTTAAGCCTGGCAACTCTCAAGGAGAAAAGGTCGTGCACTCACCAAGCCGGAGTCGAATTCCTGCGCAGATCATCTCACCGCTGCCATCCACTGTTGTGACTGGGGGAATTTGTCGGGCCTTCAGCCATCCAAGGGTCAGGGCGAAGACGGGCCGAGGAGCCGGAGCTGATAACTTGAACGATTTATTTACACTATTTTACATGATGTTGAAGGTAGCGTGTTACATGGAGTAAGCATCATACTAGATGATGGAAGGAAGCTCTCTCTCCGAGCGTCCTGCGCTCGCGTTTTTATGCCCCCAAAGAGAGAAAGTCACACCGCCTCCTTCCCAACCTGGGAAGGGAGGAGAGGCCCGCCCAGTTCGCTGCCCGGCGAGGGTGTAACACACACAATACACGACACCACTGGCACAGTGCGAGAACGGGGAGTCGGACGCGCCGAGATGACTCTTCGAGGAAACATCGCTCGGGAAAGGCGCCATGGAACGTGAGGAATGTCCCCGAAGATGAATACAAAGCGCTCGGCTCATTGTCCGCTGAATGTTGACGACCCAAGCAATGACCACTCCTTCTAGGCAGCCCAGACAGCGAACAGCCCCCCCCCCCCCCGGTAATCTGTCGGTCGTGCGTGCCCAAAGGGCTTTTTGGCAAGACGAGCCGACGACTCCAAGGAATTCGCAGTACTACTGCTGTGTTGTTGCCGATTCTGGACGTCTCAGGACGCGCTGCGAAGCCGGAACCATTCCACGCGTCCAAGCGGCGCCCAGACATGGGGGCCGATCACAACAGTAGTCACAGATGTATTTAGAGCCGGTTAAGCGAGGAGCGCCAGCCATAGAGATTAGCTTGCACCAGTCTATATGCTTTGTCTTCTTCATCTCCATGCACTGGCACGTAGCAATATTCTTGCTCCAAGCGTGTCTTGTCCCCAAATCGCTTCTGTAGCATGCTGATGGCATTGTTGTAGCAACTTTCTGACGTCAGAAGGCCCACAATTACTGCTGCAGCATCTCCTTTCAGATGCAGTCGTAGGTAATGAAACTTCTCTGTGGCAGTGATGCAAGCGTTACTATGAACGATTTGGTCGAATTGTTCCCAAAATTCGGTCCACTTGAATAGGTTCCCAGAGAAAGGAGCTATTGTCAGTTTAGGCAATTTAACTCCAGTTCGGTCTGATGGTGCTGCAACTGTATGGGCAACTGTTTCCTAAGTTTCAGTCGATGCCAATAGCATAGCATAAAATCTTTCTTGCTGAGAATATCTGCGAGAATCTACGTAGCACTGTCCTCATATTGTAAGACGGCGCCATACTCGGCATCGAACTCCTTGTCAGGTATATGCTGCTCGATCTCGATGTTCAAGTTTTTAAGTTCTTCATTATTAGCATTCAGCCTCTCATATATGAAATTGAGCTGGTCATAGGAGGCAGAGTTGTTTGCGAGGAGAGCACTTGCCCCGTTTATTATCCTCGCTCGCCGCAACGTCCACTCTGACTTCAGTCGGTCCATGCCGCTGCAGTTGACTGGTATCCGTCGTAGGTTCCTGGTTTTTAATCCTGGTACTTCGGCACCAAATATTAAGATGATGGTGTTCCAGACACTGCGATCAGACTCAATTTCGTCGTCAAGGCAAAAGATAATTGTTTATTGAGCTGCACTCAGAAGCGCTCTGCTTTCACTTGAGCGTCCCCGCGTCTCCCTCTTCTCGCGTGCTCTTCTTTTTCGGTTTCTTGTCCCAGCCGGGAATGTACAAAATAAACAATAACCTCAAATATGCAAAGCAGTAGTTATTTAGACATTGAACACAACATACTGTACGTCATAGAGTAGCAAAAAGATGCCCGGCCTGCGGGGAAGGCGCAGTACAGTTGCAGCGAAAGCTAGAATAGCGGCCTTTCAGAGCCTTTTCAAAACACTCATTGGGTAACTACTGCAAGCACACTTGATACCTTGATACCCCCTAGGGCATTAATGATAAACTTCTGGGTAGTAGGCCTACATTCGCTATGCTATTTTTCGTCATTCTTCTGAGAAGCGCGGTATCCGCTAAACAAATTCCAAGGAATTTTGTGCCAACTGTTCATGCAGTGGCTGACGACGACGAGGAATTAGGCATAAAGTGGGTATGCGCCCCAGTTAATAGGTGAACAAGAACAAGCTTAAGTAATTGGTTGGTGCATAGGATGACCCACTCGTTACCTTATTCGCATTGTCCGAGGACTCGTTCTTATGTCACTGTTTTATTTCTGTCACTGTTTTATAACGCTTTACAAGTTGTACTAACGCGATTGCTTTCTCGACATCAAGCCGGCCTAAGGCAAGTTTGCCAACAAGTCCCAAACACCGGCGTGACTCAGTGATAGAGTACTGGGCTGGCACCCAGCGAACCCAGGTTCGAGCCCCACTGTGCCTTTGGTGCTAGGTTTGCTAACAAGTCACAACCACTGGCATAGTTCAGTGGTTGAATACTGGACTGACGCCCAGCAGACCTGGGTTTCGAGCCCTACGGTGTCTTTGGTGCTAGGTTTTTTTTTTTCTAATTTAGCGCGATATGGTTACGGACACCGGCGGCAGAAGCGGACAACTGCGCGTGAGCCGAGTTGCGATCTCATAACAGCTTTCGCTGTAAAAACTGAAACTCACACAGACTCTGTCACTCGGGCTCAGACTCACCAAATTTTTTCATTAACAGGACCCACATCCGTATTAAGACACGCTGCTTGACTGGCACTTGACTTGCCACCAACTTCAATGCAGCAGAAACTCATTTCGAACGTGCTGTCTTTAAGCTATGCCAACGCAGCACAAATGCGTTTCAAATGCACTGCATTGAATACGGTTTCAAGTCAAGTAGCATTTCTGAATATGGGGGTCAGGCTCTTAATTTCTCTTTTGGACTCAAACTGACCAACATATTGTTGAGCTGAACACATTGTTGACTCTCATCTGTGGGCGTCATGCTAGCCATGAGAAGCATAGCCGGGCGGCGTTCCCACGTTCTGAAACCCCAGTACCCTTTTCTCGGAAAGAGTGTCAAGTGGCTGCAAGCAACAAACAGATCAGAATGTGGCAACTCCGACTGTCCATGAGCCAATATTGTGAGCGCGACAAGCGGTTCCTCACAATATCTCTACGGGCATTTCGTCCTGATGGCTTGCTTGGCAAGACAGCAAAGCAGTCCGACCGCGCAGGTCGTATTTAAGCGATTCAAGTCTATACTCCTTTGCTGCCCTTCCAGGAAATAACAGCAGCAGCAGCACCCCAACTGCAAAACTTGTTCTGTGATGGTCCCCACTTCCCCTCTACTGGAGAAGCATTGCGTCAGAAGGTGTGATTACTATATGGCCACCGTGTCCTATTGACTGATACCCTGGTGGGCGGTGTCATGTGTGTGATTGGTGTTTCAATCCAGGAGGAGGAGCCCGACAAGGCTTAAAACGACGCTGCAAAGTGCTCGACATTGCTCTGAACCATGGCTTGACGGTGAATCCACCACACTCATTCTTTGCAGAACTGTAAATAGTTGTAAATAGTGCAAGTAAACCTGTTTGTTTTTCATATCCACAACTTGTAAGCATCGTTTGCTCCACTCGAAGTTGCTCCAGACTATCGCAGGAGTACGGGTTCACCGTAGCCCTGACGTCTCGGCAACATACGTAGGTGGTGACGCGTCGGGTAGACCCCGGCCGTAACAACGTTCAGACTTAGACTCACTGCTTGGCCTGAATCTGAGTGAGTGCATCCAATTATGAGTTTATTAGCGCAAATTACCTTTTTATACCATGGTGCCAATGCTCCTTAACACCTATACCTAACATAATCAGCGCTCATTTGACAGTGTACCTACCTTCAAATAAGAGTTACCAGTGCTTTGAATTCATTAAGGAAATTTTTATGAATTGCACGACACATGCAATATCAATAGTCAAGAACTTTGCTTAAAAGAGTTTTTTTTTGGGGGGGGGGGGGGGGGGGTCACGACACCCCCAAGTGATCCTCCTCTTCCAAGTGATGCCTCTCATTTAATAAATATTGAGATGGCGCAAGAACACTAGTTGAGATATGTGTGAACAGGCATGAGTGTAAAAAAAAACGATATGAGGCTGAAGGTAATCCTGAAGGTGAGTGTAGAGGACCATGGGTCAGCAATAAAAGGTACAGCTCGCTCAGACTCACTCAAGAAATATATTTTGTGCTTAGGGCTCACTCCTGACTTAGACTCGCCAATATTTTCCTCAACTGAACTCAGTCAAACTCAGGCTCACCAACTTTCACTGAACTGGACTCACTCGGGCACAATCTCGCCAAAACATTACGCACCCTGAGTTACTCAGACTGCCGACCCAATCCAAGTGCGAGTCTGAGTGAGTCGATTCATGAGTGAGTTTCACAACCTATTTCGTCCTTATTTAAACTTTAGTTGATCTTTCTACAAAACATCAGAGAAAATTCAGGATTGGCTAAAGATTACGGATTGAGTGCGAAAATTTTAGAGGTAAACTACACACACTAATTTTGTCTTCAAGAAGACATTTGAGAGCCAAGGTTATGTTTGTATACTGAATAAGTGATCGAGAAAGCATGCTAAACAAACTCAGATGCCACAGCAAACACAGGCCATGTGCTGGCCTCAAAAAACATGGGCAAGGAAAGCACACTTTGAACACAATGCCATAACTAGCGATAACTGCCCTAAAACAGACCACTACCTTGTTATTAGGCTGTGTTCAAAGCGTGCTTTCCAGGTGCATGTTTCTTCGTGTCACTACGTGATCTGCGTTCAAGGTGGTGCTTGCGGCACACATAGATTGGTCAGGTTTTGAAAAATAGTGTGCATGTCTTTTTGTACCTACTCTTCTTGGTATGTCAAGTATGCACTGAGACCACTTGCATCTAATCATCAACCAAATAGCCTGTACCGTGGCTCTTGCTGGCAGGCAAGAAAAGGAAAGTCGAAAAAGGAAAGTGGAACTCACTCAGACTGACTTCAAAAATACATCTTGCGCTTTGGACTCACTTGGACTCGGACTCTCCAAAATTTTTGTGGGCTGAACTGCCTTGTATTCACACTCATGACAATTTTCTTCAACCAAACTCACTCGGACTCACTCAGACTCATGAGTGAGTTCCTCGACCCATGCTGACAGGTACTGTCAAACAACACATATCACCACAAAATTGATTGCAATTTCGTACCACAAATAGGGGCACGGAGGAGAGAGAAGAAAATATGGCCGATCATTTCATCATGGGAGTCAGATTCACAGAAAAGTGAACCTTTTCTTTCCAAACATAGTCAACTGAATATTGTGCATTGATATACGAGAGCTTGCAAAATGTATATTGGTGTTTGGCAGCTATGGCACCGTTTGACATGGATGTGCCCAGTTTGACGCTTCGCCGCACGTCCCCATCACGATGACCAACGTTCGTGATCATGATTTAACCCTTGTGGTCGCTGAAGTAGTTAACAAACTTCAAGGCACAGCATATGGTGAATCCCATGCAAACATGACATCAACAAGCACATTATAAGCACTGGCACTTGATATATGCTTGTTCAGAAAGTCATCACTTGATGAGAGAAACACCATGCTGTGTACCCTCAGTAACAGCGTAACCTACCCATGTGCTCATGTATATACCACACCACACAGTGCTTCAGGAACGCGAGAGGCGGTGTTAGCAGCACGAATACTTTGATGACATGTATACACTATAGATACCATTCAATGACTAGCCAGGTGGTTTCAATACTGTGCCAGTAAACGCTGTTATGGCACAATAGCAATAAGTATGCTTTGAGGTAATTTACAGTTATTGAAGCAGGAAAATGCTTTTTGTAAAGCAATTTCCTTTGTCACTGCATTTCTAGAGCAATGAAGAAACATGAGAAAAGCACACAGTATGTGCCAGAGAGTATTCTACATTGACAGAGATGGGGCCTCAATATCAGTGGGAATGACAATCAGCATACATCATGACAGCGAGCCTCCAACATGTCAGGCACAGTATATAAACATTTGCGTGTAGCAAAAAGTACATTACAATGTACAGCTGATCGCACATTACATTCAAAGACACTTATTGTCAGTCTTTAATGTCCAAGTATTGGTGCTTTGAGTTCACGTATGAATATTTCTTAATTTCAAATACGGCACTACCTCTGTGAAGATATTTTCAGTATGCACGATGCCGCAAGAAAATGATCCAAAACCGCTATCATTGTGCAAGTGGAAAAAGAATATCATTGTGCAAGTGGAAACAGTGCAGAAACAGGATGAATAGAAGTAACACACAACATGAACACTGACGAACAACTAGCGTAAGCTTATTTGGTTGGAAAATATGTACCAGAAAAACGAACTAAAAAGAAACAAAAACATGAACTGTCACATGATAAGAGATGATGAAATAACAGTGAAAGTCTGCCATGGAACCAGATATTTAGGTCAGCTTACCAAAAACACAAATCCTTTCTCTAAAAGAGCAATTGAAGGCTCACTGACACATATGCCCCCCCTTTTTCTTGATATAGAATGCTTCATTATTGTGATTTTGATATCTTGAGAGCACCTCACAGTCATTGAGGAGTGGAGTTTGTCCCATATAAGAACAACAACACGACAAAGGAATATCGTAGATGCCATTGTCAGGACATTCGACATGTCGAGCCCTGCGGTTCTTGGCGCAAGTATGCTCTTTGGGTTCTTCAGCCTGCACAAGCGGCTGAATTTACGCAGAGCTGAAAACACGAGAATGAGGATCGCTTTGCTTACAATCTTCTCGAGTACATGGCTGTAAGGAACTACAGATATTTTCCGTCACTTTTGTAAATTTGTGCTTTTATTAAGCTGATTAAGATATTTTGACCCCCGGTGGATTTTCACTGTTACTTCATCACCGTTGACCTGGTGACAGTTCATGTTTTTCTTTCTGTTTCGTTTTTTTTTTTTTGTTCATTCCGGCTTTTTTGTGGTGGTTGCACCACATGAGGTGGCAGAGTGCTGTTAGTCGAAGACCTAAGATTGCATGCATGCTCTCTAAGGCGATCATTCATGCAGCGGCCAGTTTGTCCCAGATAAGAACAACCACACAACAAAGGAATATCCTACACGACATCGTCAACACATTCGACGTACCGGGCCCTGTGGTTCTTGGCACAAGTACGCTTATTGGGTTCTACAGCCTGTACAGGCGGCCAAGTTTATGGGCAGCTGATAACACGAGCCTGAGGCTTGCCAACAATCTTCTTGAACACATGGCTTCCACCATAAATGTAAGGAACCAGAGATGTTAGTCGTTTTTGTGCACTTGCGCTTTTACACTGTCATTAAGGAGCGGGGTGCAACCACACGAAAAACGAGCTGCTAGAGTGTAAGATTGCATGCATGCTTTCTAAGGTGATCATTCAAGCAGCGGCCACTTTGTCCCATATAAGAACGACCACACGACAAAGGAATATTGTAGACGACATCGTCAGGACATACGACATATCGAGCCTTGTGGTTTTGGCGCAAGTACGCTCTTCGGGTTCATCAGCCTGCACAAGCGGCCAAATTTACGGGGAGCTGAAAACACGAGTCTGAGGCTCGCTTTGCTTAGAATCTTCTTGAGTACATGGCTGTAAGGAATTACAGATGTTTCCTGTTGTTTTTTGTAAATTTGTGCTTTTATCAAGCTGATTAAGATATCTTGACCCATGGTGGATTTTCACTGTTACTTCATCACTATTGACCAGGTCAGAATTCATGTTTTTGTTCGTTTCTTGATTTTTTTTTTGTTCATCAGCATTCGTGTTATATGTTACTTCTGCTCATCCTGTTCCTGCACTGTTTCCATTTAGTATTATGTACCAACTGGCCCTTCATGATACCCTTTTGCAATACCAAAGTCACTGTTAGTAAAAAGCACAATGTCTGGAATAAGACGTCTTGAAGCGTGTGCCAGAATCAT
Organism: Rhipicephalus microplus; assembly: GCF_043290135.1. Lineage (NCBI taxonomy): Eukaryota > Metazoa > Arthropoda > Arachnida > Ixodida > Ixodidae > Rhipicephalus > Rhipicephalus microplus. The sequence goes on along the minus strand of NC_134700.1, from coordinate 253,680,793 downwards.
TTACAATAGCAAGAAAAATAGTACTTACCCTGATGACGGTTGAAGGCTGTGTTTGTTTTCTGGGTCGAAGCAAGGTGTACCGCGGTCGTCGAGGTAGAGCTGTTCGTGGTGCGTACAGATGTTGTCAAATGTTCGACCAATGTGAGAAACCAGAGCCTTGGCATTTTCATAAGACATAGAAGTAAATTCCTTCACACAGTCTTCGAATGCGTTTGCAGTAATGTGGCAATAGGATCGTCTCATGAGGCCTATGGAGCATCGGGTCACCATGTCCTGAAAAACAATACAAAGCAGCTGTAATTTGTAGAGTCGACGTATTTACTCAAGATGGCGACATTTCTATCAGCGTGGTTTCTGTCACTTTGTCACAATACAAAAAAAAAAGAGTATTCAGCCTTCTTACCACTATAATAGCACAGTGCAAGCATTCGCTGATGCCTAATTTAGGTGCACTCAGGAGCTGTTAACACCGTTCTAACGCCGCCTGTATTAAATACGCCTAAGGCCGCGCAATGAAGAAGTCTCTAACCAAAATCAAGCAATCACATCACTGTATGGCTTAGTTTACATTCAATGTTGGACGCAGATAGCATTAAAATAAATGTGATATCTCACTGCATAAAACAACGATGCGCAGCAGAAGAGCATACTACAGGAATTGGCAAGCAGTCAACGCGATCCCACATAGGCATACTGTCCACTCACATCAATCCTCTTGGCTAGATCCTGGTATTTCTTCGAGCAGATTATGAAAGCGAAGGTGTTGCGTTTCGCCGGCAAGTCATTAGCGGAGTTCAGCTGCTGGTTCTTGATCGCATCGACGCACACTTTGCACAGACGCTCCCCTTCTTCTAGCTCTACGATGTCGCGGCACGAGTCAGCTAACTGCTTCGTCACCGTGACCTGTTCCTCTGGCGGTTGATCACCTTCATGCAGAAGAAGCCGATCGAGGCATCCTTGCTTGTTTCTCTCAGCATACAGATAGAACCTCTGATGATGTGAGCAGACGGTTTGCACATCGTCGGTGCCGAGGCGAGAAGTTATCGCGGCCTGCTCGACATCGGGCAAGTCGCAAAAGCTTTTTATGCCGACCTCGGCCGTCAGGATGGTCTGGTGACATTCGGTGTTGGTAATCAGGCCCACGGTGCACCACGAATCCGGATCATCCTTGTCGATGTCGAAGACACGGGAAATGCTTGTGGGCGCAGCCATTTTGCTCGCCTGTACGCTAGTGTCGTCGGCATCGGGAGCTGGAGGAGGAGAACAGGGCGGTGTTTCCTCCTCGGCTGCTTGTTTATTGCTGTCGGAGGATGATGGCGTTTCGCGAGCTTTGTCGCGCGTTTTTGTTCGCATTGCTTCTTTTCTCCTTTGCTGTGCCGCTGCTCGGCCAGCCGCCAAACGCGCCGCTACTCCGTTTGGTGTTACCGTCCTTCTATTTGGCCGCATAGCTTGTCACAGTCGTTGTAACCTCTTCGAAGAGGCAGCGATATGCAGCTGTGTAGAAGTTCGCAGCTCGCGCCAAAAAAAAACACCGCGCTTTTAGACCGGCGTGCGTGTTGCCGTGCAGCGCGCTGGTTGCGGAAGGATATGGAAGATTCACTTTTCATCTTGCACCACAGCAGCACGCATTTTTTAACGTGTTTTGGTGCACTGCAAATGATGTTGTTGGGTTTTTATGGCGCTGTATTTTTTTTTTATTGACGGGCGTAAATACAGCTGCGAACTTCTTTTGAGAGCGGATGGTAAAAGTGCTTAGGCAGAAGAGGAATAAGTGAACCACGTGCATTGCTTGTAATGATAAAGCCGTGTGTCAAGACCTGGGCATTTCAGCCTGCAGTTTTACTTTTATGGAAGCATGCGAAAATAAATTTGCGATTGCTACGTGCACTGTTTTTCAAATCAGTTTTTATCAATTGAGTGTTGATATGGGTGTTATCTATCGCCATCAGTATCGCACGTTGACTCTGGATGGATGGGTGGATGGATTGATATGACTGTACCCTTTAGATTGGGCAGCGGCTAACGCCACCTAGCCGTTATATTCAGTGAACCAACAACTAGATTTATCTTTTTTTTTTTTTTTCCTTTAAATAGTGAAGTTGAGGACTGGTACTTTGCAGTGAGGGATTTAATTTTCACTCGTGCCTTGATTTTAGCCGCCAATCAGATAACCTCCTTCTAGTTATTTCTACCTGCCTAAAGTCTATTTTGCTCTCGCTGTCCCTAAACCCCAGTGCTCTGCAAAACTCTGCACCACCATCCTGAAATATAGGATGAAGCCCTTTACAGAACATTATAAAGTGTTCGGCAGTTTCCTCCTCTCCACACACACACTGCGTAGCGCGTCTACCCCTTCGTATTTGGCCCGATATATCTTTGTTCGCAATACTCCCGTTCTGGCCTCAATCAGTAGAGCGAGTATTATCATAAATCATTTCCTTTGCAATTTCCTGCTTAAAAGTTCAATAGATCTCTAGTGTGGATTTCTTGATCATGCCAATTCTCCACGTATTGGTCTCCGTTTCCTTCACCTCTTTCTTGACCGATGGTTCTTTTTGGTTTGGCCCCCTGCTCTTTTCAAAGTATTTACCCGTCAATTTTCTGGTTCGCTTCCTCCATTTTGTATCAGCATTCCTCATGTACAAGTAGCTGAAAACCTTCTTAGCCTAATGCTCCTCCCCCATTTCTCTCAATCGCTTCTCAAATTTTATCTTGCTGCTAGCTTCCCTGCCTTTGAATAATGTCCATCCCATATCACCTTGTACTCCCTGATTTGGTGTATTCCTGTGAGCTCCTAAAGCAAGCCTACCTATTCCTCAGTGCTTAATTTCTAATGTTGCTTAATCCTCTGATCTCATGCACAAGATCGCATTGCCGAAAGTCGGACCAGGAATCACGACACCTTTTCAAGTTCCTCTCACCACATCATACCTGTTGTAATTCCACAATGCCCTATTTTTCATCACCGCTGCATTCCTGTTTACTGTTAAATAAATAAATTTCGGTCAACAAGCTTTGTTTGTTTTACTCTGATAGTCCAGCACTGTCACCTCTCTGTTGATTGATACAGTATATATACTCGAGACCTCGCAGATGTTAATCTTTTGATGTATGGAAATATCATGAAAAGAAGTAAATCCTAAGTAATATCACTGCCCACAGTACCGAACCGGCCACGCTATCGTTTTTCTGAAAAGATACTGAAAAAGTCCTGAATTGTTGTTTTGAGGATGTGCTGAGGTTGTTATGTGTATGGACAAGGGGACGGGATTAGTGCCTTTCTAGTACCATAAAAGGACATTCTGAGGGCGTCATATTATCCTCACGGAGGTATACTGAGGACGTCCTGCGGTTGTGTTTGTGTTGTCTGGGATTCATCGCATCACGTCAGAAGTTCGCAAGCATGAGCTCCTCGTTGAAGCGTTGCCGCCACAAGCAATGGCCGAAATGCGCGACGTCCTCGTGGGCCCGCCTAGTGACACTCCGTATACCATATACGACAGTCAAACAGGCTCTTCTTCACCGACTCGTTCCGCCTAAGCATCGGCGCATTCAGCAACTTCTGTGCAACGAAGAGCTCGGGGACCACCATCCTACACAGTTTCTACGTTACCTGCAGCACCTGCTTGGGGACCAGCCGGACGGCTCGGAAACATCCATACTACGTGAGTTGTTTCTACAGTGTCTTCCACCTACCATGCGAATGGCTCTTGTCCCAGCTCAGGATAAGCCGCTGTCGGAGCTGGCAGAAATGGCCGGTGACATGATGGACGTTGCTCCGGCAGTCATAAACGCTGCCCGCACCTCTCCTTTTTCCGAAGCAGATTCCCTTCGAAAAACTGTAAAAGATCTCGCAGCTGAAATCGCCATCTTGCGTCTGCAATTGCTGAGCATTCGCAACTTAGATGACCAGCCTCGTCCACATCGACCATCTCTCACGTCGGCTGCTCCGCAACGGCCCCTCCACCAGCCCGAGCACTGCCGTGGCTCGCAGATGTGTGCCACCTTGCTCATGGCGCATGGGAAACGCTCCGGCCGATCGTCAGTAACAGCGGCGGGCGATAAAGGCCAAGCATCAAGCCGCCTCTTCCACATTACCGACAGAACCACAGGTCTGAGCTTGCTGGTGGACACTGGAGCAGAAGTAAGCATAATTCCAGCGTACAGAACTGACCGGCGTCTTCGCGAGAAGTCAACTCTTTTACAAGCGATCAATTCTTCGGTCATCGCAACTTACGGACAGAAGTCTCTGACCCTTGATCTCGGTCTTAAGAGGAAACTGCAGTGGTTATTTTGGATAGCAGACGTGCGCTACGCAATCTGCGCTACGCAAGCCAAAAGAAGTGAAAAAAGGGAGGGGGAAAAGGATGCCGGGTGCGAACGCTTGCAGCCTCGACGGCGCCGTGATCTCGGTCGACGACTCCGTCGACGCGTGGCGTCTGAGGTCAACGTCGCCGTCGCGCCAGGTCGCCTTCTGCGCTGTCGCGACACTTCCCTACGCACGAGACGAGCGCACGCACGCTACGCATCTCCGCTGAACCCAGAGCCGCTCGTGGAGCGCAGAGTTACACAGGACCATGCCCGTTTGCACTTTGCACAAAAGGAACACCAACGCCAAAGGATAAGTTGGTTTATGGTGATAAATTGTGCCGTAAAACTCTAGTGTCCCTAACTTGACAACCATAGTGTCTATTAACAAATGAAACAATTAATTTTAAAATATCGTTTTTAAATTTGCCGCCGAAATATTCAATTGTGACGTTATGAATTTCAATACGCCTATTTATAGTTTGGCGAAATTGGCTCGTATAAACTTCGTGAAATTGTTGTTTTGAGTCTCTCCATGGCTCTCTCAGGAGACCATGTACGTTTTTTTACCGATTATACGTAGGCTTCAATAGACACCATCAAAAAACTGTGACGTCATGGCGACTGGTGTGGGGGCTTTAGGGCTATGTCGCATCTTGCATTTTCTTTTTGCGCGTGTTATGGCTCACAAAACATTTGCAGCGTGTCTTTTTATTTATTTATTTATTGGCTATCGTCAAGAGGTAATTTAAGATGATGATGATGATGATGATGATGCTTTTGCTATGGCACTCAAAGAGGTTGGCCAATAATTGGTGATACGAGTACGATAAAAATCGATTTTGTTTCCTTTGTCACCTCGAAAGGGTACTGACACCGATTTTCAAGGCTGCGTTTACTCAGACTTACATATATCCAGAGACGGCTCTGAGAAAGTGTGAAGCGCAGAAAATGCTGATAAAATATTTTATTTTGACATTATGTTGAATTTTTGCATAGCCAACGTACTGACGCAGTAAAGAGAAAGTAACCAGATGACTCACCAGCAATTATACGACTGGCTTTGCAAGCAATATGACAACCAAGCGATAAGTGCGACCCGCCACGGTGGTCTATTGGGTAAGGCACTCGGCTGCTGACCCGCAGGTCGCAGGATCGTGTCCCGTTGGTGGCAGCCGCCTCATTCTCTATTGAGGCGAAAATGTTTGAGGCCCGTGTGCTCAGATTTAGGTGCACGTTAAAGAACCTCAGGTTGTCGAAAATTCCAAAGCGTTGCACTACGGCGTCTCTTATAGTCATGGCGGCTTTGGGACGTTAAACCCCAACAATTAGTATTATATTAACCAAGCGATAAGGAAAAAGGCAGGTAGGAGGATAGGGCTTATTGGATGGAAACCATGATAAGTGAAATAAAATGGCAATAATAACTTTATTCGGGTCCATCGGGGAGTGAGCTAGCACGAATCGGGCCTCTCCAGTAGTCGTGCCCTTTCCGCCACGTCGTTGGCTTGTAGGACAGCCCATACTTTCGTTTCTAAATACGGAAGGGATGGAGGGGTCAAGCTTGAAGCAAGTGCGAAGCTGGACAGCACCCTCTTTGTTTCTCTTCGGCTTTCCCTTTCTTTCTTCTGCTCATTCTTTTCCCCATTTTTTTCCTGTTTGTGCTCTGTTTTTCCCTTCATTTTGATTTATGTCCATATGTCTTCCTATTTGTTTCTTTCTTTCTTTCTCCATTTCTCGCTTGCTTTCTCTTTTTCAGCTTTTGTAAATGGCTTATCCTACGTTTCACCAATTGACGACAGCGTAGAGCAGCCTGGGCTCCTAAAATGCTCTGCACCTAATGTCGTCATCAAGGAGCTCGAAGAACAAGAGGAAGGAAGAATTCTTCTTGGCGGATGCGCGCACTGAGCACGCCATGGTTGACTTTGCTACAGATTTGACCTATGACATCCGGACGCCGCCACCTGTTTAGCGGATGTTGTCTTGTTTTTGTAAATTGCAGCGTGAAATGATGACGCATGGAGTAACGTATATGGACCAACACAGCCATTCTAATGCGTGTGCGTCTACCGTAACTGTTTGTTTATTTGTGAAAAGTACAAAACACACAGGTTGACAGCCCAACACGGCGGCATCGAAACTCATCTGCATAAGATATTAATATGTGGTCTTGCCTCAATTTCACCAAGTGACGACGACAGTGTACAATTACAGCGTGTGACAACACGGAGCCCTAAAATCCTCCACACTTTTAATTAAATCACTTTTGAGTAACTATATGGAAAAAAGAAAGCCGCCATTCCGCCCTGCGAACTTGTCCAACGAGGCTTTGTCAGACACCACACATACTGACGGGGATATATACATCCCCATCAGCACGTGGGGTATCCCCATCTATAGAGGAGTGTTTTATTGTTACTTGGAGAATGTTTTATTATTACTTAGTAGAATCGAGAGATGGGCTAGCTGGTTGATGTTCATGCCGGAACAACAGCACAATAAGGTTAGAATACGTTCAGCAGGAAGAAATAGACACAGCGCTGTGCTCACAAATTTATTTTTGAAGAAGGAAATCGCCCCGCCACAGTAGTTTAGTGGCGATAAGGTACTCGGCTGCTGACCCGCAGGTGGCGGGATCGAATCCCGGCTGCGGCGGCTGCATTTCCGATGGAGGCGGAAATGTTGTAGGCCCGTGTATTCAGATTTGGGTGCACGTTAAAGAACCCCAGGTAGTCGAAATTTCCGGAGCCCTCCACTACGGCATCTCTCATAATCATATGGTGGTTTTGGGACGTTAAACCCCACTAATCAATCAATTAAGAAGAGAATCACCTCAAGGTAAGGGTATATAGTTGCCTATAGTGATAATCGCTTTGCGGTCGCTGTGGACCATTCTGCAGCCAGACGACTTTGTTTCTTTCGTCGAGCATTCTATTCGCGCTCTTCTTCTGGTGTCTAATTTCCATAGTCTGCTTATGGCAGCGAATGGGTTGCAAGACGCGTCACCTTCTTATATATGACAGCGGGGACACACGCGAGGGAATAAAAAGGGTCAGTTGACGTCATTAGATATCCTAGCTTGAAGTGCAAAGCAGCTGCAACATTATCGTGACTGGGAACGTGTGGGAGGGTGTTGCCGTTGCTCACAAGCGTCTTATCAACCAGCATGTAGTTTTGGTGCTTGTTTTGTGTTTTTCTTTATTAAAGTGAATAGTAAACTCCATGCTGTGTGCTTCATTGAAAAGAAATGTATGCTGTTTGCCCTCAATTGTTAAATGGCACTTAAGTCACCCAGAGGTCGATATTTGGTTGCGGCGTTGCAGTTGCGCTCGAGTTGCACTCGTTTGCTCGTTTCCCTCTTCCCTTCACTGGGATGCGTCCGTATGATCGTCTGTACACATTTGCGCAAGTTGTAGCCACACGTAATAGTGCGGCTACAACGTGCGGCCCCTAGCTGGTGTTCTGCGCCCATGTGTTCCTCTGTCAATATTTTAGTGGGCCAACGTGATGAGTAGCGTGGAATTTGTCCAATTTATGTGACACGTATGCCATAAAAAAAACGTGAAGTAAAGATCGGACACTCCCGTATAGGGCCCTGCGGCCGAGCTAGGGTGGCTAGAATGAGCCACCCTAGCCCCATTCTAGCCACCCTAGCCGAGCTACACTGCACTGCTTTCAGCGCCACGAGTGGCTGGTCCGACCGGATAATGTCTTCAGCATAAACCCGTACCCTCATGCTCCGAAAGCCAGTGTCTTTACCACTAGGCTTCTCACCCATGCCTCCACAAAGGGAATACATGTACAGTACATCTGAACCGCATGAATGTGTACCATTTGTGTAAAAGAATTATTTCAGAAAGACAACAGCTTCTAGTCAGACTTTACTGATTTTTGTGGTAGCGCATTAAACGTCCTCAGCGGGAGATGATGTACAACGGATGTGGGAAATAGGACAAATCGATATTTTTTTTTTGAAAAAATTTGGATGCCAAACTTAACTTGGGTCTTCATGGTCTTCCTGGGGCGCCTTTTACATGTATTACATAACGAGTAGAAGCGTAAAGTTACTGTATATGCTACCTTTAAAGGTAGCATATACAGTACGCCATCTAGCGAGTGGTCTAGACTTTTCTTTGCCCGGCCGCGAAAAGGCTCGAGTGGCCGCTTTTACGAAAGTGTATTTCTCTATGCGTATGCACCATAGGAGTTTTGTGCTTACGCCATGAAATTTTCCGACCAATGAAAATTAAACAGCTTCGCTTTGAAACAAATTTAGGAGGATGGCGGTCATCATAATTGAAGGGCTTCACTGTTTGAAGCCAGGTCGGGTTGCCTTAGAATGCGTACTTAAAAAATTTTTTTTTAATGAACAACGTACAAATACAAGCATTGCAGAAGCTAAGAAAACGGCGTTGCAGGTTCGGAATGAATGTGGAGATATCCACCCAGGTGCGCGAGCCTACATGAAACGATGGGTTTTAGGGTCACGAGGGGCAAAGAGCTGGGCTGTAAAGGCAAGAGGCCAACAAGAGGCCTGGCGGCAGACGTAAACACACCGTTACGAAGAGGACGCTACTATAGCACTCATCTATTCATCAATAGCTACTCAGACACAGAATTTCGAAGATGGCCACGCAGGCTTCTGAGGATAAAGGCGACAGAACTTATGTTGAATACCAAGAACTGTTTGCTTCCCATCTTTAATTCAGGGACCAAAGGCAGGTCATTTTATTTTTTTATCATTCATCGATGATTATATGTTGCGGATGTAGTGTTGAGTTATGGACTCAGCCATCAAACGGGGGCGACAAAGCTTTGCCCCACCTCCGTCCCAACGGCCACCCCTGCGCATGCTTATGCATGCTTGTATACCTACTACGTTAACAGAGGCGAGGAAGTGATAGTTAAGTGCGGTGAAGACCAAGGACATCACGGATAATAACAAAGGAAAGCGTGCCTTTGCCCTGGCCGAGTCGAAACAACAGCGCCGCCGTGACGACAGTGACTCCTCTCGGCAGCCAGCGAGAGTCACGCTCCGCTCTCGCGGAACGAAGCGGCTTCGGCGACGTGTCGACTGCCCGAGCGGAGGAATGCGTGTCGTCTCCTCAGCGCAGAGGACAGCTACGCACGGTGGTTGCGAAATCAATATCTCTCTGTGTCAGTGTGGCTTCGCGGCCCTTGCTTGACGCGCGTGCGACCCTCTCGGGAACGAGACCGACCGACATGTATGCCTGTCGAGGATATCAAGTATCTGGGCGAACAATGGACGGCTCTGACCGCCCGTCTTACACGCGTCTCGAAAGGTCAAACGGTTCGTTGAAACTGAGACGCTTCCCGTGTTGGGAAAACAAGCAAACAAAATGTAAGTAGTCGATGTTACCAGAACGTCAACGTCAAGCCCTATTGGCATCGAGATCGAACAGAGTGGGTACCTACAGTGGCTAGCGGACGAAACCGCGAAGTGTGCAAGCCGGTGACCCGTCGAAGCTACAGCAGTATATAGTGTGTGTTGTGCTATTCAAGAAATCACGATGGCATTTAACGGAAATAATATGGTCGACGTTGAGTAAATTAATTGTTTCATTTTGTAATAGACGTCCGCAAAATCAGATTGATTCATTGATATGTGGGATTTGATGTCCCAAAACCACCATATGATTATGAGAGACGCCATGGTGGAGGGCTCCGGAAATTTCGACCACCTGGCGTTCTTTAACATGCACCCAAGTCACGTGAGCACACGGGCCTACAGCATTTTCGCCTTCATCTAAAATGCAGCCACCACAGCCGGGATTCGATCCCGCGACCTGCGGGTCAGCGGTCGAGTACCTTAGCTACTATGTATACCACCGTGGCGGAACCGTGAAATCAGGCGCTATGTATTTATTCATTTATTTCATTCATAATGTTATGATATTTAGTGGCTATCAGAAAAAGCACCATGTTTCAGGTGACCACGCCCCGCATGCTTGTCGCTTTCCGATGTATTTGTAGACTAACAATTGTATTGCCTCTGGGCCAAATTCTGACTCATGTTGGGAACTTTGTAGAGTTTATTGTCGGTGGCGGCAAAGTCGTTGGGGGGGGGGGGAAGTGGCAAATCGTTGAATTCAGTGTCGTCTCTTTTACGTTCTACTCTGACGGTACCGCATGTTTACACATGTAATATTGAAAGTTTTAGGGGGAGGAGGAGTTGAAACCATCCCCTCTCCCCCTTAACCGTACGCCGATGGTGATCACTTTAACGGCGGACATGAACAGCTCTGAAAACCGGATCTTTATAGTTAAGCTTCTTCAATGTTATAATAAGATGGATATGTGGATGGATGAACTTTACTGGGTCCTCCGGAACGCACCTGAATATAATTCTTGCCGGATTTTTTTTTTCTCTCCATATTTGACAGGCCTAACCAATATATACAGGGAAGCAGAAAGAAAATGAACGAGTGAAGTACTGGCATAGCGTTTGGCAGCTATATGCGTAATTATGTCATTCCTTGATATTAACAATTAAGCTAGAAGTTTCGCGACAATCGCAGCCATTTTTATTTCAATTCACTGATTTGTTGAGCTGCACAAATCACTCTGACAGCCACAGCAACCACATATTTGCTTGGTCCCCGCCACGGTGGTCTGGTGCTGGTTAAAACCAGCCTTGTTATCTTGCTTTTAACCTCCTCCCCATCGCATTTCTAGGCATACATATATATGCACAGGTGACGGCAATATATTTTCAGTTGTTAGTCAGCGCTCTTTGCCCCTACTGTCCTTCTTTTCCACGTGTTTTTGCGCTGCCTTTTTTAAGTGAGTACAATGAACCAGCTAGCCCAAACCAAAGTACTTCTCGGGCGAAGGTACTCGGCTGCTGACCCGCAGGTCACGAGATCAAATCTCGGCTGCGGCGTGTGCATTTCCGATGGAGGCGGAACTGTTGTAGGCCCGTGTGCTCAGATTTGGCTGCACGTTAAAGAACCCCAGGTGGTCGAAATTTCCGGAGCCCTCCACTACGGCGTCTCTCATAATCATATGGTTGTTTTGGGACGTTAAACCCCACATATCAATCAATCAATCATATTTGCTCGGTGAATGACGCTACCGCAAGAGACTTCGAAGGTTACAATGACTTCAATGATCTGAAGTCATCATCACTATCGTCATCATCATCATCATCATCATCATCATCATCACCATCATCATCATCATCATCATCATCATCATCAGCCTGACTACGTCCACAGCCGGACAAAGGCCTCTCCCATGTTCCGCCAGTTAACCCGGTCCTGTGCTTGTCCATTTCCTCTTCTTGATTTCAACTATGATATCCTTAACTCCCGTTTGTTCTCTAATCCACTCTGGTCTCTTCTTGTCTCTTAAGGTTACACCTACCATTTTTCTTTCCATTGCTCGCTGCGTCGTCCTCAAATTAAGCTGAATCCTCTTTGTAAGTCTCCAGGTTTCTGCTCCGTAGCTAAGTACCGGCAAGATACAGCTGTTATATACCTTCCTCTTGAGGGATAGTGTCAATCTACCTGTCATAATTTGAGAGTGCTTGCCAAATGTGCTCCACCTCATTCTTATTCTTCTAGCCACTTCAATCTCGTGGTTAGGCTCCGCGGTTATTACCTGCCCTAAGTAGACTTAGTCTTTTACAACTTGAAGTGTACTATTACATATCTCGAAGCGCTGCTCTTTTCCGAGGTTGTTGTACATTACTTTCGTTTTCTGCTGATTAATTTTAAGACCCACCTTTTTGCCCTCCTTGTCTAACTCCGTAATCATGAGTTGCAATTGTGCCCGTTCCGGACTATAGTTTCTGAGCGAGGAACCTGGCAACGTGAGGTGGGAGTGTTTCTGCAAAGGTTCTTGGGCCTTCTCGACGTCGACGACCCCTACCTCATAAGGGCGCCAGGTACTGTTTCTACCTTTCTCCAGGATGAGTGTCCAGAAGGTGTGCGCGCTTTTTCCATAGACATTAAGGACTTATATTATTCGCTCCCTCAGGAAGAAGTGTGTACTGAAGTAGGCTATTGCATAGACAGATTCGGGGTTCTTAAGTTCCAAAACGCCTGTGGAATCACTGTCCATCGGTTTTTAGCACTTTTAAAGTTTTATATGCAATCGACCTTCATCTGCCTGGATGATAAGCTTTTTATACAACGTAAAGGAGTGTGCATAGGGTCTTGCATCGCCCCCATTCTGAGTGACCTTTTATTGGCTAGCTTTGACCGCAATCTAGAGAGCAAGCTAGATCAGACGAGCACGGTAAAAGTGATGCGCTACGTGGATGATTTTTTAATTTTTTACCGCACTAACCCACCTGACGCGCAGCCTGCTGCTTCTAAAATAATTGACGTGTTCCGCGCAGAATTAAGTTCTTTTGAATTGAAGACTGAGCATCCTTCAAATAACAAACTACGCTTTTTAGACTTAGAACTGTCGTTCTCAAACAGCCACGTGTGTTGGGGTTACGCACCCAGGTCAAAAAAGGCCCTTCTTCCCTTTTCTTCGGCGCACTCAAAAATTGTTAAACGTGGCATTGCAAGAGCTTGCATGAAGGCGGCGCTCTACAGGTCCTGTGACCACCAAGTTGAAAAGTGTTTCTTTTCGCAAGTTGACCGCCTGAAGCTTGCAGGTTTTCCTGCAACGCTTTTGACTAGTATTGCTGAAAGCCTAGTAGCAGTCTGTAAGGACAAGCGCCTGGCCACTGTGCAGTCTGAAAATAGCCGGCTAAAAAGCGTAGCAGTTATCCCCTATGTGCACAAGGTAGCGCACAATTTAAAAAAAGTTGTCGCCAGGGCAGGCATTAAGCTGCTATTTTCTGCCCAAAATAAGCTAGGCAGCTTATGCCAGCATGTTAATCGTGAGGCACCGTACAAAAAAGGATGTACTAAGAAGCACAGGCACAAGTTTGTGAAATGTCGTCATGGCGTGGTCTACAAGATTCCTCTTTCCTGTGGTCGGTGTTATATAGGGCAAACGGGCCGTTGTGCTAATGACCGCTTGCGCGAGCATTCAAACAAAGTTCATAATCGCGCTACAGATAGTCAGCTTTCCCTTCACTGTAACAACTGCGGTTGCCACCCTTCTTTTAAAGATACCATTTTCTTATCATACTACCACGATGAACGTGCACGTCTCATTTCGGAAGCTTTTCACATTCATAACAGTGGTGAGGCATGTGTTAGCCTCCCTTCCATTTCCCTCCTTCCGAAGGAAATCAATTTTCTGTCAAACTAATTTTTTGTTGGAATGCCTCTGCGCAGGCTCACATGCCGCTGCGTAGGCTGTTTTTTGCGATAGTGCTGTGGTATATATGTATGCTGACTGAAGAAATAAACATATTTGGTTGCTAGTCAGCGCCCTGTCCTGTTGTCCTTTCTTTTCTTGTCCCGTCTTTTTAGCGCTGTTTTTTAACTTCTGTGAACATGAACCAACCAGCCCAAATGCGTACGCTTCTGCAGTTTATTTCTACTACATCGGGCCCTCTTTCATCATTCGTGTCTTTTTCGTGTTTACGTTCTTCAGTCATCTGCATCAACCTGCTCGCCACTGCGACTTGTAGAGCTCGTCTCTATGCCTACTCGCTCAAACATTCCTACCTTCCGCCAGAAGTTGCCCTTCTTTTTGGGGCTATGAGGCCTTCAGAAGGGCACGCAAAAAGAATGTGCCGGATTTTGAGGTCTGAGGCATGGCGACAAGTACGCTTCTACACCGACTGCCTGCAGTTTTTGAACCGCAACGAACTGCCTTACCCCAGTGCCCAGAAGAAGTTCATTGAAGACTTACGACTGGCGTCCCAGACCGCCGACTTCCTGTGGGGCAACATACTCGTTCAACTGCCCAGGAGCAAGCGTCGGAATTATGTGCCAGGTCAGGATGTCCTGGTGCTCGGAGAAGCCTCAATCCCGAACAACGTGGCTGATCTTCTGAGGCTCGGTCCAAAGTATTGTGAGCACCCTGATCTGGACAAGACAGAGTTGCTCAGCTTGGTGAGAACAGCTGCTGGTAAAGCAAGCATGGATGAATCCGACAGGTGCGTCAGAGAAGGCGTGGACTGCCTACCTCAGCGGGTAAAAAAAGGCAACAGTGCCAGGCTTCGCACTATGGTTACCTCTCTTCGAGAAGCAGGGCTGAAGCTTCTCCTCTCCGACAAGGAAGGGGGATTCGTCGTGTTGCCTCGAAGTCTCTACAAAGAAAAAGCAGCCGCGGCCATTCTTGAGAACTTCAACGAAGTAAAAGGAGTGGTTCCGGCGAAGGTAAAGACAAGGGCCGTCCAGCTGTGCGAAAAAGCCGGACTTGAAAAACTGGCTAAGTCTGTAAAAGCCTGCAAAGAGACCTGCCTATCAGCTTTCTTCAGTGCCAAGACCCATAAGGAATTGTGCCCGTTCCGGACTATAGTTTCTGAGCGAGGAACCTGGCAACGTGAGGTGGGAGTGTTTCTGCAAAGGTTCTTGGGCCTTCTCGACGTCGACGACCCCTACCTCATAAGGGCGCCAGGTACTGTTTCTACCTTTCTCCAGGATGAGTGTCCAGAAGGTGTGCGCGCTTTTTCCATAGACATTAAGGACTTATATTATTCGCTCCCTCAGGAAGAAGTGTGTACTGAAGTAGGCTATTGCATAGACAGATTCGGGGTTCTTAAGTTCCAAAACGCCTGTGGAATCACTGTCCATCGGTTTTTAGCACTTTTAAAGTTTTATATGCAATCGACCTTCATCTGCCTGGATGATAAGCTTTTTATACAACGTAAAGGAGTGTGCATAGGGTCTTGCATCGCCCCCATTCTGAGTGACCTTTTATTGGCTAGCTTTGACCGCAATCTAGAGAGCAAGCTAGATCAGACGAGCACGGTAAAAGTGATGCGCTACGTGGATGATTTTTTAATTTTTTACCGCACTAACCCACCTGACGCGCAGCCTGCTGCTTCTAAAATAATTGACGTGTTCCGCGCAGAATTAAGTTCTTTTGAATTGAAGACTGAGCATCCTTCAAATAACAAACTACGCTTTTTAGACTTAGAACTGTCGTTCTCAAACAGCCACGTGTGTTGGGGTTACGCACCCAGGTCAAAAAAGGCCCTTCTTCCCTTTTCTTCGGCGCACTCAAAAATTGTTAAACGTGGCATTGCAAGAGCTTGCATGAAGGCGGCGCTCTACAGGTCCTGTGACCACCAAGTTGAAAAGTGTTTCTTTTCGCAAGTTGACCGCCTGAAGCTTGCAGGTTTTCCTGCAACGCTTTTGACTAGTATTGCTGAAAGCCTAGTAGCAGTCTGTAAGGACAAGCGCCTGGCCACTGTGCAGTCTGAAAATAGCCGGCTAAAAAGCGTAGCAGTTATCCCCTATGTGCACAAGGTAGCGCACAATTTAAAAAAAGTTGTCGCCAGGGCAGGCATTAAGCTGCTATTTTCTGCCCAAAATAAGCTAGGCAGCTTATGCCAGCATGTTAATCGTGAGGCACCGTACAAAAAAGGATGTACTAAGAAGCACAGGCACAAGTTTGTGAAATGTCGTCATGGCGTGGTCTACAAGATTCCTCTTTCCTGTGGTCGGTGTTATATAGGGCAAACGGGCCGTTGTGCTAATGACCGCTTGCGCGAGCATTCAAACAAAGTTCATAATCGCGCTACAGATAGTCAGCTTTCCCTTCACTGTAACAACTGCGGTTGCCACCCTTCTTTTAAAGATACCATTTTCTTATCATACTACCACGATGAACGTGCACGTCTCATTTCGGAAGCTTTTCACATTCATAACAGTGGTGAGGCATGTGTTAGCCTCCCTTCCATTTCCCTCCTTCCGAAGGAAATCAATTTTCTGTCAAACTAATTTTTTGTTGGAATGCCTCTGCGCAGGCTCACATGCCGCTGCGTAGGCTGTTTTTTGCGATAGTGCTGTGGTATATATGTATGCTGACTGAAGAAATAAACATATTTGGTTGCTAGTCAGCGCCCTGTCCTGTTGTCCTTTCTTTTCTTGTCCCGTCTTTTTAGCGCTGTTTTTTAACTTCTGTGAACATGAACCAACCAGCCCAAATGCGTACGCTTCTGTCGTCCCCTGAGTTACTCAGCAATGCAATGTCATCGGCGAAGCGCAGGTTACAAAGGTACTCTCTAATAACTCTTATCCCTAACTGTTCCCATTCTAGGCTTCTGAAAACCTCCTGTAAGCACGCGGTAAATAGCATTGGGGAGTTGTGTCCCCCTGCCTTACACCCTTCTTGATTGGTATTCTGTTGCTTTCTTTATGAAGCACTATGGTAGCAGTTGATCCCCTGTAGATTTTTTCCAGGATGTTTAAATATACTTCATCGACACCCTGATTCCGCAGTGTCTGCATGACGGCTGATATTTCTACTGAATCAAACGCCTTCTCGTAATCTATGAAGGTTATGTATAGTGGTTGGTTATATTTGGAGCATTTCTCTATTACGTGATCGATAGTATGAATGTGGTCGATTGTTGAGTAGCCTGTTCGAAATCCTGCTTGTTCCTTTGGTTGATTGAATTGTAATGTTTTCTTTACTTTGTTAGCAATTACCTTTGTAAATAGCTTGTATACTACAGAGAGCAAGCTGATCGGCCTCTAATTCTTCAAGTCCTTGTAATCTGCTTTCTTATGTATTAAGATGATGTTAGCGTTCTTTCAAGACCCTGGTACTTTTCCTGTCAGGGGACACCTCGTAAACAGGGTGGATAGTTTTTCTAACACAATCTGTCCTCCATCTTTCAGCAGATCTGATGTTACCTGATCCTCACCTGCAGCTTTGCCTCTTTGCATGCTCTCCAAAGTTTTTCTGTCTTTTTCTATTATTACTAGTGGGGTGTCATCTGGGTTACTGCTAGTTATTATAGTATTAAAGTCGTGGTTGTCCCGGCTACTGTACAGATCTCTGTAAAACTCCTCCGCTATTTTAAATATCCTATCCATATTAGTAGTTATTTTTCCTTCTTTGTCCCTTAGTGCATACATTCGATTTTTGCCTATCCCAGTTTCCTCTTCACTGCTTTGACGCTTCCTCCGTTTTTCAGAGCGTGCTCAATTCTCTCCATGGTATACCTTCGTACATCGCATACCTTACGCCTATTAATCAACTTTGGAAGCTCTGCCAGTTCTATTTTGTTTGTTGTACTTGAAACTTTCATGATTTGACGCTTCTTAATGAGATTCTTCGTTTCCTGGGAAAGCTTGCCAGTGTCCTGTCTAACTACCCTGCCTCCAACTTCCACTGCACACTATGTAATGATACTACTCAGATTATCATTCATTGTATCTACGCTAAGGTTGGTTTTCTCACTAAGAGCCGAGTAACTGTTCTGAAGTGAGACTCTGAATTCCTGTACTTTCCCTTTCAGTGCTAGCTCATTGATTGGCTTCTTGCGTATCAGTTTCTGTCGTGCCTTTTTCAAGTCTAGGCGAATTCGAGACCGTACCATTCTATGGTCACTGCATCGTACCTTGCCAACCACTTCCACATCCTGCATGATGCCTGGGTGTGCAATCATTATAAAGTCTATTTCGCTCTTATTTTCGCCATTAGGGCTCCTCCATATCCACTTGCAGTTTCCTCGTTTTCGGTAGAAGGTATTCAAAATCCATAAATTATTTCGTTTTGCGAATATAGTAGCTCTCCTCTGGCGTTTCCAGTACCAATGCCATAATATCCTATGGCCTGGTCGCCAGCCTGCTTCTTACCTATTTTTTCATTAAAGTTTCCCATCAGTATAGTATACTCTGTTTTTACCTTACTCATTGCCAATTCCACGTCTTCATAGAAGCTTTCAACTGAAGCGTCATAATGGCTGGATGTAGGCGCGTAAGCCTGTAACATCTTCATCTTGTATTTATTATTCAGTTTAATTACGATACCTACCACCCTTTCATTAATGCTATAGTATTCCTCTGTGTTCTCAGCTATGTTTCTGTGAATTAGGAGCCCCACTCCCAGTTCCTTTTTTCAGCCCCGCCGCGGTGGTCTAGTGGCTAAGGTAGTCGGCTGCTGACCCGCAGGTCACGGGTTCAAATCCCGGCTGCAGCGGCTGCATTTCCTATGGAGGCGGAAATGTTGTAGGCCCGTGTGCTCAGATTTGGGTGCACGTTAAGGAACCCCAGGTGGTCTAAATTTCCGGAGCCCTCCACTACGGCATCTCTCATAATTATATGGTGGTTTTGGGACGTTGATCCCCACATATCAGTTCTCTTTTGGCATACAGGTTTCTATAGTAAAGGTGCCCATTCTGTAGGGCCGTATAGGCCTTATCTGTCCTCCTAACCTCACTGAGCACTATTATATCCCAGTTACCACCCTCTAGCTCCTCGAACAGTACAGCTATAGGCTTCCCTCACTACGTAAGGTTCTAGCGTTAAACGTTGCCAAGTTCAGGTTTCAATGGCGGCCTGTCTGGATCCAGAGATTCTTAGCACCCTCTGCTGCGTTGCAGATCTGACTGCCGCCGTGGTCAGTTGCTTCGCAGCTGCTGGGGACTGAGGGCAGCGAGTTATCTGACGTATGCATGTGGGAAGTAGCGGCCAGATACTGCACCAGTGGGCCGATCCATCTTTGGTGAGGGAGTGCGTTCCCCGCGGTGGTTACCGGTGAGGCCGCACCCCAGGCCTCTTAATGCAGTTCCATCACCACGCGGAGTTTTTTTTTTTTATCCGGTTGGGAACTGCGCGGAACCGGGATTTGAAGCACGGAATTTTTGCATGCGAGGCGGATGCTCTAACCACTACGCCATCGCTGCATCTATGAAGTGATCTGAATGATCTGAAGTGATTTAGAGCAAATTTATTGAGACGGGACAAGATGAAGAGGACACACACAGGCGCCAACTTTCAACAAACAAAGTGACTGAACGATCACTCCCTTCATTTGTTGTGAAGCGGTGATCATTTGTTGAAATTCAGCTCCCGTGCGTGTCCCATTCGTCTTCTCCCGTCTCGATAAATCTGTGCTTAATCACTTCAGATATGTCGGACCAGCAAGGCCAGAAGTCGGCCCCATGCTAAACAACTTCTAGTTACCTTGCCAAAAACGCACGCAATTATATGCAGACTGCATGCACTTGATCACACTGAATATTTAATTTTATAATAAATCGCTTTGTACGGTCATAGGACCAAACAACCTTCAATATCCCACCGTATCATCTATGTTCTGCAGTAGAGCGTCCTCTGAAGCAGATTCAATTATTTTTTATGTTTTGTTGTGTTTTCGACGCACAGTTTTTATTGTTTTATTGCTCCGTAGCCATAAAATACTATAAATACTTACTGTTACAGTAGTACTGTAAGTGTATTCAATGTTTTTGCTTAGTTATTCTTTGACCATATAGGAAACGAAAATCGAAGTGCACTGCGTTCAAGTTCATGCTATAATTCATCCTTAAAAAGCTTTTTTTTTCTTTCCCTGAACTGCGACCTTGCTGCTAAGACGTGATCCATTGATCACCGAGAGATGTCGGCGCTACGGTTGGTATACAATATGTATATGTACAGCGCCCTTTATTAAGGTGAGAAATTTGCAAATTATTGTAGATATGCATCACACCTCTGCCTGTCTGCTAACTTAAGTTTTTGGCACGTGCAACTCACGTACAAACTCTGTCGTGACATTGAATAAGGTTAAAGCTGTGCTACTTTATTAAACATATACGATCAATAGCCACACACTGCTCTTCGGCTGCTGTTTTATGCAGAGCTGCTTCAGGCATAAAATATTCGCGATTGTCTGAGTTAATCGGGACTGCGAGGTCCAGTAGACGCAAGCGTAATTTAAATAAATGGAAGAGACGTGAGGTGGCTCAATGAATTCCGCAGTTACTGGGCTCGACCCGCTCTCTGTGTTGTCGTGTCAGTTAATATCTTTTGCCTCTGCCCCCCCCCCCCCCCCCCCTGTGTTCGTGCATATTTAGGTAATATTCAGAGCCGTTTGAACTTCAACTGCGTGCAACATATAAACGAAAAAAAAAGTTGTTTCTGCACATCAGCACTTCTGTTTAGGCGTCCTGTGATCACTTAAAAGTATGATAATAAACCAATCATGTATGTAATAACGAATGAGTCCTGCAGAAACCAAGTTGAGTGAAGTTCATTGAGAGAGAGTGTTCTTGTCTATAACGCAATGGTATCATAAGAAACAAAACTTTATATATAATGATATGCGGAAATATAATATGAAAGCTTAGCCGCTGAATAAGGATGTACCCCACTGGTATTTCAGTCTTTTTGATTTGGACCACGTATCAACATCTCCCCGGCCAATAACTTCGCCATAAGTGCTAACGAGGGGCAGATGCTATGGCCCCATGCAGTGCGAATCAATCAACAACTCGAAGCACAGAGGCAACGCACTCGACACATACCATTTCTGCAAAACTGGTACTAAGATGGCCGGCAAAGGTCTCACAGCAAAGCAATGATACATCGATACTGGCGTATAATTTTCGCCACCCACAAATGAAAACTTCACAGCTGCTACACAACCCCTACGTGGGTAACTCTCCTTAACCAAGCATAATATAACGACTGTGTTGGCGGCGATAGTCAGCATATAAAAGTTTCTTTTTTTATTTCTCCTAGCTGCTGCTTATTTTTCTCAACTCCGACGTAGAGCGCGTAAAGGAGCATCAATTGCCAGCGTATTGTACGCGCCGCATATATACGCCTGCGTAGTGTATACTGTATATAGCGCGGAAATCAAATAGCTCCTCGTTCCATCGTGTAACAAGTTCAGTAGTCAATAGTATAAATGTTAATGCACACAACAACAGGAGAAACAAACCACTTCTCTGTAGTTCTCTTTTAACCTCCTCTTCAAGCGTGTCGCCTTGGTGTTCCTTTAGGGCGTAAATCGACACAGTTCTCTAAACTTGGAGCCCCTTAGAAAGATTTACGTTTCATAAAGAAGCGCCTCCTCCCGCGCCTTCCGTATATTCCTTGCACGCGGGTTCTCGCCTTCTCTTTGGGAGTGTTGCGAAGCGCTTCCATCTACCGCTGTGACAAGGCGTGAAATCTTGCCTGTACGTTCTGTCAGTCACAACCACTACGTTCCAACTTACATAGGTTATGCTTCTTGTTTCCTGATTTGTCTTGCTTTGTTCTAGCGTGGGTATGGCTTGAAGACAGAGCAAATGAACAAAAAAAAACTGAAACCGTTCAAGTTAGCTCTTTCCGCTCACTTGTGCATCGACCCAACGCGTGCTCGTTCACTGAAACTTTCGGCGACGCCGACGGTACGCCCTTGCAGACTGACAAACACGATTGGCAGAGCCGCTCATGCGCTTGGCAACTCCGATCGGGCTAACCAAACATTAACGGGGCCGAGCTTATCAGCGCACCGTAGAGGCCGGACGTGTCACTGCGCACAGAGTTGAGGCGAACGACCTTGGCTGACCTTGCGCTCTGGGTGGCTGCTCTCGTTTACGCAGGAACAGATGCAGGGCGCGGCCGTCGGCCATTGTTGAGGCGCCGACCTTGTTGCCGCTGTCAGTCGACGCGGGCGGTGAGAGAAAAACTCACGAAACTCCTCACGAGCGTGTTGTGCTCACGCGGAGTCGTTAAGGTG